>NC_086322.1:216541147-217288647 GCF_036172605.1 Pelobates fuscus
AAATTCTTCACCATACAACCTAAGGGATCCGGGATCGTTGACTGCGACGCACCCATACTTAACAATGGAACGTCGTCGACAACGACTACTATACACGCGTACTATTCAACAGTCACACCCGTTTCCTCTGGCAACAGCACCACGTGGTACAGTTACCAAGTGAAACGTACACAATAACACAATAAACACTCAGGGAATTCCCGTACACACACAGCTGTTACACCAGTCACTAAATAATCAATATTATGCCCTTTGGCGTAACTATACAGTCACCCACGCTATAATTCTCTATATACGAATTACCCGTCTATAACACACCCCAGTAACATCGTCTTTTACAAATAGTGGTTACAGTACGGTTAGCATAGGTCAAAGCACAAGTTAAGGTCACAATACAATTATTAGTGGTTATGGTGTTAAACATGCAATGGACGACAATGATTAGTACTTATATACAGTGTCAGTAAATATACAGGGTTATGGTACCGTGCACTATAATACAGCAACACACTATTAACACTCTCGCTAGACGGCTGAGCTCGCGCTATCTAACAAGATATACACTTTACTAAACAATCTTTAACACATTTACAATTCCCAACTAAACTATTGGCCAGTACCTTGAATGGACTACCTAAAACTATATACACCCGTTTTGGTTAGCCACACTGCCCAATCACCACATATAGCGAGCTAGAGAACCGAATTTACACAGGCGCCTCTTAGTCGCACTATCAAAAATCTAGTGGGTTCCAAATTTACACGCCTTCCCACTTAGCCCAGATAGGTTGAGAGCTAGCGAACCGAATTTACACAGGCGCCGCTTAATCTCCCGGTCCCTCCGACCTAGCGAACGTAATATACACCCTAGAACGCTAGTCTAGACAAGACACCGGTGTCCGGCTAGGGCTATTTACACCAGGACCCCGCCTGACTAACAAAATCAAACGGTCTGACTAAAGAGCGTTCGATCGAGCGGTGCGCCTTCGCTCCTTCCCTCCGACAGAGGGGGCAGATACACAGATTCAAACCCCTTTGGGCCTACCGCACAATCGGTATACCCCTAGTGGGTCCTGCCGTCTAAAACAGCAGTTGTCTTACCTCCTCGTTCCTGAACCTGAGTTCACACTCATCGACGGGGACACCCCAGCACTTCTCACGTAGAGGCCGATGATCTCCTGGACAACAGACCAGTGGCGCCGAGACGAAGGGAGGTCCACGCAGAAGTTCAGGGGTGCAGCCGTAGAGAACGTGGGCAAAGATAGACCATCTCACGCCTCTGCCTCTCAGCTACCGTTGAACGATGAGCTTCCCGGCCAATGCACCAAATGATACCGGAGAAACTGACGGAAGCCAAGCACAGAGAGATGGACACAGGTTTCTTCAGGAAGGAAGAGATTCTTTATTGGATCACCGATCGGGACTCAGAGGGACTAGCGTCACCAAAATACAGCAAGTTCTGAGCCCCGGACAATAGTGCAGGCTCCTTATATAGGCACATAACTCCTCCCATATTAAGCTCCACCCGCACATTCTCTTAACCAATCAACACAAATGAGAATTAACTTCCTGTTTGACCGCATGGCTTGTCCAGCACAATGGAGGAGGGGAATACTACATCCTGTATTCTTGCACATGCTCCGTACACTACTGATCGTATCTTGCCTCGTGCAACCAACTGATCGATACGTCAGCATATGCACGTACACATGCCACGTGGTAATCTCGGCCTACTAAATTTATTTTTACCGAGATTCCACCACAATACCTCTGTCATTTTGGCTTCCTCAGAAACTTCTTGGGAACAATTGCCACAAAGTTTCTTATGCTATCTGTAAAGCTCTGAGAGTGGAGGGCTGTTGAGCGCAGACTGCAACAGAACTGAAAGCACCCTGCAAACAGGTGGTTGCAGTTGGGATTTTTATCCTTCATGGCCCTGGAAAATGTGAAATTGTCACCTGAAATTCAGAGCATATGCGAATTGCATGCCACAATTTCCTTGTGGAACGTATTGCAAACTGCCAGGGCGTTTCAACACCTACGCCATATCTAGCACTTGGCACAGGGTTCGGTGGATGTTATAAAATGTGGAATGCCTGTTCCCGACCTGTGTTCCAACATTCGTCAGAGAAGACGAAAGAGCCAGGCCTGCCGGGGGATTGACTTTCCTGCCGGTGCAAAGCCTTCCTTAACCTTTGCCACCTCATCTTGCTAATTTAAAATAAAAATGTGAGTGCCAACCTATCCTGCCAAAGGCAAGTGGAGAACTGGGGTTAATGTGACATGTTGGAGTTTGATACCTTAAGTAGTATGAGAATTAGAAAGGGTTTAACTTTTAAATTTCTAGGTGCTGGTGCATATCTCTGTTGTTGTGCACTGCCTCTAGTCTAGAGGGAAAAAAACGGTAATATTTAAGACAAAACAGAATATGGTTTGCTTTAAGCATAACTTTTAGACTAACAATATGTTTTAATTTTTTAACATAGGTAACACAACAGAGAGTGCTCTCTGAATGCCATCTACTGGATGATTGTAGCATGAGAAGGAGATTGACTTGAGCCCGGCATGCTATCTATGCTTATCACTCTGTGATCACTGCTGGTTAGCTGGCAAGGCAGAGAGGCATGCAGCAAGGTCCTGTAATGGTCTTTTCAGATCTCTGAGGTTACAATCTCTTGGTGGTCAGGCACACAATCACAGCGGCTTAGTGTGATAGCCACGCCTTGGGGATTTAAAGGGGTGTAAGCAGTGCTCACTTTAAATGCTGCATACAGCTCATCTGGTGCCAGCTGACTGAGGGGAGCCACAGGTTTCAATTGAAACATGGGTTTGCTTTATGTGAGCAGGGGTTTAACCCTGCTCAAACTTAAACAGTTTTAGTTCTGTGTGTAATTTAAATTTTTTTATCTCTTGCTCCATTCATTGTCTGCTAGAGTCTGCCGCAACCTCTTGTGCATAATTAAAGTTCAATTAATTGAGCATGAAATAACTTCTACAGTTAAAAAAATGTAATTGTTTCTCTGCTGCTTACTGTGGAACCCCAAGAATCACTTGATACTTGTGGCTCCCCTTTGTTGCCTAGGGCAACAATTAGCAGCCCCACACAGCCCTTTAAATTACCATGGCTGAACAGAAACTCTACCATGGTCTATAATAAGAAAGGAAGTAATCCCTCTCATGCTGCAAGTGTACAATGGACACAGTGCCCGATTGGAGGCGTAACTAGAAACCACAGGGCCCCGCTGTGAAAATTGCCCTGGGGCACCCCATACATCTCACTCCCCCCTCACTCAATGTGTCTCATTCATATAAACACACAGTGACATACATGCAGATACACACCATATAACACATACAGATACATACATGAACACACATACACACGCAAATGCAGACACAGAATTATACACTTTGAGATACACAGAATGACACTCCTATAAAAACAAACAGAAGATATACACATGTGCAATTGGAAGATCTCTTCACTTTTCAAAATCTAGATAGGAGAATGAAGAGAGGGAGTCTGTGTGAACATGTGGAGCAGACTATGTTGTCGGGTTTGTCCTGCAGCTGCATAATGATGCCCTATTTCTGTCATAGTGTGATGGAATTCCAGCATGGTCAAAATTTAGTAGGCCAAAATCTCCATGTAGCATATACAAGTACAGGTGTTTGTTGTATCTGTTAGTTAGTTACACGTAGCTAAGATACTGTCATCAATGTACTGAGCATGTGCAGGAATGTAGGAACTGAAATTACACGTCTTTCTCCTTTGTTTCGGATGAGCCATGTGGTCTGACCGGATCAGCAAGTCCAGACTCTGTTCATTGATTGGTTAAGGGTATATGTGGGTGTAAAAAGATATGGAAGGGCTGCGCCAAATAAGGGTAGATAGTCCAGTAAAGTATTGCTAGGGTGCCAATAGATGGTCTAGGATACTTGATGGAGTTCCTCTGTGGATGCGTCTAGTGTAGACCGTTCCGTATATGTAAATACAAGAGAGGTAGAGGCGACTAATGGTATAGTATGAAAGTTCAGGGTGTGATAGGTAACAAAATGTAGAGAACTCACATTCAAGAGAGCTATGGCCAGCTCTGGTGTGGATTGCGTACAGCGGTATAATCCCCGCTTATGGGATATGTAGGGAGGGGGTCTCCGTCAACACCATCTGGTAATCCAGAACTCGGAAAAGAAAGACAGAAAGCGACAATAGTGCTCTCAATTTTGATGTGGTTCAGTGTGCAGATAAGAAGAGGTAAAAAAACTCACATTTGAGGGAGCTATGGCCAGCTCTGGTGTGGATAGCGTACAGCGGTATAATCCCCGCTTATAGGATTTGTAGCGGCGATACGTCCGTCAGCACCGTCTGGTGATCCAAGGCTCCAATATAGAAAAATAAAAAGCAGCAATAGTGCTCTCAATTGTGATAGGTTAAGAGAGTAGTAGAGGAAATAAAATAATACTCACAAAGATAGAGCAGAGGTACTGCTCTATGGATAGGCGCTGGTGGTATGATCCCCACCTAGGATTTCTTGGAGTACTGGAACTTTAAAATTGCCAGTGGAAGTAAAAGTAACCAGGAAAGGTTAAAATGCCAGGAATAGGTAAAAAAAAGTTTAAAGTGCATAGAGAGTGCAATAAAAAGAGGATTGGTACAATAAAGTAGCCAAAAAACTTTTATTGATCTAAAATACACAATAAAATACAGAATTAATAACCATAAACGCGTTTCACCATAAGTGGCTTCTTCAGAATGGGATAAAAGTAGTAACCTGGCAGGGGTTGTTTAAATAGGGCTATGTTAATTTGAAAATTGCGCCAAAAGTGTAATTGGCCAATCAGAGACAATTTTTAAAAACACTTTTAAAAATTAGGATTCAAAAGTATGGGAGTGATGTTATAAGGGTGATGAGTCCATTTAAATTATTTAAATGTAAAAACTAGGGTGAGAAAGTTGTTTTTAAAAACAAAACAACAACAACAAAAAAAGGTTGTTTTATAAAGTTCATAAAAAAAAAAAAAAAACAGCAAAGGTTGTTTAATAAAGTTCAGAAAAAAAAACAAAAAAATTAAACATAAGGAGATGGTTTAAAGGTACAGAGATACAGAGATACACTGTGTGCAGAATTATTAGGCAAATGAGTATTTTGCATGTTGTCTTACTCCAAGCTGTATAGGCTCGAAAGCCTACTACCAATTAAGCATATTAGTTGATGTGCATCTCTGTAATGAGAAGGGGTATGGTCTAATGACACCAACACCCTATATCAGGTGTGCATAATTATTAGGCAACTTCCTTTCCTTTGGCAAAATGGGTCAAAAGAAGGACTTGACAGGCTCAGAAAAGTCAAAAATAGTGAGATATCTTGCAGAGGGATGCAGCACTCTTAAAATTGCAAAGCTTCTGAAGCGTGATCATCGAACAATCAAGCGTTTCATTCAAAATAGTCAACAGGGTCGCAAGAGAAACCAAGGCGCAAAATAACTGCTCATGAACTGAGAAAAGTCAAGCGTGCAGCTGCCAAGATGCCACTTGCCACCAGTTTGGCCATATTTCAGAGCTGCAACATCACTGGAGTGCCCAAAAGCACAAGGTGTGCAATACTCAGAGACATGGCCAAGGTAAGAAAGGCTGAAAGACGACCACCACTGAACAAGACACACAAGCTGAAACGTCAAGACTGGGCCAAGAAATATCTCAAGACTGATTTTTCTAAGGTTTTATGGACTGATGAAATGTGAGTGAGTCTTGATGGGCCAGATGGATGGATTGGTAAAGGGCAGAGAGCTCCAGTCCGACTCAGACGCCAGCAAGGTGGAGGTGGAGTACTGGTTTGGGCTGGTATCATCAAAGATGAGCTTGTGGGGCCTTTTCGGGTTGAGGATGGAGTCAAGCTCAACTCCCAGTTTCTGGAAGACACCTTCTTCAAGCAGTGGTACAGGAAGAAGTCTGCATCCTTCAAGAAAAACATGATTTTCATGCAGGACAATGCTCCATCACACGCGTCCAAGTACTCCACAGCGTGGCTGGCAAGAAAGGGTATAAAAGAAGAAAATCTAATGACATGGCCTCCTTGTTCACCTGATCTGAACCCCATTGAGAACCTGTGGTCCATCATCAAATGTGAGATTTACAAGGAGGGAAAACAGTACACCTCTCTGAACAGTGTCTGGGAGGCTGTGGTTGCTGCTGCACGCAATGTTGATGGTGAACAGATCAAAACACTGACAGAATCCATGGATGGCAGGCTTTTGAGTGTCCTTGCAAAGAAAGGTGGCGATATTGGTCACTGATTTGTTTTTGTTATGTTTTTGAATGTCAGAAATGTATATTTGTGAATGTTGAGATGTTATATTGGTTTCACTGGTAAAAATAAATAATTGAAATGGGTATATATTTGTTTTTTGTTAAGTTGCCTAATAATTATGCACAGTAATAGTCACCTGCACACACAGATATCCCCCTAAAATAGCTATAACTAAAAACAAACTAAAAACTACTTCCAAAAATATTCAGCTTTGATATTAATGAGTTTTTTGGGGTTCATTGAGAACATGGTTGTTGTTCAATAATAAAATTAATCCTCAAAAATACAACTTGCCTAATAATTCTGCACTCCCTGTATATGTAAATGGAGTATGCATGAAAAGGGGGTAATATAATCCCAAACATAATGATTTAAATAGGGGTTACATTATACCCCAGAGTAATAATATATTACAGATGTTAAATGAAAATAATAGATAAAATAAAAAAAATAAAAAATACAAATAAATAAAAGATAACACAGAATGCAAGATACATAAATGGAAAGGCATAGATGAAAAAATTATTAAAAATTATTATTATGAGGGTTGGTTAGGTCCAAACATAAAGAATAAAGGCATGTAGATAAGGGTTGTATATAGGAATTTAAATAAAATTGAACAGGTCAAAATCAACATTTAAACCAGATGGGGTAAGAGTTTTTAGATTAAAAACCCATTCCATCTCAGCTTTACCTAATATATTCTTAATGTTACCACCTCTCCATGGTATTATACATTTTTTTATGCCGATGCATTTTAGGTGTCTTATGTCGTTATTATGTGTACAAAAGTGTTTGGAGACTGAGTGATTCAGGTAGCCTTTTTTGATATTTCTACAGTGTTCACTCAGTCTCACCTTAAGGCTTCTTGTGGTCATGCCTACATACTGGAGACCACAAGGGCACTCCAGCAAGTAGATTACATTTTTGGTATCACAACTGATAAAATCTTTAATTTTATAGGTTTTGTTAGTGATATTTGATTTAAAACTGGTGGTTTTGGAAGGGACGGAGGGGTCTGTGTTTTTGCATACAATGCATCTTTTACATTTATAAAAGCCACTGGCATTGGGCATAAAAGAATTAAAAGTAGGTTTGGTTTCTTTTGTAAAATTGGTGGTTAAAATGGATTTGAAGTTTGGGGCACCTCTAAAGACAACATTAGGTTTGTCAGGTATAATATTTTTAAGTATTTCGTCTTCTTTTAAGAGGTGCCAATGTTTTTTGATAATTTTTTTGACATGGCCACTTTTGTTATTAAAATTGAAAATAACAGGAAGGGGCATGGGGTTGGTGGTGGGTTGGGTATTGTAAGTTAGGAGGTCTGCTCTATCTTTTTTGGTGATGGTATTTATAGTGGTGTTGAGGCGGGTTGGTGAGTAATTTTTCTCAATAAATTTTTCTTTTAGATAATTTGATTGTTTATTAAAATCTTCTATTTGGGAGCAATTCCTTCTGAGACGAAGGAATTGGCTTTGAGGGGCACTTTCCAACCAAGGTTTGTAATGGCAGCTAGATCTTTCGATAGCTGTGTTAACGCAGACTTTTTAAAAAAATGTTTCGGTGTGGATGGTGTTGTCTGTAATGAAGATGTTGAGGTCTAAAAAATTCATAGATTCCTTACTTGTTTCGTGGGTTAGGGTGATGCCTCTATTGTTGATGTTGAGGTGGTGGATAAAAGAGTTAAAAAGAGCTTCTGTGCCATCCCAGATAAAAAACAAATCGTCTATATATCTAAAATATGTTACAAGGTTCGTACACCAAGCGTGCCTTCCCCATATGGCCGTGGATTCCCAGTCGGCCATAAAGAGGTTGGCGTAGCTTGGCGCGAACCTTGTACCCATCGCAGTGCCTTGTTTTTGTAGGTAAAAGGAGTCAAAAAACCAAAAATAGTTGTTGGTTAAAATAATATTAATACCTTCTAAAATAAAATCTATTTGGGCTGGGGGGATTCTGTTTTCTTTAGTTAAAATGTCTCTGATTGCCTGGCATCCTATGGCACTGCGATGGGTACAAGGTTTGCGCCAAGCTACGCCAACCTCTTTATGGCCGACTGGGAATCCACGGCCATATGGGGAAGGCACGCTTGGTGTACGAACCTTGTAACATATTTTAGATATATAGACGATTTGTTTTTTTATCTGGGATGGCACAGAAGCTCTTTTTAACTCTTTTATCCACCACCTCAACATCAACAATAGAGGCATCACCCTAACCCACGAAACAAGTAAGGAATCTATTAATTTTTTAGACCTCAACATCTTCATTACAGACAACACCATCCACACCAAAACATTTTTTAAAAAAGTCTGCGTTAACACAGCTATCGAAAGATCTAGCTGCCATTACAAACCTTGGTTGGAAAGTGCCCCTCAAAGCCAATTCCTTCGTCTCAGAAGGAATTGCTCCCAAATAGAAGATTTTAATAAACAATCAAATTATCTAAAAGAAAAATTTATTGAGAAAAATTACTCACCAACCCGCCTCAACACCACTATAAATACCATCACCAAAAAAGATAGAGCAGACCTCCTAACTTACAATACCCAACCCACTACCAACCCCATGCCCCTTCCTGTTATTTTCAATTTTAATAACAAAAGTGGCCATGTCAAAAAAATTATCAAAAAACATTGGCACCTCTTAAAAGAAGACGAAATACTTAAAAATATTATACCTGACAAACCTAATGTTGTCTTTAGAGGTGCCCCAAACTTCAAATCCATTTTAACCACCCATTTTACAAAAGAAACCAAACCTACTTTTAATTCTTTTATGCCCAATGCCAGTGGCTTTTATAAATGTAAAAGATGCATTGTATGCAAAAACACGGACCCCTCCGTCCCTTCCAAAACCACCAGTTTTAAATCAAATATCACTAACAAAACCTATAAAATTAAAGATTTTATCAGTTGTGATACCAAAAATGTAATCTACTTGCTGGAGTGCCCTTGTGGTCTCCAGTATGTAGGCATGACCACAAGAAGCCTTAAAGTGAGACTGAGTGAACACTGTAGAAATATCAAAAAAGGCTACCTGAATCACTCAGTCTCCAAACACTTTTGTACACATAATAACGACATAAGACACCTAAAATGCATCGGCATAAAAAAATGTATAATACCATGGAGAGGTGGTAACATTAAGAATATATTGGGTAAAGCTGAGATGGAATGGGTTTTTAATCTAAAAACTCTTACCCCATCTGGTTTAAATGTTGATTTTGACCTGTTCAATTTTATTTAAATTCCTATATACAACCCTTATCTACATGCCTTTATTCTTTATGTTTGGACCTAACCAACCCTCATAATAATAATTTTTAATAATTTTTTCATCTATGCCTTTCCATTTATGTATCTTGCATTCTGTGTTATCTTTTATTTATTTGTATTTTTATTTTTATTTTATTTTATCTATTATTTTCATTTAACATCTGTAATATATTATTACTCTGGGGTATAATGTAACCCCTATTTAAATCATTATGTTTGGGATTATATTACCCCCTTTTCATGCATACTCCATTTACATATATCTCTGTATCTCTGTACCTTTAAACCATCTCCTTATGTTTAAATTTTTTTTTTCTGAACTTTATTAAACAACCTTTGCTGTTTTTTTTTCTGAACTTTATTAAACAACCTTTGCTGTTTTTTGGTTTTTTAATGAACTTTATAAAACAACCTTTTTTTGTTGTTGTTGTTTTGTTTTTAAAAACAACTTTCTCACCCTAGTTTTTACATTTAAATAATTTAAATGGACTCATCACCCTTATAACATCACTCCCATACTTTTGAATCCTAATTTTTAAAAGTGTTTTTAAAAATTGTCTCTGATTGGCCAATTACACTTTTGGCGCAATTTTCAAATTAACATAGCCCTATTTAAACAACCCCTGCCAGGTTACTACTTTTATCCCATTCTGAAGAAGCCACTTATGGTGAAACGCGTTTATGGTTATTAATTCTGTATTTTATTGTGTATTTTAGATCAATAAAAGTTTTTTGGCTACTTTATTGTACCAATCCTCTTTTTATTGCACTCTCTATGCACTTTAAACTTTTTTTTACCTATTCCTGGCATTTTAACCTTTCCTGGTTACTTTTACTTCCACTGGCAATTTTAAAGTTCCAGTACTCCAAGAAATCCTAGGTGGGGATCATACCACCAGCGCCTATCCATAGAGCAGTACCTCTGCTCTATCTTTGTGAGTATTATTTTATTTCCTCTACTACTCTCTTAACCTATCACAATTGAGAGCACTATTGCTGCTTTTTATTTTTCTATATTGGAGCCTTGGATCACCAGACGGTGCTGACGGACGTATCGCCGCTACAAATCCTATAAGCGGGGATTATACCGCTGTACGCTATCCACACCAGAGCTGACCATAGCTCCCTCAAATGTGAGTTTTTTTACCTCTTCTTATCTGCACACTGAACCACATCAAAATTGAGAGCACTATTGTCGCTTTCTGTCTTTCTTTTCCGAGTTCTGGACTACCAGACGGTGTTGACGGAGACCCCCTCCCTACATATCCCATAAGCGGGGATTATACCGCTGTACGCAATCCACACCAGAGCTGGCCATAGCTCTCTTGAATGTGAGTTCTCTACATTTTGTTACCTATCACACCCTGAACTTTCATACTATACCATTAGTGGCCTCTACCTCTCTTGTATTTACATATACGGAACGGTCTACACTAGACGCATCCACAGAGGAACTCTATCAAGTATCCTAGACCATCTATTGGCACCCTAGCAATACTTTACTGGACTATCTACCCTTATTTGGCGCAGCCCTTGCATATCTTTTTGTATCTATCCACCGAAGGATCCGAGGGGTTTTCCTTCATTTGGGTTGCTGCCTACCTTGACTAATTTTGTGATTACTAGCGCTGAATTCTTTTTGTGTTTATCTATATGTGGGTGTAGCTATTTATGGGAGGAGCTATATTGCTATATAAGGAATGTACTCCATGTGTTCTGGGCTCAGTGTGAGACCCGATCGGTACGTGAATAAAGGCCTCTTGAAGACTTGTGTCCATCTATCTGTGTCTGGCTTCTGCAAGTTTACAATAGGTGTACTGCTCTGAAATTAAGATAGGTAGCTAAGAGAAGGGCTAAACCATGGGTCGTCAACCTGGTCCCTACCGCCCACTAGTGGGCGTTTCAGGATTCCAGGTGGGCGGTAGGGATTTCGGCGGCTAAATCCTCTGTTTAAGAGAGTGGGTGGCTGGGCTGGTGTGGCTGGGGCTGACAGACCTAATCATTCTGATTAATCCTCCCCTCAGACTGTACCAGCCTGTCAGTCCGAGGGGAGGAAGGAGGAAGGAGGGAGGAGCTGGGGGCTGGTGTGGCTGCCAGCAGCTGCAGGGAGACCTCTCAGTCTCCCTGCACACTCTAAAATCATTCCGGTCGCATGCCCCGCCCCCAAACAGAAGCTCTGCCTCCTGCCCACAAGCTCCACCCCCACACATGTTACTGGGAAGCTGCCCACCGTACCAAGAGGACACTGAAAGGTATTTACCTTTTTCAGCCCCCTACCCACCATTCAAATGCCCCCACCTCACAGCCCCCTACCCACTATACTGCCCCCCTACCCACCTCACAGCCCCCCTACCCACCTCACTGCCCCCCTACCCACTATACTGACCCCCTACTCACTATAATGCCCCCTACTCACTATAATGCCCCCTACCCACTATAATGCCCCCCTACCCACCTCACAGCCCCCTACCCACCTCACAGCCCCCTACCCACTATACTGACCCCCTACTCACTATAATGCCCCCTACCCACTATAATGCCCCCCTACCCACCGCACAGCCCCCTACCCACTATACTGCCCCCCTACCCACCTCACTGCCCCCTTACCCACTAAACTGACCCCCTACTCACTATAATGCCCCCTACCCACTATAATGTCCCCCTACCCACCTCACAGCCCCCTACCCACCTCACAGCCCCCCTACCCACCTCACAGCCCCCTACCCACTATAGAGCCTCCCTACCCCCCCTTACAGCCCCCTACCCACTATAGAGCCCCCCTACCCACCTCACAGCTCCCCTACCCACTATACTGCCCCCCTACTCACATCACAGCTCCCCTACCCACTATACTGCCCCCTACCCACCTCACAGCTCCCCTACCCACTATACTGCCCCCCTACCCACCTCACAGCTCTCCTACCCACCTCACAGCCCCCCTACCCACTATAGAGCCCCCCTACCCACCTCACAGCTCCCCTAACCACTATACCGCCCTCCTACCCACCTCACAGCCCCCTACCCACTATAGAGCCCCCCTACCCACATCACAGCTCCCCTACCCACTATACTGCCCCCTACCCACCTCACAGCTCCCCTACCCACTATACTGCCCCCATACCCACTATAGAGCCCCCCTACCCACCTCACAGCTCTCCTACCCACCTCACAGCCCCCCTACCCACTATAGAGCCCCCCTACCCACCTCACAGCTCCCCTAACCACTATACCGCCCTCCTACCCACCTCACAGCCCCCCTACCCACTATAGAGCCCCCCTACCCACTATAGAGCCCCCCTACCCACTATAGAGCCCCCCTACCCACCTCACAGCTCCCCTACCCACCTCACAGCTCCCCTACCCACTATACTGCCCTCCTACCCACCTCACAGCCCCCCTACCCACTATACAACCCCCCTACCCACCTCACAGCTCCCCTAACCACTATACTGCCCTCCTACCCACCTCACAGCCCCCCTACCCACTATACAACCCCCTACCCACTATAGAGCCCTCCTACCCACTATACTGCCCCCCTATTCACCCCACAGTCCCCCATCCACCTCATAGTCCCCCTACCTACTATGCAGCCCCTTACCCACCTTGCAGTCCCCTTACCCACCTTGCAGTCCCCTTACCCACCTTGCAGTCCCCTTACCCACCTTGCAGTCCCCTTACCCACCTTGCAGTCCCCTTACCCACCTTGCAGTCCCCTTACCCACCTCACAGTCCCCCTACCCACCTCACAGTCCCCCTACCCACCTCACAGTCCCCCTACCCACCTCACAGTCCCCCTACCCACCTCACAGTCCCCCTACCCACCTCACAGCCCCCCTACCCACCTCACAGCCCCCCTACCCACCTTACAGCCCCCCTACCCACCTTACAGCCCCCCTACCCACCTTACAGCCCCCCTACCCACCTTACAGCCCCCCTACCCACCTAACAGCCCCTCTACCCACCTTACAGCCCCTCTACCCACCTCACAGCCCCCATACCAACTCACAGTCCCCCTACCCACCATACAGAACCACTACCCAGCTTACAGAACACCTACCCACCTTACAGCCCCCCCCATCCACCTTACGAAAATCGAACCAGATAATATTTAGTCTCGCAGCATCAACCTCAAGGACCTCATTAATCACTAGTAAAGGTAATTTCAATTTACTTTGTTTTCTCATTAAACTTTATAAAGTTAAAAAAACATTATAAACATGGATAAAGTAGAAATAAAAAGATAAATGTACGTACATTTATTTTATTTTTAAAAAACACCCTCCTTTCTAAAAAATATTCCGCACTTGCGCGAAAACTGGTGGGCGGTAAGGAAATTTTTCCATCAAGAAAGATGCATTAGTGGGCGGTAGGTAGAAAAAGGTTGACTACCCCTGGGCTAAACAGACTCCCCTAACAGAGGAATGCAATTTGACCAAGTTTAAAGCAATTTTATGAATGTTTATTTTATACTTTTCAAAGTTTTTCTTGCATTATTTTGGTTTGTATATTTGTTTAAAAGTGTTTGCTTGCGGAGGCGGGACTAAGCGGACAAGCAAGATGCATGATAGCAGAGCTGCGTACCGTATCGCTATATTTCAGCGAACCCGAGCCGTTTCTCCAGCTTAAACACTGGGGATCTGGTGCCACTAACTGCTATGGGATGCAAAATGAAAAAGCAGAAGTCCGACAGGGCTAAATCGGGCATGAATATCAAGGATCTCTTTGGGAAAGCACACAGAGCTTGCAGGCCCAAGATGGCTGCCGACTTCGACGGCTTCTCTGACTCCTCGGAGGAATCGATGCTGGGGATCAGAGCTGCAGATATACCTCTCCCACGACCTCAATCCAGTGACAAATGCCACTCTGAAGGAGCTGCTTCACAGCCTCCAGCTAACACTACAGGCTGACATGGCCTCAATTCGAGTCGACCGTACCGGCTTAGTGAACCGGACAGCTCCAGAGTCAGCATCCAGAAACCTGGTGGTCATATTCAGCAGCGGCAGAAAGCAGGCAGCACAGCAGGCAGCAATAAAGGGAACTTATCCATTTTCTTTTGAAAATAGGGTGCTCCCAACTCATTCTACACTGACCTGTCGTGGCACACCCTGAGATGGAGGAAGTCTATGCAACCCCTCACTACTTTGCTCCGCACGCACAATATCCCATACCGCTGGCGATCAACGCGACTACTCCACATACAGCAGGGGGATTCCACCCATGTCGTATGGGATCTGCAGCAAGCTACCGCCATCCTGGAAACTCTGGGCCTCCCACAAGCTTCGCTATCCTGGCCAGGAACTAAATGGGCCACTACAGCAGCACACACCTGGGACCCTACAAGAATTGTCCCGTTCACACCTCAGAAGGCCACCTCGGATGCTTATGCTGTGGCCACAACCTGAGGCTATACAGGACTCTCCTGGTTCCAGGAGATGATACCCTATTTAACAAACCTTTTCTAAGGGCACTTGATTTATATGCTGTAGAATATTGCATATTCTATGTTTCTATTGATTATATGTGGATGTGTGGATTGACATAAGTAACAGATGGTCTAAGTCACATGGCTTTCTTTGTCTGAGAAGTCTAGAATGTAAGTTAAGGGTCTTGTCCGTTAAACTCTGACGTCAGTATGGGCACATCTATATAGTTAACTGAACAAAGGGACACGAGGTCTCTCGGCTCTTCTTCCTGTACAACGATGTTACTCTCCCATCAGAAGTCCAGCAATTACCATCTGCTGTTGAACATCCATTATCCTGTAACATCCTTTGTTGTTTTATTATGTGTCAGCAACTAAGAATAAACCTGAAGAAACCGCAAGTCAGACTGTGTATTAGTACTTTTCATTAATATAGATGTATATTAATGGAGAGAGCCTTTGACCCAAATATAACGTTTATATATCAACCAACTGAAGACAAGAAGAAATTAAGAAGATTTTACATATGCCGATTTAATTTAATTCTTAACAGTTTGAAATGTTTATCACTTATGCATTGCATAACAGTCACGCTTGCGCAACCCACTGGGAGTGGTATTGGTCACTAGACCTGTTTCACACCCCTTCCCCACCTCCCTACTAAACCAATTAGACTGCTTCATACGACGAAGACCAGAGGTGTAAAACCACGAGGTTCAACGACAGCCACATCAAACTCCCGCACTCAAATATCCTACCTAACTATAGGTGTAGTCCCCATACAGTTGCAGCTCATTACAGGCTACACTTTAGGCCCTTTCCAGCATATGGGCATTAGCAAGGCCATTTATGAGAGAACATAGCGGTAAGGGAAAGGCGCAAATGGATAAGAATGCATCCTACGCTTGGTTAGACCCAAATCATCAGGACCACCTAGATGGCAAACAAGCTACAAAAATATATAAAAAAAAAAACTCAACCCATTGCCCAGTACAATATTGTACGTTGAATGCAGATGTTTACCATGTGTTGTGTTTCTGTTAACTATATGCTGACATTGTACTCGTTTATTCCATCATTGCTCACTCTTGAGCATAAATAAAGAATTACAAAAAAAAAAAAGTGTTTGCTTGCTGGTTTAAAAAAAAAAAAATAAGTGGCAAATGATACATGTCCCTTAAATCGTATCAGGTTGTTATAATAAAGTATTGCCAATTTTAACATTGCTCTTGCCCTGTCTAATAGCTGATTTTTTGAATCCTCTGGCTTGCCTTGTCGTGTGTAATATTGTCATTTTGTGGCCTCAGTCCCTGTGGGTACAAACTAACCTGTCTGGTTACTGCAGACATCATTGGCATACTCTTCCAGACCTTGGTTTATGTTCCTGACTACTCATGTGGATTGTCCTTGTATGCCATTGTTTACTCTTGACCCTGTATGCCTGCGGTCTCTCTGGATTCTGATATTGGCAACCACTAAATGATTACTTTGACGATTGTCTTTGTGCCTTATTACAAAATTAGTAACATATCCCAGCTGATAAGTCATGACTACACTCTTGGATTATCGTTTCAACCAATAAGACTTTGTTCCCAAGTACTTAATGTGACGAACTGAACCTCGTCACGGGTGCTTGGAGGGGCCTCTTACCTCAGGATTATGGCCCAGGTGTTTGGTTCAGGCCTGTGGAAAGCCTTTGTTCGTGCCTTTTCCCTTGTCTGACTCGGTATATAGGACTTACCGAGCAGATCAGGAGCATTCTGTTCGTATACCGAACCAACTCTGGAACTCTTGGACCACCCGTAGAAGACCTTATTGACCTCGTTAACTGCAAAATTCTAAACGGTCGGCTGAGTGGCCGCCATTCGTATGGACGAATACTAGGTGGCGGCCATCTTGCTCCCGCAAACGTGTATAGCGGTGTTTGGTCGTCGAGTGTATGGAACCCAAATCGGACACTCTAACACCGCTGGGACTTCCATCTCTAAGTATGTTCAGTGGTATTCATATGAGAAGAGCGGCCTTCTGTTGGAGCAAACTCCCGAATGACACAAGGCAAGCACACGTACGAACACTTCTGTTCGGTATATTGTTGTATTTTGTACTCCCGAAAGAGACCAGCCACACAGCCTGATTTCATGGAACTCTTTTGGGCAGGAGCCTCGTGTGCGGTCAGTCAAATTATGACCTCCATGGAAATCCCGAACCCTGAACTGATCTGGGGTATTTTTGGATGCCGTATATACTCGAGTATAAGCCGACCCGAATATAAGCCGAGGCCCCTAATTTTACCCAAAAAAACTGGGAAAACTTATTGACTCGAGTATAAGACTAGGGTGGGAAATGCAGTAGCTACTGGTAAATTTCTAAATAAAATTAGATCCTAAAAAATGTATATTAATTGAATATTTATTTACAGTGTGTGTGTGTATGAATGCAGTGTGTGTGTGTGTGTATGAATGCAGCGTGTGTATATGAGTGCAGCGTGTGTATATGAGTGCAGCGTGTGTATATGAGTGCAGCGTGTGTATATGAGTGCAGTGTGTATATGAGTGCAGCGTGTATATGAGTGCGTGTGTATGAGTGCAGCGTGTATGAGTGCAGCGTGTATGAGTGCAGCGTGTATGAGTGCAGCGTGTATGAGTGCAGCGTGTGTATGTATGAGTGCAGCGTGTGTGTGTATGAGTGCAGCGTGTGTGTGTGTGAGCGCAGCGTGTGTGTGTGTATGAGCGCAGCGTGTGTGTGTATGAGCGCAGTGTGTGTGTGAGCGCAGTGTGTGTATGAGCGCAGCGTGTGTGTATGAATGCAGCGGGTGTGTATGAATGCAATGTGTGTGTATGAGTGCAGTGTGTGTGTGTGAGCTCAGTGTGTGTATGAGTGCAGTGTGTGTGTGTGTGTGTGTGTGTAGCTGAGCCTTGGTGGGGGGTGGGCAATTTTATTATTATTTTTTTTAATTATTTTAATAATTTTTATTATTATTTTTTATTATTATAATTTTTTATTTATTTCATTATTATTTTGTAATATTTTTTTTTTTTTTATTTAATTTGTTTTCGTCCCCCCTCCCTGTTTGATACATGGCAGGGAGGGGGGCTCTCCTTCCCTGGTCGTCCAGTGGCATTGGTAGTTCAGTGGGGGGGGGGGCTGGCAGAGCTGTTACTTACCTTTCCTGCAGCTCCTGTCAGCTCCCTTCTCCTCCGCGGTGGTCCGGTCAGCATCTCTGTCAGCTCACACTGTAAGTCTCGCGAGAGCCGCACTATGAACGGACCAGCGCGGAGGAGAAGGGAGCTGACAGGAGCTGCAGGGTACTTTCGGGAGGTTGTAAAATTTGTGTTTTCTGTGTCTGGAAATAATGGAGTTTAGTACAGTTCCTGACTCAATTATCTCCCAGGCACAAAGGAGGGATTATCTTGTTTTATGTGGAGGTGTCCAGGACCTGAGAGCCAATGTAATCCTGTGTATGTTTTTGTAGTCTCTCAGTTCCAGTGGGCAATGCCCATGGAATATGTTTGAGGAAACCCCTTGCATGGGGACTGACATAAAAGGCTGTGTGTGGCTCCCATTAAACAGAACGTTTTACCCCTTCATGAAGTCTAGTCTAGGTCTTCGGTTTGTGGGGTTTACAGTGGTTATGGTGTCCAGTGCTGTGTTTATGGTACTTAAGGATTACTAGGAAGCAGCGATTGGCGGAGGTACTCTGTCGGGGTGCCAGTAGGTCCGTCACACTTAACCAACTGTAAACTCCATAATTGCTTTGTTTCTATTGTGAAAAAAATAGACTGAGTTTGGTATTTTCTTCTGTGTTCGTGCTTTTCTGCACCATTTCGTTCAATTTGGATTTATTGGTTCAGCAGTTTAAAACTACCGAACACCGACCACCCTCCTGGCTCATTAACTTCAAAAGAACAGTCTATTAAGTGCTCTCTGGGCGGCCGCCGATCGTATAGCCGAATGCCATGTGGAACAGAAAACTGCGGCCATCTTTCCACGAAAGGAGGCAGCGGGACTTGGTCGTCGAGTGTCTGGAACTAAAATCGGACACTTGACCTCCCGAACCACCACTGAAACTACCGAACGCTTGCTTCCTTTAGTTGCCGAACAGCCAGGAGAGCACCATTCGGCAGTTTGGTTCATACGAACAAGGGGAGCAATCGCTCCTATGAGCCAGGAGGATCCATTCGGGACTTTATTCGTTTTTATGCCATTTACTGAATTGACCGACCGCAGACGCTGAATTCGTGGACCTGTTTTGGGCAGGAGCCTCGTGTGTGGTCGGTAACTTATGACTTTTTGAGAACCCCTGAAACGATCTGGGTGAAATTTGGATATGTTGGTCCCCCAGATCGGGGCTATCACGGGACATGTAATTTGTGGGGATACCTTGTGTGAAAAGGGGTGTTCTAATTTTTGGGGAAATTGTGTGCCCTCTGCCTGGAGATAATTGAGTTATTCCTTAACTTATCTCAATATCTCCCAGGCAGAGAGAGGGCGGGTGTTACTGTAAAATCTGTATGTTGATTGCTTATTGTCTTTGTTTACTGTGGGAGGTCCTCTTGCAGGAGGATTCTCATAAAAGCCTCAATAAAATTCTCATGCTTGGGGAATATTCTACTTGCGGGGGAGAATTGTCTTGGAAGCTGCATTCATCTAGACTATTCCTCTATCTCCTAACTGCAGTTATAATCACTTATGCTCAGCTATTGGGAAAGGAATAGAAGACCGCAGTACCATAACCACTGCAGGTCTTAACAACTGGTGGCAAGCGACGGGATTGAATGGGACGCATAAAGACAACTAGTGAATGGCCCAGCAGTACAAGAGACTAAAAAGGACTACGCTAAAGGATCTGCTGGAAGCCCGAGGTCCAGTGGCAAGCAACAAAAAGAGAGCTACCCTCATAGCAGAACTGATGGAGGGCAACTAAATCAGTAGCATGGCGAATGTCAGCCGGGAGGAAGCAGAGTTTCAACAGAAGGTGATGTGGAGGCTAAACCTATATGGGCCAAATCCTACACCGGAGATAGTGATGCAAGTCCTGGCTCAGATGAACGCAGAACGCAGCCTAAACCAAGGAGACACCGCTTCCTTATCTTAATCTATAAATGGAGGGCAGTGGAGAAAGATGAACTATGCTGCTTTTAAAAGTTTTTCGGATGGAGAAATGGAAATTGTGGCATACCTTCAGGACTTTGAGCGTCAGTGCGCTTTAGAGGGTCTGGAATCGGAGCAATGGGCCACAATTTTAAGCAGCAAACTCACTGGTCGAGCAGCGGAGGCGTACCGAGCAGTTCCTGATACAGCCATACACTACTACGTCAGGGTAAAGGAAATTCTGCTATCCAGGTATGCCGTGACCCCAGAGACTTACAGGAAAAGGTTTCGGGCGTTACGAAAAGGGGGCCGAGACTCCTATACCAAATGGACCTTTAGGATGTATCGGGCAGCCCAAAACTGGATACAAGGCTGTCAGGCAACTCCTCTTGCTATAACAATTTTTTGATCATACACCTGCAGACACCAGAGACTGGGTCAGAGACAGGGCCGGACTGGCCCACCGGGATACCGGGAAATTTCCCGGTGGGCCGTCGGCACCTGGGGCCGGGCAGACACCTGGGTCTGCTGGCGGCCGCTGGGGGAGGTCTGCTGGCGGCCGCTGGGGGAGGTCTGCTGGCGGCCGCTGGGGGAGGTCTGCTGGCGGCCGCTGGGGAGGTCTGCTGGCGGCCGCTGGGGTAGGTCTGCTGGCGGCCGCTGGGGGAGCTGCGCTGGCTCTGCTCCCCCAGCGTACAGCTGAATGAGACCGGGGCCGGAATATGACGTCATATTCCGGCACCGGTCTCATTCAGCAGCGCGCGAGGGCGGGAGAGCCAGCGCAGCTCCCCCAGCGGCCGCCAGCAGACCTTCCCCAGCGGCCGCCAGCACAGGTGCCTCTGCCCTAGCAGCCTCCTGCACTGCACGACCCCCTGGCAGGTAGGAGTAATGTGAGTTTGTCTGTGTGTCATGGTGTGTGTGTCTGTCTGTGTCATGGTGTGTGTCTGTATGGTGTGTGTGTGTGTGTCTGTCTGTGTCATGGTGTGTGTGTCTGTCTGTGTTATGGTGTCTGTCTGTATGGTGTGTGTGTGTAAAAGTCCATAGTAATACTGGTTTATTACTATGGACTTTTACTCTTATTTTTAATTCCAACACTCGTTTTAAGGTTAAAATTAATGGTTTTAATTACTTTTCAACCCAGTATTACTATGTACTTTTATTTTTTCTGTTTTATAATTTTTCTGTATTCTACACTTTGTATTGATGACATCATTTTGGCGCCAAAATTTGAATAAGCATGTATTTTCTTAGTTTATATAAGCATCTATGTACCAGGCTGATTTTTACTATTGCCAGTTGATAAAGCCCTGTGTGGCGAAACGCGTTTTGGCTGTTTTTATATTTTGATTATTTTAATAAAGGAATATTGGCTTTTTTACTATATATTTGCCATATATCCTTTATTTCATTCTTTTCTCTTCTTTTTACCTGGTCACACATCACCGTGAAGTTGACACCCGTTAAAGAATCCCAGGTGGGGATAGTACCACCCACGCAAATATATTGAGCAGTATATCCTGCTCATTTAAATGTGAGTACCTCCATTTCTACTTTTCATACTCATTTTATCATATCTACAGTGAGCACTATATTTGGCTTTTTTTTTTTTTATTCTATACCGAGGAATTATCTACACCTTATCCCACCAGTGGGGGGCAGATGCCACTGAATGCCAATCATACTTGAGCTAGTTGATGCTCTAGAATAGGTGAGTGTATTACCTCCCTAGTATTTATCCTGCTTCTACCTACCTACTCTCAGTTTGCACTATTGGAGTTTCTCTGTCTTCTCTTTTTTATGTCTGCCACCGAGTCAAGACTGCCTAAGTATTAGAGGATCCATTTTTTCTATTGGAAATTACTATACATCAAGCTCTCTACTAACCTACTGGAATCCAGAAGAAGACTATTAAGTATTGGGACTACTATTTGTATACTGTTTTATCTTACACTTTTAGCATGTGTAAGTAGATTATATTTATATTTATTTTATTTGATTTATTCATTTGTTTTATTCTCTATAGCGCGACCTATTACTGTGTTTTTGCCACCAATGTAATCAGCCAGGGCACTACAAAATACATTGCCCTTAGCGGAGCAGAGGCAATTGGGACCAGCCATCACCACCACCACCGAGGGCAGCCACTCATCACTATCAGCACGAGCCGCTTGAAACCAACAACCCTGATTCTGAACAATGGGCCGTACTACACGAGGTGAACCTAGCCCAAGCAGAGGGTGACAACCGGATGCACCACAGACAATGGGTCACAGTAGATGGAAAAGAGGCAGAGGCACTGCGAGACTCCGGGGCCACTTTCACCCTGGTTCAGCCTCACACCATATCTGCAAAGGCACGCACCAACAGGACTGTTGCAGTAAGAGTGTCAGGAGGCACCATCGACGAGCTACCCACAGCTCGGGTGCATTTAAATCGGGGCACCGGAGCCAAACAGATGGAAGTAGGCATTATGTCCGGCCTACCTGCGGAAGTATTGTTGGGGAACGATTTGGGGTGCCTACCTTCACAGTGGACTATCCCAGATCCCGCCGGAACCTGCCCCGTGACTACCAGGGCGCAAGCCCGCCGAGCTGGACCGACACACTCAGAGGAACCACAGGTAGGAACCGAAAACCCCATAGTATCCCCTAACCCTATCCCTTTCTGGGGCACCCCCCAAGATTTTGGCCAAGCCCAGCAGACAGACCCCACGTTAGCCGGTTACAGGAAGGCAGTAGGTCCTCCTAAGGATGGTAATGCCCAAGAGAGCTTCCACTGGGACAAGGGACTCCTATACAGGGTCACAGGGGGAGTGGGAAGTGGGGCAGCCCAAGTTATAAAAAGGCAGCTAGTCGTACCCCGCAAATACAGAGCAGAGCTTCTAAAGCTCAGCCAGGATATCCCGCTAGCCGGACATCTGGGTATCAAGAAAACTAAGACGCTCTTCTGGCCAGGGATATCAAAAGATTTGCAAACGTACTGCAGGACATGTGACACATGTCAACGGATAGGGAAGTGGGGGGGATCACCCTAAGGCCAAGTTACGCTCCCTACCTATAATAGAAGAGCCATTCTATAGAGTGGCAGTAGACCTGATAGGGCCCCTCAACAAACCCAGCTCCTCCGGAAAACGCTACATCCTCACGGTGGTGGACTACGCCACCAGGTACCCTGAGGCTGTGGCGCTCTCCAACATTGAGGCGGAGACGGTAGCAGAGGCTCTAGTCAGGATCTTTTCCAGAGTAGGATTCCCCCGGGAAATACTATCAGATCAAGGAACGCAGTTCACGGCAACTGTAACTCAACAGTTGTGGAAGAGCTGCGGGGTGAAACAGTTATTTAGCTCCCCCTCCCACCCCCAGACCAATGGCCTCTGTGAACGATTCAACAGCACACTTAAGCAAATGCTCACAGCGTTCACATAGTCATACGGTCAATGGGAGAAATTTCTACCCCACCTCCTGTTTGCCTACCGGGAAGTACCCCAGGCGTCCACCGGGTTCTCCCCCTTCGAACTCCTATACGGGAGAAAAGTCCGGGGACCCCTGGACCTCATACGGGAGCACTGGGAGGGCAACACAGGAGAGGAAGGGATCCCAGTCTTGCCATACGTGCTGGAGTTCCGGGACTGCCTGCAGGCTCTGACCGAATCAGTTCGGGAGAACCTGCAGGCAGCCCAGAAACGACAGAAGCAATGGTATGACCGGGGGGCACGAGATAGGAACCTGGAAGTGGGGCAAAAAGTATTAGCCATCAGACCTTCCAAAAAGGACAAGCTCCAGGCAGCTTGGCAGGGGCTATTTAAAGTGGTGGAACGGATTAGCGACACCACCTATATTGTAGCCAAATGTTCAGATGAAAGGATCAGACGAGCCTTTCATGTGAACATGTTGAAACCGTATTTTGAGCGCCCCGAGGACGTGGCCGCTATGTGTGCCCCGTCCACTGATGATTGGGAAGGACTCCCCTTGCCTGACCTACTGGCAGCTAACCAAGGTACGGGTTAGGGGAGAAACTAGACCCCACACAGCAGGCAGACGCAAAACTGCTCCAGGAATACGGTGGGCTGTTCTCGGACCTACCTGGGTACACCTCCGCCGCAGTGCACCGGGTAGAGACACAGGGGGAAACCCCATTACGGCAACAGCCATACCGTATCCCGGCAGCAGTGCGGGCCAGCATGTGGAAAGAAATGTTGGAATTAGGAGTTATTGAGGCTTCCCAAAGTCCCTGGGCGTCCCCGGTGGTTTTAGTACCGAAGCGAGACGGTACGACTCGTTCTTACCCCCCCTCCCCTGTAGCGTGGCGGAACAGGAGCGTGGCGGAACAGCAGTTTCTGTTTCCTGTACCCGGCCGGACTGACAGGAAGGTGCACACTCAGTGAGCACCTTCCTATCACTCCGGTCGGGCACCGCGGACCGGATAGCAGCTCGGCCACGCTACAGGGGAGGGGAGGTGAGAAGCTGCAGCCGCCTGAGGCTCTTAAGAGAGCGCACAGGCGGCTGCAGCATTTAAAGGGGCGGGCGGGCCCCCTGATGGCGGGCCCCCCTCCTGGCCGGGCCCTCGGACCATGTCCGAAGTGCCCGACCGGTCAGTCCGCCCCTGCACTCGCTGATTCTCATACTGCCCTTACGTGGCCACCCCATTACTCATGAATTGCAATGAGCTCTCTCGGACTTCTACTCCTATACCTTCACACATGGCCTTCACTACATGCGTTTCATACGGCCCTTGGTGGCTTTACCGCTACGGTGTAATTTTGGCTTCCTCCCGCTGGGTTATATATTGCCCTATTATACTATGTTTAAGTACACCACTTAGTGTAAAAATAAATAAAAATAGAGAAAACTCCTGATTGACCAGATCAAACACCAGAGCACCACTATTGTACGATTAACCCCTTAACGCCGTTACGGCTTTCTATGCCGTTTAAAGCCGTTGCGGCGGCATAGAACGCCGTAACGGCTTAAGCCCCCAGGACCTCGGCGGTACTTACCTCTGCTGCGATCCTCTTCTGGAGGGCTGCCTGACAGCCCAGGCAGCCCTCCTCCGGGAAGTGAGGCCCCCGGGGGCCATGTGATCGCTCTCAAAGAGCGATCACATGGCCCTCTATAGCTGAAATGTCAGACAGTCCCCCTGCTGGTGGGGAGTGTAAAAAAAATAAATAATTAAACATGTTGAAAAAATTTTTAAAGTATTTTTATATATATATAATATATGTATATATATTATATATATGTAACGTCATACGTAATGTATTTTAATATTAATATAAGTATATATATATTAGTATTAAAATACACTTAGAATGACGTTACATATATATAATATGTATATATCTATATAATAGATATATACATAATATATTATATATATTTTTATATATATATATATATATACGTATAATTACAATAAATAAAATAATAAAATAAATAAATGAAATATTGAAACAAAATTTAAAATAAATTATATATTCATATGTCATTTCATTCTAACTGTATTTTGTTATTAATATTAATATATATATATATATATATATATATATATATATATATATATATATATATATATTGGTAACAAAATACACTTAGAATGACATTCTATATATATCTAGCTATATATAAAATACAAATAACCGCAAGTATATATATAGAGATAAATACATATAATTACATAAAAGATTACATTAGTATACACGTAGAATTTAAATACCTATAAATGCATATATATTAAAATTCTACGTGTATATTTAAGTAATCTTTTAACATAATTATGTGATTTGATTAATTAAAATTTGATTGACATGCCTGACAACACAGGGAGAAAGTGCAGAGAATTTAATTTGCAAGCACTTAATTTGACCCTGTAACTCTCCAAGACACCATAAAACCTGTACATAGGGGATACTGTTTTACTCGGGAGACTTCGCTGAACTCAAATATTAGTGTTTAAAACTGGTAAATTGTATTACAACGATGATATTTTAAGTAAAAGTGAAGTTTTTTGCATTTTTTACAAACAAACGGCACTTTTATAGACTATATTATTGTTGTAATATGTTTTACTGTTTTAAAACACTAATATTTGTGTTTAGTGAAGTCTCCCGAGAATAACAGTACCCCCCATGTACAGGTTTTATGGTGTTTTGGAAAGTTAGAGAGTCCCATATAAGGCTTGCATTTCATTTTTTTGACATTGAAATTTGCCAGATTAGTTATGTTGCCTTTGAGACCGTATAGTAGCCCAGGAATGAGAATTACCCCCATGATGGCATACCATTTGCAAAAGTAGACAACCCGAGGTATTGCAAGTGGGGTATGTCCAGTCTTTCTTAGTAGCCACTTAGTCACAAACACTGGCCAAATATTCGTTTTTTGCTTTTTTCACACAAAAACAAATATGAACGCTAACTTTGGCCAGTGTTTGTGACTAAGTGGCTACTAAAAAAGACTAAACATACCCCACTTTCAATACCTTGGCTTGTCTACTTTTTCAAATGGTATGCCATTATGGGGGTAATTCTCATTCCTGGGCTACCGCACCGTCTCAAAGGTAACATTACTAATCTGGCAAATTTCAATTTGAAAATGGAACGTTCTATATTTGACCCTGTAACTTTCCAAAACACCATAAAACCTGTTAATGGGGGGTACTGTTGTACTCGTGAGACATCGCTGATTACAAATATGTGCATTTTTTTTGCAGTAAATCCTAACAGTATTATGACATTTACAGCTAAAATGTGAGGCGGAACTACAATTTTTTTTAAAAAATGTAAAATTTCTCACAGGTTTTTAAATTTTATTCATAATAAATTATGTTTAATATATAAATATTTGATATGAAATGAAAGCCCTGTTTCTCCTGAACAAAATGATATATAATAAGTGCGGGTGCATTTAATATGAAAGAGGTGAATTACGGTTGAACAGACATATAGCGCAAATTCCAGTTTTTGTTTACGTTTTGTTTTGATCAGAATGTGTACTATTGACTCCGTCCTGAAGGGGTTAACCAACATTTGTTTGTGTCACAATATCGTACATCTCATACAGCCTATTATCAACCCAGCAACTCAATACTTACATTTGGCACAAATCGGCCTTTCACTGCAATACCTTTGCACGTGGCCCTCACTAGGCCTTGATTTCATAAGTTACATACAGCCCTCTGCGGGCAATCCACTAAGACACAATTTTGGCCACCCATTTGGGCAAAGCTGTAATTTCCAGCTTTACAAGGTTCAACTACAACCCTATCATACTATGGTTGAGTATTCTTTTTGGCCTTGGTAGGCCCACATGATTACTTCCTATAGGACCCTCTCTCTGCACTCCCGAAAGTCTAGAACTCCTCATTACACATTAAACCATATTCAGGCCTCCTTGGTCTCTCACTGTTTTATCTAAGCCTTGTTTAATCCACAACACCTGTCACAAACTCTTACTAAATCTCACATATTTCGCTTCCTTCTAGTAAACTAGATATATTCCCATCTTTCTCATACATACTTCAGGAACTTTTTGTGGAAGGACGCAAAGTGAGAACTCATAATTAGATGCAACACTACTGGGTAACTCATAATCTCATAATTATGCTCATAATCATAGGTTCCATTATTATCTAGGTTTCTACTATCCCGCCTTCTCATACTGTTATTGACATTTAAATCTTGAACCACAACACAGGTACGTTATACCCTTATCTTAATTAGCACTTACACCATCCTGGACATATTCCCATTATGTCTTTTGGTTCCTCTCTATGATATTTCTTTCTCAAGCTCAACCACACACTAGTTGGGCAATATACATATGTTCCAACATTCATTCTATCAATTCATTATGTTTATATTCCCCTACATTCCTTAGGAATAGATCAACTGGCTGTAAAGGGTATTGGAGACCATATCCTAGTATTATTGTAATTCATTCCCGTAAGGCAAACTCCCATCCTCACGCAGAGATATTCATTAATTGGCTCATCTCATACCTAGAGCCTTGTTCTAACCTTTACAGGTTATTAGATAGGGCCTCATCTGTCATGGTCATGCATTTGAATCTCTTACTGGTCATTCCCGCCACTTTGTTCGGTGGCCTCAGTCCCTCGGCAAGTTCAAAGCTAGAGCCTCAAACAGCCACTTGGCATTTAGTAGGGCCTCACCTTACCCTCGTTTAGCTAATTTATTTGCCTCTCGGCACTATGCAAGCCATCAGTTGATGCAGGGGAACACTATCACCAGCATGGCCATCATATTAACTCTTGATTGTAGTATGTCCCACACCTCGGGAAATACAATAATGACAAACTGGATAAGTTAGATTCTCCTAACTCATGAGTTTCTAACCCTCCCAAAGAGTACCCTACTTCATCCCCCTTACTTACATCCTTTCAGGGTAACATCACCAGTTACAATCCAGCACATGTTCCCTCTTCTCACGTTATTACACCAGCATATTTAGTTCCCCTATCAATTAGGAAGGACATACTAGAAGGCTACGACATCAATTTGAGCCCCTTGTTGATTTCCTTCCAAGACCTTGTAGAGAACTTGTCAGTAGCTTTAAAAGCTAGGGACCCCAGACTGAACAAAATAGAATATGCCCAAATTCGTTCTGGTCTTTGGTTTACCTAGAGGTGTCATTTGTTACAAATCCCAACATTATAGGGGATATCTAGATCTCTATTTTATATACATTCTAAGACGATCGCTAATCTTCTTTAGAAAGGTAGAATGTGAAGACAGATAAGAACCATTCAGCCAATCTAGTCTGCCCAATTATACAACTGGACTTGAAACCCTGGCATGTCTACTTTCACAAACAGTGGACCTTTGTGGGTCAATTTGACATAAACTGGTTAAAAAAAAAAAAAAAAAAAAAAAGGGTTGCATTATAAGACACAATATATAGTATTTGAGTTACCCTGAAGTGTCTGCGTTCACAAACGGTGGACCTTTGTAGGGAAATTTCTTTTTTTTTTTTTTCATTTTAATTCTTTTTTAGTTTTTTTTAGTAAAAAAAAAAAGACAAAGATGACAATGAACATACATTACAACACCGAGAAAGGTATTACAACAGAGACAACCTTTCTCGGGTATGGGTACAAGACATAGAGTATATCTGATTAAATCATGTATATCTGTGGGATAACGGTTACAGTGCATTAAAATTTAAATTACATTAGATTACACTATTGGTGTAACGAGTCATCACAAATCTAAGATACCAATACTCACATAGATAACACGTATACAGACATATATAACTGGTCGGAAATAGAAAAAAAATAGATTATCAGGTCTAGAGTTCCATATTGAAAAAAGAGAAAAGAGTATAAATAAATGATAGATCTATTATCAGTGTAAGGTCAGTATATGGACAGGGAGCCCATAAGGAGATATCAAATACTAGATTTTGTAGCAGATCTATGAGTAATCTAATACATTTATCCGAGTTTTCATACCAGCCCTTTAGTCATATCAATAAGATTGGAGTATTATGTCAGGGTATCAACATTAGGATAGTCATTCATAAGTATAATCCCTTTTTCCATCTTCAGTTGGTATAATAATTGAGCTATAACTTGGTCTCTGTTAGGAATCAAAATACTTTTCCAAGATCTTGCGATAAGAATTTTAGTTGCTAGTAAACAGTGTATAATTACAATTTCATGAATATCTTT
The DNA here is from genome assembly GCF_036172605.1 of Pelobates fuscus. NCBI lineage: Eukaryota > Metazoa > Chordata > Amphibia > Anura > Pelobatidae > Pelobates > Pelobates fuscus. The sequence goes on from NC_086322.1 coordinate 216,570,925, forward strand.
TATTTCTTCACCCATAATATGGAGTAGAGCAATTTCTGGTTTACACTCCAATCTAGGACCACCAATCCTATATATTAAGTTAAATTAGATAATCCACAAAGGTTTAATTCTAGGACAAGCCCACCAGATATGGAGCATAGAGCCATCTTGTTGGAAACACCGCCAGCAATTTGGTGGATTGGAATCAGATATTTTCGCTAGTCTTATCGGCACCAAATACCATCTATACATAATTTTAGTAAAGGTCTCTAGAATATTCAAACAATGTATAGCTTTTTTGGTTATCAAAAAGGATTTGCACCAAATATCAAATGAAATAGAAATTGCCAAATCATTTTCCCATTTAGTTAAAGCGTTAGGGATATCTGGAATACCTTTCAGTTTTATTAATTCAATCGCAAGAGAGAACACCTTTTTTGCCCTTGAGCTGGAAAAGATTTTCCTAAACAGTTTTCCCAATTGACCATTTAGGACTAGTAGATTATCTTTGAGAAAGCTCTTTATACGGAGATAGTTAAATATTTCTCTGAAGGGTAAATCCAACAAGGCTTTAAGAGCTTCAAAGCTTTTTAATTGTTGATCATTATAAAGATCTTTTATCTTATAATTAGGGTCCCTGTACCAGTTTACTAAATTAATCTCCAGCATAAAATGTTCCAAGGAACTTAAACCCAAATTTTCATAAAGTTTATTAATTTTTAGTTTTTTCTTTATAATATTCCATTCTTTTAGTGTTTGAAGTAAGGATAGGGGATAGTGATATGGAATCTCTACCATTTGATTATTCTGACTTGCTTCTCTCCATAGGAGAAATTCCAGATTACCCAATCCACTTCTAGCTGCTTCGATCTTATACCAAGCTTGATTTTTAGAGTCGCTTAGTTGTAAATTGCTGGCATGTACCAGCATATTGGCCTAATAAATTTGGGAAATTAAGGGGTATCCCAATCCCCCCTGTTGTGCTTTCTTGGAGAGGGTATACGTATTAATTCTTGGTCTCTTTCCGCTCCAGATATAAGCTGTAAAACTACTTTGTAACATGGTTAACCAATGTGTAGATATCAAGAGAGGGAGCATCCCAAAAAGATAAGCCCATTTTGGGATTATATAGGCTTTAATGGTGTTGATCCTTCCCCACCAGGAGATTTCATGTACTCTCCATTCTTTTAGTAGGGCGTTAGTTTCTTTGAACAATTTCAGAAAATTAATTTCCATAGTCCTTTTTGTATCTGCAGATATAATCACCCCTAGATATGAAAACTCTTTTTCCGTCCATTTAAAGTCAAAATCTTTCTTTAATAATGTTAATTTTGGGGGGCGGAGCCTAACCGCCGACGAAGATGGCCGCGGTCTGAGTGAGCTCCGAGGCGGCAAACGGCACATCAGCCTACATTAGGGGCACCAGAACCGGCACACAAGCCCTGGACCGACTCCCACAACCCTGAACCACGCTAGATCACAGCACAATGAGCGGAGGGAGGAAATCGAAAACCGGAGCAGCCGTGGCTCCGATATTCAAAACGAGGTCAGACAAAGAGACGCCATGCTCTCACAGCCAGCAGGCCTCAGATTCAGACTCTGACACCAGCATAACCAGCCACAAAAGGGAATCATCACCCCTCACTAAAAAAGACTTGAAAGACTTGCTGACTGACATGAAGTCCTTAGTGGCCGAAGAACTTGCCAAACACTTAACCCCACTCAAAGAAGGACTGACTGACCTCTCTAAACGCACACATGCGCTTGAAAACAAAATGGACGAGGTAACCGCCACCACTTCCACCCACAAAGCCTCCCTCAAAGACCTACAAGAGCAAATTGCGTACTTGGAAGATACGCAAGAAGATCTGAATAACAGGTCAAGGCGCAATAACATCCGCATAAGGGGGCTGCCAGAATCCTCAGCGCCAGAGGCACTTACCGCCATGCTCCACGAGGCCTTCAGCAGCCTGCTGCCTGATGCCCCACCGTCAGATCTCCTCCTCGATAGAGCACATAGGGCCCTCCGCCCACTATCCACAAGCTCAACGCAGCCTCGAGACATTATCATCCAATGTCACTACTTTCACATCGAAGAGGCGATTATGCGCGCAACAAGAGAGACCCCGCTACAAATTGAAGGTCATACGGTACAACTGTACCAGGACCTGACACCCACTACCCTTCGCAAACGCAGGGAACTAAGGCCGCTGACCCAAGCACTACAAGCGCGGAGAATACGCTACTCCTGGGGTCATCCCTTTAAACTAGTGGTGAGACACGACAACCACACATACATGCTTCACAGACCATCAGAAGCCCGAGAATTCGCCGCACAACTAGGCCTCCAAGACCTCACCCAAGAACTAGCCGCAACTTTACAGCAGCCTTCGACCCAACGCCGCACATGGGAACCACAGCCTCAAAGAGACTGAGAAAGACGACAGCGCCCCTCGCAATCCCACGCCTAAACACCGCAGCCGCACCCGACACCCACGATGTTTCCGCAACAAGCCAACTCCACAACGCAGCCCCAGGCCCTTGCAAACGGCCGCACTGAGCAAAGCACCCTGACCAGGGGCCACAAAGGGACCCGGCCATGGGCCTGGATACAAACTTTAAACATCACCGAACAAATTGAGACACCAAGCGTCCTGCCCGCTCCTCGGCCCCCAAGAGACACTCGACAGCCTCGGGACTTAACCAAGCTCCCCCATGCCTACTCGAGATCCTGGGGCCCCCCACCAAGGACACGCAACAAGCCCAAGCACGCAACACAGCACCCCCTGGCCGCACCTGGCGGAGGCCCCACTTGGCTGAAGGACGCTCGGATCGACGCCCTGCCACCGGCCTGGTGAAGCTGATGCACTCAGACAAATGTATGACTCCTATACCACTATTAGAACACCCGACAGCTCCCTGCAACAGGACTAGACCCAAGGGGACCCGGTCCCCACGCCAGCCTAGGACTTCCAAGCCGCTGGGCCCACTAACGAACCACCCCGACAGACCAATTACCGTGCCGGGGTGCGGCATGACACGCACACCCATGTTTATAGTTTTAGGGAGACCCACAGGTCTGGCCCTCTCGGCTGCACACACACCCACGTCCCCCTTCCGGACCCCAAGCTCCGTGGAGAGGGCACTAGACTGGGGACACCCTGACTTACAACAGTTACCTCCCAAGTTTCACGTACTCAGGTTCTATGTTAAACCGAAACTGCCCGCAAGAAATTGCACAATGTTTGCCGCCCGCTCCCAGAAAGACGACCACTTCCCCCACATACACGACCTGATAAGTGCCGCCAGTCTCCGACCATACAGGCCTGAGAGACCCCCGGCAACTCAGTCTACCCTCGCTGGCAATAGACATAAGCCCAGCACACTCACACCCTAACCCACCTCACCCGACACACCAAGTACCTCTGCTGCCTCCTTGGGACCACCTGGACCCCGGTGCTCCCCCTCTACACCTCCCCATACCCCCCCGGACACACCGCAGCAAGCGATTACCCTACTTCGGACCATGCCACTCAAACTACACTGTATTTCCATCAATGCGAAGGGCCTTAACAACCCTAAAAAACGTCACTCCCTACTACGATGGGCCCACAGCCAAAAGGCAGACATTCTTATGATCCAAGAAACCCACTTCACCTCTCACAAACACTTCCCACTCAAGAACAAACACTACAACCGCAGCTTCCTCGCCAACTCGCCGGACGCCAAAACCAAAGGGGTGGCCATCATACTCAAATCATCCTGCCCACTGACCGACGTCCAAGCCATCCCAGACAAACAAGGGAGATTCCTAACACTCACGGGCAAAATAGGCCCCTCCACCTACTCCATCACGTCACTATACGCCCCTACGACCCCGGACTCACTATTTTGGCAAACATTCTCGGCCCACCTAGCAGCACTCAACACAACATTCACCATCATAGGTGGCGACTGCAATGCCACACAACATCCAGTCTTGGACCGCACCACCAAATCCCAGGACGACCCACAACCATCACACAATGACTCCCTCTTCTCCCACTTCTTAAGCACACATAACCTACTGGACATCTGGAGAGCCCAACACCCCTCAACCCTTGACTACACATTCTATTCCCACCCTCACAGCACATACTCCCGCATCGACTACTTCCTCACCTCCCCAAACATCACGACAAGAATCACACACACTTCCATTGGCCACATAACTTGGTCGGACCATGCCGACATATCCCTAACCCTCTCAATCCCCAATATGACACGTCCGTGGACGTGGAAACTCAACCCACAACTCCTACCCGACAAGCAAGTGACCATGTCCCTTGCCAAAGACATCAAAGAGTATTTCACCCTAAACGACCCATCTGTATCCTCCCCAGTCACTGTATGGGCAGCACACAAACCGGTAATCCGAGGTAAACTGATAGCCATAGCAACAGCACGCAAAAAGCAACACAACAAACAACTGCTGGAAACCATTGCCGAAATAGGCCGTCTAGAAACCCTACATAAACAAAACTCAACCCCCTCTCTCCTCGAACAGCTTACAACAGCTAGGGCCCTACTCAAACGCTTATCACTCTCAGCCACAACAAAAGCACTCACATGGACCAAGCAGAAATACTATGAGAAGGGCAACAAAGCGGATGCAATGCTAGCAAAACGCCTCAAAAACCTAACCGACATGAAACGAATCTCCCAAATCCGCACCACGGACGGCACAATAAGCAACGACCCACACACGATAGGAAAAACCTTCCAACAATACTTCACAACCCTCTACAACCATACCCCTGATCCCCGAACTGACCTAACCCAAACCCTAACTGACACCTTCCTCGGGAAGCTTTCCCTCCCCTCCCTCACGGACGCAGCCAGAACGCTAATCTCGGCAGACATCTCCCCAGAGGAACTATTGGCAGCAATCAAAACCTTAAAGCCTAATAAAAGTCCCGGCCCCGACGGCCTAACGGCCATCTATTACAAATCATTTGGAGACATCCTCACCCCACGGCTCTGCAAAGTCTTTAACGCGATGCTCAAAGGCGACCCACTGCTCCCAGACATGACTCAAGCCAACATCACCCTCCTGCCCAAGCCCGGTAAAGTCCATGATGAACCAGGCCATTACCGCCCCATCTCACTCCTAAACATTAACTTAAAACTCCTGACCAAAGTAATGACGACGAGACTTAACCCCCTTTTACCAAAACTCATAAAACCGGACCAGGTAGGCTTTATCCCACAAAGACAAGCACAAGACAATACGAGAAGAACAATAGACCTAATCTGGTACGCCAACCACAAACACCTCCCGACAACAATACTCTCCCTAGATGCCGAGAAGGCATTCGACCGCCTTCTCTGGCCTTACCTCTTCGCAGTGCTCCGCAAGGTTGGATTCCCACAAGAACTCACACACTTCCTACAAGCAATGTATCACGCACCGGCCGCACAACTGCTGATCCCCAACATTACCCCTCCCTCCTTTCCTATTTTGAACGGCACCCGTCAGGGCTACCCCCTCACCCCCTCTTATTTGCCATATCCCTTGAACCCCTCCTAGAGACCATACGAAACAACCCACATATCACAGGACTCCAAATCAGAGACAAAACATTTACCGTTGCCGCATACGCTGACGACATCCTTGTCACCCTAACCAACCCCATCCCAACCCCGACTGCCCTTCTATCCACCCTACAAGACTACTCAGCGATCTCAGGATACCAACTAAATGCCACAAAATCAGACCTCATGCCGCTCCACCTCACCGAATCCACTATCCACACTCTGAAACTGTAGCGGTACTTACCTTATCCGGGGGCCGGACGCGGTCCTCTCTTCAAGCCGCGCGCGGTCCTGCGGCTGCACGAGCCGCGCGCGGCTCGTCCGACTGTTCAGACAGGAAGGCGGGCAGTGACCGCGAGAAGCGGTCACGTGTCCCGCCTGCAGCTAAGAGCGCGCCGCGAATCTCGGGCGCGCTCTTAAAGAGACAGTGGGAGCCTAAATTGCAAAAAGGCTCCCATTGGCTCCTGTCATGCCAATCACCCCATACACTTACCTGTTGGGGGAGTGGAAGTGACAGGAGCCAATCACATTAGTTTGAAGGCTACTTATACTTACCCTTTTCCCTTAGTTCCTTGCCCTATCGTGGTTTCTGCTACAGTTCCCTTTAGTGCTTGTTGTGTTCAGTTGTGTTTCTCCGTATTTGACCTTGGCTTTGTATTCTGACTTCGTTTTCGCTTTATCCTATTCTGTACTGTTTGCCGGCTTGCTGATTCCTGTGTACCAGTCCCCGGCTAGTTTTCGTTTACGCTGTCTCTTTGTGCCCTTGACCTCGGATCGTTCCTGACTCTGTCTTATCCTATTACGTCGAGTCCGGCCACTCTAAGGTCCGGTAGACGCATCTCTCCTCTGTACTGTCTTCTGTTAGGCTGGATCCTGCGTGTAGGGGTATATACTCGTTACATTACGATAGGGCCATGGACCCCGCAGATTTAGCTCAACAGATGGCGACCCATGAGGCTAGATTTGTAGAGCAGGATCACCGTATGGATCAAATAGCTCAGGCTCTCCAGACGCTCTTAACTAGAACCATTCCAGCAACCGCACCTAACCCTCCTGCACCCCTGCTTCCTGAAGTATCGACTATGCCTAACGCTACAGCACATTTAACGCCTCCTCCTAGGTACGGAGGGGATTCTAAGACATGCAGAGGGTTCATTAACCAAATAGAGTTTCATTTTGAAATGTATCCACGTTCATTTCCCACAGAGAGGTCTAAAGTTGGATTCTTTATGCACCAACTTACCGACAAAGCACTTGAATGGGCAAACCCTATTTGGGAGGCTAATGGACCTATGGTGCATAACTTTCACAGTTTTCTAACAGCTTTTCGCAGAACTTTTGATACTATGAAAAGGTCTAAGAATGCCGCTAGAGCATTAATGAGGGTTAAACAGGGTTCTAGGTCTGTGGCTGATTACGCTATACAGTTTCGTACCCTTGCCTCACAGGTCGATTGGACCAATAATGGGTTAACTACGGCCTTCATGGAAGGTTTATCAGACTCTATATTGGATGAGGTAGCAGCTAAGGAGCTTCCTATTGCCTTAGAGGACCTTATTGACTACCTCATCGATATAGATAATAGGATTCGTGACAGGCTCTATACTAAGAACAGGAATAGACGTTTTGTTACACCTATTCAACCCAGAGTTAATATACCGGAGAGTGTTAAAGTATCTGAAGAGGAACCTATGCAATTAGGGGTTGCAAAACTCTCAGATACTGAGAAATTACATAGGAGAAGGGAGGGACTCTGCCTATATTGTGGTAAGAGAGACCATATGGTAAAGGAGTGTCCTCTGCTCCCGGAAAACTCTCGCACCTAAGACCTTATAGGGGACTGGCCTTGGGTGTGATTTCTAAGTCTCCTACATTGCCTCCTAACCGATTGCTTCTCCCTGTTTCTTTACATATGGGAGAGAGTTGTATAGTTGAAAACATAGACGCCCTGGTTGATTCTGGGGCAGCCGAGAACTTTATAGACTCTGGTTTTGTAAAGAGAAACAATATTCCCATCAGAGAGAAGGAGATACCCTTGGCCGTTGAGGCCATAGATGGTAGACCATTGATATCTCCTGTTGTTACTCACGAGACTGCACCGCTACACATGTACACAGGGGTTCTACACTATGAAACCATTCGGTTCCAGGTCATCACCTCTCCCTCTTCACAGTTGGTGTTAGGGTATCCATGGTTACGTGCCCACAATCCCATTTTTGACTGGGAGACAGGGCAGATAAAATCATGGAGTGAAGCCTGCCATGAGTCATGTACTATTGAAGTCACGCCTGTGAATTCTATTAACGTTCCTACTGTTCCTCCTTTATCTACGACAATACCCTCTCAGTATTTAACTTTAAAGACTGTCTTTGATAAAAGAGAAGCTGACAAATTACCGCCTCACAGACCCTACGATTGTGCTATTGATTTGTTGCCTGGTACTATACCTCCTAAGGGCAGGGTGTACCCCCTATCGGTTCAAGAAAACCGTGTCATGGAGGAATACATTAAAGAGTCATTAGACAAGGGATTTATTAGAAGATCCTCTTCTCCGGCTGGAGCGGGGTTCTTCTTTGTATCAAAGAAAGAAGGTGATTTAAGACCTTGCATTGATTATAGAGGTCTTAACAAGATCACCATCAAAAATGCTTACCCTATACCTCTAATAACAGAATTGTTTGACAGGCTCAAACATGCTACGGTATTCACCAAATTAGATCTTAGGGGAGCATACAATTTGATACGTATTAAAAAGGACCACGAATGGAAGACAGCCTTTAACACTCGGTCAGGTCATTATGAGTATACCGTCATGCCATTTGGGCTTTGCAATGCCCCAGCAGTGTTCCAAGAATTTATTAATGATGTCTTAAGGGACTTTATTCATTCATTTGTTATTGTGTACTTGGATGACATTTTAATATATTCTACAGACATTCACACTCATCACAGACATGTTACGACAGTTCTGAAGACCCTTCTTGCTAATGGTCTTTATTGCAAATTAGAAAAATGTCTATTCGACCAGTCCGAGGTCCAGTTTCTAGGGTATTTGATTTCCGCCGAGGGTTTTCGGATGGATCCCCAGAAGCTCGCTGCAGTCATAGAATGGCCTCTGCCGCAAGGTCTGAAAGCCATCCAGCGTTTTCTGGGTTTCTCTAATTACTATAGACGTTTTATCAAAGGTTTTTCGTCTATAGTAGCGCCTATTACTCGTATGACTAAAAAGGATGGCAATACACGTGTCTGGTCTACTGAGGCACTTCAGGCTTTTGACTTTCTTAAAACTACGTTCGCCTCTGCCCCTATTTTACAGCATCCTGTCCCCTCATTGCCATATATACTTGAGGTTGATGCTTCCGATATAGGGGTAGGTGCTGTCTTATCCCAAAGAGAGTCTCCTGACAAGCCATTGCATCCTTGTGGCTTCTTTTCTAAACAAATGTCCAAGGCAGAGAGGAATTATGATGTGGGTAATCGCGAACTCCTTGCTATCATTTTAGCACTCAAAGAATGGAGACATTTGCTAGAAGGAACTAAGGATCCTATTCTCATATTTACAGATCATAAGAACCTATCCTACCTTAGCGAAGCTAAAAGATTGTCTTCAAGGCAGGCTAGGTGGTCACTGTTCTTGTCTCATTTTAATTATATAATCACCTATAGGCCAGGTGACCGGAACACCAAAGCGGACGCTCTGTCCAGACAATTCGAGACTATTGACAAACAGGAGATTGATGTCACTCCTGTCATTCCCCCAGACAGGATAATAGCAACTACTATATTGTCTATTTCCTCGTCCCTCTTGCAGGCCATACAAGCGAAACAAGGCATGGCACCCAGCGAGAGGCCTAATGATAAATTGTTCGTTGACATTCCCGAGAGACGGGATATTCTGTCACTTTATCACGATACTAAGACTGCTGGACATCCTGGTATTTCCAAAACAGTGTCAGCCGTACGTAAGGATGTTACTGACTATATAAGTGCTTGTACTACTTGTGCATGTATGAAAACTTCTCGTAGAGTTCCTTGTGGGCTGTTGCATCCGTTGCCCGTTCCCGAGAGACCTTGGTCTAATCTATCAATGGATTTTATTGTTGAATTACCCCCTTCGAATGGTAACACAGTCATCCTAATGATAGTAGATCGGTTTTCCAAAATGGCTCACTTTGTGTCTCTTCGCAAGTTGCCCACTTCCAAGGAATTGGCTCTTATCTTCGCTAGAGAAGTGTTTCGATTACATGGTATTCCCTTATCTATTGTATCCGATAGGGGTAGCCAATTTGTTTCCAGGTTCTGGAAAGCCTTTTGTTCGGAGATGGGTATTTCCCTCTCATTTTCTTCCGCTTACCATCCCCAGTCTAATGGAGCTGCTGAACGTGCCAACCAGTCTCTTGAGCAGTACCTCCGTTGTTTTGTGTCTCACCATCAGGACAATTGGTCTGACCTGCTTCCTTGGGCTGAATTTGCTCGGAATAATGCCACTCATGATTCTTCCGGCAAAAGCCCTTTTTACGTTGTCTATGGCCAGCATCCCGTTGTTCTTCCGGCTGCATTCTCCTCACAGGGCATGCCAGTTCTGGATGAGCATTTGGCTGGTTTGCGTAATACTTGGGAGCAGGTTCAGCGTTCTTTGGTGGACTCTGCTGCCCGCCAGAAGGCTCAGGCTGACAAGCATCGCAGAGCGGCTCCTTCCTATGTTGTGGGGGACAGGGTTTTGCTTTCCACACGGAATATTCGCCTCCGGGTGCCTTCTATGAAATTGGCTCCCCGCTTCATTGGTCCTTATCGCATTATACATAAGGTTAATCCCGTTTCTTATGCCTTGGGTCTGCCTAAGAATCTGCGTATACCCAATGTATTTCACACCTCTTTGTTGAAGCCTTACGTACACAACCGCTATACCCGGCATACTCCCCCTCCCCCTCCTGTCTCTGTGGAGGGTCATGAGGAGTTCGAAGTATCTGCTGTTATTGACTCTCGTTTTCTCAGGGGTCGGCTTCAGTACTTGGTACATTGGAAGGGTTATGGGCCTGAGGAGCGCAGTTGGATTTCTGCGGATGCTGTTCATGCTCCCCGCCTTGTACGTTCTTTCCATTCGCGTTTTCCTGCCAGGCCTGGTCCTGCCCGCCCGGAGGGCGTGTCCTCAGGGGGGGGTACTGTAGCGGTACTTACCTTATCCGGGGGCCGGACGCGGTCCTCTCTTCAAGCCGCGCGCGGTCCTGCGGCTGCACGAGCCGCGCGCGGCTCGTCCGACTGTTCAGACAGGAAGGCGGGCAGTGACCGCGAGAAGCGGTCACGTGTCCCGCCTGCAGCTAAGAGCGCGCCGCGAATCTCGGGCGCGCTCTTAAAGAGACAGTGGGAGCCTAAATTGCAAAAAGGCTCCCATTGGCTCCTGTCATGCCAATCACCCCATACACTTACCTGTTGGGGGAGTGGAAGTGACAGGAGCCAATCACATTAGTTTGAAGGCTACTTATACTTACCCTTTTCCCTTAGTTCCTTGCCCTATCGTGGTTTCTGCTACAGTTCCCTTTAGTGCTTGTTGTGTTCAGTTGTGTTTCTCCGTATTTGACCTTGGCTTTGTATTCTGACTTCGTTTTCGCTTTATCCTATTCTGTACTGTTTGCCGGCTTGCTGATTCCTGTGTACCAGTCCCCGGCTAGTTTTCGTTTACGCTGTCTCTTTGTGCCCTTGACCTCGGATCGTTCCTGACTCTGTCTTATCCTATTACGTCGAGTCCGGCCACTCTAAGGTCCGGTAGACGCATCTCTCCTCTGTACTGTCTTCTGTTAGGCTGGATCCTGCGTGTAGGGGTATATACTCGTTACAGAAACGTAAATTCCCTTTCCGCATCTGCCCAACGAAAATCACATACCTAGGCGTCCAAATCACCAACGACACCACCGCCCTCTACTCAGCCAATTACCCCCCCCTATTCCAGAAAGCATTCTCAGGTCTTGAACGCTGGAAACCGATGGCTATCTCCTGGCTCGGGAGAATAGCCTCGGTCAAAATGAATCTCCTACCTAAGTTCCTTTACGCCTTCCAAGCATTTCCCATCCCTTGCAAAAAAAACGACCTTAAACTCCTACAATCAGCCATTCATCTGGAATGGGAAGAAACCCCGAGTCCGCAGGGCCACTCTATATGTACCTACACCATCTGGAGGACTAGGCCTTCCCAACCTCACACACTATCTACATGCCGCCCACCTGACGCAAATCCAACACTGGCATCTTCCCCCAGGACACAAACGGTGGGTGGACTTAGAACACACCATCTTTGGCAGAGACCACCCCTCCCAATACATGTGGCTCCCGAAACAGCACAGACCACTACCACCCCCCACATCCCCAACGATCACCTACTCCCTGGACCTCTGGGACCGCCTCAGCGACAAATTTATCCACAGGCCTATCTCCCCTTACCCCAATCCTCCGCAACAAAATGTTCCCGCCCGGCCTCATACCGCAACACTATACCCACTTCAAAGACAGGGACATAGTCAGACTTGGACACCTTTACCCCAATGGCAAACTCCTGCAATACGCAGAAATCCCCGACCCCGAAACCCTAAGCACATATGATTATTTTAGGTACCTCCAACTCCGAAGCTTCACCACAACAGACACAGTCCGCATAGCAGCCACCTCGACCTTGACTGGGTTCGAAAGGGACACCCTCCGCTCACCAGCTAGAAGGAGCCAAATATCCGCCCTATACACAACACTAACTACACACCACACCCAGGTAGCCCTCCCATACATCACAGCATGGGAGACTGACTTAGGACCTCCCAAAGACCCCACTGAATGGGCAGATGTCTGGTCATCCATCAAATCCATCTCAACCTGCGTAACCCACAAAGAGCAGGCTTACAAAATGCTCTTCAGATGGTACCTCACCCCCTGCTGCTTAAAAGCAATGAAACAACTCCACACTAACCTCTGCTGGAAACTGTGCGGCGAAACCGGCACTTTCCTCCACTGCTGGTGGACATGCCCCAAACTCTCCCCCCTCTGGAAAACAATCACAACACTCCTATCCAGAATACTTACCAAACCTGTGCCTCTAGACCCATGGGCCCTCCTACTCTCTAAACCCATAGACACCTTCACCCGCAGCGAAAACAAACTCATTGCAAGAGTGGCCCTAGCCACTCGGAGAGCAATCGCAGAAGTCTGGTCCACACAACATATACCCACCCATCCCCAAATACACACTAAAATAACTGACAGCATTGACATGGACAAGCTCACAGCACAAATACATGACACCCCAAAATCATTTCACAAAGTCTGGGACCCTTGGCTGGAAGGACACAGCTCACTCCCGTGGTGACCTGCCACAATCTCATGCAACTATGCCACCACCACTGACGCAACGCCCACCAACTAGACCCCCCACCCATCCTACCCTACTCGGGGCCCTGGAAGGGACCCAAGGAGGCAGCACCACTTACCACTTCCCTCTTCCACCAGGTACTCCTCCCACCTCCCCACACACCGCCTCACCTACCCAACCACCCTCTGACCACTGCACCGAACCCAACTGCCTGGCTCTGCCGACGCAGCCGCAACCAACAAATATTACTACGACGGCAACCCCCACACCAGCGAATCCCTCCATAAACGACCACCACCAGAACCCCTGGCATCACAGACTCATAAGCTATACCACAATTCGCAACCGTAGAAAGGCCGACTGTATGGTCCGCTACCCAACCAGGGATGTCACATCCCAACCATGACCCCCCATTAGGATGCGTAGACGGACAACTCGAACAATGAGGTTGAACTCACGACCCCTAATGAAACTCGGTCCTCAAGTGACGGTATAGCACATGATACCAAACCCGAAATGCCAGATTTGTATGCAAACAATTCGATGTCGTACCCTGTTATTGTTCTTAACATAACCAATTCCTTATTCTTACTTCTGTACAAACGTTCATATGATATGATATTTAAAAATGAAAAATAAAGAATCTTTAAAAAAATAATGTTAATTTATCTCTTTGTATATTAATAGACAAAGCTATTGTTTTATTCATATTCAAGCTATAATTTGAGACACTACTATAGCTATCAAATTCTTGCATTAAATATGGGAGCGAAACATGGGGCTCTGTTATAGAGATTAAGATTTCATCTGCATACAGACATATTTTCCATTCATCATTTTGTAAACCCATTCCTCTAATCCTATCATTTTGTCTAATATTATTCGCCCAAGGTTCTATTGATAATACATATAGTAGGGGGGAAAGAGGGCACCCCTGCCTTGTCCCATTATTAATACTGAACCAGTCTGAGCAAATATCACGAGTTACTATACAGGCCGAAGGGTTCGAATAGATAGCCCCAACTGCATCCATAAACCACCCCTCAAAACCAAATTAAGAGAGAGTTCTCCTCAAAAACCCCCACCCGACCCTGTCGTATGCTTTTTCGGCATCCACCGACAGGGTCAGGAGGGGGGTTCCCTCAGCCCGCGCCCAGTCCAGCAAATTCAGGACCCTACGCGAATTATTAGATGAGTGCCTACCCAGCATAAAGCCTATCTGATCCTGGTGGATAAGTGATGGCAATACTGTTTTTAATCGTTCCGCTAAAATTGCGGCATAGAGTTTAATGTCAACATTAACCAATGAAATAGGGCGATAGTTGCTCACTTCGTAGGGGATTTTACCTTGTTTTAAGATCGGGGTGATATGTGCCCTTAATAGGTCTAGAGATGCAGACCCCTTAATAGCCATTTCGTTAAAGGTGTTCGTTAATAAAGGGAGAAGTTGTTTTTTAAAAACCTTATAAAACAGGTTCGTATATCCATCTGGACCTGGGGCTTTTCTATTAACAAGCTTATCAATGGCTGATTCAACTTCATTCTGAGATATAGTTCTATTAAGTCTTGACTTTTGTTCAAGGGATATTTTTAACAAATTAGATTTTTCTAAGTATTTCTCGATCATACCTAGATCAGGAGACTTATTCAGATTATATAAATTCTCATAAAATGACCTGAATTTACTAGCAATTTCATCTGGTTTGTAGACAAAATTTTTACCATCTCCCAATTTGGAAATCTTTTGCTCAGACCTTTTTTTCTTTAATTTGTTAGTTAACATTAAATCAACATGATTATTCTTATAATAATATTTAATATTAAGTTTTTTTTAAATTGCGTTCTATCCTGATTTTGATCTGTGCATTTATCTTTTCTTGGCAGATTTTAATAGCTGATGCTCTCCTCTCAGAAAAAAATAGCTTATTAGCTTTAGCAAGATTATAAAATTCTATATAAAGATCGGACAAAATCTTATCTACATTCTTTTTTTGATAACTTGCTAGTTTTATCCAGTGTCCCCTAATAACTACTTTACAGGAACACCATAGGCATTCCCTAGATAAATCCTCAGAAGTGTTCTCCTTAATAAAATAATCAATTAGCTTCTCTATATGTTCTACATTAGTTTTATCCTTTAATAGATAATCTGCCAATCTCCAAATCCTGGGGGACCTTCTAGTTCCCACCAGATCTGCAATTACCATATCATGATCTGACCAGGTATTTTCGACAATAGAGATTGTAGACATTGTCTGTATTAAATTTAAATTGCCCATGATCATATCTATCCTAGCTGCTGAGTTATGAGGGATTGATCTATGGGTCATATTCTTTTCATTAGGATGGAATAATCTCCAGCAATCAAACAATTCTGCTTTCTTTATCACTCTATTTAATGATGCTGCCTGTCTTTTCAGGGATTTGTCTATTTTTTGATTTTTAGCCAGTTGTTTATCCATTAAAGTATCAAGAATACAGTTAAAATCACCCGCAATCATAACTGTACCTTTTTTTACTTGCTCCATCAAATCCAAAATTTTGGCCAATGTTTTAATTGGATCTTTATTGGGTAGATACACATTGACCAGAGTGTAATCCATCCCATTCATTTGACCAACCAGGATGATAAACCTCCCATCTGGGTCTAAATAGTTAAAACAACAATCAAAGTTAACTTCTCTAGAAAAGATTATTGAGACACCACATTTTTTTTTTCCTTGTACAGAAGCGGAGTAAATTAAAGGCTACTTTTTATAGGATGGATGGAGTCCGCCATCCAGTGGGTTTCCTGAATGAACCCTACTTGTATACGTTGTTGAACAAGGGTATTATATAAATAGCCTCGTTTAACAGGGGAATTAAGACCTTGGGCATTAATAGTTAAAACTCTAACCATATCTCAACCTAGTCTTCTTCTTTGCGCTCCCTGACCATATGTATAATATATCCGACCAGTTACACATATTACAAGACTGACAAAAAAACATAAAAACATATATATTTACATAGAGACCTGGAATACAGAAAAGTATTCCACGTACTGGGAATCCCATAGGGAGGGGTGTGTAAATTCTGAGTATCTTAATGGAGGAGAAAAAGAAAAGGGAGGGATAAGAGAGAGAAAGAGAGAGAGGGAAATTTCATCAAACTGTTACAGTGGCCCAAAAGGAGACAGGCTCATCAAATACATCTAGCAAAATTCTGACTTAAAAAACCGAAAGGGTTTATTATATGGCTTCTCAAGACCAAGGGGGTACTCATAAGACATAGCTGAACACAATTCAGGGTTTTGTACAAGAGTAACACACATTAGGTTTATGCAATACACATGGAACAAAAACAACACAATTTTACTACACTTTCTAGAAAGGATCCATTGAGATTTCTCTAGTTTTCAAGTATGTTTTGATAAATACCATGCGATGTCTAGTTCACATAAATATATAATTTTATGTTAAGTTTTGTTTTTGTAATTGTTATTAAAAGGATAATATAAGTGCCAGGAATACAAAGTTGTATTCCTATAAATACAGGCCCTCTGCCACCCCCCCCCACTCTTGCAACTCCCCTCCCCGCTCCTGTGAATGAAGGGTAAAAAAACCTCTCTGTTTATTTACCTTACCCCAGGGCGCTGTCCCTTGGCGCTGGGTTCCGGCTTGACCTCCTCCGTACCGCGACGAGCTGCGTTAATGAGCATGTGTGGCAAGTGCCGCGTGCGTATTAGACCTACCAATAGGAAAGCATTAAAACAGTGGTCTGGGTACCTATAGTGCCCCTTTAAGCATAGAAGAGGAACATACCAAATTCGAAAATTGTGTCACAAAGAAATTGTATTGTAAATTGTATTTAGTGACCTGCAAATATCAAAAAGAAACTGAAATCCTAGACATATGATGTATGCAGGAAATCAGGACAAAATTATAAACGCAACACTTTGTTTGTTTACTGTATTGGGGGGGGGGTCCAAAAACCAGTCACTATCTGGTGTGACCACCATTTGCCTCACGCAGTGCAACACCTGCCCTTTGCATAGAGTTGATCAGGTTGTCGATTGTGGTCCGTGGAGTGTTGGTCCACTCCTCTTCAATGGCTGTGCGAAGTTGCTGGATATTGGCAGGTCCTGGAACATGCTATCATATACGCCGATCCAGAGCATCCTAAACATGGGTGGCATGTCCGGTGAATATGCTGGCCATGCAAGTACTGGGATATTTTCAGCTTCCAGGAATTGTGTACAGATCCTTGCAAAATGGGGCCGTCCATTATTATGTTGCAACATGAGGTGATGGTCGTGGATGAATGGCACAACAATGGGCCTCAGGATCTCATCACGGTATCTCTATGCATTAAAAATGCCATCAATAAAATGCACCTGTGTTCGTTGTCCATAACATACTCCTGCCCATACCATAATTCCACCGCTACAATGGGCCACTCGATCCACAACGTTGACATCAGCAAACCGCTCACCCACAGAACGCCATACACGCTGTCTACCATCTGCCCTGTACAGTGAAAACCGGGATTCATCTGTAAAGAAAGTGCCAGGAGCCATCGAATGTGAGCATTTGCCCACTCAAGCCGGTTACGACAACGAACTGCAGTCAAGTTGAGATCCTGATGAGAATGACGTGCATACAGATGAGCTTCCCTGAGATGGTTTCTGACAGTTTGTGCAGAAATTCTTTGGTTATGCAGATTGTTGCAGCAGCTGTCCGGGTGGCTGGTCTCAGACGATCTTGGAGGTGAAGATGCTGGATGTGGAGGCCCTGGGCAGGTGTGGTTACACATGGGTTGCGGTTGTGGTTGACATTCCTGCAGTCAGCATGCCAATTGCACACTCCACATCTGTGGCATTGTGCTGTGTAATAAATCTGCACATTTTAGAGTGGCCTTTTATTGTGGCCTATGACTGTCTTTGTGTGACAGTGTGCCTGTGAGTGTGTGTGTGACTACCTGCATGTGACTATGTCTGTGTGTGTGACTGTCTGCCTGTAATTGGGGAATTCTGTTTGTGTGTGTGTGTGAGAATATCTGCCTGTGATTGGGGAATGATGTGTGTGTGTGTGTGTGACTATGTGCCTGTAATTGTTTGTGAGAATAAATAGTTGCGGCGCACTCAGACTACAAAAAAATATAAGAAACAAGGAAGGCTACTAAAATGCCTAACTAAGTATAAATATGGGGATTTGGTTCCACCATATGGCCATATGTTGTTAAGCCCACCACTACTTTCAAAGTATCCCATTATTGGTGGGTCCTACACTAAAATGTGGGGGGCAAATAAATAGTAATAGTGTTAAAATAAAAGTGTTAAATTAAATACTAGTAAGAGCATAGTGAGTATACAAACATAAGTGATGAAAGCAATTAAAAACAGTGTTAAAACTAAATAGTTAATGTGTTGGTGCTAAAAATTAGTATACTCACTAATGCAGATGACTGTGCTAGCTGGAAAAAATAATAAAAGTGACTTGACTATTGATAAACTCCTCCTATATATACACACACCTGTGGCCACTTCTAAAGGAGACTCTGAAGCTGGGGGGGGCCTGGGCGGGGTGCTTAACCCCTAAGGAATCTGGTCTGGATTCCAAATATAATATAAACAGAGAAAGGATAGGGTGCACTCCCGAGACCTGAATTTTGTATGAAAGGTGCTGCCGCTGTAACCAAAACTTCATGAATGAGAGAATAAATAGTTGCGGCGCACTCAGACTACAAAAAAATATAAGAAACAAAGAAGGCTACTAAAATGCCTAACCAAGTATAAATATGGGGATTTGGTTCCACTATATGGCCATATGTTGTTAAGCCCACAATCCTTTCTCTGTTTATATTATATTTGGAATCCAGACCAGATTCCTTAGGGGTTAAGCACCCCGCCCAGGCCCCCCCAGCTTCAGAGTCTCCTTTAGAGGTGGCCACAGGTGTGTATATATAGGAGGAGTTTATCAATAGTCAAGTCACTTTTATTATTTTTTTCCAGCTAGCACAGTCATCTGCATTAGTGAGTATACTAATTTTTAGCACCAACACTTTAACTATTTAGTTTTTACACTGTTTTTAATTGCTTTCATCACTTATGTTTGTATGCTCACTATGCTCTTACTAGTATTTAATTTAACACTTTTATTTTTAACACTATTACTATTTATTTGCCCCCCACATTTTAGTGCAGGACCCGCCAATAATGGGGTACTTTGAAAGTAGTGGTGGGCTTAACAGCATATGGCCATATGGTGGAACCAAATCCCCATATTTATACTTAGTTAGGCATTTTAGTAGCCTTCTTTGTTTCTTATATTTTTTTGTAGTCTGAGTGCGCCGCAACTATTTATTCTCTCATTCATGAAGTTTTGGTCACAGCGGCAGCACCTTTCATACAAAATTCAGGTCTCGGGAGTGCCCCCTATCCTCTCTGTAATTGTTTGTGTGACTGTCTGCCTTTAACTGTGTGTGACTGTGTGAGAATGACTGTGTCTGGTACTGGACTCTGAAGACTGTTGCTAATATTGTTGTGTACAAAAAATGAATTCTATTTTAAAGGGGCTGAGCAGGGGCTTTAGAGGGAGAGACAGGTTGTTTTGGGAAGGGGGGTGCAGGAGTTTTATGATAGGGGGTAAGGTATTTTGTTTGTGAGGAGAACACAGGGATGGGGGAATAAGGAGAACACGGGGGAGTAAGGACAACACAGGCAGAGGGGGGAGTAAGGAGAACACAGGGAGAGGTGGGGGAGTAAGGAGAACACAGGGAGAGGTGGGGGAGTAAGGAGAACACAGGGAGAGGTGGGGGAGTGAGGAGAACACAGGGAGAGGTGGGGGAGTAAGGAGAACACAGGGAGGGGAGTAAGGAGAACACAGGGAAAGGGGGGAGGGAGTAAGGAGAACACAGGGAAAGGGGGGAGGGAGTAAGGAGAACACAGGGGGAGGGAGTAAGGACAACACAGGGAAAGGGGGGGAGTAAGGAGAACACAGGGAAAGGGGGGAGTAAGGAGAACACAGGGAGGGGGGAGTAAGGAGAACACAGGGAGGGGGGAGTAAGGAGAACACATATAGGGGGGTGAGGAGGTAAGGAGAACACAGGGAAAGGGGGGAGTAAGAAGAACACAGGGAAAGGGGGGAGTAAGAAGAACACCGGGAAAGGGGGGAGTAAGGAGAACACAGGGAGGGGGGGTGAGGAGGTGAGGAGAACACAGGGGGGGTTGAGAAGGGGAGGGGAGAGGAGAGACCACTAAGGGGCAGGGAAGAGCTCTAAGGGACGGAAGGGAGAGCTCTAAAGGACAGGGGGCGGGACAGGGAGCTATTTCACACTACGCGCACACACACAATGCATCCCTACACACACGCAAACACACACTGCTTCTCTTACATACACACGGTAACACAATGCATCTCTTACACACACACTGCATCCCTTTCATACACATAAACACACCTTGCATCCCCTATGCATACAAACACAGATTCACACAATGCATACCTTACACATCCCTTATACACAAACACACACTGCTTTCTATCCCTTACACAGAAACACACTGCATCACTTACACAAACTGGTATCCCTATACACTACATTCCATAAGCACACACATTAGATCCTCTACAATAACACATCCCCTACACACTCCACTCCCTGTGAACGAACTCATGGGTGGAACATATAGGTGTACTTATGGGTGGGCCTTATGGGCATACTCACCGTCAGGCCCTGGGGTCCAGACCTTGAGCTGTGTAAGGGGCCCCCAAAAAATGGAGCTGCTTCCCGTTCTCCCAGAACATTGCATTTTGTGACCACAGTTACAAACAGCCAAACTGCAGCCAGAGTCCATCACCATCCTCATCTGGTTGTAAGTAAGCAATCTAGTATATTATTAGTGACACTAATCTATAATTTACCTCACATTAAAGAGACCCTATAGTCCCCAGAACCACTGCAGCTTAATGAAGTGGTTCTGGTGTCTATAGCCTGTCCCTGCAGGCTTTTTAATGTAAACACACACTGTGTGCAGCACTGACGCTAGTTCATATGGCAATCATATGGGTGGGGCACTTTGATGTCACATGGGGGGGCAAATGTTTTTTTTGCCTAGGGTGGCAAAAATCCTTGCACCGGCCCTGCTCAATCCCATTCAATGTATAAATAGTTTTGGGGTTATTTATCCCTAAATGCATGACTATGCATTTATTTGTATTGAATCTCATCTGCCACTTGCCTGCCCAGTCATAAAATGTATCCAAATACCTCTGTAGAAAAGTTATGTCATGCTTAGACTGTATTTTGTTACCTAGTTTTGTGTCATCTGCAAACACTGACATGTGACTTTTAATGGCCACTTCAAGATCATTTATCAACAGACGAGAAGTGGACCCAGGACAGAACCCTGAGCCACTCCACTTACTGCATTTGATAATTTTCCATTTCCTATTAAATTCTGCACTCTATCTTTAAGCCAGTGTTCTAACTGAGAACACAATTTGACATCTAAACCAACCAATTTCAGCTTTAATAGTAATCTTTTGTTTGGAACGGCATCAAATGCTTTAGTAAAATCCAAGTACATCAAATCCTCTGGAACATCCTGATCTTTATTTTAACTTCTTCACAGAATGCAATTAAGTAAGCTTGGCATGACGTGTCTTTTGGAATACCGTGGTTATTCTTACTGAATATATTGTTGTGCAAAATGTATTCCTAAAATTTTCCCTTAAAGCGGCACTGTCATGCCGAATCCCGTTTTTTTTTTTTTAACCCCCCTCCCGCCTCCACTACATCCAATTGACCCCCTAGTCACCCCCAAATGCCCCTAAGCCCCCCACATTACCTATTTTTTATTCTTTATTTTCTGCCCCGATCTTTATTCAGGGCGCCGCCATCTTTGTGTGGGTAGATGAAGTCCCTGTGGGACACGTCATCTGCCCACACTGGACAGACTGTGAGATTCCCGCACATGCCCAGTGAAACACCTGGACATGCGAACGGGAATTTCACCTATTCATTCATTCATCAGACAGACGAATGAATGAATAGAAAAAAAAAAATCGAACAAACAAACACCGAATATCAGTGTTCGTTTGTTTGTTCGGTTTATTACAAGGAGGGAGCTACCGGCTTGCAGGTCCCTCCTTGTAATATGTAAAGACAGAAGCGGCAGGGAGCAGTGCTCCCCACCACTTCATAAGCCCCCCAGGTGTCCCCCTCACTCTATGGGGGTCAATATGACCCCCATAATAGCATAAGGGAGATTAAAATCTCCCAAATGCCCCTACTTGCGCTATAGCCCAGGGGTGGGGGCGAGGACAGTAGGTGTCCCCCCCTATTACAATTATGGCCCCCACCCGCCGCCCAGGGGTGGGGGCCAGGGGGGAGGACAGTAGGTCCCCCCCCTTATTACCATTATGGCCCCCACCCGCCGCCCAGGGGTGGGAAGGACAGTAGGCCCCCCCCCTCATTACCATTATGGCCCCCACCCGCTGCCCAGGGGTGGGGGCCGGGGGGGAGGACAGTAGGTCCCCCCCCCCATTACCATTTTTCTTTACAGTGAGCAGCCTGTGGCTGCTCACTGTAAAGAAAAATGGTAATAAGGGGGGGGGGGGGACCTACTGTCCTCCCCCCCGGCCCCCACCCCTGGGCAGCGGGTGGGGGCCATAATGGTAATGAGGGGGGGGCCTACTGTCCTTCCCACCCCTGGGCGGCGGGTGGGGGCCATAATGGTAATAAGGGGGGGGACCTACTGTCCTCCCCCTGGCCCCCACCCCTGGGCGGCGGGTGGGGGCCATAATGGTAATAGGGGGGGGGGACACCTACTGTCCTCGCCCCCACCCCTGGGCGGCGGGTGGGGGCACTAAGTCAATTCCCCCCCCCCATCAAGGTGACTAGGGGTCCCCAAGGTCCCCCCCATTATCATTATGGCCCCCACCCGCCGCCTAGGGGTGGGGGCCGGGGGGGGGACAGTAGGTGTCCCCCCCCTTATTACCATTATGGCCCTCACCCGCCGCCCACGGGTGGGGGCCGGGGGGAGGACAGTAAGTCCCCCTTCCTCCCCCTTATTTCCATAGGGGGTGGAGGCAGGGGGAGGACAGTAGGTCCCCCCATTATCATTATGGCCCCCACCCGCCGCCCAGGGGTGGGGGCACAGTAGGTGTCCCCCCCCCCTTATTACCATTATGGCCCCCACCCGCCGCCCAGGGGTGGGGGCTGGGGGGGATGACAGTAGGTACCCCCCCTCATTACCATTATGGCCCTCACCCGCCGCCCATGGGTGGGGGCCGGGGGGGAGGACAGTAAGTCCCCCTTCTTCCCCCTTATTACCATTATGGCCCCCACCCGCTGCCCAGGGGTGGGGGCCGGGGGGGGGACAGTAGGTGTCCCCCCCCCTTATTACCATTATGGCCCTCACCCGCCGCCCACGGGTGGGGGCCGGGGGGAGGACAGTAAGTCCCCCTTCCTCCCCCTTATTTCCATAGGGGGTGGAGGCAGGGGGAGGACAGTAGGTCCCCCCCATTATCATTATGGCCCCCACCCGCCGCCCAGGGTGGGGGCCGGGGGGGAGGACAGTAAGTCCCCCTTCTTCCCCCTTATTACCATTATGGCCCCCACCCGCTGCCCAGGGGTGGGGGCCGGGGGGGGGGACAGTAGGTCCCCCCCTCATTACCATTATTGCCCCCACCCGACGCCCAGGGGTGGGGGCCGGGGGGGTGGACATTAGGTCCCCCCCATTGTAATTTATGGCCCCCACCCACCGCGCAGGGGTGGGGGCCGGGGGGGAGGACAGTAGGTCCCCCCCAATGTAATTTATGGCCCCCACCCACCGTGCAGGGGTGGGGGGGAGGACAGTAGGTGTCCCCCCCTCATTATCTTTATGGCCCCCACCCACCACTCAGGGGTGGGGGCCGGGGGGGGGACAATAGGTCTCCCTCCCTTATTCTACTTTAGGGCCCCCACCCGTCGTTTAGGGGTGGGGGCCAATAGGTTTTTTTTTGTTTTTTTGTTTTTTTTTACAGTGAGCAGCCACAGGCCACAGGCTGCTCACTGCTTACTAGACATGCCCCTACTCGCGGTATAGCGAGTAGGGGCATATTATTTACTAATACCAAGTCATTTTTAGGTCTTTCAGCCTTTTAGTAGATAGCTCCCTGATACCGTGGGAATTAGGGAGTTATCTACTAAGCGGCTGCAAGATGCAGCCACAGCAATGAATAGGATCGGAGTTTCATTCATTAGAATGAAATTTCCGATCCGAACAAAGTGCCGAATTGCGTTCTAAAGGAAACGAACATACTGTTCTCATTCAGTTAGAACGCAATTCGGCAGTTTCGTCTAAAATGACAGGAAGCATCGCGGGAACACAGAGGAAAGGTAAGGATCATGGGAAAATTGCTCTGACCAGCGGAAATAAAGCACACTTTGCTCCTCCGCTGGTCAGAGCTGGTCAAGCGGAGGAATCCTCCATAAGACAAAGAGTCCCTACTTTGTCTTGTGATTTTAAAGAAAACTAAAGAAGACAAGAAGAAAAGAATAACAGATCCTGAGAGAGGGGGAGAAGAGGAAGAGATTGAGGAAAGGTAAGTTCGGCATGACAGTGCCGCTTTAACAGCACTTCACATAATTTTCAATAGATTTGCAAATATACCTTCAGAAATTATTCATACCTTTAAACTGAAGAATACAAACTGTTTAGTATTTCTGCCTTGTCCTTATCCTCCATGATTAGCACACTCACCTCCGATTCCAGTAGACCAACACATTCACTCTTCTAAGTTCTGGCATTAATGTACTCAAATAAAAAAAATAAAAAAAATGTAAATGACAAAACATCTTTGGGGTTGGTATGGCTCTCTTTAGCTATGAGGTTTTCATTTTATAATTTAGTCAATCTAATTGCCCCTTTGCAAACCCTGCTGGCATGCCTCTATTTGTTATAGGATGCTCTTGATTTAAATTCTTTATTTTGTTTTGTGCATAGATTGACAATATACGTGTAGCGCCACGACAGCATCCACACGCGTTTCCTGAACATTTCACATCGTGACAGTTTAGACAGCACATTTTTTATAATAAATGAGAGAATCAAACTATTTAACATCGCTTTCATGTTTTAACAGGCTAAGCTAGACATGCATGGAACAATGCTGATTGCGCTTAGGATATGGAGCAGGCAGGTCGTTTAAATGTATGGCTTCGTAGCGCATGAAAAACAAAATAATAAAAATAAACAAAGAAAAATTAACGATTTTGATCTAAAGTTAAACCAGCGTAAGTCATATAACTAATGTTTGCTAAGCGAGAGGCGTTAGCTTTTAGACAGTGACATTTGGTGTGAAACAAAATAAGCTATTACAAAACATTGGTTAGATCTCTGAATGTCTAGTTAAGACTTTGAATGATAAAATAACAATCAAGAATCACCAGCTAGCCGTGTGTGGTAGGTCTCTACAACGAGAAACTAAATTGCTGAAACCTGGCTTTCATGATAATTATTACATGCTGATCTAAAGCAGTAAGTATGACGTTACCTGGTGACCATAAACATGCTAAATAAAACAGTCGAGTGGCTAACAGTGGTAACTGTGCAGCAGGCAATCCCATGGTAGCTGTGTTTTGAGTAGGCAAGGACTAAGTGACTAAGTGAAAACATATATTAAAATAAACATTTTAAAATAAACTCTGTTTGGGGATATAAAGATGACTTTGCTGTCCGTTTCTAATGGATGCCAGGAGGGGACAAAATAAGGGACAGTGAGTCCCAGTGAGTCCGTTCACAGTACCCTCCCTAACCAATGCCTTCAGAGGGTAGGAAACAGTCCGGCATGTTGTGGGGATAGCGGGAGCTGCTTGGGTTCATTGCTGTCTCAATGTTGTCCTGCCGTCCCAGCCTGGGTGCTGTGTGCGGTCTTCTGTGTATGGGGTCCCCCCTCCTCTTCTCCCAAGGGGCATGTTGCTCAGCAGCCTTCGTGGCTAAGTCCCTCTGGGGCAAGGGATGGTTGGTGCTCCCTCTGTTTCGTCGCCGCCGGCTGTGGTGGATCCCCAGTCTCTGTGGTGTATGTCTGGTTTGTAGCTTGGGGGCAGTTACTTTGCCTGGGGTGAAGGATCTCTTCCCACCGCTCACAACTCCAGTCTTGCTCCTTGCCTGCCTGTGCAATGGTGCCTGTCTTCTTTCCCCATAGGTACGATTCAGCTTACTCGTTCTTGGGGATGTTTGCAGTGTTGCTCGGGGTGCTTGCAGCCGTTCGTTTAGGTTGTGCCAGAAGCGGATAAAGGCAGCTTCTATACGCCGCATAACATCGCTGTGGGTCTCCGTTTCAGGATCGCAGCTCGGCTTGCTCGTCGCCGCCATTTTGGATGCGCCATGCGCTCGGCTGCCCGAGTGCTGCGGTGAGTCAAACTGCGGGTTCAGCCTGTGACTGCTCCTCCCATCGTTTAGAGCGGACCGAGATGACCCCCATCGGTCCAGAGGGGGGGGGGTAGGAGGTGGTAACACCGAGGAATCTCTGTCCAGGTCAGTCAGTGCGGGGAGAGGCCGTCTCCCCGCTGCTCGATCTCCGGCAGGCCTCAGGGTATTTTGTCGGGTCCCCGGAGGGTTACAGGCTTGGGTTTGGTGTCGGGAGATTCCCCCGGGTGTCCCCGACATGATAGCTGCCAGTTAGTGCGCGTTTGTGCCGTTTTTTAGGGGAATTCATCCCCAGAAAGTGTGGATTAGAGCGGGAGCTGAGGTTCAGCACAACCACTCAGTCCGGCTGCTAGGCTCCGCCCCCGGATGCTCTTGATTTAAATGTTTGAACATTATTTTCTGTAGAGAAGCCTTTGATTGAACTATTAAACTGGCTCAGAGTGCATGCGCGTATGCTGATTGCATGGGAGGGAGTGAGGGAGGTTATGAAGGAGGAGGGAGGGTGCGGTAAACCATAAATATCATATTGGATGTGACATTTGAGGAGGTAGGAAGGAAGGGAGGTAGGGGGAGTAGGGGGAAGCATGCAGTCTGCAATGACAGATATGCACAGAATTGACATTAAGCAGCCCGGGACAGAGTTCTGGGCTGCCAATGTCGCGTGTTCTAGGAATGCAACTAGCCCCAGGACATAATTAACAATAATGCTTCCTTCGGGCAGTGCACCAGCAGCACCTTTCTTCTTTTTTTTTTTTTTCATAATTATCAATAACCAGTGTTTTACATCCAGAATTCTACCACCATGATCACTTGAAAAAACAGATTTGGTCATAGTGGTTGGACTAACCCTTTACAGGTTTAACCCCTTAAGGACCAAACTTCTGGAATAAAAGGGAATCGTGACATGTGACACATGTCATGTGTCCTTAAAGGGGTTAAAGGATGGTTAAAAATAGGATGGATATGGTTAGTAGTGCCCAATAGGGCAGTATAGATTATAAATAGTAAAAAAGTAACCATCAATCACAAAATTTAAATTTGTTGCAACAAAGGTTTTTATTATGTTTTTTAAAAATGAATTAATATGGAAAATACATGGTGGGGGGGGGGGGGGGGGGAGAGAAAAGGGGGCTGAGCTATAAAACACAGATAATGCAGAAACCCAAGTTTACATAAATCACCAAGTATGGCACAAAGCAAATATATAATTTAGAATACATATGTACACATATAATTTAATTCTAAGTGTATTTATATATTATTTATATATAATTATGTTATTTTAATAATTATATATTGTGGGACCTGTCTGACAACCCAGGCAGAAATACCAGAAAATGTAATTTGCAAGCCCTATATTTAACCTTGTAACTTTCCAAAACCTCACAATATCTGTACACTGTGGGGGTGGGGGGTGTTTGTGTGTTTCAAAGCAGTAAAACATATAATGATGATGATATCATAAGTAAACAAACATGAACACTTACTTTGGACAGGGTTTGTGATGAAGTGACTACTAAAAAAAGATTATACAATTACACATACCCCATTTTTAATACCGGTTGTTTACTTTTGCATATGGTATGCCCTAATGGGGGTAAATTTTATTCCTGGGCTGCCATAAGATCTCAAAGGCAAAACAGGCCCAGGAAATCAATTTGTCAAATTTCAATGTGTAAAAACTGAAAAGGGCAAACCCCATATTTGATCCTGTAAGTTTCCTAAACACTATGTAACATGTATATGGGATGCAGTGTTGTACTCGTGGGACATCACAGCATACAAATATGTGTGGGTTGTTTTTTTTAAAGTACAAGTTAAGCGTATTATGACATTCACAGTCAAAATACCATCCAGAACTTGGAATATAAAAACAATTTCTCACTTTAAAAAATATATATATATTTTATTCACATTAAATTATGTTCCATATAAAAATATTTGATGTGGAATGAAAGCCCTATTTCTCCTGAATTTATGAACAAAAATATGTGTTTTTAATTAACAGCTAATTTGTCGCATTTTATTATTAGCAATTACTGATTTTTTTTCTCTCTCAGATTCCCCCCTTCAGAAATCATGTACTGCACATGTCTTGCAGAAAATGAGTTTATTATCTAGTCAGGGCAGTAACTATGTATCGGTTTAGTTATAGAATTCTGCTTGGTGAGCTCGGGCAAAGATAGAACTTTATCAGCGATACGGCCTCTAATCGCATACCTTTGTGTCTCCTCCTTCTTCTGATGATGGAGATGGGTGGAGAGTATGGAACAGAAACTTCCCTGAACTTTTTTTTTTTTGTATTTTTACAGTCTGAACTTCCTCTTGCTTATTGCATACTGTGTACCAGCTTTCCAGAAAGGTAGTCGTGTGTGATCACGTGAAGTGACAGGCACAGAGCCAGGCGTGATTTAATTACCTGGACACAGCTTCAGTTTTAAAGCCAGCAAATCCTTAGCATGGCAGCCCCTGCACCTGCTCCCAGGCGGATCTATCAAACCAGGTCTAAACTGACTGCACTGCCTCTGTACTATGAAGGCTTTCTGTGGATCAAGCGTGCGAACGCTAAGGTAATATGAACAGAATTGAAAGTTTGCTAACAAGAAGTTGTTTACCGCTTCTGTTTGGATTTAATGATGTGTGAGACCATTATATGGAAATTTTTTACGGCAAAAATAAATTATATATTGAGCAAAACTGGTAAATAAGCAACAGGTACTACCGAATAATAAAAAAAAAAAAAAAAAAAATTAACTTGTAGCATTATTCCACAGAAGAGCACCTATCATCTTGATAAATCTCCCCTTTGTATGTGTATTGTGGAAATTCCCATACAGGTTTGCTAGGTATACAACAGACAAGGTTCTTTTGGAAAATCCAATCAAAATTCTATCACCAGCAATCAATTTATCTTAATAAATGTATGTATTTATTTCACAACTGCTTTGTGAAAATGCATATCTAGGTCGTTTATTGAAATCCTGTTGTCACTAACAAAAAATGCAGTTATGATGTTAGTTTTGGCATACTAAGTAGAATTGAAAAGGTTGTTAAACTGGTTCAGTTTATACTATACCACTTTGTTTTGTATCCATTGATCCGCTACTTTTTCTGACCTATGAAACATTAAAAATTTTTTTTATATTTTTTTTTAAATTTTTTTTTTTTATTTTTCACTTTGTTTCCTTTCTTTTGAGGTTAATTCTCTCCACTCCTATTAACCCTCTCTTATCCTCCCACATGTGTAGACATGCCATTAACAGTAAATCCTATGAACTGTAAAAAATGAGAAAAAACCCCACCCCCCCCCCCCCCCCCCCCTCCACAAACTAGTGCCACTCATAGGTAGTGTGGATGGGAGTACCATTACACTACATATGTATAGTGGCCCCTTATATTAATTTACTGTGGATATGCCACTAATAAAGATATAAATAAAAATAAAAATATATGTGGACAATGTAAAATGAAAGTTCTTTTTACATCTGTACAGTGGCTCCCCATATTAAAATGGATGAAGGGTAATTCCCTCCATAATATACGGTTTGATGGAGACATGTACATATATATACTTTGGTATACAAAAAAACAAGGGGGTTTCATGTATGCATATATATACCACGGCACACAAAATAATTGGGGCTAAAATCTATATCTAAGACTCATTTTAGAGTCAATTTAAAAACTAAACTACCCTTTTACGAAGAGGAATCACGTCCCGAATTCTACTAAGCACAAATTCTAAGTGCGTGCGCATGCGCAAGCAACTTGCAACGGTCATGCGCACTACACTCAGGGACAGTGATTACACTCCTCGTTCAGCCGGGATCAGCTGTTTGGCGGCACACGCTTGAATCCCTCCTCCCGTAGACAGGTAGGAGGGCCTCTAAGGGGTATTTAAGGAGTGAAGGGAGGTTGTCACACTGCCAGCTACCTGCCCTTGAGAAAGGCGGTTATACCGCCGAAACGCGCGTTGGGCGACCTGAGCAGGACGACCTGCACTACTATTTGGCTATGACTTAATGCTTTTGGTCATGGCCTTTACTGACTGAGACTACAGCTAGCAGGATACCCCCACAAGAGATCTTGAACTTTCAAATGTACTTAAGGGATTTATGACAAAGGCTAAGTGTAGTGACTGAGTCTGTTTTCTGTACAATGGACTCAGTCTAGACAGCACTTTCTCTAACTGATTTATTTCCTCTACCTCTCATCTCCCTATCCTTTCGATTTAACTTCTACCAGACTTAATATTAGGAGGTTTTTCTCCCTACTACTGGAAGTCATTGTTCAATTAGGGATTGGGTGGAAGAGGTCTTTTTGTACTTATGTCATTCATTTGTTTATTATTATTATTCTTTATCTCCTTTTTTCCCTACTTGATCTATGCAAAGGGGAGATATCCTGCTATATATTACATCTAACCATTAACAGGCTATTTTTTCCTTGATAGACAATTTTTTGTCAGTGTGCTCAATTGTCTCACTTAATTATACAAGAGTGATAGTACTCTGATATACTGTGACATATTTGCATTGAGCTGCACTGCTCTGATATATTGTGACTTATCTGCTCACACAAGGAAAATGCTTGAATACTTTACCAGTTAGATGTTTAGTCTCTAGTCGTTGTTTTATTTTATTTATTTTTTACCACTTATGGTATATGAGGGTGTGTGTTGTTCACTATTTTTTGTGAGTGTGTTGGAGACTTATATAATTATTATTGTTTGTTTCAATAAAGGTTGTCAGTTTTTTAAGCTTCTACTATTGGATATCCATCAAGGGGTAGCAGTGGTGAGGTGGAGCACCCCGGGAATACGAGGAGCTCTCCTCATTACTTCTTTTGTCAGTTGGAAGAGATGCATTCATTTTGGATGGCATTATCAACCCCTAATGTCCAGTTTTTTTGAAAAAAAAATAGATATTTCATATCACTTGAGTTGTTTGTAATTCCCATGAAAAATGTGCAGCGTTTGAGTGTATCTGTATGATGGGAGTTATAATAACACACATACCACCATATGAGAAGTACACTACCACACACAGAAGAGCGATATGAACAATGTCGCTTATTAGCACGGATTTCTATACACGTCATTTAAAGTGAAATTGTTATGAAAAAATGAACTTACCTAGGCAAAAATAATGGGGGTTTAGTAACATTATATGATCATATATTGCATAAGCCTGCCACAATGTACCTCATTCTTGGCAGGTCCTACTCTAGCAGCCTAATGCTTGCTTTTATGAGATTAATCCACTCACTGGGACTCTCTGAAAGTCAAGGCTAAATAGGGTCCTGGAATGAGGCACCAGTGACAGGGAGGGATGCAAAACCAAGGAGATGGCCTGGACTCCCAAATATCTAAATGAAACCAAGAAGGCTGCACTTACCTGAACATGCAGTACCCTATAATGTATGCATGTTCAGGTGAGTGCAGCTCTCCTCTTGGTTTCATTTATACTGTGTATGTGTACGCACGCGCACATGCGCGTGCAGGGGTCACAAGGGAAGATTTCTAAAACAGAGCACTGTGCTGCCTGTCACTAAGTTTTTTTTCTAACTTCTACTGCACATACTTACTGTCTTCTGCAAAGTGCTCAGTCACTCTACAGCAAATCCCTGAGACAGTCCTGCTGTGGCTCCTTGTGAAGCTTCAAACTGCAGGACTGGGGCTGTGACTCTGAGAAATTTCATGTTTGGATTTATGCATGTATAGCAGCACTGTCCATAAGGAAGTCCCTGGGGGAAGGATGAAATGCATAGGACCTGTTGTGATGCTCTTATACATCTGCTGTTTTAAACATATATGTATGTGAATAAAAAACATTTTTTGCACTACAATTTCTGCATTTTTCCCACTCTTTTGCAACTTATGGTCCACTATACTGAGTATGAACAAGGACTGGAATTATTGGAAAACAACTCTACTATATTTATGTTGATTTTGCACCCGTATGGCCAACTCGCGCTTGCAGAACTTCTCACGGGCGGCTCCTTTCCTATGGAATAGCCTGCCTACCCCTATCAGACTCTCCCCTAGTCTTCAATCCTTTAAGAAGTGTCTTAAAACCCATCTCTTTAGGAAAGGGTATGGCCTCCCAGAGTAACCTCTACCTCACATACCTGTCTCTTGCTCTCTCCTATAGGGCAGTGCTTTACTCTCTCCTCCAGCTCTACTTCACTCCCACCCTATTTGATATTTCCTGTCATAATGTGTCTTATACCCCACCTCCTATAGACTGTAAGCTCGTTTGAGCAGGGTCCTCTTCAACCTATTCTTGTAATTGTCCTATTTATAGTTCCATCTCCTCTCTCATAATATTGTAAAGCGCTACGGAATCTGTTGGCACTATATAAATGGTAATAATAATTTACATCCTTATTGTGCCCAGGTCTGCCTGTTGTATGGGTATATCCAACTCTGTGTATTGTATAGGTATATTTCTGTTGTGCCCACTCTGTGTATTAAGTTCTGCTTCTTTTCTCTGCTCTGTTTATGGTATGGTTATCAGGGTCGGACTGGCCCATCGGGATATCGGAAAATTTCCTGGTGGGCCAGTCTATGGGGAAAAAAAATGTATGCCAGCCCTATAAGTCATTGTGCCATGGTAGTGTTTGTGTATGTATATACATTTACACACACAAACACTACCGTGGCACAATGACTTATGGGGCTGGCATAAATTTATTTATTTATTTATTTTTCAGGGCTGCTTTGCATTCCATGTCCAGCCCTGAACATTGCTTTAATACTTGTTTATTTATTTATTTATTTTTTTGCTAAACTCCAGTTTGTAATAAATTGAAACCTGAATGGCAGATGTTTGGCTAAAATAGTCAAGCGGAGTATCCCTGAGTTGGAGAATTGTTCCAAGTAATCTATTTAAGCTTGAATTTTTTTTCATAAAGATTTTAATTTATTACAATTCAAGAACATATAGGAAGGAAAAATAAGGTAATGTTCAAAATGCGTTGTGCTCAATTTTATGCTGTTTTTCTCATTAGTTCCTATTTATTCACTTATTTGATGGTTCTTTTTTTATTTTTGGTTCACAAATATGTTCACTTCCAGTCTATAAAAAAGAGGTGGCAGTTTGAAGTTCTAGTTTACTGTTAAGGTTCCTACTGACACAATCACGGACCATAGACCATGCCCACACACCAAATGATTATCTCTTAACCAAATTGTCACATTGCAACTGTCCAATCACGATATCTTTCATGCTCAAAAGCTGCGAACTGAATAACCGTTTTGAATCTTTAATTCTGCGTACATGCTGCAGATGCGCACAACTGATCGCACTATATTTGGAGGAATTTTCCCCTATAAACATGCATATGTTCGACAGGGTGATAGCCACCATAATTTTGATATACACCATACTTTTGGATTTATTTCTGTTTAACTTTTCGATTACATTGATCTTATTTATGGTAGTACTATTTTTTGTATTTTACTACATACTTGTATCTCATTTCATATACAATATACATTGACCAATGCGAAATTCAAAATCTCATAAATAAAGAATAAAAAAAAAAAGTTGCTTTCACAATCTTCAAGCCTAGACTTTCTGTGGCTGTCCAATTAGACTTCCAGTGCAGCTTCATTAGAAGTCTTTGCAAGGTTCATGCTCTGTGCAATTGCCGCCTCTTGAGTTTACCTCCACTGAGCTAAACTGCCAGGAAGTATCTGGAGTGATTGTCTGATGACAGACACAGGTTAAAAAGGTTAAAAAGGCACTACTAACTTTTTTTTTAAGTGTTCCTTGAAGAATTGGTGCCCTAAATTAGACAAGGAGATCTCACGTGGTATATGTGCCTGTAAGTTTTATCAAGCTCCTTCTGGTAATGTAAACCCTCTTTGTTCCGTCTCTATACATAAGCTTTCTAAGTTTGACATATATGTTTTGTTTCATAAGGATCCAATATAGAGTCTGGTGTTCTGGAATTTTTGTTTTGTTAAAGATTTACTCCAATGTCCACAACCACTTCTGCTTTTAGAAGTGGTCAGTGAGGAAGGAATCTTTATGTGCAGTGTTTCTGCTTGAAACTCTGCACATCCAGAGAGATTTGCACTTTTGTGCCGTTGGCTAGTTGCATCCCCAGCACACATGACTTTGGCAACTAGGAACTTGGACTGCCAAATGTCAACTCTGTGCAAAAAGTACTTGTGTTGTCAGTGCATAGTACACAATGTAACATACTTAATCTGTTTTTTTTTCCCTTGAAGGTAGTGCTGTGAGCGTACACATTCTCCATGATGTGCCTCAGTAAGCCCCCTGTTCCCTCCACCAGTGTCCGATGTGCAATTAGCCCTTAATGGAACACTCCAACCAACATCACCACTACATCTCACTGCAGTGGTGACGGTGCCAGGAGTGCCCTGGCACACTCCAAGACTAAGTAGTCTAATTTGATCATTTACTTGCTCTGGGCGTCTGCCTTTTCCTTCTCTACAGCTAAAAGCTCCGGTGCTGCAGGGTAGCAATAATTTTCTTAGTGCTTAACTGACACTCCCAGCCAACGGCCTAGCTCTTCACGACAAAGTTTAGCCCAGTGGCACTAATGGAAGCACTTTAACCACTTAAGGACCAAACTTCTGGAATAAAAGGGAATCATGACATGTCACACATGTCATGTTTCCTTAAGGGGTTAAAGGAGTTTCTGACTCCAGGGAAGACGGCAACCAAAACCCAAGTAGGTTGTTAAACCATTCTCAAATGTTTTGACTACTTAAAATAATAGGGTGCATCACAACCGCTACAGCAGACTGTAGTGGTTATGGTGCTTGGAGTGTTCTCCTTATATTCCATTGTTTGTATTGGAATATCCTAAAGAGATCTTGAGGTTTATTGATAGTCCTCTCAGTCCCTTTCCACAAAAATGTCTGCATCGATGCGGTGCCTTTTTCTATATTCTGCCCGGAGTGGATTATATTGGCTGTTTTAAAGCATTACGCCAAGCACCATAACAATTTCTGCTCATTTCACAGGTTGTGGTACTGGGAGGTACCCTGCCTTGTGGTACTTACTGCAGCTACTGTAAAAATGGCGCAGCTGTAAGCTTTTCCAGGTGTCAAAATGATGCAACTATAAGCATTCCAAGTCATTTTTTCTACAAGTACAGAAATATTTATATGATGTGTGCCTTACGAGTCATCCTCTGACCAGCTCTGTCACACAGCCTAAGCTGCGTCTGCAAGCTCACTCAGAGTGTACAGCTCTGTTAACAAAACTGTCAGTGGAGCTTTTGGTAGTTTCATGGCAACGGTGTCATTACTACTGTCTATTTAGCAGCTCCACCAATCTGATATCATCCTGGTACTGTCCAGAAGGGGTTTATGAGACAATTAAAATCCCATGTAACAAAATCAATGGCTCCTGACAGCCAACGCCAGTTCATGGATAGAGTTCACTTATGTTCCTGCTTGCCTGGTGATTTAAAGCCATTGCAAGAAAATTAAAGCCAAGTATTTTTTTTTTATTGTATTTCTCAATATCAGAAGGGGGGTTGGTATATATTTTTAACTACATTATTGATATGAAGCATTAAAAATATTGGTCACTTTCAGCATGGCATGTCCCATTAACTAATATGTGCACTTCAGTTTAGAATACTATTAGAAAGTATTGTCAGTTACATAAAGTGCTAGATAATTAAAATGAATGGTAGTTAAACAATAGGGTGAATGTGTGGTCTGATCATGCTTAGTCTCTTTGTTTTACAACATTACTTCTGCAGAGAAATTGTTTTGGAGGGTTGCTTAATTATTCTCTAGCACAAGACGCATTTTAAAAGGTTACTCCTTCCTATATTGCCCTCCCCTTCCCCCCTAAATAGAGAATATACCTAAAACTTCCCTCCAGTCCAGCACCAAGGTCATGTTCTCCTCTTAGCTCGATCGTCCTCTACTAACATGACTCCCCCTTCAGGGGCCTGGATGTCAGGGAAGGCAGATTTAAGGTTAGGACATGGGTGACAAGGTCCGAGGGGGCTGTGTCGCCAGTGGCTTCTTCTTGGTGCAAACGTCAGATGCCAAATTTGCACCGAATTTTCATTAACCACCCTGAACTCTTGTTCCGGGCTGGCTAATAACGCCCTAATGATGTGGCTGGAGGTGGAGTTACAGCTCTGACAGCAAAGAGGCTAAACTCTATATATACAGCGCCTCACTAACCAAAGGGGACCAGATAAGTGGTTAAACCATTCACAGACAATTAGTGCTTAATCCGGAGTGGCTCCAGGGCACTCATGACCACTACAAAGAACTGTAATAGTTATGGTGCTTGGAGTGTTCCTTTTTAAATAATAATTCGAATTGTGGCTTTTTTCTTTGATATGAAGATATACAAGGTGTGGCTTACTTTAGGAGGCTATTAGGTAATTCTTTAATTAGAAATATATTTTTGTAAACAAGCGTATAGTTATCACTATATGGTATTAATTACTCAGCAGGCGATTTGACATATCCACCCTATTGTAAGATAAGTCACTTCCTTTCACTGGCGGATCCGGGGGGGGGGGGGTAACGGGGCTATTGCCCTGCCCCCTCCCCCCCCCCCCCCGAGATTCTCCCCTGCCGGCTAATGCAGGGCTGGCATTGTCCAAGTGCCAACCCTGCAATGTGCCTGCGGACCGTGGAAGGAGCTCAGTGATCTCCCTCCCTGGTCCGCAGGCACTATCCTGGCAGCCGGCAGGGGAGGGAGAGAGAGAGGACCCGGGAGCTCTTACCTGCAGCTCCTCCGGGTCCTCCTCTCGCGAGCATGGAGCGTTGCCGCGGTTACCACGGCAACGCTCCAAATCTCGCGAGTGAACTGTAGCGCGGGCTAAAGTTCACTCTAACCACTGGGACCACCAGGGATGGAGAAATGTCCCCCCTCCTCCCAGTAAAGGTAAGACAGAATATTTATTTTATTAAAAAAATTAAAAGCCTCCCTACCCTCCTCCCCCCCCATACACACACTGCCCCTCCCATACACACACTACTCACACTGCCCCCCATACACACACTGCCCCTCCCATACACACACTATACACACACTGCCCCCCATACACACACTGCCCCACACACACACTGCAACCCTGACATACACTGCCGCCCTCTCGCGCGCACACACACACTGCACCTTTCACACACACTTCACCCCTAACACATACCACTGCTCCTATGCCCCATATCCAGCAGACCCCAGGTAAGTTGTCAAACTGTTATTAAACGGTTTGACTACTTACTCTGGGATGGAATCCTGGCACTACGGGCACCATAACTACTACACTACTATTTCTTTAAATAATCTACAAGTGCCCCTCCTGAGATCAGGCTCTGGATCTGCCACTGCTTCCTTGTGTATAATCTTAATGCAGTTTACGTTTACACAGTAATAAATGAAAGTAATAAAATTCAGTAATATATTAACCAAGGGATGCAGGGAGCATTCTGCCCCAGGTGACCGATGTCCAGGCGTACATAGAGCACCCACCTCTTGTCAGAGCAGGAACCTGATTACTGGCGGCATTTGACATATAGCAAGTGCCTGCTCTGCTAATCCAATTTGGTAGACCATGGCAAGGAAGCTGCTTGGTCGTTCTGTGTACTGACTGCACAGCTCCCTCGATTCCTTTTACTGATGTAACATCACCTCAGCCACCAACATCAACCCCAGCATCGATGCAGAATGGCAGGGATCTATGCCTTCGGTACAGAGTTTACAGAATGCACAGATTCAGAGCTAACCAATGGACACCAGGGATAAAGATGTACATAAATCCAAATGTGTGTACATGCATATGTATATTTGTGTGTGAATATGCATGGGTGCGTGTGTTTATGAATTTGAGTGTGTATTGTAATGTAACGAGTGTGTGTGCGCATATGAATGTGAGCGTGTATGATTTATGTGTATATAAATGTAAGGGCATGTAATTACCCTATCAAAAAGGTGTTGGGTCGTGGGTTTGGGGTTGCCAATGTACATTTCTGTTCTGGGTGCCCGGTAATTTAAGTATGTGTTTAATAAAATTGTACGCATATGTATTTACAAAGTAGAAAAAGAAGACCTTGAATGTGACTGCGTGTGCAGTACACAGTATAGATGCTTCATGCTTTTATTAAGGAATACACAAAACTATAATCACAATGGAAGTATTCATCTTGCTGGGGATGAGTGTCAGTGAAAACATTCCCCATTACCAGTGCAACCAGGTTTGCTAGGTATCGGAATACTTCCCCTGCAGCTCGGTGACAAACAGAAAGAACTAGTTCATGTCTTGCTAAACATTTTTCTTGTGTTCCAGTTGTTTCTTCAAACTGCAACTCCCATAATACATAGGTAAACCACTTAAATTTTTTTCAGTTATTAGTGAGCAGTCTATGTACTAGATATCACTATAAGAGACATTCAGGGTTATATACTAAAGTGAGAATTGTTGGTATTTCAAAGTGAAAAAATCTCCAAGTCAACTATGCTTCCATGGTTTAAGTTTGAAATTCACTCTTAATTCACGACAAGTCTCACTTTAGTAAATAAACCAGTTTAAAGTTTTCAGTATTCTTAAGCAACATAACCACCAAAGCTTGCTGCCCTTGCATTAGTCAAACAATTTAAAGGGACAGTATAGGCACCCAGACCACTTCAGCACTGGGTGCACTGTCCCAGGTGCCTTAGCCCTGCAAAGGTAATTATTGCAGGTTGTTTTTTTAAAAAAAAACAGCAATAATTGCCTTTTAGGGTTAACTCCACCTCTAGTTACTGTCTTCCAGACAGCCACTGGAGGGATATCTGGGCCGTTAGGGGACTTTTGGTCGCTATGCATGGGCATGTCCAGCGTTGCCCAAAACCCCATAGGAAAGCATTGTATAATGCTTTCCCATGGGGAAATCCTAATGCGAGCACGTCAGCCAGTGGGGCAGGAGCAAAGGCTGATTTGAGCCAGCGCAGAGGGACATCGGCGCTAGACCCAGGTAAATGACAGGGTTTATAACTCCTTCTGCACCACTGCACCACGAGGAAGCTCTAGTGACTATAGTTTCCTTTTAGAACGGTTTAACAACTTATCTGGTATTCGTAGGGCTTAGCTCATTGATTGAGAGTGATTAGGTCTTGAGCACTACACTAGAACTTAAAAGTACACTATAGGCGCCAGAACAACTGCAGCTTAATGTAGTTGTTCTAGTGTGTGTAGCCTGTCCCTGCAGGCTTTTTAATAAAAACACTGACTTTACATTGCTGCCTAGGGACACCTCTAGACAGTCACTCAGACCGCCACTAGAGGCGCATCCTGGGTCAGTGCTACTCAGTGTGCAGCACTGATGTTCAGCGTCTCCATAGGGATGCATTGATTCAGTGCATCTCTCTGAGGAGAGGCTGATTGGTGTAGTGTAGTGTTTTATATTCCTGTTCCAGTCAATTTTAATGATCTCAGCTAATGAAGCAGAGCAGAAACTGGGTATAAACACCTTTTTATTCCTGTAACAGGGGGCTGGTGACCTAAACTATGTTTTTACAGCTATAGTGCTAGGAATACATTTGTATTCCTGTTACTATAGTGTTCTATGTCTAAAGAACAAGAATTTAATATTTTTTTTTAAATGTATTTACATCAACCTTGTAATGTGCTCTAGAGATCAGGTTTTGGTCCAAGGAGCTAGGACCATCCTGACTTGAGATGTTGAAGTTTTCGGTTAAACAAAGTGAAATAAAAAAAAACTGGTGGTTTTGCAATACCAATACATAGAAATAGTCACTCAAAACTAAAAAAAATAGGAATAAACAACCAACCACTTGTGATGGACCCACCGAGTTCTCAGGTGTAATCTCTTTTTAATCATGTGCGGAAGTGTTATATTATAAGTGCATTTCAACTGGTGGTGGAAGACCTTGCAGAGAAGAGTCCAGCTTATAACAAATTCTTTAAAAGTGTTTTTTTAGCAATATACTTACAGATGGCGGAGAAATGGAACAACTCACAGCACTAATTTTGGGATTCCCTCAAAGATACTATTGCACTTGGTCGTCCTGGATACATCATCCTCTACTACCCTATGGAGTGGGGCAGGTTTCCCCTCGGTGGATGCATTCGACTATTTCTCACTCCTTATTGATCCATTAATCATTTCCAACAATGAAATTTGATTGCAATATGTAGTTAACCAAGTTAAAGGAACACTATAGGGTCAGGAACACAAACCGGTATTCCTGAGGTCACTGACCTCTGAACCACATGTTCACATACTGAGGCTCTGACAGGAGCTTTATCCATTCCACATACCATTATTAAGTAATGACTGAATCTGGTCTTTCACGATATTCTTAAATCTATGTAAATGCTTGCTGGGGTTTAACCTATAAAGTGAACTTTTATTTATTTTATTTTTTCTCATTTAGATTTTCTTTCCTGCACTTATGAATGCATTTTCAATAAAAAAGGAAAGGAAAATATTCGTAAATAGTTTACCTTTTAACCCCTTAAGGACCGAGGACGGTTCAGGACCGTCATCGTCATTTTTGCCTTGCCGACCACTGACGGTCCTGAACCGTCCTAACGGTCGTATGTACTTACCCGATCGCCG
This sequence comes from Pelobates fuscus, assembly GCF_036172605.1. Classification (NCBI taxonomy): domain Eukaryota; kingdom Metazoa; phylum Chordata; class Amphibia; order Anura; family Pelobatidae; genus Pelobates; species Pelobates fuscus. The sequence continues at coordinate 216,611,802 of NC_086322.1, forward strand.
TCGTTCCCCCGGCGGCGATCGGCATTGGTCCCGGTGTGGGGAGACTGCCTGCAGCCCAGACAGTCTCCCCATGACAGATTAGGACCCCTTTGGCCATGTGATCGCTCAACAGGGCGACCACATGGTCACAATAGGTGTCCATGTGTCTTCCTGCAGGGGGACTGTCTGTGCTGACAGGCAGTCTCCCTGCAACTGTAAAATCAGAAAAAAAGTTAAAGTTTATTAAAAAAAATTATAATTATATATGTGTATATATATGATATATAGACGTATATTATATGTATATAATATACGTCTATATATCATATATATATATATATATATATAATGTCATACTAAGTGTATTTTTATATTAATATGTACATATATTAATATAAAAATACACTTATAATTAAATTACACACGTGTGTGTGTGTATATATATATAATATATATAATAACTATATATTGTGTATATATATATTATAAAATACAAATAAGTAATTTAAAATAAATAAAAAAAGGTAAAAATAATAACAAAAAATAATTATATATCTATATGAAATTTTATTCTAACTGTATTTTGATATTAATATATATATTTATATCAAAATACACTTAGAATGAAATTGTATATATATCTATGTATATATAAATAAATAAAAAGAATACGAACTATTCATATGTCCATATACAAAATTACATAAATAATTATATAAATATACACGTAGACTTCAAATATATAAATATGCATATATATTTAAATTCTACGTGTGTATTTATGTAATATTTTTACATAATTAAGTAATTGTATTGATTGCAATTTAAGGGACCTGCCTGCCAACCCAGGTCGAAAGTCCAGAGAATTTAATTTGTTAGCACTGTATTTTACCCTGTAACGTTCTACGACACCCTAAAACCTGTACATGGGGGGTACTGTTTTACTCGGGAGACTTCGCTGAACACAAATATTAGTGATTCAAAACAGTAAATCATATCACAGTGATGATATTGTCACTGAAAGTGACTTTTTTTTTTTTTAATTTTTCACACACACACAGCACTTTTACTGATGATATAATTGTTGTGATACATTTTCCAGTTTTGAAACACTAATATTTGTGTTCAGCAAAGTCACCTGAGTATAATAGTACCCCCCATGTACAGGTTTTATAGCGTTTTTGAAAGTTACAGGGTCAAATATATGGGTCAAATATTTTTACATTGAAAATGGCCAGGTTGGTTACGTTGCCTTTGAGAGCGTATGGTAGCCGAGGAATGAGAATTACCCCCATGATGGCATACCATTTGTAGAAATAAACAACCCAATGTATTGCAAATGGTGTATGTCCAGTCTTTTTTAGTAACCACTTAGTCACAAACACTGGCCAAAATTAGCATTCAATTTAGTTTACTTTTTTCACACACAAACAAATATGAACGCTAACTTTTTGACTAAGTGGCTACTAAAAAAGTCTGGACATACCCCATATTGAATACCTTGGGTTGTCTACTTTAAAAAAAAAAAATATGTACATGTGGGGTGGTATTCAGAGATTTATGACAGATAATAGTGTTACAATGTCACTATTGATACATTTTAAAAATGTATGTTTTGAAACCGCAATATCCTACTTGTACTTATAGCCATATAACATAGCAAAAAGCATGTAAACACTGGGTATTTTTAAACTCAGGACAACATTTTGAATCTATTTAGCAGTTTTTTTCATTCGCTTTTGTAGATGAGTAAAAGATTTTTCAAGTAAAAGTCAAAAAACGTATTTTTTTTTTAAATTTGTCATCATATTTTTTCTTTTTTTTTTTTTTTAAATAAATGACATGAGATTATATAAATAATGGTATGTAAAGAAAGCCCCTTTTGTCCTGAAAAAAACTATATATAAATTGTATGGTAACAGTAAATGAGAGAGCGGAAAATTACAGCTAAACACAAACCCAACAAAAGTGTCAAAAAGATGCCTGGTCGCAAATGTACAACATCGCAAAAACAGTCCGGTCCTTAAGGGGTTAAAGTTTGATTATAGATAAGTGGGAAGAGTGGCAGCTGGTGACATTTGAAGTTGGTTGGGCGTCAGACTGGACACGGATTTAACTCGTCCCCTATTTTTGTTGCAGTCATGAACAGGAAACTGTCTTTATGGCACCACTACCTCCACAATATGTGGATGATCCCATACATAGGGAATAAAGTATATAGACACATTCTCTGGCAATTTTTTTTTAAAATCTATCCCTCCCTCCACCCTCAATTAACTCTGTCAAAAGCTTCCACCACCAAGACAATCTTTTATTCGGGTGCCCTTTTCCCCCGCAAATTAGAATAACAACCTGCAAAACACAATTTAGCACAATATCTATGCAATTGAAAATACTAATAAATTGGTCTCTTCATTTAATGCAATTATATGGTTCTGTGAAGGAAAGATGCTGACTTACTCAAAATTAGATATTGGTCCCTAGTAAGCACTAGCTCATTAACATCCATGGAGTACTTTTTTTCCTCATCCCAAATTCCCAATCTGGTCTGCAAGGTGGTACAATGGAATGGACGGCGTGACTCTAGGAAGTCTAGGTTGCTTGCCCATTTCCCCATCATTTTGCTCAATTTCCTGGTGTATGACTGCCACAGAAATAAATATTACATCAGTGAAATTTGTTACAATTTATCAATTCTTTAATTAGGTTACACTCCCATCTACTGCCTAATAGAGTGGACCATAACATTTTTTAAAAAAAACATTCTAGGTTACACTAGTTATGTTTGTATTGCCCTTGTAGTGTACACTGTTGCTGTTCTAAATATATATACCAAGAGGCACCACTACTGGAATATTATTTTATTTATTTGGTTAAACACCTTGGCAGAGAATGGTCTCATAGGCCACTTAGCATATCAATCATATCAATATCTGATAGCATATGTATTAATCTATGAAGAAATGCAGGCAAATGGCATGTCAGCCAGCTACTTTAATAAAGCTTGACTTTCAGGCAAATTGTGTGCAAACTTTCATGCTTGACAAACGAATATGTTTGGCAGTGCACAGGGCTTTAAAAGAGGAATTCATGGTGTAAATCCTCTGACACCCAGCACATATCTATACAACTACTGTCTCATGCATGCTGAAATGAACCATACCACCTCTACTAGGTGACCAGTTCTTGTAGGCACTACACAAATAACATTTAGTTGTAATATTTCTCTAGTGCAACAATAAGTTTTTCCAAGCAGGGCAAATTACCAAAGAAAGCAGATGGCTCGGCGGACATAACAAAGGTGGTTGTTACATGATGGATAACACCCAAAAAGCTCTGAAGATTGCTGTGTTGAAACAGCGAAGTGAGTATATCACAATATTTTACACTGACGACATCATATATCTTTGTGATATGTCATGTATTCAATGTGTATGGGTTGATTTAAAGGAACACTATAGGGTCAGGTTAAACTTGTATTCCTGACCCTATAGTGTTAAACACACATGTAGGGTCTATGGCCCCCTTTTGCCTCCGCTTAAATAATTAACAAAAACAAAAAAAAACTCACATACTTTCTTTCCCGTAGGAACACATTAGATTGGCTGAGATTGTAAATTCTAATGATCTAAGCCAAGGAAGTGGGGGAGTGGGGCCAAACACCGCCCTAGTCATTTAGCATGTCCTCATAGAGATGCATTGAATAATGCATCTCAACGGGGAGCATTCAGTGTCTCCCTGCAGAGCATGGAGACGCTGAACGGCAATGCTGCACACTATGCAGACTGCCCCAGGAAGCTTCTCTAATGCCTCTCAGAAAGAGTGGCCACTAGAGATGTTCCTGGGCTGTATTGTAAACACATGTTTACATTAAAAAGCCTGCAGGAACTGACCATACACACCAGAGCAACAACAATAAGATGTAGTTGTTCTGAAGACTATTGTCCCTTTTTAAGGTAAGTCAATTCTTTTTCATAACAGGTTCACTTTAAATGATTCAATACACAGCATATAATTTTCCATAGTTGGGGTGGCACGTTATATTATACGTATATTTTGGACTATGCAATGCTAATATTTTTTGGCAGTTGTATACTTGGATTGTAGCTTTGCTAATAATAACATATTCACTCTCCCATGTCAAAATAAGCCATAGTTTAGGTGTTAAAATAACACCAACTTTGATGTATGACTTTGGACATATAAAACCATTATAAAAACATATTTGTGGATTGTGGTAGAGGAAAAGCAGCATAGATATTTATTTTATTAATTGTAAACCTCTTCTTTGAAGGAATATATTCTAGACTAGATAAATGTAATAATTTCATACCCTGGGTGTTGTGGTCATTGCTTAATTGAAAACATTAAGTTATTCACAGTTGTCTTTAAAAAAAAAAAAAGTAAGTTGATTTTTGTATCATTGGAAGTTTGTTGCAGTATTAATATACTAGTATACAAATGTATTTACATTGCGTGGTATGAAACTGGAATTTGGGGGGCCAGTAGTTGATGGCCAGTAGTTGCTGCGATGGAATCACTGTCCTTTCCCTGCACGCCCAGTAGTGATGCCCATGCCAGGATGACATCATATCTCAGCTGCCAGAACACAAGGAATGTAACAAATGGGCTCCCTGCCTCCCTCGCAGCCTGGCAGCCCAGACTGTATCTGTGCCACATTACAAGCGGTTCAGGGCGGCGTGTTGGACACGACTGATCTAAAGAGCCCTTTTTAAGTTTTAGCCTCTCACATTTTCTTCACTCAAAGTTTGCCTCAAGTTATGCAGAGCAGTGTAGCAGTCAAAAAAGACTGGAAATGGAGACAACCAACTGCAATTGTGAGTTTGTGAGTGTGTCTGCTGTATCCTCTTCCAAAAAAGATTAGTCAAGAGCCAGCTTCTCTTGGAATATTCATAGAAATGCCTGTGTGATTTCAAAAGTGTATGCCTAGTTCTGTATCAGGGAGAATAATTATATCTATTTTGTATAAGAAGTGGATCATTTTTATATTCTCTGCTCCAAAATCTGAAATTATATGACCCCCAAAACTTTGGAGGTTTGGAGACTGGTTTGGAAAATGTAAAGTTCACTACAAAGGAAGTGGGTAAGACATTAACAATTAATTGCAGTGACTGCGACATAGGTGTCCTCTAGGTTTGCACTTACTAGCTGCCAGGCACATACACCAATGAGCGCACTGCAGTGATTGAGAAAAGGTGAGTAAACTATGTTTCTACTCCTTTTGAGGCTGGGATGGGGTCGGTCGACTAAATGGTTACTAGTCTTAGGCATACACATTTGTATTCCTAATGCTATACTGTTCCTTTAACAATTCTAGTTTAAAGTCACAACACCATGACTAATGCTGGCAGTAAAATACTTCAGTCCCTTGTATAATATTTTTTTCTGTAGAAACGTGAAAGCACAACCACGGGCAACCTTTTTCTATTTTTAGTTTTTTACACTGTTCAGTGTGACGCTCCACAGTATCCCTGTGGACAGTGTGTTAGTGCAGCTCAAGACTCGTCTAAACTATGAATTGCATGCAGAGAGTGGATAGAGGACAGGATATGATTAGTGATGTCGCAAACATAAAATTTTCCGTTCGCGAATGGCGAACACGAACTTCTGCAAATGTTCGCGAATGGGCAAACCGCCATAGACTTCAATAGGCAGGCGAATTTTAAAACCCACAGAACTCTTTCTGGCCACAATAGTGATGGAAAAGTTGTTTCGAGGGGACTAACACCTGGACTGTGGCATGCCGAAGGGGGATCCATGGCAAAACTCCCATGGAAAATTACATAGTTGATGCAGAGTCTGGTTTTAATCCATAAAGGGCATAAATCACCTAACATTCCTAAATTGTTTGGAATAACGTGCTTTAAAACATCAGGTATGATGTTGTATCGATCAGGTAGTGTAAGGGTTACGCCCGCTTCACAGTGACAGACCAAACTCCCCGTTTAACGCACCGCGCACAACCGCAAACTCCCCATTTGCACAAGGTTGGATACCAATCGATGGTTCGATATTCTGAGCCCTCTCTGATTTACTGTACACAACTATTCGATATTCCCACAAATTTTATATAGCATTTTATGTTTGTTTGAGACCACCTTAAAAATATTGGATATCGCTAAAAATCATGATCACTATATACTTTCTCTACAAACCTCTAAAATGAACCAAACTACTCATCCATCCGCTATACCACTTTATCCCACCTAGAACTAGTGCCCAGTTAAAATACTTGACTCTTACTTACCCACACTCAGTCATGCCACACACATTTCACCACTACTCTCACTGAATCCCTCTGACTACGGCTAAATTCATCTTCTACATCAGAACACTACTCCTAAGATTGGGTTGTATCCATGTCTCGGGTCTTTCATTTAGAATAGGGGCAGCTTCGGTCTCCTTCAACACTGACACTCCAGTGCATATTATTAAAAGATTGGGCAGATGGAAATCCTCAGTCTACAACCGATATATTCCTCATTCCGAGAAAGAAATGAGGAAAGCTTTTAAAAGTTTGGCTTTGTAAATTTGATGCAATAAGTGTGTTTTTTTTTAATACCTTTTCACCCTCTTTGCATGAACCCGATTTTACATATATTACTAATATGTTTCTGAACATATATATTATATGATTCACTCACTCTCTGGGCCGGCCTTAGACATCATGCTGCCTAGGTCCAACGATAAATGACTATGGGGGATAATGTATAATAAACACACAGGTTACTGGCGATGGAGGGGGATAATGTATAATAAACACAGGTTACTGGCTATGGGGGGATAATGTATAATAAACACAGGTTACTGGCTACGGGGGGATAATGTATAATAAACACAGGTTACTGGCTATGGGGGGGATAATGTATAATAAACACAAACACAAAAAAAATTAATGCAGCTTCAGAATTAATCTAAATTGTATGTTGTCTAGGAGGTGGGAGGGTCTGGGAGGGAGGGTCTGCTGCTGATTGGCTGGAATGTGTCTGCTGACTGTGAGGTACAGGGTCAAAGTTTACTCAATTATGACAAATAGGGGGCGGACCGAACATCGCATATGTTCGCCGTCCGTGGCGAACACGATATGTTCACCGGGAACTATTCGCCAGCGAACCGTTCGGGACATCACTAGATATGATGTTAATTCTCTGCATTCTCCCTTCACTCTACATTGCATGCGGAGGCTGGATCTACACCAACAGAGGAATATACTGGAGCTTCTGCGACAGTCTTACTCTACAGTGAGAGACAGTAGTGGACCATATTTTTTTTTTATTTTTTTTTTATTCTTTATTTTTTATTTTGATATGCAGATCAAGGCATAACAATGTGTTAACACTGCATAATAAACAAAGTCTTTGTACAAGTCATGTACGTAAAAATTTAAACAAAAGATAAAAATAAACATGAATAAGATTAAAATTAACAAGATAACACTGGTTCGAAGTTTCTGTCACACCTGAAGCTTATATATTTTCATCATTCAAAATGATATATCAGGCTCTATGCATTTGTCAAATTAAATGCCTATTTCAAACGCTGTGGTTATAGGTCAGTCACGTTATTTAAATCAAGCGCTTTGTGGGAGTCACAATGCTGGTTCCAGGGGATATGCCTATATCAAAACTCTATGTTTTTGTCAAGATTTAATGCGTGTTCCAAACGTGATACTTATATATTAGACACAATGCTTATAATATACGCTGTTTATGGGTCACAATGCTAGTGGACCATATTTTAAAGCTGCGCTTTCACTGTCTTGGGATTTTACAGAATTTGCAAAGATCCCCGACTGTGACATCGCCGCTGGTGATCCAGTACCCTGTTGGGGCAGGTAAAGGTGAGACTTGCCTGAATCTGTGCCTCGCAGGATCGGCTATCTTCCTCCAGGCGGGGGAGGATACAGAGACAAAGTAGTCCCTACTTTGTCTCTGTATATCTATTGACTATATTGGAATTTCACTACTGTGCACTTTGGGGTTCTCACTTGGCAGCAGGCCCGGGGCGCAAATATCCGTGTGACCGGCAGGAGGGAAGCGCACAGCTCCCCTCTCCTGCCAGTCACTTCTTGTAGCGTGGCCGAGCGCCAACCTGCAGTGCCGCGGACTGTGTGGAGGGGGCGGGGATATGAACATGGTGCCCAGCAGGGGTGGAGCTAACGCCGGCCCCCTTCTAATCATCATGGGAGGACTTCCTGTCTCAGTGTGTGTATATGTCTGCCTGTCAGTGTGTCTGTGTGTGTATATGTCTGTCTGTCAGTGTGTCTGTGTGTGTATATGTCTGTGTGTGTATATGTCTGTGTGTGTATATGTCTGTGTGTATATGTCTGTGTGTGTGTATATGTCTGTCTGTCAGTGAGTGTGTGTGTGTGTCTGTCTGTCTGTCTGTCAGTGTGTGTGTGTCTGTCTGTCAGTGTGTGTGTGTGTGTGTATGTCTGTCAGTGAGTGTGTGTATGTCTGTCAGTGAGTGTGTGTGTATGTCTGTCAGTGAGTGTGTGTGTCTGTCTGTCTGTCTGTCTGTCAGTGTGTGTGTCTGTATGTATCTATGTCTGTCAGTGTGTATCTTTGTGTATGTGTATCAGTGTGTGCGTGTGTGGCAGTGTATGTGTATATGTGCATATATCTCAGCATTCAAACACCAACACTACACACAAATAAACACCTGCATGCAAACGTCAACACTACATACAAACACAGCCCTGCATTCAAATGTCAACACTACATACAAACACACCTCTGTATCAGACAACAAAATGATATATAAACACACACCTGCGTTCAAAAACCAACACTACACATAAATGCATGCTTGCATTGAAACGCAAACACTACATACAAACACACCCCTACAATCATACAAACATACTCCATACAAACACATACAGTCAAACACACAAATACTGCTCCGTGCTAAATACAATCCTGCAAGCATGGGGAATCAGTAGAACCCCAGCTTTTAAAGCATTGTTGAAGTTGCACGACAGATGGGGATCTATCTTTTAGCCATCCTGTGTACATGCACAGAGACATACAGTCTGTATGTCTCTGTATGACTGTCTGTGTATGTATTCAAAAGGAATAAACGCAGGCAACACTCCAATAGTAAGGATGGAAATTTATTGATAGGTGAACCACCCCAAAGAAAGTGCGACGTTTCGGCTCAGCAGAGCCTTATTGCATGAGCTGAAACGTCACACTTTCTATGGGGTGGTTCGCCTTCCAATAAATATACCATCCTTACTATTGGAGTGTTGCCTGCGTTTATTGCTTTTTGAATACTTTACTGGTGGATCCAGCGATGTCAGCCTGACAGGGAGCATCCACCACTGTGGATGGCCGGAGCATTTACACGGTATCAGTGTGCAGGGTTCTTTGTTTGTCTGTGTATGTATGTCTCTGTATGCCTTGTCTGTATGTCTCTTTATGACTGTCTGTCTGTGTATGTATGTCTCTGTATCATTGTGTATGTATGCCTATATCTGTTTCTTTATGTCTGTGTCTGTATTTCTGTGTGTGCCTCTGTCTGTATGAATGTATGTCTGTGTTTGTACGACAATGTACCTGTATGTGTGGATTGTATGACTGTGTTTGTTTGATTGTGTGCCTTTTATGACTGTGCGTCTGTATATCTTTGTGACTGTGCGCCTGAATAATTATGTCTGTGGGCTTGTATGGTTGTGTGTCTGTATGTTTGTGTATTTGTGCATGTATGTATTTTTGCCTGTATCTAGGTCTATGTGGGAGAAAAAGAGAGAAGGGGGGGAGGAAAGAGACAGAAAGGGTATGGCGGGAAGTAAAAAAATAAGAGGGGTTGTAGGAGACACACTAAAGGGGGGTGTAAGGCACAATGGGGCAAGACATTCAAGAGAGTGGATATGCAACACTAATGGGGGTAAGAAATTCAAAAGGGGGCTATGAGACACAGAGGTGAAGATGCATGGTTTATTTTTTTTTTTGGGGGGGGGGGAGGGGCGTCAAAATGCATCTTCGCCTGTGTAGTCAAAAATCCTAGCACCGGCCCTGCTTGGCAGAGTAGACACTTGACTACCGACATGGCAGGTGCCGACTCTGCCTTAATATACTGGTGGGACGGGAAGTAGAAAGACGGCGAAGATGCCTATTGTTCTTATTGTGCTCTTCCTGCACAGTTCCCTCGTGTATCCTATTGTGATGCAAGAGCTGGGATGTGATGTCACTCAGCCCCAGTATAACTCCAAGGTGCACATGGAATCACTCCAGTCCTCCCATGCGTGATGCTTAGCCTTTTTAGCCATCACCCATGGCTGCTGAGGGTAGTACCAATGCTGTAAAATTATGTAATGAATAAATTAGATTCTCAGAACATTGGGTGTTTTTATTCACATTCTATGCATGGGTAATTACATACTTGACTATTAATACTTAACTTACCAATTTGTGTGGACAGAAATTGTCTACACTTTAGAACAGTTTCAATCACACCATATAAATGCCAAACTAATGGACATAAAGCAGGTAACTATCAAGCAGAAACCAGACTGGCAGCTATGTCAACTATATAACTATGTCAAAGATTAGAAAGTAAGCCAGCATTCATTTTTTATTTTATTTTTTGGCATCCTGGTTTTTCTATTTATACAGACATCTTATGTTGCATTCTTTATCAAGCACAGCACATATACACCGGCACACTGTAATGCCAGCTCAACGTAATTTTTTTAATTTTTTTTTTTACTACTCATGTAAACATATTATGATATAATTCAACAAAATAATTCATTCATAGTAGCTGTTGTTCAACCATTAACTCCTTATGACGCTGACCAAGCGTCTTTAACAGCGTCTGTAGCATGTCCTTGCGACTTACATGACCGCCGCCATTCCCTCTGCTGGAGATCACGATGGGGGACTTGCCTAACAACCCAGGCAGTCCCCCCGGGGCTAATTTGGACGTTCCGAACCATGTGATCGCGATGACATGGCAATCACATGGCCAGATCGGCTGTCTTCAGGAATGTCTGCAGGGGGACTACCTGGGATGTAAAAAAACTATTTGTTATAGAATATGGCTGGAGCGTGGCTTGGTGTGTTGTTGTTTTTTGTTTTGTTTTTTCTCTCTCTCTCTTTCTTTTTCTTTTTCCCCTTTTTCTTTTTCCCCTTTTTCTTTTTCCCCTTTTTCTTTTTCTTTCCTTTTCCTTTCCCCACGGAACGTCAAAGTGATGTCATATGTCAAGTAAGGGAAAATTTCTATTAAAGGAACACTATAGGCACCCACACCACTTCATTCCCCCCACTGAAAAAGTATGCTCTACATTGCAGGGTTTAAATAGCTGTCACTCTAAAACTCCACTATTTCAATCAGATGGTCTCTTACAAACCGCTCATGCACAAATGACCCAGCTACTCATAAAAGGCTCCGACCCTGACTGGCTAAGACAAGGCAGAACAATATTGGTCATAAAGGACCCCTTACAAGGGAAGAACACCATCTAACCACCTGCCTCTTCTCAACATGTAAGGTCTTTTCAGGCATCACAGCCTTTAATATTGATGTGCACATGATTCAGTACAGAAGCAATAAAAAGGAATTGGAAACAACACCAGAGCATCAGAACACCAACTGCTGGTAGACCAAGCAGTCGCACAGGATTCTAAAACCAGACAGACCAATTTGTACACAGTGGAGCGCTTATATATTAACCCAGTGTTATATTGTGCACCAAAATGTAATATGATAGCACTTAGCTGGGATTTTTCGGTTATTATATTCGTATCTTCTGTACCTTTAAAAAAAAGAAAAAAAAAAAAGATTGCATATAGTGTGATATTGTTATTTTTGTAAAGGTATAAGGGAGAAAAATTGGGAAAACTCACATATTCCAGAGCTAATATGACCTAGCTCTGGTATGGACTGCTTTTAGGTCCGTTGTGGGCGACCTCCCCCTCTTTTGTTCCAGTGCTGGTGAATATCCAACGTTACAAGTGTAGAGCCTGTGTCCTGGCTCAGTAAAACAGCTTAGTGTAGTTTGGGACTACACACCCATCTGTGTAGATGCAGGAGACTCAAATAGGTAAAAAAAGTATTACTTTATTATAAAAAGTCTATCAATAAAGAAACGTTCTCACTGCACAGATTTGTTTCTATGTTCAATTTGTACACAGCCTGGATTGACTACGAGAAAGCATTTAGCTTAGGGTCATTGTCCTGCTGGAAAGTCCAAGAGCATCCCATACGCAGCCTTTGTGCAGAAGAATGCAAATTGACAGTATTTTCTAATAACATGCGGTATTCATCTTGCCATCAATTTTCATAAGATTCCCCGTAACCATTAAGCTCTATTATGTTTTCGTCCTTTGAAATTACAGTGTGGCAGAAGCTGTGAGGCATGTTAAGGTGTTGTCTGGTATTGTCAAGACATACCGAGCCGAATCTCAACCCCAATCATGATGCGATCTTCCCCCGCCTTACAGGGAAGTTGCGCCAAAGATGAATTGTTTCAGATGAATCAAAATAACTCCACATAAGTGCCGGCTCAGCTTACTTCTTCTTATACTTTGTGTACCGAATTCTGCTTGAACCACCGACCTTGCAGACCTCTCCTGGCCCTTGGACTTAGATTAACTACGACTATTCTCTGAGGAATTAGCTTCTTATTCCAAAATAATCTCTAACTGGATTGTACATTTCTTTCAAGGTAAACCGTTCCAATTTTTCCTATACTCCTATACGCGGCCTGTACAGTATTAAGGGGGAAATCGGAGCCTAACCTTGAGGTTGGCTCCATTGGCCCACGTCATTCCGGCCCCCACATTCACGCACGTTTTGGGGCGCAGGCGTGGACCAATCAAATAAAACACAGGATTATTTAAATTTTACCTGGCCCTGGATATTGTGTTTTCTGTTCCCACTACCCTTTAGTGCGTTTCTTGTGTTATTGTATTGTTTTCTGGTATTGACCTTGGCTTTGTTTTCTGACTCTGAGTTTCTCATTAATCCTTGCCTGTCTTGTTTGCCCATCTGATTATTACAGTGTACCCGACTTTAGCTAGATCTCGTTTTTGCTGTCTCTCCATTACCCAGATTTCTGCTTGTAATTTGACTACGCTTTACTCTAATGTTTATTGCGGACACTTTAAGGCCGGTAAGACGTCTATAGTTCTTTTGTCCGTTCCTTGCTATCCTCAACTCTGCTGTTAGGGTTATACTAAGTTTCTACTTACACTTTGATTTTCTAGCATCCTGCCTACATTTAATTATAAACTTAATTATAAACTGTGCAGCTACACAAGTAAACTGAGTTAATAGTCCACGCTATTTTACACCAAGCTTTCCTTGCCCGACTAACTACTTGCTTGATCTGCTGCTTAATTGAGAAACACTTCTTATATAAATATGAATTAGACTTTTGGAAGTATAATCTATCTCCAATTATCTGTGGAATTTTCTTAAACAGGTACATACACCCAATTTTGTGCTCTTGAGTTCCAACATCTCTGTTTTAACCTTACAGGCATATTTATAACTCTGCTTTTTGTGACATTGGTGCAGTAAAAGCTTCTTTCTGGCAACTCGACCATGCAGCTAATTTTTGTTCAGGTTTTCTCGTATTGTGCTCCTTTAAATAACCACACCGTCATTTTCCAAAGCAGCCTGTATTTTTCTTGAGGTTACCTGTAGGTTTTTCTTTGTATCCCGAACAATTCTTCTGGCAGTTGTGGCTGAAATCTTTCTTGGTCTACCTGACCCTGGCTTGGTATCAAGAGATCCCTGCATTTTCCACTTCTTAATAAGTGATTGAACAGCACCGACTGGCATTTTCATGTTTTTGGATATCATTTTATATAATTTTTCATCTTTATAAATTTCCATTACCTTGTTAAGCAGGTCTTCTGACTTTCTTTTCTGCTCCCCATGGCTCAGTATCAGGCCTGCTAAGTACATCCACGTGAGAGCTAACAAACTCATTGATTATTTATACACAGACACTAATTGCAATTTAAAAATCCACATATGTTGGAAATTATCCTTTAATTGCCATTTTTACCTGTGTGTGTCACCTTGTGTGTCTGTAACAAGGTCAAACATTGAAGGGTATGTAAACTTCTGATCAGGGCCATTTGTGTGATTTCTGTTATTCTGATTTCAAAAGGAGCAAAATAACTATGTGATAACAAATGGCTTCATATGATCACTACCATTCAATAAAATACTTATTATACTTTTTTTTTTTTTTTTTGCATGATCCGTCATATTTGCAAAATCAATGCAAAAACATTCACAATTTCTGCCAGGGTTATGCAGGAAGAGTTTAGGAACTGCAGTTATTTAATATGTAGCCCCCTCTTTTTCAATGAACCAAAAGTTAATTGTACAATTAACTCAAAAGCTGTTTCATGCACAGTGTGGGTTATTTCTTAATCAATTAAGCAGGTAAAAGGTCTGGAGTTTCGCATTTGGAAGCTGTTGCAGTGAGCACACAACATGCGGTCAAATGAGCTCTCAATACAAGTGAAACCAGCCATCTAAAATATAAAAATAAAAATAAAAATCCAGAGATTGTAAGTACGTTAGGAGTGGCCAAATCAACAGTTTGGTAAATTCTGAGGGAAAAAAAGAACACTTTAGTGAGCTCTGCAGCACAAAAAGGCCTGGGCAACCATGGAAAACAGTGGTGAATGATCTTATGATCTTTTCCATGGTAAAGAAAAACCCCATTCGCAACATGCAGCCAAGTGAAGATCACTCTCCAGAAGGTAGGCATATCATTATCCAAGTCTATCACAGAGAGAGAAGACGTTGCAAGAGCAAATACAGAGGGTTCACAGCAAAGTGCAAACCATTCATAAGCCTCAAGAATAGAAAAGCCAGCTTAGACTTTGCCAAACACCATCTAGAAAAGCGAGCCCAGTTTTGGAACAATATTCTTTGGATAGATGATAGATCAACGTGTACCAAAATGATGGGAAGAGAGAAGTATGGAGAAGGCTTGGCAATGTTCATGGAAGAATACCAAATCATCAGTAAAACAGTGTTGGCAGTGTGATGGTATGGGCATGCATGGCTTCCCATGGCACTGTTACCAGTGTTTATTGATGATGTGACAGAAGCAGCCTGATGAAATTTGAAGTGTATAGAGTTATATTGTCTGGTCAGATTCAGCAAAGCTACTTGGACGGCACTTCACTTTATAGATGGACAATGACCCAAAACATACTGCGCTGCTGGGGCCAAAATATACAGAATCCAGCGCACTCGCTTATTCACTTGTTTAGTGAATAAGCAAGTGCGCTGGATTCTTTTTGTATATTTTGGCCCCAGCAGCACCCTATAATGTATGCATGTTCAGGTGAGTGCAGCCCTCTTGCATTTGTTTGTTTGTATATTTAGGAGTCCAGGCAAACTCCTTGGTTTTGCACCCCTCCCTGTCAGAGGTGCCACATTCCAGGGCCCTATTTCGCCTTGACTTGCAGAGTCCCAGGAAGGATGTATTTCCCAAGTAAGTGGATTAATCTCATAAGAGCAAGCATTAGGCTGCTAGGATAGGACCTGCCAACAATGGGGTACATTGACGGTGTGGCAGGCTTATGCAATATATGATCAAATAATGTAACTAGGGGGCGTGGCCTGACTGCCGATGGAGTGAGACGCATCTCTGCACAGCTCCTAGGCCCCAACCTGTTAAACCCAGCATAATAGCGCTATTAATCGATTAAAATGGGGAGAACAAGGAAACCTCATGACGCTGATACCTCCGGGATGACACCGGCGAAAAACAACCCTGGCCCGATGGACGGATTTTTACTGGCCTCCCAGGGCCCGCGGGGCCTTGACGGCAATGCCACGCCGGCACCGTCTTCCCCGGCCTCCAGCATGGCACTCTCGGGCAGGACCTCACAGACGGCCCCCACGCTGTCCCAGATATCAGCCGAGCTTGCCAATATCACCGCTAACATGCTTACCCGCAGGGACAAAGCCGACATGGTCGCGGAGCTGAAAGCGGTTATCCGGGAAGAGATCACGGCAGTCCGAAGGGACCTTACGGCCCTGGAGCAGCGTGTGGACAACTTGGAAGTTGATCGCCTGCAAAGCAACCAAACGATGCAGGCTGCAGAGCTGGCGACTGGGAGACAGGGAAACATCCTCCTGGACATCCGCCGCCAAGTCGAGGATCTAGACAATAGAGGACGCCGTAAGAACATCAGGATTAGAGGCCTCCCGGAAGCTGATGGGGAAAATCCGCACGAGGTTCTAACAGGCCTCTTCACCTACCTTATGGGAGAATCTGCCCCTAATAACTTTGGCATAGAAAGGGCGCACAGAGCCTTGCGGGCCCCTAGAAGAGACGGCCTCCCGCGAGATGTAATTTGCTCCCTTGACTCCTTCCCATTAAAAGAGGCAATAATGCAGGCCGCAAGGGCGCAACAACGGATAACTTACCTGGACTCACAGGTCTCCCTCTACCAAGACCTATCCACGATAACCCTGGATGCCCGTAGAGCGCTCCGACCGTTAACCAGGCTTCTGCAGGAGCGGAGGATAAACTACAAGTGGGGGTTCCCCTTTAGCCTCCAGGCGAGAGTGGGCAATGTGTGGCACATCATCCGCTGGCCGAATGACGTTCCCCGCTTTCTTCAGGCGGCAGGCCTGCCAGCTACACAGATTCCGAATTGGATCCTGGAAGGACCCCCAGCCAGGGCCTCGGGCCCTTTGGAAGTGGCGCACAACCTCAGGGCGGGCCCTACCCCGACACCACGCAGAGGAGGCCCGGAGTCTCCAGAAGAATAATCGGATACAGAACCCGGCAGGTGGCCTGGACACCCATTCCGAATGTCCCAGCTGAATGACATCTTGCCTCGGCTGCCCTCCACGGGGTCCCCTTACACCGGCCCCTACCGCACGCCGCCTTACCAGGGGTATGTACTTTCTTTACACTCTGCACATTAGTATTAGCTTGGGATAATAGGGGGGGAACTACTTAGGTGGGGTGGGGGGACTGCTCAGGGAATTGAATGTGGGGACAAAAGTACACCCAGGTAACCACCGATGCAGTTTACTAACATGGGGGTCCCCAGCCAGGTTGGGGGGGTTGGGCCCTTTCTGGGGGTATGCAGGGAAGCAGTGGATGGACTCATCTAATGGTAATCGGACACATTGCGAATGGTGGTCCCCTGTAAACGACCACGATTGATGGACACCTGATGGACCACAGCCTGTTTCAGGGGGGGCGGTGTGGGGGTTATCGGGAGGGCATGGGAGGACGGGGGCTTAATGGAGGGGGGTTCCTAGGCTGTATGTTGGGGTACGGATCTGATTTGGGGGGATGCTGTGCAACACAATGTTTTTTCTTTTATTATACCATCGTTTAGACATGTTGAAGTTGAACATTATGTTTATAGGCCCACATGTTTGTTACGAAGCCACATAGTAAACACGTTAGGGGTAGCTATGTCTGCACGGATGCCAATCTGCACACAAATGCCAACGGTTGAAGTCGCACCTTACTGCACACGTGGCAACCGTGCGCACGCACTATGCAACTGGTGCGACAATGCACCTCCCCAATCTAATACTCTAGCCGGAGAAATCCGCATGGGCACGCTGATAGAAAGGCCCCTTAGCCATGCATGTTAAAGTAGATCATTATGTTTCTGGGCCCACATGTTTGTTCCGAAGCCACATAGTAACCACGTTAGGGGTAGTTATGCAAGCACGGATGCCAATCTGCACGCAATTACCAACGGTGCAAGTCGCACCTTACTGCACACATGGCTGCCGTACACACGCACAATACAACTGATGCGATAACGCACCTCCCCAAACTAATACACAGGCCGGAGAAACCCGCATGGGCATGCTAATAGTAGGACCCCTTAGCCATAACGCACAGGACGAGCCTGGAACACCTTACAACACCCCACAGGATACACAATAAATGGGCACAGGGACTCCGAATTGTGCTGACATAATGGACAACCCACAACCCCACAGATAACACACGAAGGGGGAGATCTTGACATAAGGGAAGCGGGGAATATCCCCCACGCACACACAGGGCAGGGCTCACGGAAGACTCTGTGGCTACACGGGAGACCGGAGGGACACGAACTTGCCCCGCACTCCAGTTCAAACAATTCACTACGCTACGCGCATAGAAGCCTACATCAGGTTGGGAGCCGTGGGAGACGGTAGAAGTAGGAGGACATATAGACCGAATCACTCCATTGGTTACGACGGACTCGACCTCACTGAGACTGACCCATTTGTGAATACTACCGGGGAACCAGGTAGGGCTGACTGCCGACCCATAGGATCCACAACAAACCGGTACAGGGTCGTTGTCACACTAACGAGAAACCCACCCACGGGACTGACTGGACACCGGACCGCCCCAACCCCTAGAACCCACTTCCCCGACAACTCCTATTCCAGTAACTTTCTGGTGCGGCGGCGGGTAGGTCGTTCCCCGCCCCTTGCTTCCCCAGTGGAATGACCGCCGCACGAGGGTTTATCCCAGCTCAATTGAAATATTGGTCCAATAATGTCCAGGGACTCAACACCCCGGGAAAAAAAAGGGCTCACCTGCGCCGCCGACTATGGCACGCCAAGGCATCAATAGCCTTCCTCCAAGAAACCCACCTCAAAGGTGGGAACGCACCAAAATTGGAAAATCAGCGCTTCCCATTAGGCTACTACGCGAACCACCCCGACGCAAAAAGGGCCGGAGTGGCGATTCTGTTCTCACACACTGTCCCGTTCCAATGCACACAATCTCAGGCGGACCCGAATGGGAGATATCTCTTCCTGAAAGGCACAATAGCTGATCATGTATACACCTTCGCCTGCCTCTATGGCCCAAACAGGAAACAACGCTCTTTCCTTAGCCGAACACTGGCCAAGCTGGAGAGGTTCAGGGAAGGCTTACTGATCATGGCAGGAGATCTAAACATGCCACTGGACCCATTACGGGATACGTCTAGGGGCCAAAGCTCGATCCCCTCGCACTGCCTGAGAGCAGCACAACGTTCCCTACGTAGACTGGGATTAGTGGACTGCTGGAGGGCGTTCCATCCTGAGGGCCGAGACTACACCCATTATTCCTCCGTGCACTCGCATTATAGTCGCATTGACTATTTCTTTATAGCTCAAGAGTACCTCAACTTGCTGATCGGTGCAGACATAGACATCATGGACCACTCGGACCATGCGCCGGTACAGATTCGCACTCGCTCGCCTCTCTTTAAACCACGAGAGAGGCAGTGGAAGCTGAATGAATCTTTGCTGGGTGACCTGGAATTCACCACCGCGATGTCCCAAACTTTGACCGATTACTTTGAAACGAACGACAGCCCAGATATGCAACCCCTGACAATATGGGAAGCCCATAAGTGCGTGATACGGGGACACCTCATCACTGCGAGCACCAGACGAAAACGGCAGAGGATGGCGCAAATTGCCGATCTAACGAGCAGAATTGCCGATCTGGAACAGACCCATAAGGTCTCCCTGGACGATTGCACCTACCTCCGTCTCACGGAGGCCCGTAGAGAGCTCAGGGATATCCTATCGCAGGGCCTGATTCACACGGCAAGGAAGTCGTCTAGGTATTTTTACGAGCACTCGAATAAAAGTGGGAGACTACTAGCGAAGATGCTACAAGAAAAACGGAGATCCCGGCACGTCCACAAGATACACACAAAAGCTGGGAACGTTACACAGCTTCCAGAGGGCATTCTATCAGCCTTCCGCGAATACTACGCGGCATTATATGCCCAAACGCAGGCTAAAAAAGGGCATGAGGAACAACTCCAGCGGGTGCGGATCGCAGCATACTTAGAGGAACATGTCACACGCAAACTGACCCCAGAACAAACGGCTGTCCTGGAGCAACCCATGTCAGTTGAGGAACTGGCGGGAGCTCTGAAGGCGACTAAACCGCACAAAGCCCCTGGACCCGATGGTCTTCCAGTTACCTACCTTCGAACGTTTAAAGACATCCTCCTGCCCAGACTTTTACTGGGACTCAATTCCATTCAAGACGGGGGATGTTTTCCTAAAGATTCCCTGAGGGCAACGATCGCGATTCTGCCGAAGGAAGGGAAAGACCCGACCAACTGTTCCAGCTACCGGCCGATTTCGTTGCTTAACGCGGACGTAAAACTTTTCGCCAAGGCCATGGCTGCCAGGGTGGCACAGACACTCCCGGACTTGGTACACGCGGATCAAGTCGGGTTCATACCAGGGAGAGAAGCAAGGGACAATACCATCCGGGCCCTTAACATCATACACAACGCGGCAGCAAGCAAGCGAGACATGGTGCTCCTCTCTACCGACGCCGAAAAGGCGTTCGATAGAGTGGACTGGCATTATATGGCCGCTACCCTGGACCACATGGGATTTGGGCCGCGCCTGCGAACTTGGGTTGCGGCGCTATACACCTTACCCTCAGCACGCATAAGGGTCAACGGAGTGTTGACAGATTCATTTGACATCAGCAACGGCACGAGGCAGGGATGTCCCCTGTCCCCTCTACTGTTCGCCCTTACACTCGAACCCTTTCTGGAAGCAGTCCGGCAACACGGAGGGATCACGGGACACCACATAGGGGGGAAGGAGCATAGAGTGGCGGCGTACGCCGACGATATGCTCTTCTTCCTAGAACAGCCGAGAATTTCGACACCGAATCTCCTGGAAGCATTTCGTATTTACGGTGAAATATCCAATTTGAAGCTCAACCTGGACAAATCTGAGGCTCTGCCTCTCACCAGGGACCAGGCGCTCAGACGTCACCTCCAAACGCAATTCCCATTCAAAATATGCACCACCAAACTGCGCTACCTCGGCATCTGGCTGCCAGAAGACACAAAGGACATATACCAACTTAACTTCGCGCCCCTTTTGGCAACCATACAACAAGATATCAAAAGGTGGACGGCCCTTTACGTCTCGTGGTTTGGGAGGATAAATGCCGTAAAAATGAATGTCTTACCTCGCATTCTGTACCTCTTCCAGACATTGCCGACAGCAATCCCAAGGAGCTTTTTTCAATCTGTGTCGACCACCATACGACAGTTTGTCTGGAATCACAAACCTTCACGTGTAAGAAGGTCCACACTGGAACGCCCAAAAACCGAGGGGGGAGCGGGACTGCCGTCCATCGTTACATACTATCAAGCCACCCACCTCCATAGATTGGTCGACTGGCATGCCAGCCCGAGCACAAAGCAATGGGTTCACATTGAAATACAACAGGCCAGAGGCAAGATCCCTGCACAGCTATGGCTTGGAGGCGCTTCACTTGGGGAACTGCGCACAGGTAACCCAATGATAGATGCGACGCTGCGGGTTTGGTGCAGTGTGCGCTATAACAGAAACCTCACGACATCTACCAACCCACTTACGCCCATCACCAACAACCCGAAACTGGCAGGGGGGCTTAACCCGTCCGACCTGCGGAACCTAGGTGCACAAGACTGGGTATACATTGATCAGTGGTGTATTGGACCGACTTTGAAACCGATAGCGGTATTGTTAGATGACCGTAGACCTAGCGGGCTGGACGAATTCCGATACCACCAGGTTAAACACTATGTTGCTTCAGTGGCGGGCAAACACCACCTACATCGCCCACTGTTCCACCTGGAGAAACTTTGTGCGGCAAGGCACCACCTTTCACATGGGGTCTCGACCTTATACACATTGCTCCAAAACAATGGTGGCAAAACACCCCTAGGATTCACGGAAAAGTGGGAAAGAGATGCAGAGGTAGAACTCAAGGAAGAAGACTGGGGAAAATTTTTCCAACTAACGCACAAAGGGACTATCTGCACCAAATACCAAGAATGTAATTACAAAATCCTGACGCATTGGTACAGAACACCGGACGTTCTTCGCCATGTGCATGATTCGATCTCGGGTGTATGTTGGAGATGTGGCGCAGAGGACGGGACAGGGATACACATATGGTGGAAGTGCACGCACATCATACCGTACTGGCGAATGGTGCAAAGAACAATCAAAGACATCACGGGAACGGAGGTCCCCTTTCAGCCGTTACCTATGCTGCTAAATCACACGACTACGCCGACAAAAGTATACAAGAAAGGTCTTGTTATACACCTGCTGACGGCGGCGAAAACGCTCATTCCAACGATGTGGAAGAGCCCGGCAGTGCCCACGTACCAACAATGGATAACCAGAGTGGAATCCATATATGACATGGAAATGATGACGGCATCCCTGCAAGGCCGCTCGGACAACTGCGCCCGGACGTGGTTCCCATGGATGGACTATATTTCTAGGAGAGCAGCGGAGGCCGACACGGAAGGGGACGGGGACACCAGTGCCGCCGCACGAGAGATCCCGACGGGCTGACTTGCACTCATTGACTCTATTACACCCGACTGACCTCACCTACGACGGGACTCCCCCACGCTTCTCCTTATTCCTTCTTCCCTACCCAGGACAGTTTGACGTCAGACGGACCATGACTACGGACAGGTGCTCGACAGGTGAAAAGAGGGACGGACACAGTGTAGACATCACAAGCGACTTCAACGACTAGTGAGGCTGGACGGGATACATAGGACACCCTTAGAAAACACAACCACGCACTGGCATAAGCAGGGACCCCTGACGAAGGGACTGCCCTGGTTCGACTACAACTAACGGAGACTGACAGGGGCTACCAGCACCCACACCATGACAGGAAAACGGACACTGACAGAACAATGAGACATAGGCAAACATCAGACACACACTCACAACCACCGCATGATGCTGCCAAACACCGCCAAACGCGCCCCTTCCCACCATAACCCAGGCACCTGATAGCAAACATACACGGACCTACACCGCACTTGCCATCCCGATAGACCCTCTCGGATCAGGAAGGGAGCAGACAATCACCTGACTTACAATTGAATGAGATTAGGTAGAGGATAACACGAACGTAGACCGTAAAGACAACCCACCTATCCCAGGATCCTGACTTCCCACATGAACTCAAAAAGTCAACCACATTCACACTGCCATCGCCCTTAGCAATTAAAGTCATGGGGAGAGATAGAAGGAGGGTTAGTAATGAACACCTAACGCTAGCGACCGCTACGACCGTACAGCAGGGAAACAATCGTGAACAGCTCATGCTAGACAAGGGATGCAGACATTGAAGTTACTCGATACACCACACGATAGATGGGATCAGTAGTGAATACACCCACGCAGATTGGGGGACACAATGACACCCACCCAGGTATGACACCCCCGCTGTCTCCGCC
This sequence comes from Pelobates fuscus, assembly GCF_036172605.1. Lineage (NCBI taxonomy): Eukaryota > Metazoa > Chordata > Amphibia > Anura > Pelobatidae > Pelobates > Pelobates fuscus. The sequence goes on from NC_086322.1 coordinate 216,635,057, forward strand.
CGCAACTTCAACTTGCGAGTACGGGGACATGCCAAATTAGACAAAACCCGCCTGCTTACCGAAGTGCCTACTATTGTTCCCGCCTAGAGTTCTAACTAGCACCCGCACATAGCTTGAAGTGAAGTTTAATCGGGCTGTTGGGTAATGAAACTCTTACATTGCGATACGTGGCCTAACTTAACTAAATCATATCAGTCAGGATACTGTAGATCCACCTAAGAACCAGGACGCCGGCCCTGGGCCGGGAAGTCCCTACGTAGGCCTATCCATGTCATGATATTGTATTACTGTCATACGTATGTATCTCATTGCAGTAACTATTTACTTTAACCGAACCAATGTCCATGTATGCGATTATTACTGACTACTGTCGTAAATATGTACGCCTGTTTGGAGACTAAAGTGAAGTATTACTGTATTATTCGCTAAGTTAAAGATGTTCACTTTGCCAATATACTTGTAAGATGAAAAACTACAAATAAAGAATGTAAAAAAAAAATAATGTAACTAAACCCCCATAAATTTTTGCCTAATATTTGAAATCATTTAGTGAATAAGCGAGTGTGCTGGATTATGTATTTTGTATATTTTGGCCCCAGCAGCACCCTATAATGTATGCATGTTCAGGTGAGTGCAGCCCTCTTGGATTTGTGTGTGTGTGTGTGTATGTATGTATGTGTGTGTGTATATGTATATGTATGTGTATATATATATATATATATATATATATATATATATATATATATATATATATATATCTATATCTATCTCTTAACAGAGGTGGAAAAATCAAAGCTAGATCCTGGCTGCTTCGGAAGTACAAGGATCATTTAAAAAGTACTTCTTTCCTTTGATACCTTGTCCTGGGGTTTAGGGTTTTTACACACAGCCTTTTCGAGACGCAGGTTAAGGTAAAATTACTTGTGTCCTTTTTTTTTTTTTTTTATTGTGGCTCCAAAATTCAACTGGGTACAGCAATACAGCAAAGTATAACAAAATAAAGCAAAACAAAACCCTTCCTCTGTAGAAAATATGGGTCTTGTGTGATTTAAACAACGTGCCTCCTCATCCTGAATAGTGGGTGCATTCAGGGCCAGTGCATAGAATTTGGGCTACACAGGCGAAGATGAATTTTGCCGCCCCCCCCCCCCCCCCCCACACACGAATAAGATGTATCTTTAGCGGTGTCTCATATCCAGCCTTTTGAAATCCCCATGAAGTGTATTGTACCCCCCTTTAGTGTGTCTTACACCCCCTTGTATGTCTCTTACAACCCCCATGTGTATCTCCTTTCCCCCCCAGCCCCTTTGTGTGTCCCTCTTCCCCTCAGGCTCCTTTGTGTAACTTTTCCCTCCCAAGCCATATAGACATAGATATATAGCTACACACACATACAGGCACATAGTCACAAAAATATGCAGGCACACAATCAAACAAACACAGCCATACAGGCACACAGTCATACAATCAACACATACAGGTACACCGACATACAGTCATACAGACACGCAGACACTGGCATATAGATAAATAAAGACATATTTATACAAGCACAGACATACGGAGACATGAAGATGCAGGCGTATAGAGACATACAGAACAAGGCATACAGATACATACAGGCATGCAGAAACATACTTACACAGGCATGCAGGGACATATATACACAGACAGTCACACAAAGATATACAGAACAAGGCATACAGAGACATATGGATACGGTCATACAGAGACATACAGACACAGGCATACAGTGACATTCAGAAACACACGGACACAGTCATATAGAGACATACAGACACAGACATACATACACTTTCATACACAGACAGACATAGTCATACAGAGACATGCAGAGAGGTATACAGAGCAGGGGCAGATCCAGAACCTAATCTTGGGGGGGGGGGGGGGGGTAGTGAGTTTTAGTGGGGTAATAGGGGCTAATAATTGAGGAGTTAGGGGCTGTAGTAGGGGGACAGGGGCTGTAGTTGAGAGTTAGGGGCTGTAGTAGGGGGACAGGGGCTGTAGTAGGGGGTTAGGGACTGAAGTAGGTTGATGGCTGCAAGTGGGAACAGGGGCTGTAGTGTGGGGGCAGGGGGAGTATAGTGGGGGCAGGGGCTGTGGTGGGAGCAAAGGGGTAATGTGGTGGGAAACGGGCAGTATGGTGGGAAACAGAGGCAGTAGAGGGGGACACAGGGGCAGTATGGTGTGGGCCCTGGCTGTAACGAGGGACACTGAGGCAATAAAGTGGTGTCACAGGAACAGTATGGTAGGGGGTAAATGGGAAGTAGAGGGGGGGACAGGGGCTGTTGAGGCGGGTGGAGGAAGTAGAGGGGGGAGACAGGGGCAGTAGAGGCGTGTGAAAGGGGGGCAGAGGCAGGGGGCAGGGGCTGTAGAGGGAAATAGAGGAGGCACACGGGATAAAGAGGGGGGCACAAAAGCAATAGAGGGGGGCATGGGCAGTATAGTGGGGACAGGGGCTGTAGAGGGGGGCATTGGCTGTATAGGGGGCGCATGGGCAGTATGGTGGGGCAGAGGCTTTAGAGGGAAAGAGGGGCTGTAGACAGGGCAGGGGCTGTAGAAGGAAATAGAGGAGCTGTAGAGGGGCAGTATGGTGGGGCAGGGGTTATGGAGGGAAATAGAGGTGCTGTAGAGTGGCACAGGGGGCAGTAGAGGAGGACAGGGTCAGTATGGTGGGGGCAGGGGCTCTAGAGGTGCTGTAGAGGGGCACATGGGGCAGTATGGTGGGGGCAGGGGCTATAGAGGGACGTAGAGGGGGCATGGGCAGTATGGTGGAGGCAGGGGCTATAGAGGGAAATAGAAGTGCTGGAGAGGGGCACATGGGGCAGTAGAGTGGGGACAGAGGCTATAGAGGGGCTGTTAAGGGGCAGGAGTAGTATGGTGGGGCAGAGGCTGTAGAGGGGGCAGGGGTAGTATGGTGGGGCAGGGGCAGTATAGTGGGGCAGGGGCATAGAGGGGGCAGGGGCAGTATGGTGGGGCAGGGGCTATAGAGGGGCTGTAAAGGGGGCAGTATGGTGGGGCAGGGGCTAAAGAGGGAAATTGAAGTGCTGTAGAGGGGCACATGGGGCAGTAGAGGGGGCAGGGGTAGTATGGTGGGGCAGGGGCTATTGAGGGGCTGTAAAGGGGGCAGAGTAGTATGGTGGGGAAGTTTGGAGGGGCAGTATGGTGGGGGCAGGGGCTATAGAGGTGGCGGGGGAGTATGGTGGGGGCAGGGGGAGTATGTGGGGGGCAGGGGGAGTATGTGGGGGGCAGGGGGAGTATGTGGGGGGCAGGGGGAGTATGTGGGGGGCAGGGGGAGTATGTTGGGGGCAGGGGCCGTATGTTGGGGGCAGGGGCCGTATGTTGGGGGCAGGGGCCGTATGGTGGGGGCAGGGGCCGTATGGTGGGGGCAGGGGGAGTATGGTGGGGCAGTGGCTGTAGAAAGGGGCTGAAAAAAAAAACGTTTTGATCTAAAAAAAAAATGCTTAAAGTTCTTCCCCCACCCCCTTGCCCTCCCAGAAGTTTACATTGGGCCAGGGAGGGAGAACCTTACAACTGGTGGTCGGCTGGGAGGCTGGAGCTGCAGTCAGGACCGCTGGGGAGTCTGGGAGCAGTAGAAGTCCCGCCCCCTTCTGACATCATCAGGAGGACGGCTGACTTCACTGCCCTGCTCCTGCTGTGTGCTGGCTGCAGGGAGAGAGAGGTGAGATTACAAATCCGAGTCTCCAGCCAGAGGCAGGGGATTCGGATTTTTGCGCCCCTCCTCCTCTGGCGCCCTAAGGCGGCCGCCTGTGCCGCCTTATGGACGCGCCGGCCCTGGGTGCATTTAAAGATTGCAAATCGTCTTCAGAAATGTACAGGTTTCAAGAGGTTAAAGGGCTACCACAAGTACTATGAATACAGTGCTTTGAAGTATGAAACAGTGCACATGCAGAGAAAAAATTATTTGCTGCCAGAGGTGTAATTTTATCTCTGGTAGCATAATTGGCCGTTTTGGGCTAATGTTTAATCTGTGCATTCTGGCAACTGTTGTCAGCAGGCATAACATGCTGGTGACAGACAATCAGGGCAGGTGCTAGACTATTTTGCTCCATAGGCAAGACCAGCTTCTTTGCATATCTCTTTCTCCCTCAAGCCCTTTGTATGTCTTTTTCACCTTTCTCAGCCCCTCTGTGTGTTTCTTTTCCCCTCAACAGCTTTGTGGTTTTATATCACCCCCAGCCCGTCTGTGTGTCTCTTCCCCTCCCAGCCCGTCTGTGTGTCTCTTCCCCTCCCAGCCCGTCTGTGTGTCTCTTCCCCTCCCAGCCCGTCTGTGTGTCTCTTCCCCTCCCAGCCCGTCTGTGTGTCTCTTCCCCTCCCAGCCCGTCTGTGTGTGTCTTCCCCTCCCAGCCCGTCTGTGTGTGTCTTCCCCTCCCAGCCCGTCTGTGTGTCTCTTCCCCTCCCAGCCCGTCTGTGTGTCTCTTCCCCTCCCAGCCCGTCTGTGTGTGTCTTCCCCTCCCAGCCCGTCTGTGTGTGTCTTCCCCTCCCAGCCCGTCTGTGTGTGTCTTCCCCTCCCAGCCCGTCTGTGTGTGTCTTCCCCTCCCAGCCCGTCTGTGTGTCTCTTCCCCTCCCAGCCCGTCTGTGTGTCTCTTCCCCTCCCAGCCCGTCTGTGTGTCTCTTCCCCTCCCAGCCCGTCTGTGTGTCTCTTCCCCTCCCAGCCCGTCTGTGTGTGTCTTCCCCTCCCAGCCCGTCTGTGTGTGTCTTCCCCTCCCAGCCCGTCTGTGTGTCTCTTCCCCTCCCAGCCCGTCTGTGTGTCTCTTCCCCTCCCAGCCCGTCTGTGTGTGTCTTCCCCTCCCAGCCCGTCTGTGTGTGTCTTCCCCTCCCAGCCCGTCTGTGTGTCTCTTCCCCTCCCAGCCCGTCTGTGTGTCTCTTCCCCTCCCAGCCCGTCTGTGTGTCTCTTCCCCTCCCAGCCCGTCTGTGTGTCTCTTCCCCTCCCAGCCCGTCTGTGTGTCTCTTCCCCCCCAGCCCCTCTGTGTGTGTCTCTCCCCCCCCAGCCCCTCTGTGTGTGTCTCTCCCCCCCAGCCCCTCTGTGTGTGTCTCTCCCCCCAGCCCCTCTGTGTGTGTCTCTCCCCCCCAGCCCCTCTGTGTGTGTCTCTCCCCCCCAGCCCCTCTGTGTGTGTCTCTCCCCCCCAGCCCCTCTGTGTGTGTCTCTCCCCCCCAGCCCCTCTGTGTGTGTCTCTCCCCCCCAGCCCCTCTGTGTGTGTCTCTCCCCCCCAGCCCCTCTGTGTGTGTCTCTCCCCCCCAGCCCCTCTGTGTGTGTCTCTCCCCCCCAGCCCCTCTGTGTGTGTGTCTCCCCCCCCAGCCCCTCTGTGTGTGTCTCTCCCCCCCAGCCCCTCTGTGTGTGTCTCTCCCCCCCAGCCCCTCTGTGTGTGTCTCTCCCCCTCCCAGCCCCTCTGTGTGTCTCTCCCCCTCCCAGCCCCTCTGTGTGTGTCTCTCCCCCCAGCCCCTCTGTGTGTGTCTCTCCCCCCCAGCCCCTCTGTGTGTGTCTCTCCCCCTCCCAGCCCCTCTGTGTGTGTGTGTCTCTCCCCCTCCCAGCCCCTCTGTGTGTGTGTCTCTCCCCCTCCCAGCCCCTCTGTGTGTGTGTGTCTCTCCCCCTCCCAGCCCCTCTGTGTGTGTGTGTCTCTCCCCCTCCCAGCCCCTCTGTGTGTGTGTGTCTCTCCCCCTCCCAGCCCCTCTGTGTGTGTGTGTCTCTCCCCCTCCCAGCCCCTCTGTGTGTGTGTGTCTCTCCCCCTCCCAGCCCCTCTGTGTGTGTGTGTCTCTCCCCCTCCCAGCCCCTCTGTGTGTGTGTGTCTCTCCCCCTCCCAGCCCCTCTGTGTGTGTGTGTCTCTCCCCCTCCCAGCCCCTCTGTGTGTGTCTCTCCCCCTCCCAGCCCCTCTGTGTGTGTGTCTCTCCCTCTCCCAGACCCTCTGTGTGTGTGTCTCTCCCCCTCCCAGCCCCTCTGTGTGTGTGTCTCTCCCCCTCCCAGCCCCTCTGTGTGTGTGTCTCTCCCCCTCCCAGCCCCTCTGTGTGTGTGTCTCTCCCCCTCCCAGCCCCTCTGTGTGTGTGTCTCTCCCCCTCCCAGCCCCTCTGTGTGTGTGTCTCTCCCCCTCCCAGCCCCTCTGTGTGTGTGTCTCTCCCCCTCCCAGCCCATCTGTGTGAGTGTGTCTCTCCCCCTCCCAGCCCCTCTGTGTGTGTGTGTGTGTGTGTGTGTCTCTCCCCTCCCAGCCCCTCTGTGTGTGTGTGTGTGTGTGTGTGTGTGTGTGTGTGTCTCTCCCCCTCCCAGCCCCTCTGTGTGTGTGTGTGCCTCTCCCCCTCCCAGCCCCTCTGTGTGTGTGTGTCTCTCCCCCTCCCAGCCCTCTGTGTGTGTGTGTGTGTGTGTGTGTGTCTCCCCCTCCCAGCCCCTCTGTGTGTGTGTGTGTGTCTCTCCCCCTCCCAGCCCCTCTGTGTGTGTGTGTGTGTGTGTGTGTCTCTCCCCCTCCCAGCCCCTCTGTGTGTGTGTGTGTGTCTCTCCCCCTCCCAGCCCCTCTGTGTGTGTGTCTCTCCCCCTCCCAGCCCCTCTGTGTGTGTGTGTGTGTGTGTGTGTGTGTGTCTCTCCCCCTCCCAGCCCCTCTGTGTGTGTGTGTGTGTGTGTGTGTGATGTGTTGTTTAGGGGTCTATGGTTTTACATGACCTCAAAATCCCCCCCCCCCCTTTTTTGTTTGAATCAAAAGTTTTCTCTGAAACACGGTTCAAGGTCACTGCACACCTCTTATTCAGGAAGTGTGTATGGAGGCTGTTTTAAAGTGAAATTAAATGTGTTCTTTCAAGAATTATTGACATTTAGTAAAATCTAGGGATTCCGTATGGTAAGGGGAAAATGGAGATATGGATCCCTTGCTTTATGTGTCTAGGGAGTATCTGCAACACCTAATTTTTTGTGCTGAGGGAGCTGACCAGCATTTTGGATCGGGACTGCTTTTGAGGATAGAATCAGTCTGACAAGCAAATGGTTATCTCTGTAACGGCGCAAGTTTAGCTAAAGCAAGCTTGAGAACTCAGCAAGGACTCCCTGAAGGACAAGCGATTTGATTTGTTGTCATTTCTCAATATTCTTAGGCACTCTTTTGGGAATTGTTGGGAATTCAAAGTGAATTTCAAATTAAAGGACGAAGTAACCTAAACAGAGGCATAGATGAGAATCTTTCCAATTGGGCAATTGTGGCTTTAATTTTGATATTCCATTGAATTCCCAGCAGTTCTTACTGTACTGAATATCCCTGTATATACTCATGTTTTAACTCTGCCTGAATACATCTGAAGACATATTTTCATTATTTCCATTGTTGGAAATAGTGTGTTTTATATCCATTTTAGCAACTGGTTTATTCATTGTGAAATTCTGTCTTTTAATCTAATGCTTTCTAATCTACAGGAGACAAAATATTGGACTGAACTGCGTGGAACAAAACTTTTCCTTTACAATGACAAAAAACAAGAAATGGTAAGTTGTATTTTTAATCTAGATTTGTTGACCAAAGGCTTTAAACCAGTGGCTCTATTTAGTGCACAGCACCAGGCCAAAAGTGTTGTTTTAGAATTGACATACATACTTTTCAGTACCTGATATATTCTTTGAGTGTAGAAAAAAAATTGAATAGGCTCAGTTATCGCTGTTCAATATCATTTGATGGTTCTAAAACACCTAAGGCTGTCTGATTTCTCATTGCATTCCTACACTGTCAAAATAGTTACAATACCTGTGTAAACCACCACTCCAATCTTTTTTTTATGGCACATAGTCTGAGTAGGCACGCAGAGCACCTGCCCTTTTAGTGGCATAGTCCTTTATATAATCTACATTTATACTAATACAGGCCTCACAACAGTCTGGACAGTTACGCTTTTTAGGTGCTGCCCTGCTTTAGTTGCCCAGACAGTTGTCAGACAGTACAATGCAAGCACTTGATAATAGTGCAGGAGCATGAGCTATATATTATTATATATTGATATAGAAATATAAAAGAATAGCCTGCCTACCGCCATCAGACTCTGCTCTAGTCTTCAATCGTTTAAGAAGTGCCTTAAAACCCATCTCTTTATGAAAGCTTATGGCCTCCCAGAGTAACCTCTACCTCACATACCTGTCTCTTGCTCTCTCCTGAAGGGCAGTACTTTACTCTCTCCTCCAGCTCTGCTTCACTCCTACCTTATTTGACTGCTATTTCCTGTCCTAATGTGTTTTACACCCCACCTCCTATATACTGTAAGCTCGTTTGAGCAGGGTCCTCTTCAACCTATCGTTCCTGTAAGTTTTCTTGTAATTGTCCTATTTATAGTTACATTCCCCCCCCCCCCCTCATAATATTTTACTCATGCAAACCTAAATAAAGTTTTTAAGTCATGTGCTACAAGCCAGACCTAAATGTTATTCCCCATGGCAAATGTCCTTCTCTCTGGGAAGACATATATAGAATCACTGCACTTAGTTGTTAAGCCCCCAAACTAGGGATCTGAGAATTCCTAGTATGTGTGAGCACACCCGGTGTTGCCGGTCACCTTGTGTATGTGACTGTGGACTCCATATTTGTAGTCTTTATCACTATGCTGTTGACATAACAGGAAAGGATGAGAGCAGGGTGTCCAACCCGCGGCCCAGTTGTCGTCCGCCCTGCTGGGCGGTGAGGGAGGCAGGGGTGCCCTTTACATACAGTGCTTCTCCTGGACAGCTCCCTTGTGCGCCCTGCAGTGAACTGGCCACCGGTATATGACGTAATTCCTTAATCGGCATCACTGCTGGGAGCGAGAGGGACCTGTGCAGGATGAGCACAGAGATTTCACCTCAGCAGCAACCGCTAGCCACCAGGGACAGAGGATCGATTCCAGCGCTCCCAGAGCAAGGTAGGATGGTTGGGTGAACCTCTTAAGTATGAATGTAATGTTTGTGTTTGTTTTGTCAGTGATTGTGTATGTGTTTGGGGGGGGGTCTGCCTAAATCAGTGATTATGTGTTTGTATTTGTGATTGTGTATATCTGTGATTGTGTGTGTTTGGGTCTGCGATTGTGTATGTGGGTCTGTGATTGTGTGTGTGTCTGTTTTTTGTGATTGTGTGAATAGGTGTGATTGTAGGTGCATGTGTAAAGGTCTGTGATTTTGTGTGTGTGTGTGTATAGGTCTATAATTATATATGTGTGGGTCTGTAATTGTGTGTGTACATCTGTGATTATGAGTGTATGTATGTGACTGTGTATAGGTCTGTGATTGTATGTGTGTGTGTAAATTTGTGATTGTGCAGAAAGGTCTACGATTGTATGTGTGTGTCTGTGTGTATAGGTTTGTGATTGTGTATGCGTGTGTGGGTCTGTAATTGTGTATGTGTACATCTGGGATTATGAGTGTATGTATGTGACTGTGTGTATAGGTCTGTGATTGTATGCGTGTGTGTAAATTTGTGATTGTGCAGATAGGTCTGCGTTTGTGATTGTGTGTGGGTCTGTGATTATATATGTGTTTATGTATGTGTCTGTGTGTATAGTTCTGTGAGTGTGTGGGTCTTTGTGTGTGTGAATGTATGTGTGTGCCTGTGATTGTGTATGTCTGTGCTTGTGTGTGTGTTTGTTTATATGTGTATTTGTTTATAGATCATTCTCCAAGTTGGTATCCTTAAATGTAGCAATCCAACATAAGGATAACATATAATGGAGTTATCTATTAAACAAATGTAAGAAAAGGCCTTTTAAATATTTTATTGTATAAATTAATGATGTTATGTGCTGCCCAAGGCAGCTCCTCTGCGCTCAATTCGGCCCAGCGAAGCCTAAAGTTTGGACACCCATGGATTAGATAATCAGAAATGAAGTAGTGTAAACTTTTTACTATAATTTTAAATATGATTTCGGATAAAATTGTAATAATGTAGTATATCATTTGAAAGTTAATCACAGTGATGTTAGCCATCAGTACATTGTTAACATTGCTGTGAATACTTATATTTAGTTGAAAGGGCCTGTCTAAGCTCCATACCTACTTTGCATTACTGCATAATAGTGCTTGATATCTGTTCTCTGAGCCCACTGTCACTTCCTCCAGGACTGTCAATCAGGCAGGTCAAAAAACTCGGGAATGTAGGCATAACAGGAAAGGATTTCTCTGCTCCCTGAAAAGCTGAGCCATAGAGTATGCATGTATGATTACCAAAACACAGCCCACTAAACTGATCTGTGTGTAGACTGATAGGAGCTATGATGTGACATTTGGCCCTTGTAAGTTTACAATGTAGTCCCAATCATCCCATGTGATGATTGGAACTGCAGGTGTGGGATACATAACATATCCTATAAACCCCTGTAGGGCAGAGAACTGTGAGGGACCTGTCAGTCACATGAGACCAGAACAAGATGTTTCTACCAGTGCCAGTTCTTCGTGTCATCTATTTATGTCCATGTGGGCATTTTGCTTAGTTTGCAATGTGCTACACATGCCTACATGCTCAAGTAAACATTTTGAACCCTAATTTATATATGTCGTTCACAAGGATCCATTCATAACTTGTCAGAATGATAAGTTCTGCTAAAATTGCCAGGAAATGTAAAGAAGGGGTGGGAGATCAAACGATAAATGTACAACTTGTCAGCTTTGGTATGCAATATGGTGACTGTAGTGTCCATTTGGGCTTTCATGATTCTGTTTTAACTTTCCACTTGCTTTCTAACTTAAACCAGTAAACACACACAAACATATAGGATATAATTAAACATTAAAAAACAAAAACCTATAAAACTTTCCATTTGCTTTATCAGTGTCAAATAACCCTTCTTGGGCACTATGGTGGTGAGGATCAGGAATATATTAATACATTCCATGTTTTAATTTCGGTTCAGACAGAGCTTCTGACTGTTTTTTTTTTTTTTTTTTTTTTTTTTGTTTTTTGTTTTTTACTCCCAGTAAATAAACACAGAACACTTATTAAAAATAAACATTTGAAACTTCTGCATTGTTTACCTTTAATTAATATAGGGAGGAAAGGTTTTCACAGAGTTTTGTGAACATATTTGAACGCATTATTTAGCCAGCTGCCAGCTCAACAATTTTCAACAATGAATATTTTTTATTATATTAATGTTTTCAGAGGTGTACTTTTGATTTACATGGCACCCAGGGTGTAAATGTAATTTGGGACCCCCTAAACCGCAAAAAAAGTCTCCCTTACACCACAACTACCTCCTTTTGTTTGGGAAATTACTTGATTACACAGACATACTGACATTCATATACATATACATACACATTAATATTCACATGTACTTACATTAATGTTCACACATACATTCATACACACATTGATACATATATACAGACATACACACAAATTCATGTACACAGACACTGGTATATACATATACCTCCCAACATTTCAAATGGACAAAGAGGGGTGTGAGTGGGGATTTGGCCCCAAAATAGGTACTGTCCCTGCTAAACAGAGTCAGCAGGGGTGTTTGAGGAGGCAAACTGTAGATGCCTGGAAAGTCAATTTTTTTCTGTCACAGTTTAATTGGGGAAAAAATAACATTTGTTGCTTCATTCACAACATTCCTTTGGTTAGTGATAAAAATGTTTTTGCAAAATTGAGTTTGTAACACAGTACAAAGGACATTATAAATGGTTGACATTGTATTATTAATTAGTATTGATAATACGTTATCTTTTAAGCAGAGTAAATGTATGTAACAAAATAACATGCTTTGATCACTCTCAGTACTTTAATTTATTGGATTGTAATTGTGTAGTTCACAGATAAAATTGACCTACAGAATATGATGTCTGTGGCAGACCAATATTCAGTGACCAATCAGTGGACAGGAGTAGTTTTGACCTTGGAGAATGAGGAAGTTCATATAAGGGTGAGTATGATTATCCTTTCTGATTAAATGTGCAATTCAAAAAGAAATCTCCGCTGGAACACTCCCATGTTTACCATATCATGCCTGAAACAATATCCTCTTTTATATCTTGTTGGGCACAAAACAGTCTTCTTGTTGGCATTATTCACCACCAGTCACAAATGTTCCTTCTGTGTTTTTCAGTAAGCACAAAGTCCTTAAAATATGAAATGTGTCGTAGGAACTGCCATATGTTTGTTCTGATTTTTTTTTTTTTTTTATCTATTATAGCTACTAAGCTAGAAAGTTCAACTTGTGGAAGTATTTGGGTTCACGAAGAGAGGAGTGGGGTAGAACACAATTTTAAGCAGCTCTGTTTTGCTCAAAGCAACAATCTCATTATTTTCAGCACAACTCTGATTTTCCCTGAGTATTCCAAAATGTAGTTTACAAGTTATTAGCAAGTTAGTTATTAACAAGTTCTTCTTATCTTGGCCAGCTGGAAGCTGGTTTATAAGTTGAATTTATAAGAGCTAACTAACCACAAGTCTGTCTCAAGTTACCTTGGAAAGTGTCTTAAGTCGATTTGTATAATGAAATCTTACCTAAATTCTTCGTATTACAAATTAAAGTGACACTATTATGTAATTCTTTCTTTCAGTGTTCCTTTCCTTATGCCCATTCTATTCTACTATTGCGTGTGTGTGTGTGTGTGTGTGTATGTATGTGTGTGTGTATATATATATATATATATATATATATATATATATATATATATATATATATATATAGCAAGAAGGAAAGAGATGCACTCTCAGGTCTTTGTAGAAAAAACTAGATATTATTTAATAACAGGTAGCATACATCTGATTGACGTTTCAACCTCTTCAGGTCTTCCTCATGATCAGTATACAAACATATAAAACACAAATATATAGGCAACATAGGAGGAGTTACTCGCCAAACAAACAGTGTACACCGGTTTCCATTAGTCCCAACCCGGAAGTGCAAGTGGAGCGTCATGTGACACGTGACGTATGGGCATGGCCATTACTATGACGTGGTTGCTAGGAAACGGGTAAACTAAACCCGAGCAAGTATGTAGTGAACGTGGAACAGCTCGGATTAGGCAGAGAATTATCTGTGCAATAAAGTGAAAGGGCATAAAGCCCTGTGGAGTATACAGGAATATAATGAGAAAAAAACGGGTCGCAAGAGTATTCGGAGAACGGACAGCAGCTGAAATAGCCTGCCCTTCGGTGGGTCCCCGCTCAGAACTCAAGCTGGTTTTAGCTCATCTTGTGCCATTACAGAGAGAACATATCTGAAGCATATCAGACTGGTCCCACCCATACGGGCAGTCCAGATCCGAAATGCCAGCAAGTTCTCTCTGCACGAGAGATACAGCAACCCCAGACGATCGTTTCAGCCTTGTTAGGCATCATCAGTGAGGCATAGCTGATATCTCTCTAGGCACCGTGAGCAAGGGGTCCACATCTGGATTACCCTTTAAACTTATGGAGAGTAAATAACGGGTCTTTTTTCAAAGGTCCATTTCTATGAAAAAAGAGACTATATTGATATTGGTCCAGTATTTGACATACACCAATTAAAGTGACCATATGTATGTGGATCTGAAGTAGTGTAACATGCACCCAGTAGGAACAATACAAAGAACAAATGCATAATACATAACACATCCAATTAAATCAAGCATAACATGGGCACAAAATATACAGAATATTCAAATGAGTATACGGTACTATGTGAAGACTTTAATTAGAGATTCATAAAAAAAAAAAATGAAGATTAGGACAAAGGCGTATGGCACCTGAGGTAGGTTACTAGTGGTCTCCCATACAAGAACTAACCAGGCCCGAGTCTGGATGGCTTCTGAGATCTGAGCTGAGTGCGCACTTCCTTTCAGTCCCGCCGGAAACCGGAACCTGAAATTGAAGTTCCAGTACCGCGGTGCGCCCTGTGCTGCTGGCCAACGCTACAAGACAGGTAAGTAAAGCTTCATATTCGCTCCATAAGACGCACAGACATTTCCCCTCACTTTTGAGGGGAAAAAAAGTGCGTCTTATGGAGCGAAAAATACGGTAGGTATTCAATGATAATCTATAGGTAGTGGACTGAAACCACATTCAAGCCAAAACAGAGGAAAAAAGGACTAATCCATATAGTCTGTATATCATGTAAATACAAGGAAATAGATACTTCAAATAAAGACTGCAGAGTCTATAGTAGCAAGGAAAGGGGGGTGAAAATGCCAGGTAGGCTAAATATATTCCAGACTCAGGGTCAGAGGTGGAATCACCAGAACTGGCATCAACAGTTTGGAAGGTGGGTTTACGGATCTTCGTTCTAAACCTAAAATTGGGTCTAGGGGAGTCCTGAGATCCTGTATGTGTTATGTATTATGCATTTGTTCTTTGTATTGTTCCTACTGGGTGCATGTTACACTACTTCAGATCCACATACATATGGTCACATTAATTGGTGTATGTCAGATACTGGACCAATATCAATATAGTCTCTTTTTTCATAGAAATGGACCTTTGAGTCCTCACTATTAGTGGTGATCACTTTATTGTGTGTATACTATGCTATTTGGTAGGTATTATATTCCTGTATACTCCACAGGGCTTTATGCCCTTTCACTTTATTGCACAGATAATTCTCTGCCTAATCCAAGCTGTTCCACGTTCACTACATACTTGCTCGGGTTTAGTTTACCCGTTTCCTAGCAACCACGTCATAGTAATGGCCACGCCCATACGTCACGTGTCACGCGTCACATGACGCTCCACTTGCACTTCCGGGTTCGGACTAATGGAAACCGGTGTACACTGTTTGTTTGGTGAGTAACTCCTCCTATGTTGCCTATATATTTGTGTTTTATATGTTTGTATACTGATCATGAGGAAGACCTGAAGAGGTCGAAACGTCGATCAGATGTATGCTACCTGTTATTAAATAATATCGAGTTTTTTCTACAAAGACCTGAGAGTGCATCTCTTTCCTTCTTGCTTTACATACCCAGCGTGGGATTGCACCAAGGCAGTTTTTTACTTATTCATTGAAAGGGTGAGTGCTACTACACTTGTATGTATGTGTGTATATATATATGTGTATATATATATGTGTATATATATATGTGTATATATATATATATATATATATATATATATATATATATAGTGTGTGTATTATTTATATATATATATATATATATTTATTATTTTCCATCCGGCTGATTTCAATATCTAAGTGCTGCCATTTTTGTTGATTTTCTGTCCACATTGTATGGTAGTATGGTGTGGTGGTATGGTGGTATGGTATGGTAGTATTGTATTGTATGGTATGGTGTGGTGGTATGGTAGTATTGTATGGTATGGTAGCACAATTATATTTGAAATATTGTTTTTTTGGAAGCTAAAGGGCAAATGAGAAAAAAAAAATGACATAAACCTTACTGCCACATATTTTTTTCCTCCTAAAAAGTATATATATATATTTTTTAAATGATTCCGTTGTTGCGGGTAAGTACAAGCCTCCCAATATATCAGTTTTAAAAAGGAGTAAAGCTTGCAAAAATACATGTGAATAACATTATTATTGGTAAAACATTCCCTGCAGACTCTTTAGGCTACATTTATCTAGAACTAATACATGTTGGAGGGAGTGTAGGCACACTATTTCACATTTTATTGGGTTGTGTCATAGGCTTAACACCTATTGGAGTAACACATACCATTACAAACCAAGTTCCAGTTGTTACACCAAGAAACTCCCAGAGAATTTGCCCAGGTTGAAATATTTTTTTTGTGCTACCTCAGTTCTTCCTCATTACTGGAAGTCTGATACTGTTCCGTGTACGACTGAGATTTTACAAAATGTCTTTCAAATTAAGTGTTGTGAATCAGCCTGTAGATCATATTCTGCTGCTGTTAATTTACGGAAACCTGAATGAGCACTCTGAGAGGAGTACGTCAGGGGCCATTTTGGTCTATACGTTTTTCTTTGGACCTAGACCAGACCGGATGGCAAAATATTATTGTCTTAGCTTTATTTTTTCACAAAAGCACCAACTTCTCGCAACACATGTGACATTTTAACGTTATAATTTATACATTTTACTACTATAATATTTATTTAACATATATTTACAACATACTATTGGATGATGTTTGTTAATTGTATTCCCCCATTTTTGTTATTGATATTTTAATTCCTATTTTGTTTACATTGTATTATTATTGACAAAATGTATTAATAAAATATATTTGAAACAAATTGGTAAAACATAACATGTATAAATGGTAACATAACATAGGGACATTTTTTTTTTTTTACAATAAAATGAAAGTAAAAAAAAAATATTTAAATTTTAATTGCACAGACAGAACTTACAGAAGAAGCTGAAGAGTGGAAGGGCTTCATTCTCACGGTGGTTGAGGTACCCTGATATATTGATATATTAATATTTGAATCTGTTAAGGAAGATTTTGTTAATTTTTACTAGTTTAAGCAGCAGTGCTCCAGTAAATACAATGTACCAAACTTGTTGCTGAATCATTCCATCCCAATCTCTTTGCTTTAGTGCTTTAGGAGTGTTACAAAGAGTGTTTCTTATTTTTTCATTTTGAAAATAGTGCAGATTTCTATAGGTAATTGACACCTTTATAAATTCACCTAGTTTCACCCCCCTGGCTTTCAAGCAGACAACTGGTTATGTTACTTCCTGGTTGTTTAGCTCAGTGGAGCTAAACTCAAGAGGTAGCAATAACCCAGAAGACCCTGCCTTGCAAAAAGACTTCTCATTTGGGAAGTCTGTGATTGGACAGCCAAAGATAGCCTGGGCGGTATTAGAAGGGGAGGGTTTGCAAAGGCAGCAGATGAGAGATCTACATGTTTTGCAAGTGGTTTTCAGATTTACTCCTAATAAAAAAAATGCATATGTAAATGCATGCAATGTTTCGTTCAGGGTTTATCTACTAAGCAGTGATTTGTATTTATTTTATATATATTATATATTATTATGTGTCCCTTTAAACTATTGGCCAATATAGATGTGGTGCAGTAGCTTTTTTTATTTTTGATATACACTACTACTATTTTGGCAAAATGTGATAATAGGCAGAGCTTCTGTTGCCATTTTACTTCAGGCATTTTTGTGATGCTCATAAAAGGCCTATGGTACCTCAGTGGGCATGCATGAGATCATCTGTGGAAGAACCTGTGGCCTTCTACAGACCTACTAGTTCTGTCTCACATATTGAGTAGCTATGAATCTGCTAGGATTTTCTAAACAAGGAGCCAGAAGAAGATGGCAGTATTGTAGAGTGAGTGGTTTAAGTGAGTATATCTGCCTTCTTCTTGTTACCTCAACTGTAAGCATAATTGTCTTTCATACTGGGGCTTTTGCAAACATTACGCAGGAGATAGTCCACAGAAGATATTTCCCTCTGAAATGTTTCAAGCTACCTCCAGACTGATCTGAATAAGCTCCAAATCCAACATCATTCCAATACTGCTGTATGTCCTTAAAATAGCGCAGATTAATTAAAAAAAATATTTTGTGCGTCATAATTATCCGAATGTCAAACCCTTATGTACTATTTGGATAATTTATCTTTGAAAGGAAATTAAAACATTTTGGTGTTATTACCTTAAAGGTACAAATGTGTAATCCTGACCCTACAGTGTTAATACTAATATTTAGGTAGCATGCCTCCCACTTAAAAGTAAAAAAAAAAGTACTTTGTTTCCATGTGATGATGCTGGCCCCACCCATCTTACACGCAGTTAAGTACCTCTGCATATTCCTACCATTGAGTTGGTTAGGTGTACTTGTGTATATATTTTTTTTTTTGTGCATTTTTTTCTTCTTTATACAGATGCTGGCCCCACCCCTGGTCCGCCTCCCTTGGCTGAAATCGTCAGAATTGATTATCTCAGCCAATCCAATGCTTTCCCTTAAGAAAAGCATTGATTGGCTGAGATTGTCAAGGGGTTTGGGCCGAATGCTGGCTTGGCCAATCAGCATATTCTCATAGAGATGCATTGAATCAATGCATCTCTATGGCAAAAGTTCAGTTTTAACATGCAGAGCATGGAGACGCTGAATGTCCATGTCGTACACTGTGCAGGACTGCCCCAAGAAGCACCTCTAGTGGCCATCTAATGAGTGGCCACTGGAGGTGTCTCTAGACTGCAATGTGAACACTGCCTTTTCTATAGAAAGGCATTGTTTACAACAATAACGTTGCAGGGACTGACTATACTCACCAGAACAACAACACGAAGCTGTAGTTGTTCTGGTGAATATAATGTCCCTTTAATTAATCTCGGATTGGCAGTTTGCCTTTATGGAATATCTGGATTGCAGATATTCATTGATTTTTGCTATGGTATTATACAGGAGTACTTGATAGCATAAATTGCAGTAGTAAATACAATTTGCTTTAATGTTATCAGTAGCATAAATAGGTGTAGTAAGCCCACCCAACATTTCACCTTTCTATTTATTTTAGCTACTTCAAAGAATCCTTCACTGAAAGTAAAAAAAAAAAAAAAAAAAAAAAAAAAAAAGTGAAAGCTATGAAGATGACATGACATGACATGGGTCATGCATCACTTTGAGACAACTGTCTCATTCAAAAGCTTTAGCTTTGAATGAGACAGTTGACTCACTCTGCAAGCTGGAAAAAAGCTGGTACATATGATTTTTAAAACCTATTTATTTATCTTCATATTTACCTGCTTCTTCTTTCTTATGCTTTCCACAGCCACTCCAGGGGGGACACTAAGCTAACCAATCAGTGTCCTATTCCTAGGAATGTTGGAAATTGCATTGGGCATGCCTGGCAGATTTAGACATGTGCATTTGTTAGATCTCTTCATTTTGCAACATCTTGACAGGGGGTGAAGAGAAGGTTGTCTGATCATGCATGAATCATTCAGTGCAAGCTCAAGTGTCAGGATTCTCTCTCCTGTTTCTGTCAAACTGAATTGGGTAGGGAAGGGGGCTGGGGGGAAGCTGAAGAAACTCAGTGAGAGCTGTGTCAGAAAATGCAATCTAGCCAGGTTTCTAGTAAGTTTCTAAGTGTTTATTTTATACTTTTCAAAGTTTTTCTTACTTTGTATATTTGTTTAAATGTGTTTTCACTGCAGTTTTAAATAAGGCAAGTCCTGTCCCTTTAAGACAGGCATATGAAACAAGCAAGGTGTTTAATAATAATGATATTTACTTTGTGTTTAGATGTCTGTTCCAAATTTTTTGGCATTGTTACCTGGACAATTAATCAGACTTAAAGAAGTTCTAGATAAAGAGACATCCAGAAGGGCTTCTGAAGTGCAGGAAAAAGAAACACCTTTATCTCCAGATGTGTCTTCGGAAGAATATGAAACGTGTACAGATGTACCCAGTATGCCTTTGTAAGTGGCATTTATAATATCAACAGTTTGATACTCCATATTGTGTACAAGCGATATTATTATAAAGACTGTAGCAATGTGTATAGTGACTGTCACGTTATATTGCACATAGTGTATAGTGGGTATAACTATACGCTATAACGCTGCTATACTGTAATAGTGCACAAAATCAACCAATGGCCAGCACTAGGCTCCCCTCTTTTGGATTATGCTACATTGTAAATTAAGATATTAAGCATTTCAATTTAAAAAAAGTATATATATCACGATTGAGACATTATCCTTCTTCTTGAAAGAAGGTATCTGCTGTTTGGACCTGCACCGTCACTCAACAAATACACTAGTTCTGGAGAGGGTGTGCTTGCCCTGTTTAATTCTACTGTGCTAGCCCTATGGTTTTTTATCGGATACTGTAAAAGTGTATGTGAAGAAGATACCACTTTAATCTAGGTTCCCAAGGCCATGCAAGTAGGTTTTATATTTCTATATAATGAATATATTTGAGTAATACTTGTGGTACGAGACACACAAAGGGGTTGAGGTAAGTAGGAGACACACAAAGGGGTGTAAAACACACTAAAGGGGGGGATAAAATAATCTAAAGGGTGGTAGGAAATTCAAAGGGGGGTTTCAAGATAAACCGATGAAGATGCATTTTTTTTGGTGGGGTGGGGGTCAGGCGGCAAAATGCTTGGTTTCATGTGCATCCAAAATTCCTTGCACCGGCCCTGACTACAATAGCACTTTTCCTTAGAAATTTAGATTTGTTTTTTGTTATAATATTTGAAGCTGTATCAACCACAGTTCTTCAATTTCAAGTTAAGGAAAGTGAAAACATGCCAGCTTAAGGATCTACAAATGATTAAATTGTCATGTGTAAGTAACATAATATATTCAATCACAACACCTATCCTCGTACATTTGTAATCGTACCTGATAATTTGGTATCTCGCAGTTTGATCTGTACCTATTTGACCAAGTACAAATTGATCACCACTATGTTTGGATAAAACTGCAATGCCCCTTCTGACCCTGTTGATCGATGCAGAAAAGACTTTCGACAGGGTCGGATGGGGATATATGAATAAAGTTTTAACTGCATTCGGGTTGGAAGGTTGGATTGCACTTGCAATCGGGGCTCTCTATAAAGGTCCATCAACAAGAATAATAGGATATGATATATGCTCACAATGGTTCGACGTTAACAACGGGACGAGACAGGGGTGTCCACTATCGCCCCTGCTATACATTCTCTCAATCGAACCATTCGCCATAACCATCAGAGAAAATTTAGGAATAAGAGGTATGATAATAGAAGAAGTAGAAGCAAATATATGTCTTTACGCAGATGACTTATTGATCTCAATTAGTGATGTCCGGAACGGTTCGCAGGCGAATAGTTCCTGTTGGACATAGCTTGTTCGCCACGGACGGCGAACATATGTGATGTTCGGTCCGCCCCCTATTCGTCATCATTGAGTAAACTTTGACCCTGTACCTCACAGTCAGCAGACACATTCCAGCCAATCAGCAGCAGACCCTCCCACCTCCTAGACAGCATACCATTTAGATTAATTCTGAAGCTGCAATCTTTTTTTTTGTGTGTTTATTATACATTATCCTCCATAGCCAGTAACCTGTGTTTATTATACATTATCCCCCCCCTCCCATAGCCAGTAACCTGTGTTTATTATACCCCATAGTCATTTATCGTTGGACCTAGGCAGCATGATGTCTTAGGCCGGCCCAGAGAGTGAGTGAATGAATAATATAATATATATGTTCAGAAACATATTAGTAATATATGTAAATTGGGTTCATGCAAAGAGGGTGAAAAGGTATTAAAGAAAAACACACTTTTTGCATCAAATTTACAAAGCCAAACTTTTAAAAGCTTTCCTCATTTCTTTCTCGGGATGAGGAATATATCGGTTGTAGACTGAGGATTTCCATCTGCCCAATCTTTTAATAATATGCACTGGAGTGTCAGTGTTGAAGGAGACTGAAGCTGCCCCTATTCTAAATGAAAGACCCAGGACATGGATACAACCCAATCTTAGGAGTAGTGTTCTGATGTAGAAGATGAATTTAGCCGTAGTCAGAGGGATTCAGTGAGCGTAGTGGTGAAATGTGTGTGGCATGACTGAGTGTGGGTAAGTTAGAGTCAAGTATTTTAACTGGGCACTAGTTCTAGGTGGGATAAAGTGGTATAGCGGATGGATGAGTAGTTTGGTTCGTTTTAGAGGTTTGTAGAGAAAGTATATAGTGATCATGATTTTTAGCGATATCCAATATTTTTAAGGTGGTCTCAAACAAACCTAAAATGCTATATAAAATTTGTGGGAATATCGAATAGTTGTGTACAGTAAATCAGAGAGGGCTCAGAATATTGAACCATCGATCGGTAACCTGGATGAAGTAGGGGGTCTGTTTTATTAAATACGCGGTAATATGCTTTTAATGGGATAGGACGTTAGGAAAGGTGTGTGATTGGGATAAGTGGCTGTGGCTGTATTTACCTTATCCTGGGACTGACCTGGCTCCTAAGCGTGAGCTGCGCGTGGCTGGATCACTCCTGCCTCCACACGAGCCGCATGCTGCTTGATCTCCTCTTCTGACTTAGCCGCGTGCACTGACCGCAGTGACCGGTCACGTGGCCCGCCTGGCACTAGGAGCACGGCTCGAGTCACGAGCTCGCTCTTAAAGGGGCAGTGGGAGCCAAAAGTTGATTCAGGCTCCCGTTGGCCCACGTCATTCCAGCACCCCCACACACTAACGTTTTGGGGGCACAATAGCTTGCATTTAAAAAAAACTAATTTTTTTTGACAGTAATATAACAGCAGTCAGTTTCCTTCACACGTGTGCGTTTCAGGGCCTGCCAGGGCACAGTGTCACACCAGTGCAACTCATATATCTGGTGTAACATTAGTGTACATTTTTTTAAAAAAAATACAGGGGGCTTGTTTTCACCTTTCGGGGACCCTTGGTGTTGTACGTGGCTGGGTGGAGGAAGAGACCTTCAATGACATCAGTGAGGACAAGGAACGGGACACGGCTAGCTTGGTATCCAACCTTGTGCAAATGGGGAGTTTGCGGTTGTGTAAATGGACTGTTTGCGGTTGTTTGCGGTGTGTAAACCGGGAATTTTGGTCTGTCACTGTGAAGCGGGCGTAACCCTTACACTACCTGATCGATACAACATCATACCTGATGTTTTAAAGCACATTATTCCAAACAATTTAGGAATGTTAGGTGATTTATGCCCTTTATGGATTAAAACCAGACTCTGCATCAACTATGTAATTTTCCATGGGAGTTTTGCATGCCACAGTCCAGGTGTTAATCCCCTTGAAACAACTTTTCCATCACTTTTGTGGACAGAAAGAGTCCCTGTGGGTTTTAAAATTCGCCTGCCTATTGAAGTCTATGGCGGTTCGCCGGGTTCGCCCATTCGCGAACATTTGCGGAAGTTCGCGTTCGCCGTTCGGGAACGGAAAATGTTATGTTCTCGACATCACTAATCTCAATTACAGATCCTGATATTTCACTTTTTCATTTAATGCAAGAGAGAAAAAAATTACGGAGATGTTTCAAACTATAAGCTAAATCTTCATAAAACTATTGCTTTAACAATTAATATAAATTCTCATGTGCTAGGTTCTCTTCCAGAGAAATATAATTTCCAGTGGACTAAAAAAGAGTTCCAATATTTAGGAATTACTATTAAGGCAAACCCTCAAAAAGTAGTAGAGACCAATTTTTAAATTTTTTTAAAATACACTAATAAAACTTTAAAAGAATGGCGCCCCTTAGAAATCTCCTGGTGGGGAAGAGTCAACACAATAAAAGCATATGTTATCCCCAAATGGGCCTATATTTTCAACATGATTCCATTGAAAGTTCCAAAACCTTGGTTAGATATGCTTCAATATTCACTTTCTAATTTTATTTGGAATGGAAAAACACCAAGAATAAAATCCCAAATTTTAACAAAAAAATGAATCCAGGAGGAATGGCATTTCCACTCCTTAAAGATATATTTATATAGTGCTAATATTATTTCCCATATACAAAAATTCTATATTTCAGACACTAGAAAACAACCATGGTATCAGATAGAATCAATTAGAACAAAAGAGAATGATCTAGCCCTTCTAATTTGGGACGATAAAACTAACTATAAGATTCATGTAATGCAATTTAATTCTACGATTGTATCCCATCTTATCGAAGAATGGCAACGAATCAAAAAGAAATTGAAGGAGCAAATGTTTGGGCTATGGAAAGAGTTATCCCTGATATAAACCTCTCCAAATGGAGAGCTTATAAAGAGATCTATATTAAAGATCTCCTTCAAAGTAGCAAATTGTTGCCATTCAACAACCTCAAATCTAAATTCAATATATCTGACATAGACATAGTCTTTTCTTACATGAGAGTAAGAGGATTTCTAAATGAGTCCTTATTAAGAAAGCAAGGCGATATAAACAATTTGGTTTATAGAATTTTTGACAAAAAGGAAACAAAATAAATATGTTCCACCATTGCTATTGATTTGATCAGACAAATGTACTCAGATACTTACCCCACAGCTAAAAAAACAATGGGGAAAATATCTTAATATGAAATTATCTGATAGGACTTGGTGCTCACTTATGAAATTACTTAGAAAACATATACATTGTCTAAATTTAATTGAAACTTTTTTTAAAGTTCTCCACAGGTGGTACCTAGTACCAACAAGGCTGGCTAAGATAGCCACGTCTAATTCCTCCCTGTGTTGGAGATGTCTAACACATGAGGGAGACATGTTACATATCTGGTGGGGTTGCCCAAAAATTTCCATCCTATGGGAATCAATATATAATTTTTTAGAGTTCTTCAAAAATGCCCACAGGTAGGTCTACTCCATCTCAATTGGGATAGACTCCCAAAAGACCAATTAATATTGACCAATATTGAATCAATACAATATTAAATGTATTGATTCCAGCCAATAATTGTTTAAGATTGCTATGTTTGTTAGGTATGTCTTGTTACGAGTTAAGTAATTTAAATCTTTTTTCGTATATACATTAATGATAACTAAAGTAATTTTGTGTATGTAGCGGTACTTACCCTCTCCTGGGGCCGGGCGAGGTCCTCCTTCTCCGCCGCACGCCGTCCTGCATCTGAAGGGGAGGCGTGCACGGACCGCGAGAAGCAGCCACGTGACGCGCCTGGTACAGGGAGCGCACCGTGCATAGCGGGCGCGCATTTAAAGGGACAGCGGGAGCAAAAAAATAAAAAGGTCTCCCATTGGCCCATGTCATTCCACATTCCCCATACTCTCACGTATTGGGGCGTGGATATGACAAGGGCCAATCAAATCAATCTAATAGGTATTTATACTCACCTTTCCCTAAGCTCCCTGCCCTATTGTGGTTTCTGGTTCAGTTCCCTTTAGTGCTTGTATTGTTCAGTTGTGGTTTTTGGTGCTAGACCTTGGCTTTGTTCCTGACTCCGTTTTCTCTTTATCCCTGCTTGTCTTGTTCGCCGGTTTGCTCTCCTGTGTACCAGTCCTTGGCTTGTTCTAGTTTACGCTTTCTCTCTGTCCCCTTGACCTCGGCTCGTTCTGGTCTCTGTCTTTTCTTGTCCTCGTCAAGTCCGGCCATTCTAAGGCCCGGTAAGACGTATCCTGTTTTCTTGCCTCTAGACTATCTGGACTATTCTTGCGTGTTGGGGTATATTACCATGACATTACGATAGGGCCATGGACCCCGCAGGTTTAGGACAACAGATGGCCACTCATGAGGCTAGATTTGCAGAACAGGATCACCGTATGGATCAGATGGCTCAAGCCATCCAGACACTTTTATCCAGAACAGCTCCGGTACCTGTACCAGCGCCTCCTGTAACCCCTGTACCAGACACAGCTAATATGCCTAATGCTTCAGCACATCTAACCCCTCCACCTAGGTATGGAGGGGATGCTAAGACCTGCAGGAGTTTCCTTAATCAAGTGGAATTCCACTTTAAGATGTATCCACGTTCATTTCCCACTGATAGATCTAAGGTGGGTTTTCTTATGCACCAGCTTACTGATAAAGCACTTGAGTGGGCAAATCATATTTGGGAGGCTAATGGACCTATGGTACATGATTTCAATAGCTTCCTTACGGCTTTTCGTAGAACCTTTGACACAACTAAAAGGTCAAAGAATGCAGCCAGGGCGTTAATGAGAATTAAGCAAGGATCTAAGTCTGTAGCTGATAATACTATTCAGTTCCGTACCCTTGCTTCACAGGTAGATTGGACTAACAATGGGCTTACTACTGCGTTCATGGAAGGTCTGAAACTATATTGGATGAGGTAGCAGTTAGGGATCTTCCTGTACCCTTAGAGGACCTTATCGACTATCTCATCGATATAGATAACAGGATTCGTGACAGGCTATATACCAAGTCTAGAAATAGACGCTTTGTTTCCTTTAATACGCCTAGAGCTGAAACTCCTGAGGGATCTAAAGGATCAGAGGAAGAACCCATGCAGTTAGGGGTTGCTAAACTTACTGATGCTGAAAAACTATAGGAGAAAGGAGGGACTTTGCCTTTATTGTGGTAGGAAGGGCCATATGAGACAAGAATGTCCCGTGTGTCCGGAAAACTATCGCACCTAAGACCGTATAGGGGACAGGCCTTGGGTGTGACATCAGAGTCCTCACATTTGCCTCTTAATAAATAGCTTCTCCCTGTTTCCCTGCATCTTGAAAAAAACTGCAAGCAGGGAATATACCAGCCCTGGTTGATTCTGGTGCGGCCGAAAACTTTATAGATTCCGGCTTTGTTAGGGAAAATAACATACCCACTAGAGAGAAGAAAACACCCTTGGCCGTTGAGGCCATAGATGGTAGACCATTATGCTCCCCAGTTATCACACATAAAAATTAACCATTGCGTATGTCTACAGGGTTGTTACACTCAGAAACCATTCGGTTTCAGATCATTACTTCTCCCTCCTCTCACCTCGTGTTAGGGTATCCTTGGTTGCGTTCTCATAATCCCACTATTGACTGGGAGTCAGGACAAATAGTATCTTGGAGTGATGCTTGCCAAGAGTCTTGTATTGTTAAAATCACCCCTTTGAATTCTACTAATATTCCTCCTGTGTCTGTTATACCTCCTCAGTACATGTCTCTTAAGTCTGTTTTTTGATAAAAGGGAGGCTGAAAAGTTGCCACCTCACAGACCCTACGACTGTGCTATTAATCTGTTACCTGTTGCTATACCTCCAAAGGGAGAGTGTATCCTTTGTCTCCTCAAGAAAATCTTGTTATGGAGGAATATATTAAAGAATCGTTACAAAAGGGATTTATAAGAAGATCCTCTTCTCCGGCAGGGGCTGGTTTCTTCTTTGCTTTTAAGAAGGATGGCGATTTAAGACCTTGTATCGACTATAGGGACCTTAATAAAATCACCGTCAAAAATGCGTACCCTATACCCTTAATCACGGAATTATTTGACAGGCTTAAACAAGCCACTGTGTTTACTAAACTGGACCTTAGGGGTGCTTACAATCTCATACGTATCAAAAAGGATCATGAATGGAAGACCGCATTCTATACCAGGAGTGGTCATTATGAATATACTGTGATGCCCTTTGGTCTTTGTAACGCCCCAGCAGTATTTCAAGAATTTATTAATGATGTCCTACGTGAGTACATACACACATTCGTAATCGTGTACTTGGATGACATATTAATATATTCACCTGATTTACATACTCATCACATGCATGTTAAATTAGTTTTGAGGACTCTTCTTGTTAACGGTCTATATTGTAAACTCGAAAAATGTTAATTTGATCAATCAGAAGTCCAATTCTTGGGTTATATAATCTCTGCTAAGGGTTTTCATATGGATTCCAAGAAACTTTCTGCTATCATGGAATGGCCTCTACCTCAGGGTTTGAAACCCATTCAGCGTTTTCTTGGTTTTTCGAATTATTATAGGCGCTTTATTAAAGGGTTTTCTGCCATTGTAGCACCTATAACCCAAATGACTAAAAAGGATGGTAATACTCATGTCTGGACACCGGAAGCGCTTGAGGCCTTTGAATTCCTTAAAGCTACATTTGCTTCTGCCTCTATTTTACAGCATCCTGTCCCTTCTTTGCCTTTTATTCTTGAAGTTGATGCTTCTGATATTGGGGTGGGTGCTATATTGTCTCAAAGAGAATCTTCAGAAAGGCCTTTACATCAGTGTGGTTTCTTTTCCAAGCAGATGTCTAAAGCCGAAAAGAATTATGACATAGGCAATCGGGAACTCCTTGCCATTATTTTAGCACTTAAGGAATGGAGGCATCTTTTGGAAGGCACTAAGGATCCTATCCTCATACTTACAGGTCATAAAAATCTTTCCTACCTTAGTGAAGCCAAGAGATTGTCTTCTAGACAGGCCAGGTTGTCTCTGTTTTTGTCTCGTTTCAATTATATCATCACCTACAGACCGGGTGATCGTAATA
The DNA here is from genome assembly GCF_036172605.1 of Pelobates fuscus. Classification (NCBI taxonomy): domain Eukaryota; kingdom Metazoa; phylum Chordata; class Amphibia; order Anura; family Pelobatidae; genus Pelobates; species Pelobates fuscus. Next base: position 216,662,876 of record NC_086322.1, read on the forward strand.
CTAAAGTTGACACTCTGTCCAGACAGTTCGAAACTACCGACAAACAAGAGCTTGATACCCCTGTCATTCCCCCGGACAGGATCATCGCTACTACTGTCCTTTCTATTTCTGAGAAACCTGCTGATAAATTGTTTGTCGATGTTCCTGAAAGGCAGGAAATCATGTCACTCTATCATGACACCAGAACCGCTGGTCACCCTGGTATCGCTAAAACCTTTACAGCAGTGTCTAGATATTTCTGGTGGGCCTCCTTGCGCAAGGACGTCACCGATTACGTACGGGCATGTGTTACTTGTGCCAGTATGAAGTCTTCACATAATGTTCCTTGTGGGTTGTTGCATCCGTTACCCATACCCGAGAAGCCTTGGTCTAATCTGTCCATGGATTTTATTGTTGAGTTGCCCCCTTCGAATGGTAAAAGTCATCCTGATGATCGTGGATAGATTGTCTAAGATGGCTCATTTTGTCTCTCTTGTAAAATTACCCTCATCTAAGGAACTCGCCTCTATCTTTGACAGGGAGGTGTTTAGGTTACACGGTATACCTGAGTCTATTGTATCCGATAGCGGTAGCCAATTTATTTCTAGATTCTGGAAGGCCTTTTGTTCAGAGATGGGTATTACCCTCTCGTTTTCCTCAGCTTACCACCCCCAGTCCAATGGAGCTGCTGAACATGCCAACCAATCGTTAGAGCAGTACCTTCGCTGTTTCGTATCCCACCATCAGAACAATTGGGCTGACCTGCTTCCTTGGGCTGAGTTTGCTCGTAATAACGCTACTCATGAATATTCCGGTATTGGCCCTTTCTACGTTGTTTATGGCCGGCATCCTGTTCTTCCATCTGCATTCACCTTGCGGGGCATGCCAGTTTTGGATGAGCATTTGGTCGGTTTGCGTGCTACCTGTGAGCAGGTTCAGCGTTCTTTAGTGGATTCTGCTGCTCGTCAGAAGGTTCAGGCTGACAAACATTGTAGAGCTGCTCCTTCCTATGTTGTGGGGGATAAGGTTTGGCTTTCTACTCAGAGCATCCGCCTTTGTGTGCCTTCTATGAAGCTGGCTCCTCGTTTTATTGGTCCTTTTCGTGTCTTGCATAAAGTTAATCATGTCTCTTATGCCTTGGATCTTCCCAGTAACCTGCATATTCCTAAAGTCTTTCACACTTCCTTGTTGAAACCGCTCCTGTGTAACCGTTATACCCAAAATGTTCCCCCTCCTCCTCCTGTTTCTGTGGAGGGTCATGAGGAATTTGAAGTGGCTGCCGTACTTGACTCTCGTTTTCTCCGGGGTCGCCTCTAGTACCTGGTGCATTGGAAGGGATATGGGCCGGAGGAACGCAGTTGGATCTCCGCTGACGCTGATCACGCTCCTCGCCTTTTGCGCTCCTTCCATTCTCGTTTTCCTGGGGGGGCCAGGTCCTCCCCGCCCGGTGGGCGTGTCTTCAGGGGGAGGGGGTACTGTAGCGGTACTTACCCTCTCCAGGGGCCGGGCGAGGTCCTCCTTCTCCGCCACACGCCGTCCTGCATCTGAAGGGGAGGCGTGCACGGACCGGGAGAAGCCGCCACGTGGCACACCTGGTACTGGGAGCGCGCCGCGCATAGCGAGCGCGCATTTAAATGGACAGCGGGAGACAAAAAAATAAAAAGGTCTCCCATTGGCCCATGTCATTCCACGTTCCCCAATCTCTCACGTATTGGGGGCGTGGATATGACAAGGGCCAATCAAATCAATCTAATAGGTATTTATACTCACCTTTCCCTTAGCTCCCTGCCCTATTGTGGTTTCTGGTTCAGTTCCCTTTAGTGTTTGTATCGTTCAGTTGTGGTTTTTGGTGCTAGACCTTGGCTTTGTTCCTGACTCCGTTTTCTCTTTATCCCTGCTTGTCTTGTTCGCCGGTTTGCTCTCCTGTGTACCAGTCCTTGGCTTGTTCTAGTTTACACTGTCTCTCTGTCCCCTTGACCTCGGCTAATTCTGGTCTCTGTCTTTTCTTGTCCTCGTCAAGTCCGGCCATTCTGAGGCCCGGTAAGACTTATCTTGTTTTCTTGCCTCTAGACTATCTGGACTATTCTTGCGTGTTGGGGTATATTACTGTGACAGTGTATTTATGAATGTTATGAAAACAAAAAGAAAAATTATTTCAATAAAGAGAAATTAATGCTAAAACTGCAAGTGTTTAGTATTAAGGAATAGTGTGAAAGCTTAAGGATAGGGAGTCGATAGTGGACTAGTGTAGGGTAGTGCTGGTGGGGCGTTAAAGAAAGGTTATGAAATAACTTTAGCATTTAGGTAACCTCATGCCTTGTTTGGAAGTGGTTAGGTACAGTGACTTAAAGGAGCACTATAGTGCCAGGAAAACACTCGTTTTCCTGGCACTATAGGGCCATTAAGTCCCCCCACCCTCAGGGCCCTCCTCCCGCTTGGCTGAAAGGGTTAAAACCCCATCAGCCACTTGCCTTTCTCCAGGGCCGGCTCCCTCAGCGTTGGGGAATTCTCCTCCCTCTGCCGACGTCAGCTCTGAATGCACATGCGCGGCAAGAGCCTGGCGCGCATTCAAACCGCCCATAGGAAAGCATTTCTCAATGCTTTCCTATGGACATCCAGCGTCTTCTCACTATGATTTTCACCATGAGAATCGCGGAAGCGCCTCTAGTGGCTGTTAGTGAGACAGCCACTAGAGGCTGGATTAACCCTCAGTGAAACATAGCAGTTTCTCTGAAACTGCTATGTTTTCAGTTGCAGGGTTAAAACTAGAGGGACCTGGCACCCAGACCACTTCATTGAGCTGAAGTGGTCTGGGTGCCTATAGTGGTCCTTTAAATAAAAAGTTATGGAGCTGTTAGGTTTGAGATTAGTGTGAGTGATTAGAGAAAAGGTAAGACTAGCAGAATAGGCTTGGAAAGGGATCGGTTTAGAGAATCGCATAAGAGGTTAGTTTAAACTAAGGTAGTAGTTTAATAAAGTGTCCTAGATATACAGGCAAGGATTTCCAGATCAAACCTGGGTCACTGCACATGTAACTGTTACATGATGTTGTGCAGAACAGGTAACATACTGTGTGACAGATGATGAAGAAGATGCATTTCTTCATATTAACCACTTAAGGACACAACTTCAGAAGCTTGTCTTACACTTAAGGAGAAAGGCCATTTTTGCATTTTTTTGCTGTTTGTATTCAAACGCAATTTAAATCGCTGTCATTTATTGCAGCAACACATCTCATACATCATTTTTTTTTTAGAGGGCAAACAGGGCTTTAATTTGATGTCACATATACATAGATACATTCTCATTCATTATATAAAAATGCCAAATTGAAAAAAAAATGTAAAAAAATTCACCGTTTTTGCAATAATAGCGTGTGCATAATATGTCCAGCTTAGAAAAAGTAATTCAAAATAAATTCATTTATGTGTCTTGATTTATAGAGTACATCATATGTATAGGATTTCAGCTTAATTTGAAAGCTACAGGTCACAAAATACAAGGACTAAAATAAAATTTCAATTTGCAACAATTTTAGAATTTGGTATGTTTGTCTTGTAGGTTTAGTAGCCATCACAGGAAACAAAATTGCCACACTGAGTGTATATATTTATATAAAGTAGACATCAAAGGCTATTTACCTAAGGTTTGTTTGACACTTTTTACTTAGCCATTTCATCGCCAATCTCTGCTTAATATTGGAGTAAAATTGTGTTTTTTCTCTATTTTGGCATATGCACATATAACAAGATTTTTGTAATGTGTATTTCGTAAAGCTGGTGTGTGCTATTCCTGCACACAACCCCATATTGTGTTCAGCTACATCTGTTGAATATAACGATACCCCCATTGTATGCCTTTGGCACTTTTCTGTAAAGATACAGTGCCATATAAGAGACAAGGCTATTTCAGTTTCTATAGTTAGAATTTTCGTAGATGGATTTGACGGGTCTATATCTCATTTTAGGGTATTCTAGCAGTGTGACTGTTCAAATAACCCTGCAAAGGGCTTTCATTTGATAAAGCAGACACCCCAGGATATCTTATATGGTGTATATTGTGTCGTAACTTGTCACCATTTTTTCACCAATTTATGTCAATGTTTGTGGTGAGAGGAAGTGGGAGGGAAATTGCATTTTTACATATATGTTGCATTTTTGCTGAGTATTTCTTACACTTAATATGTACCACTGTCATAAAAATCCCCAAATTATACTCTTACACCTTCTGAGTAAAACATAAGCCCAATGTTTGAACTAGACACTATTTTGTGAAGTTACAGTGCTGTAAAAGAGACGTGACAAGTTCAGGTTTTTAAGTGTGAGTTTTCATGGAGGGTTTTGATACGTCCGTGTCCCACTTTGGAGCACTTGAGCAGGCTACATATTACAACTACACCATAAAGGCATACCCTTTCTAAAAGAAGACATCCCAGGGTATCTGAAAAGGCATATTTTGAACCTTAGCGAGGGATAATTTTTCCGCTTGCTTGTACCAAGTGTAGTGGTAATAAGCATTTTTTTCTGCCTTTTTGTGGACTTGTGTTTTGTATATGTGGACATGAAAGGGTCACATTTGAGACAGTAATTCCAGGTTCTTTTCAAACTTTGAATTTTTACTCTGTGTCCATGTCCCATTTTAGCAGGCTATATAATACAACTACCCCATAAATGCATACCATTTCTTGGTGGTACACTGCCCCTTTAATACGTATTAAAGAGAATCTATAGTCCTGAAAATAACAATCATTTTTTGGGACTATAAGGTTCCTGCTATTGTTGTGACCTTTGTTCATCAACCCCTACCCCACCTTTGGTGTTAAAAAGTTAAGTTACATGAAGTTTTCTTACCTTGTTTCTAGCACTGATACTGTGCTGCAGACACTCGCTCTGCCTTTGTATTCATCAGAATACCAGCATAATGTCTTTTGCAATCTTGTCCAATCCAATGATTCTCCTAGAGAAGCATATTGGGCAAGATACACATGTGGGGGGGCGGGGCCTGACTGCCATGGAGGGAAGACGTGCCTAACTGAAGCTCCCGACTAAGCTACGAAAAACAGGCTAAAAAGGCACCTCCAAACAGCATGAAACGGCATATATTGACCCAAAGCGACGACCTGACACTCAGTCCACACGGTGAACCGGTAATGCGGACCGTACACGGACGACAGGCAACAGGCTATACACGCGGAGGCATGTGGCCGGGTGCGCAACGGCGGGGAGCAGCGGCCGAGTTCACAGCCCGGAGTGACCCGAGAGCGGAGTGCCACACGCGGATACCCCGCAACCCCCCCTATGGACCGGTAGGGGTGATCCCGGTCCACTAATGGGAGCCCTCCCAGCCATGATAGGCTCACAGAAACCCGTCGGTGGGCCGAGAGACTCACCAAAGATGGCGGCGACCACGCGGCTTGCCAGCAGCCAGGACGAACAGGGATATGCGGCCAGGCTGGAGAGCATCTTTCAAGATTTTTGGCGTAAACTACAAGACAAGATGCTCCCTCCAGCCCAGACCTACTCGGCTGCCGATCTGCCACGGAAGCGACTGCCGGACTCACGACACGTACACCCGGAGCCCGCGCAACAACAAGCTCCACTATGGCGGCAAAGCAAAGCACATATGCACAGACAAGCAGGAATGAGGGACAAAAGGCGTACCCGCCCACGGCCTGCCTCACAACCACAAGCCACAGTAACAGGCACCGTCTGCAGGATCCTGGCTAGGCCTAGTGACCCGCCTCCGGACCCACAGCCTTCCCCACAGCGGCAGATGTGCGGCACCCATAAGCTACGACGGACCACCCGGAACCTCTATTACCTCACTGAGGCGAACATCGTTGGCCGCCCACAATGCCTTCCCAGGCCGAAGACCACATGGAGTAAATCTTCTAGGCACCGACCACATCGCCGGAGGAGCGCCCGTCGCGGGCGGCGGCAAGACACCCGAGCTCCCCATGGCGCCCGACAAAGGGATGACCTGGCCTCACCGAGACACCGAGTTAGTGGTACACAAGTGCAGGCCTTCCCAACGACCTGGGGCTGGAGGGCGACCGACACCCATCCGCACCCAGCTGCTCCCATGTGGACCCTCCAGAGAAGCGGCACCAACACCCAGGCGACCAGGGGAAACCCAGGGGTAGACATGGATCTGCCAAGCCGAGGTATTGGCTGACCGTGCTACATACCCTCGAGCAAGGTACCCATGTCCCCTTAAGGACGTGTAGTAAAACCCCAGCCTGCCAGGACTTAAACAGCGGTTAAAAATAATCTATAATATTGGTAAACGTTACTTAAGCTTAACGACCTAACTAAGCTATTCGTTTGATATAAATGTCTGAACAGGTGTTTGTTTTCCACATAATGCTACCGACTACACACCCAGCCTCAGACTTTAGGCCATTCCCTAGTCTAATTATTATGACCGTGCAACTCAGCATGCTGATTACGTGTGTTAGTCGTGTCAAGGGTACTAATAACCTGTCCTAACCATCACTACTGTTATGTTTTCGGAAAAATTAGCCGTTTATCTTGTTGTTCCCTAGCATGGTTCATCCAATCAAACAGTGTTACATAGCGACCACCTAACTTTATTAATATAATAGTACAGCTGCTGCCCCAGCTTAATAATTAAACGATACTCTGCTAACTATATCACTAAATCTTGATGTACTTGGGGATGTCCTATGCATGTCTAGAATGTAACCCAGCGTGAATATTACCCTATAGAACTCCCATATGCCTACCTAGCCTTAATCGACTGAAATACTCATCATAACTGACTAGCTTGCACCCAGCTTGATTTTGCTAATATTATTTTCTGTTTTGCTTACCGGTCGACGTTAAACCAGAATATATATATAAAAAAAAGAGGTACGAATACTAAGGAAATGTTAGTTACCATTGTTATTGAACCCTATACTGTATCCTAAATGCACATCTCCCTCTCTCTATTCTGTATCCCATCCATTATACCTCAATAAAATACAGATTGACAAAAAAAAAAAATACACATGTGCAAATGCAGCATCACCTACTAAATAGTTAACTGAATTCCATTATTTCCTATGAAGACTTAGCTTCAGAGTTTATTTTTTGGTGGTATTGCCTTTACTGTAAAGCACACCAGAATCATACAAAGTACATGCCATTCTACTTGGTAAATAGACCCAGTTATTTATATGTGATAAAGAAGAAAATGACATTTAAGAAACGCATTACAACAATTACAGAATTGCTTTGACCATTTAAGGGTCATGATGCTGTTTTTAAATTTGCTTGAGGAAATGACCGTTCTATTTTTGTGCCTAACATATTTTAGAAATATTTTGTTTAAGTTGAACGGCAACTTTTTTATGTGGTTAACTTACTTAGAACGACAAGGCATCATGAAAATGTTCTAAATATGAGGTGTGAAATATTTAACCGTATACTTTATTGTTGGAAACACATATGTAATACAGTTGAGCAAAACCTTACAAATGCATATTAATATTTTATTTTGATTTAATAGTTCAGATCCATATTGTAAAAATAAAAATATATATCTGAAATATCAAATAAGCACCAATGGGTAGAAAACTAAAATAAATAAATATCAAAGTCTTACTAAGCATAAGTAAGTATAAATAAACCTTAGAAAAGCTGTAGCTGCTTTTTCCTTTTCACTACGTCCACTGAGAAGGGGCTATACACCAGCAGTAGATCCAAGGGGTTCAAGTATAGTAGTCTAAAAAGTATTAATTTTCCCCTGCTTGATAACATTTCTGGAGACTTATTTGAAGCTTGGAGAGGTACTATAGGCATCCAAACACCTTTAGCTTAATAATGCCGTTTTAGTACCGCTGCAGTGTTACTGCTCAATTCTCTGCCTGTTAGGAGTTAAATTACTTTTGTTTCTATCCATACAGTTCTAGCTACACCTCTCATGGCTGTGATTCAAACCACCTGCATGAAAAAGAAGGTGTCACTGTCAATCAGATGTTAACTTGCTTTAGAAATTTATTTCACCTGCTTTGTAAATTGAACTTTAATTACGCACGAGAAGCTCCTGCAGGGTATAGAAGGCTATTAACATAGCAGGAGAAATTAAAACAGAATGTGAAATAAAGGAAGTTTAAACTTTAGATCTCTCATTACAGGAAGTATCTAAGAAAGCTGTGCAAGTCACATAGAGGAGGTTTGACTAAGGCTGCATAAACAAAGTGATTAATTCCTAAATGACAAATAATTGAGCAGAGAGACAGCAGGGGCATGAGTGATGCAAGAACACTCCTTCACTCAACTAAAGTTGTTTTAAGCTCTTTTCCTGTAGAAGATTAGCAAGGGTATCTGCACTGTGGTTCTAGGTAAGTACCAAATTGAAGATTGTTAGGATAGCTTAAAGACGATGGTTGGTTTGTTTCTCCCTCACATTCTGAAGTTTGATCAAGGCATCTCTTCATTTCAGCAAAACAAATGCAATATTTTTTTTATAGCAAAACAATTGCCATATGATAAAACTGAGCAACAATCTATGTTTAGATTTCCCTAATTGTTTGATCAATATCCTGAGTATGATATAATGATATGTATTTTATTGCCTTTTCTCAAGGTGCTTTCACAATGTGACTCGTGCAGAGGCTGCAGAAATACTCACGAAGACAGAGAGTTTGGGAAGCCTCATTCTAAGACCTGGTGGTGGTGCAGAAACAAAGAACTACGCCATATCTATAAGAGAAAATTCTGAGTATGTGTACATTACTTATTACATTAATTAACATATCATTCACATATTGTATGCATAAAATAACAACTATTGGGAATCCAAAGTAAATTTAAAACATTGTAAATTCTATACCAAAGTAGTCAAATGGAAAGAATGGCTGATTTGGATCATTGCTCCTACTATTTTGGCATAAAATGTTAATTTCACTTTCACTCTTTAGTAAAGAACACTTACATTAAAGTCTTGCTCTGCTTATACTTTAAATAAATACTCAGAGAGGATTAGGTAGTGTGGCAAACCTAGCCACTTTAGGTCATATTGCAGAACATTTAAAGGTTGTCTGAAATAGCTGTGTTAACCTAGTGTAAAAATGTATTCATGGGTTTTAGAATAGAGAGCATGCATAGGCTTACAGCCGTGAATAAAGTTGTCAGTTAACTCCAGGAGCCGTGAATAAAGTTGACAGTTGTCTCCCTGAACTGTGTTTCGTCCGTTTACTGGGGGATTTGGGATATTGCCTTCTTTTCCAGCGCTTTACTTTGGATTACCTTCTATACCAGCGGAGATCTTGGGATTTAATATTGCAGCTCCGCTACAGGTAGATTTACAGATCTGGTCATTGGGGAAATATCTCCGAGGTTTTTTTTTTGCCATCTGCAACCTCAGTTGCTTTTTTGCACAACATAACATTGAGGTTTGATTGCAATGTGTTGTTTTGTGTTAGATTTCTGCTTTGTCTGATCACAGCCAGTGGTGTACACACAATCCATGGGGCCCTGGTGCAAAACTGATCCATGGGCCCGCCCCCCATCACTCTCCCACCCCCCCCCCTGCTCCCCCAACAGAGAGAGAGACACACACACATACATACATACCCACAGACATACATAGAGACACACACACAGACACATACATGCAGACAGACACATATACAGACAGGCACACATATATACAAATTGTTTAAGTCACCCTCCTGTTTCCTATCTTTTAGGTGGAGGAGGGTGACTTTCCCTGGGTTCCAGTGGTGGCTCAGGTTGATGAGAGTCTGAGTTTCCACTCTGACTCCCTCCTCTGCTTTCTCCCACGCGGGCTCTGTGTATGTTGGGAGGAGTGACCATGGCAGTCACTTCCCCCTAGCTTATGATATCATCACAGGGGGCCCGGTCGTGCTGTTAAAGCGCCCAGCGCTGACCGGGCCCCCTGAAAATCCATAGCCATTGGGTGGCCCAAACCTGATGGGCCACCCGATGGACCCCTTGAACGGAGGCCGGGCCGGGGCCGCAAAACATGGCCCCCTGGAGTGACTGGCCCGGTCGCAGCTGCAACCCTTGCGACCCCTATATGTACGCCACTGATCACAGTGTAAGATATGTTGAGAGAAAAAGCCACAAAATAAGAGTTTATACCCAATACCTACATGCTCCAAGAGATGCTACTGGGCCCAGTTTTGGTACTTGAGTAACTGGATTTCAAATTCTCAATTTTAAAATAATATAATTATATAACAGGCAGCTTATGTTAACAGGGATGGAAATTGCCACTAGCCATTACCCTGGTAAGTAAAACTTGCACCCTCTAGGCTGGCTATTGTGATTAACTTTTAAAAGGGACACGCAGTTTGGGTGTATAGACCATGTCCCTGCAGTGTTACTGCTCAATTCTCTGCCATTTATACTTTTAAAAATGATATGCCATCATGGGCGTAATTTTCTTTTCTAGCACTGTCTAAAAGGTGACATAGGTCCAGAAAAATCAATTTGTCAGATTTCCAGGTTGAAAAGGACTTATAATTTATTTGGCCCTGTTACTTCCCAAAAACAATCTGGAAAATCGGTCCATGGTGGAACTGGTGGTGAGACAATGCTAAGTAAAAAAAAATATTGAGGCTTTAATACACAACATTTTGAAATGTCCTGTGAAAATTGAATTTGTGCGTGTGAAAAAACACAAATAAAAGCATAACCACAGCTGGCTGTTAAGTCTAAAACTTTTCTCCCCTTTTAAAGTTCGAAAACTATACACAACCTTATATGGAGATCTTGACCTTTCAGGAAGTTTATTGTTGTGAGTTTTGATGGCAGTCTTTTGTCTTCTTACCTGCGGTTCACTAGCAGGTGCTCCCTCTCCTCTGTTCTTCCTGTCTGAAAGCTAGGAAAGCTTTCCCTAGGTTTCCTAAGTTAAGCAATGCAATGAGATAAGCGCATTGGCCGAGAGCACCATCTGATAGCTCTTAGCCAATGAACCACCTGCTTAGTTCTGACAGAGAGCTTTCAGCTCTCAGACGACAAGAGAAGGGGTAGGGAGCGCCACTCAGCAGATGCCAAGTAAGATGTCAAACTGTTGCCATCCTGGCACCATACCACTGCAGTGAGCTGCAATGATCATGGTGCTTGTAGTGTTCCTTTAAGATGACATCTAGCAACTTTTATTTGTATAGCCATACCACACTCTAACTTATTAATCCCTTGTGATAGTTTATTAATAACGCTATTTCTTTTTGTTCTGCTGTTTCATTTTCTCAGTTTGCAGTTTAGGAATGTAAGAAGAAAAAAACCATGTAATTTAATAAAGATACAGATGATTAATATGTTTTTATTTTCTTCCAAAGGAAAGCTCTGATTAAACACTACAGAGTAATAAGCACAGAACAGGGATACACAATTGAGCTTGACAAACCTGTAAGTAAATTTCTGCTAACTTATTACTATACTACCCCACCAAATTTGCCTCATAATCGTTGTACTCTTGCATATGCACAGACTATGCGTACATAAGAACAATATCTTCTTACTTTATCAAACACATACTGAGTGTGGGTCTCTTGATGGTTTTCTCCCATTATTGGATGGTCTGGTGTGGTCTCTGGCATTCTATACAGTGAGGTAGCGTTAAGCGTTAATGAAGTTGTTTATTGAATGTATACAGTTATAGTGTGTGCATAGATCGGTTATTTAAGCCAATTTGTGATCGAGACGTAGTAGTTGCCAGCAACTTGTTCCATGTCATATGGTTACTAGGCAATCCGCTAAACAGAATAAAGTGCAATCACACTGTACATATTAGAGATGGCAGGGCCGGCATTAGGCCTTTAGGCGCCCTGTGCGAAAAATCTTCACAGCGCCCCCCCTTCCCGTCCCCCCCTCCCACACCCCTTCCCACACACCCTGACGCACACACAAACACATGCAGGCAGTCACCACCAGACAGCCAGACACAAACACACAGACATAGAATGTGACAGCAGATAAGAACCATTCGGCCCATCTAGTCTGCCCAGTCAGTCACATACACAGGCAGACAGCCACACACACACATAAACAAACACACACACACACAGGCAGGCAGTCACACACAGACAGCCACACACAAACACACATGCACACAGACAGTCACAGTCACACACAGGCGCGCAGACAGTCACACAGGCGCGCAGACAGTCACACAGGCGCGCAGACAGTCACACAGGCGCGCAGACAGTCACACAGGCGCGCAGACAGTCACACAGGCGCGCAGACAGTCACACAGGCGCGCAGACAGTCACACACGCGCAGACAGTCACACACGCGCAGACAGTCACACACGCGCAGACAGTCACACACGCGCAGACAGTCACACACGCGCAGACAGTCACACACGCGCAGACAGTCACACACGCGCAGACAGTCACACACGCGCAGACAGTCACACACGCGCAGACAGTCACACACGCGCAGACAGTCACACACGCGCAGACAGTCACACACGCGCAGACCATCACATAGTTACCTCTGTTCCTTGTGGAGGCAGACCGGCAGTGCAGCTCCTGGATTCTGGCCGTGGGGGGAAGCAGGGACTCCTTCCTGCTTCCCCTGCAGCAATAAGACGGCATTTTAGCTCCATCCACGTCGCACGCTAAGCCCCGCCTCCGCCGCACGCTAAGCTCTGCCCCGCAGCAATTTTTTTTTTCTTCTGCCATGTGTGAGCTGTGCGGCCACAGGGCGCCCCCTGCTCCATGGCGCCCTGTGCGGCCGCACAGCTCGCACACCCCTAAGGCCGGCCCTGAGAGATAGTGTAACTGCTATGTCAAGATAGAAAATCAACAGGTTGGAAGCCCCAGAACCTACGGATAAAAAGTGGTAAGTAGAGACAGTACTGTTGCTGAGGAAGTATGGCTACTAATAAACAAAGACTGTGTGAATACCAAGAAGAAAGTAAAACATTCTACACAAATCAAAGCGCACTGAGAGACAATATAAGAAGAAATAATTGTTTAGATGAAAATAAATGTAGTGGGCTCTTGTAATTTAAATGGAAAATTAATCGGGTACCCAGTCTAATTACCTCTCTTCTACTTCTAACTGAATTTTTCACATTCTCTAAAACTCAGTCTTTCTGAAACGGAACTTCTCACATTTCCCCTAAAAATAATCTACCTCCATCTATTTCCCTGTATGTCAGTAGAACACCCATTACCTTAACCCATAAAGCTTGCTGATTTGGAGTTACTTTTGATTCAGATCTCATCTTTTCTCCCCACATCCAGTCAATCCCAATCATGTGCCACTTCATTTAGCAATGAATGCTGCTGCCAGACTTACTTTCCTGACTCACCGCTACTTTCATACCTTACCGTTTTTGCCAGTGCTAACATTGGCTAACTACACTAGCGTACACAACTCTCCACTACTCATCACATTTCCTCATTAATTAGTACATGCACTCCTTCTCTTCCCTTGACTCTGTTAATGAATGTCTCTTATCCCTTCTCATGCCCATTACTGCATCTCTCAATTGCAAGATGGTACTGGAATTCCATACTTTGTCCTATTAGACTTTCCCCTAGATTCCAGTTCTTCAAGAAGTCACAGAAAACATACCTTAAATAAAAAATAAAAAAAATAAAAGCTTCTTACTTCGTGTCTTTTCTGTGGTGTTAGTGGTGGCACAGGGAAATTATAATGCCAAACAAGGGCTGGATGGAAATATTAACACAGGAACCAGCAATTGAGAGATATGAGCATCAATCCAAGATAAGTTAAGTTAGTCCATTTCTAATAATCACTGAAAGAAAAAAAGAAAAGAAATGCATGATGGGAATACTAAAAAAGGAACCAGGAAAAGGAAGATCCTCGGGATCAACCCAGGATAGACTAAAGCTAGGTCAAATCCAAGGGTCAATAAAGATATATAATGTTCAAAAACAACTAATCAAGTATGAGCCTAAAATGCCAGGGAATCCACTATAGAAGAGCAGAGCGTATCCAGATCAGAAAAGGTTTCACTGTGGTGCTGATGTCTCTAACTCACCTCTAAGAAGACACTGGCTCAGCACTAACGTTTGGTGTCCTCGAGAGGCTAGTGTCACCACAAAGGCACATGGCATCAAGAACCAAGCAAGAGGGCCATGGGTTGGCCACAACAAATACATTTAGAGCATGGTCCATTCTGGGATATTTAACCTGGTGAGTCATTTTCATTAGATAAATCAACAGAGTAGTTATTCAAACCTAATACATTCATTATTGTTTATCTGTACCTAATTGACCTCTTGCTCTTTGTTCTGTTTGGCTGGAACCTTAGTTACCACATTGTGTCTGAGACAAGTTGCCTGTAGGCACAGTCTCTCTGAGATTTCTCTTTATATGATGTTTTTTTTTTTTTTGTGTGTGTGTGTGTGTGTGCATTGTGTCTTGAAAAAATTCCCAATGGCTGAAACATTGGTATGTGTACACAGCATGTATTATGTTTTCAAAGCATTCAAAGTCTTTAACCCCTTAAGGACACATGACATGCCTGACATGTCATGATTCCCTTTTATTCCAAAAGTTTGGTCCTTAAGGGGTTAAAGCGGCACTGTCATGCCGAACTTACCTTTCCTCAATCTCTTCCTCTTCTCCCCCTCTCTCGGGATCTGTTATTCTTTTCTTCCTGTCTTCTTTAGTTTTCTTTAAAATCATAAGACAAAGTAGGGACTCTGTCTTATGGAGGATTCCTCCGCTTGACCAGCTCTGACCAGCGGAGGAGCAAAGTGTGCTTCATTTCCGCTGGTCAGACCAATTTTCCCATGATCCCTAGCTTTCCTCCCAGTTCCCACAATGCTTCCTGTCAGTATTGCCGAACGTCCTGTCACTTAGACAGAACGCCGGCAAAACTGCCGAATTGCATCCTAACAGAATGAGCACTGTTTCTCCATTGGTGTTAGGATGCAATTCGGTACTTTGTTCGGATTGGAATTACATTCAAATGAATGAAACTCCGATCCTATTCATTGCTGTGGCTGCATCTTGCAGCCGCTTAGTAGATAACTCCCTAATTCCCACGGTATCAGGGAGCTATCTACTAAAAGGCTGAAAGACCTAAATTGGTCTTTCAGCCAAATTTACTAACACTAAGTAAAAATGACTTGGTATTAGTAAATAATATGCCCCTACTCGCTATACCGCGAGTAGGGGCATGTCTAGTAAGCAGTGAGCAGCCTGTGGCTGCTCACTGTAAAAAAAAAAAATAATAATATTGCCCCCCACCCCTAAACGACGGGTGGGGGCTGTAAAGTAAAATAAGGGAGGGAGACCTATTGTCCCCCCCCCGGCCCCCACCCCTGAGCGGTGGGTGGGGGCCATAAAGATAATGAGGGGGGGGGGGGACCTACTGTCCTCCCCCCCCGGCCCCCACCCCTGGGCGGCGGGTGGGGGCCATAATAGTAGTAGGGGGGGGGACCTACTGTCCTCCCCCCCTGGCCCCCACC
Organism: Pelobates fuscus; assembly: GCF_036172605.1. Classification (NCBI taxonomy): domain Eukaryota; kingdom Metazoa; phylum Chordata; class Amphibia; order Anura; family Pelobatidae; genus Pelobates; species Pelobates fuscus. The sequence continues at coordinate 216,678,285 of NC_086322.1, forward strand.
CCTGGGCGGCGGGTGGGGGCCATAATAGTAGTGGGGGGGGGACCTACTGTCCTCCCCCCCGGCCCCCACCCCTGGCCGGTGGGTGGGGACCATAATGGTAATAAGAGGGGGGGGGGACCTACTGTCCTCCCCCCCCCCGGCCCCCACCCCTGGGCGGCGGGTGGGGGCCATCATAGTAATAAGGAGGGGGGGCCTACTGCCCCCCCCCCGGCCCCCACCCCTGGGCGGCGGGTGGGGGCACTAAGTAAATTTCCCCCCCCCCCCCATCAAGGTGACTAGGGGTGCCCAAGCCCCTAGTCACCCACCCAAATAAAAAATGCCCCTACCTACCCCCCTCACCCTCAAAAATAGTGAGGGGGGAATAAAATTGCTAACCTGTAAAGTAAAATTAAACTTACCATTCGACGTCTTCTTTTTTCTAAAATCTTCATTTTTCAGCCCCAAAAAAGGGCAAATAAAAAACCATCATAGCCGTCGAACTAAAAATAAAATAAAAAACCCGAGCGCAAAAAAAAAAACCAGACGAAAAAGAAAAAACCCGAGCGCACAAAAAAAATAATCCATCTTCACCCATGGAGGGCTCCGCGCAGACTGAGCTCCGCAGGGCGGGGCAAGGCTTATAAAGCCTTGCCCCGCCCTGCAATTAGCCTAAGAACACTCTGATTGGTGGGCTTAAGCCAATCAGAGTGCTCTTTGTCATTTTACAAGCGTGGGAAAGTTCTTTGGAATTTTCCCACGCTTGTAAAATGACACAGAGCACTGTGATTGGATGGCTTGAAATCCATCCAATCACAGTGCTCTGTGTCATTTTACAAGCGTGGGAAAATTCCAAAGAACTTTCCCACGCTTGTAAAATGACACAGAGCACTGTGATTGGATGGATTTCAAGCCATCCAATCACAGTGCTCTGTGTCATTTTACAAGCGTGGGAAAATTCCAAAGAACTTTCCCACGCTTGTAAAATGACAAAGAGCACTCTGATTGGCTTAAGCCCACCAATCAGAGTGTTCTTAGGCTAATTGCAGGGCGGGGCAAGGCTTTATAAGCCTTGCCCGCCCTGCGGAGCTCAGTCTGCGCGGAGCCCTCCATGGGGGAAGATGGATTATTTTTTTTGTGCGCTCGGGTTTTTTCTTTTTCGTCTGGTTTTTTTTTTTGCGCTCAGGTTTTTTATTTTATTTTTAGTTCGACGGCTATGATGGTTTTTTTATTTGCCCTTTTTTGGGGCTGAAAATGAAGATTTTAGAAAAAAGAAGACGTCGAATGGTAAGTTTAATTTTACTTTACAGGTTAGCAATTTTATTCCCCCCTCACTATTTTTTAGGGTGAGGGGGGTAGGTAGGGGCATTTTTCATTTGGGTGGGGGGTGGGTGACTAGGGGCTTGGGCACCCCTAGTCACCTTGATGGGGGGGGGGGGGGAATTTACTTAGTGCCAGGGGTGGGGGCGGGGGGAGGACAGTAGGTCCCCCCCCATTATCGTTATGGCCCCCACCCGCCGCCCAGGGGTGGGGGCCGGGGGGGAGGACAGTAGGTCCCCCCCCCCTTTTACCATTAGGGCCCCCACCCGCCGCCCAGGGGTGGGGGCCGGGGGCTGGAGGACAGTAGGTCCCCCCCCCCTTATTACTATTAGGGCCCCCACCCGCCGCCCAGGGGTGGGGGCCGGGGGGAGGACAGTAGGTCCCCCCCCTATTACTATTATGGCCCCCACCCGCCGCCCAGGGGTGGGGGCCGGGGGGTGGAGGACAGTAGGTCCCCCCCCCCCTTATTACTATTATGGCCCCCACCCGCCGCCCAGGGGTGGGGGCCGGGGGGGGAGGACAGTAGGTCCCCCCCCCCTTATTACTATTATGGCCCCCACCCGCCGCCCAGGGGTGGGGGCCTGAGGGGAGGACAGTAGGTCCCCCCTCATTCCCATTATGGCCCCCACCCGCCGTCCAGGGGTGGGGGCCGGCGGGGGAGGACAGTAGGTCCCCCGTCCCCCCCTTATTACCCTTTTTTTTTTTTTTTTTTTTTTTACAGTGAGCAGCCACAGGCTGCTCACTGTTTAGTGGACATGCCCCTACTCGCGGTATAGCGAGTAGGGGCATTGGGGAGATTTTAATCTCCCTTGTGCTATTATGGGGGTCATATTGACCCCCATAGAGTGAGGAGGGGACCTGGGGGGCTTATGAAGTGGTGGGGAGCACTGCTCCCTGCCGCTTCTGTCTTTACATATTGCAAGGAGGGAGCTGCACGCCGGTAGCTCCCTCCTTGTAATAAACCGAACAAACAAACGAACACTGATACACTGTGTTAGTTTGTTCGTCTGATTTTTTTTCTATTCATTCGTCTGTCTGATGAATGAATGAATGAATAGGTGAAATTCCCGTTCGCATGTCCAGATGTTTCACTGGGCATGTGCGGGAATCTCAGGGCTATCTAGTGTGGGTAGATGACGTGTCCCACAGGGACTTCACCTACCCACACAAAGATGGCGGCGCCCTGAATATAGATCGGGGCAGAAAATAAAGAATAAAAAATAGGTAATGTGGGGGGCATAGGGGCATTTGGGGGTGACTAGGGGGTCGATTGGATGTAGTTGAGGCGGGAGGGGGGTTAAAAAAAAAACGGAATTCGGCATGACAGTGCCGCTTTAACAATATACTACCTTACCAGCTCCAGCAAATTCTCTCATTCACAGACAATTGTCTAATTTATATTTGATTGTCTTTCATTGCATGTGAAATTTTATGAGATGTGGCAGTTCCTTTACTGTTCTCAAAAGGAATTTTTTTTATTTATTTATTTTTTAACCAGCCCATTTAAAATAGTGACATATTGACTCCGGTCGCACCGCCATCTTAGCTGGCCAGGCTTTGTAATAGCTCCCCGCCACCTTGAGGCAATCCTTACCCATCTGCACTACCCGTGCAGTGCTGCTCCGGACATCGGGCCAATCTTGCTGCATCTGGAGGAGTGGACTGAGCTCCGTTTGGCTACCCAACTCCGTTTGGCTACTGATCACTGTCTCCAATATGTACTGTGATGGTTTTCCCTTGTTACGTATGTGTTTCCCTTTGTATTTGGCAATCACTTGCCCCTGTCCCCTGTGGCAAACCTAGCCACTTACAGAATGTCCTTGTATATATCTTGCTATTACTGCATTGCAGAACATTTAAAAGTTGACTCCCAGGCTAAGTGTCGTGTGGTCCTTGGGAATGGGAATTATGCTGTGTGTCCTGCCTTCTGTATGATGAATCCTGATTACCAGCGGAGAGCCCTTGGATTAACCCCTGCTGCTCCGCTACACATTTGTCCATTTTATCAAAAATTTACAACGTCCTCCTACTACCTGTATTACCACAAATGACCTGGATTCGCCATACTTTGCCCTGGGGAGGGGTGTGCGCCAGGGCTGCCCACTCTCGCTTCTGTTGTTTAATCTTGCTATTGACTCATTACTGAGAGCTCTTGAGAAGCTGCAGGGGTTTAGAGGCATACTGATGGGTGATGTTACACTGAAAGTCAAAGCATTTGCTGATGATCTTTTACTCTTTATCACTGACCACCCCTTGTTGACCTGCTAGAGACATTCTGTGACATGGCGGGCCTTAGAGTAAATTGGGTCAAATTATGTGCCCTTCACTTGAGTGGGCGCCCTACGCCGCCACTCTTTCGAAGGCTTCCTTTGCGGTGGCAGTCTTAAATATATTGGCATTGAAATCCCTAGGGATCACTTCTCATATACAAATGTAATATTCTGCCAATTTTTTTTTTTTCAATTTGAAACTTTGGTTTTATTGGTGTATCACATTGTTTAGCTTTCGGCTCCTGCTCGCCAGGGTACAGAATAAGAGAGAAGGGGTTATGCAGGACATTTTGTTACATCATTGGGGTCAAGTAAATTTTCAGTTTTGCACATATTATCACCTTAACACATTACCTTCCTTTTCTCTGTTTAGCATTACTAATCCGTCTATAAGTTGGCTCGGGAATCTTCTGGTCCCCTTTCTGTCAGTACCTGTGTTTTCGTTGTGGGTATGTAATTTGTGCTTGTTGTACAGTCCCCTCTAGTCGTTGCCATGTCTCCCCCTCTACTTCCCTTCTTAATCGCTATGTCTCCTCCCCTCCTGACCTGAGTGCTCACTGAGGCACGTTCTCCATCTCTCCCCCGCTTGGCTCGTGTGCTTCCTCTGCCCTATGTGTTTGTCTGCCATTAGCTCATATTTCCAGTTGAGAGACGTTTGGACCTCTCTGCAGAAAGGTTTGATTTTGTTACATGACCACCATATGTGGCTCATCAAGCCTTCCTTCCCTCTACATCTCCAGCATTCAATTGTTGTACCTTTGTGTATCGCAGCGAGTTTCTCTGGCACCATGTACCATGTACTGTATTGTAGCTTTCGGATGGTCTCTAGGTGGGTTGTGCATAGTGTATTCCCCTTGTGTATTGTGAATGCCCTTTGCCATGCTTCCGCCTCAATATTATAGCCCAGTTCTGTGTGCCATGCTGTTTGGAAATTCATGGCTATCCCTGTGTCTAGTGTCAGTAGGGAGGTGCACATTGTCGACAGTGCTTTTTGGGGGGGTCTGCCCGCCAGGCACAGTTTTTCGATGCTGTTCGTTTGTGTTTTCTCCAGGCTCTGTATTGTCGCGCCCGTCAGGAGCGACTTCATTTGTAGATATGTGAACAATGCTCTGTTTGGTATGTTGTATAGTGTTTGGAGTTCTGGAAAGGGCAACAGTTTGTTGTCCTTATAAAGATTTTTAATCGTGGTGCAACCCTGCTCCTCCCATGGCTTCGTGTCTAGGGATGGGATACCCACTTTGAGGCATGTGATTGGCACGTCCTGCCGTATTGCTCTCTGTTCCTTCTCACCTCCCCTTTCTTCGTCCCAGTGTTTTAGTGTCAAAGTAGTGGTCGGTAGGGGGTATATGTGGTGTGAGCGCATGGATTTCGGGAGCCAAAAGAGGTCCCTCAGGTCCTGTTTATTGATCCAATGGGCCACTGTGGTGTTTCCCCTTCTGCTGTGGCTGCTTTGACTGTTGCTAGCTGCGCTGCTTTGTAATAGTCTTTTATGCTTGATAGGCTTAGTCCCTCCCCCCCCCCCTCATGGTGGGTTGTTGCAGGATACCAGATGCCACCCTTGGTTTTTTGTTGGCCCACACGAATCGGGTAATTAATCTCTGTATTGTGGCTAGGTGTGTGTTTGGCAGTGCTATTGGTAGAGCGTGTAACAGGTATTGGAATTTTGGGAGTAGCATCATTTTCACTGCGGCTATCCTCCTCACCCATGATAAGTATTTCCCTTCCCATGATCTGAGTGTGGTGGCCATGACTTTTGTGAGTGTGGTGTAGGTTTTTTTCCAGTAAGTTGTTTAGGTTGGGTGGGATTTTGATACCTAAGAAGGTTAATTGGTCTGTTCTCCAGTCTAGGGGAAAGGCTGTTTTGAGTCTCTCTAGCGTGTTTGGTTGGATCCCCATTCCCATGGCCTGCGTCTTGGTGACATTTAGTTTATAGTATGATTGTTTCCCATATTCGGAAATAGTTGCCATTAGGTTTGGTAATGATATGTGTGGCTGCGTTAGTGTCAGTAACACATTGTCACGAATAAGTTCGCTTTATATTCTCTGTCTCCTATTTTCACTCCATGTATGGATGTGTTTTGTCTTATGGCCGCTGCCAGCGGTTCAAGGGCCATCACGTATAGTAGTGGTGAAAGGGGGCACCCCTGTCTTGATCCATTAGTTATCTTGAGAGGGTCTGAGACAAACCCTGCATTTAGGACCCTTGCTTTGGGTGGGTTGTATAGTGCCCTGACCGCTGAGAGGAAGCCCTCTGGTACCTCAAACCGGAGATGGACCTTTTCCAGGAACTCCCAGCTCAGTCGGTCGAAGGCTTTTTCTGCGTCTAGCGACACCAGCAATCCTCCCACTTTCATGCGTTGGGCACTCTGAATGATATCTAGTACTTTCCTGGTATTGTCCCCTCCCTGTCTATTTTTTATAAACCCAACTTGGTTTGTGTGGATTATGTGGGGTAGTATCTTGCTGAGACACGTTGCGTATATTTTTGCATATAGTTTAGCATCCGTGTTTAACAGGGATATGGGGCGGACATTTTGTGGGCAAGTGGGGTTTTTCCCTGGTTTTGGGAGAGTGATAATGTGGGCCATCGGGGTCTCAGTGGGCAATTGTTGTCTGTGTGTGTGTGTGTGTGTGGCTTCGCAAAGCCGTCTGGGCCCAGGGACTTACCTATTGGTAGGTTCAGGATAGCTTCCTTTACTTCTTTGTGTGTTATAGGGGCGGTGAGTTCCTACTGTTGCAGCTGCATGAGGGTGGGCAGTTGTATCGTGTTTAAGTAATCTTGTATATCTTGGGAGTGTAGTTGGTGCGTTTGTGTGTCTTTGGCTAGGTTATATAGCGATGTATAGTACTTCGCAAAAATGTTGCTTATATCTTTGGGTGCTGTGACTTTGTGTCCCGCTTCTGTGTAAAGGTATGCAATCTTTTGGTTAGTTTGTTTGGCTTTGAGGTGTTGGGCTACCAGTTTACCCGCCCTGTTGCCCTGGGAGTATTGAGTCGCTTTAAATCTATGTAGTTGGTGTCCCGTCTTTTCTAGGGCCTGTTTGTTTGTGTATATCTTGGGTGATTTTTATTATGCGGTTTTTCAACTCGTGTTGGGGCCCGTTGGTTTTGAGCTGTTCTGGAGTTCTTTTTGCCACTCCCTCATTTGTACCTGTGCTTGCCTTTTTAGATGAGCTGCTCTCTGTATCATCATACCCCTAACTACTGATTTGTGCGCTTGTCATATGGTGTTGTGTGGCATGTGGTCTGTAGCATTCTCCGTAAAATAGTGCTCAAGTTCTGTTTCTACCGATTTTACGAATGTAGGGTCTGTGAGCAAGGAGTCGTTTAGTCTCCACGGGCTGCTGTGTGTGGATTCATATAGGTCGGTGTGACGAAGTGCCCTTCGCCACTTGGTCCTGGAGAGGCCTACTTGCCAGCCTCCTCCCCTGTGACTATGACTCTTTGATGTATTTGGCTTTAAAGCCCCTATTCTACCTTCAGACAGACTATTTATGTAGGTTGCTTTATTTCTCTTATGTTTTAGTCACCCTGTACCCATTATAGGTGCAGGGTGTGTGTAATGAAATTGTTTATAGTGTGTGTGTGTGTACTGTGAAATGTATTGCCTGCTCTCCTGTACTGTTGAGGATTGCTACCAACTAGATGGATTTGGCTATGGAGCATGTGTAGTGCCCTCTGTTGGTAGCAACAGTAATATGCACTACCTGAATAGCAAGACTGGTAATTTGCATATTCGAGTAGATTTGCATATCGCTAATTCTGCATGCAGGAGAGACATTTTGTCTTATTTATGGTCTTCCCCACCCATTTATAAATATGTAATGATGTTATAATAAGTCACTGTATGTTGCCTGCTATGATTTGACTGTTTGCTGTGAAAACTCAATAAAATTACAATGTTAATGTAATGACCATATGGGCTAGTCCCAAGTAAAATAAAGTTTTAGACAGTTCTTCTTGATCCCTCAAAACTTAGCCTTGTCTCGTTATTGGAGGGAGCTGCTATAATCACACTTGGGATTGCTATGCTCTGCATGCTCCCCTGAGCTTGAATCACTTAGCTCTTTTAAGAGCTGTTCCTGTTATGCTCTCCTTGGAGGAGAGGTCTTCCCCACACAGTCCTGGATGCTGGAGGTTCATACAGGGTGGAATGAAGAGGTCTTTCCCACACGATCCTGGAGGACAGAAGCTGATCCAGGGTGGAAGGAAGACGGCGAGACTCCAGTCAAGCTGCAGTGGTTGTGGTGTCTTGTGGTCCTCGGCGCAAGCTAGGAAGCGTCCATCAACGGAGGGTACTCGGTCTGAGTATGGGGAGCTCCGTTACAGTCGACCACTGGGGCGTGGTCTGACCAGGTAATCTGTACTATGGAGCATCCCTTAACCTGTTCTAGGTGTTGGCCAGTTATTAATATACCATCTATTCTAGAGTTATGTGCGGTGGAGAAGAAAGTGTATCCTCTCTCCCCCACCTGTGTTGCTCGCCATACATCGTAATAATGGTATTCATGTAGTAGCTTGTTTATCGCTTTGCTCTGTCTCTTGAGTGGTCTCATCCTCGCTACAGTGTATACTGAGGGGGTATCTATTGTGGGATCTAGTACATGGTTAAAATCCCCACATATAATTCCTATTCCCTTTTTTACGGGCTATATTTTCTTAAGTATGTGGTGTAGAAAGTTCCTTTGTTCCGTGTTGGGGGCAAATACATTTGTAATAGTATATTCAACATCATTAAAGGTCCCCCCCAGTATGACATATCTCCTCTCCTTGTCTATATCTAGGTGTGAGAGGTTAAACGCTATGTCTTTTCTAATGAGTATGGAAGCGCCTTTGGATTTGCTTGTGTTGGTGGCGTGATATTGATGCGGGTATTCTCGTTCCAGCAGGGGTGTGTGGGCATTGGTCTTAAAGTGGGTTTCTTGGAGACATATTACATCCGGTTTGTGTTTGGTCAGGTCTTTACGGAGTAGGCTCCGTTTTGATGGGTGGTTAAGTCCCTTTGTATTATGGGTATATATTTTCATGGGGGGTCATACATTATAGGTGTGAGTGGAAGTGTCGCTAGTTCTTTCAGTCGGGGGCGCCTCCCTTCCCAGCATAAACGGCCCAGGTGGCGACTCCCTATTGGGGGTGGGTTGTGGGTTTGCGTTCCTAGGTGGGCAGCTTGCACCAACTTCGTTGTTTTGCTGAGTTGGTGTAACCATGGTGTGCATACAATGTGATTCACATACAATTAACATAATAAAATAAACATTCCAACAATTAACAATAAACAGTTTTGGCCTGGCGCCAGTGATGGGCGCAACGGGGTAGGAAACGATGTGCTTCCATGTCTGTGCAACTCGGTCTTGATATTTCGATCACTTATTCTTTCTCCCCCCTTTAGTCGTATTCAGCCATATTAGCCGTATTCAGCCATTTATGTACTGTACTGTGCCCTGAATTTTTTTTTTCTTACAGGGACTATGTTGGGGCATGATTGGCATTCCCAAGCCCCCCCTCTCATTATGCTATCTGTCCCAGAGTCTCTGTTAGTACTTGCCGCAGTCAGCGGATTATGTGTGGTTCCTCTGTCCGTTCTTAGGGACCCTCTTCCATGCTGGGGTGAATCGGTCCTGGTTCGCTGTGGTGGTCGGCAGTTTCGGTGGTGGCAATCCCCATTCTCTAAGGATCTTTGCTCCAGGAACCTGGGGGGGTTCCACTGAACATTGTTCTTCCAGGAGGTATAGAAACAAATGCAGGGGGGGAATGGAAGTTCAGCGGTGTTTGCGAGGTCGAGTGTCCGATTTTAGTTCCACGCACTTGACGGCCAAACACCGCTGCCTGCGTTCGTGCGAACAAGATGGCCACCACATGTTCGTCCATACAAACGGTGGCCACCCTGAGGTGTGAATCATGATTGAAGTGTTAACAGGAGTGAATGAGGTTAATAAGCATACTGGTGGTCTAGGTATTTCGTGGTTTTGTTCGGTTTCTGAACAAAACAGAGAAAAAATATTTTTAACAGAACAAAACAAAATATTCCAGTAACAGGGTGGTATGTCACACTTACTTATTAACAGTAACCTATTTGGTTTTGTAAAACTTACGCCATATTTTCTGCATGTTTGGTCTTCCAGGTCAGGTTTTCTGACTAAATGATCGGCTTAAGCAACTTAACCACTACAGCTCACTGTAACTATTATGTTGCCAAGAGTCCAATGTTGTCAACCCATGGTTATGTGTGAACGTTGTTCCCCCAGGAATTCTCCTTCTGCATTACTGATCTAAATTCCTTCTGAGTTTGGGAGCATTTGCTGAGGGCCCCTCTCCTGCTGGTCTGAATGGGTTAAACCCCCTCAGCCACTTACCTTTCTCCAGCGCCGGGCTCCCTCTGTGCTGTGGAACTCTCCATCCCCTGCCGACGTCAGATCCGAATGCGCATGCGCAGCAAGAGCCGCGCACGCATTCAAAGACCCCATATGAAAGCATTACTCAATGCTTTCCGATGGAAGACCAGCGTCTTCTCACTGTGATTTTCACAGTGAGAATCGCGGAAGCGCCTCTAGCGGCTATCAGTGAGACAGCCACCAGAGGCTGGATTAACCCTCAGTGAAACATATCAGTTTCTCTGAAACTTCTATGTTTCCAGCTGCAGGGTTAAAACTAGAGGGACCTGGCACCCAGACCACTTCATTAAGCCTATAGTGGTCCTTTAAAACATTAAAATACAGTTAATTTTGGGACAGCTCCCAGGTTTCCTGGCACTGCAAAACAGACTGAAGTATGTGTAGAGTGCTTCACAAAAAAAGTTCATTTTTTTTTTTTGATGTTTTTAAATCTTACAGATTAACACACTACAGCAAAATAACTTTTTCTCAAGAGGCACCATATATAGTTAACGTTTACATTTTCAAATGTAAAAAAAAAAAATACCTGTTTAACTAGAATTTATCAGTGTTTGGCAGAATATCTGTGACCAATTTTCTTGGAGACTTTGTTTTTGTATAAACAATTTTCTCACATACTTCTCATTCTTCTGCATTTAACATACTCCAAAGAGAAAACGTTCTACATTGCTTGGCATATTTATATAATTATTTGGGAGAAGCCCCATGTCTGCAGATCTAAAAGGAATGTGTGACAATATAACATGCCAGACGGTTGTTAGTATTGCTGTTTTGCAATAAACTAATTATTTGCTATTTATACAGTAGCTAACATTTTTTTTTATATTTCATTACAGTAAATCTTTTCATGTGACAACACTGAATAAATGACACTCTGCTACAATGTAAAGTAGTAAGTGTATAACTTTAAATTTGCTGTCCCCTCAAAATAATTCAACACACGGCCATTAATGTGTAAACCAGGGGTAGTCGACCTTTTTCTACCTACCGCCCACTAATGCATCTTTCTTGATGGAAAAATGTCCTTACTGCCCACCAGTTTTCGCGCAAGTGCAGAATATTTTTAGAAAGGGTTTTTAAAAAAAATAAAATAAATGTACGTGTACATTTATCTTTTTTTTTTTTTTTAATTCTTTATTTTTCTTGTACACAAGATAACATACAAGCTTGCATAGCCATGACGGCTGATGCATGCATTTCAACAGTAGTCACAAGCGTGGCAGATCGAACAGCACATTTTAGATATATGTAAGGAACTTCATGCTTTAAAACAGTAGTAGTATTGTTAAGCTACCTGCGCTTGTGTACATGTCGGGTAAGCTTAGAGTCATTAAGTGTAAAGTCATAGGAGTGTGGTGCAACCTTTGAGTGGAGAGTAATATTGCACTTTATGTGTGTATATAATAACAAGCTTTGGATCTTCAGTGATCTGTAGTGTTTGTGCTAGGCTGCTCAAGCGTATGCAAATAAAGGTTGCGTTTAGAGTGATAGGAGTGTGGCATAACCCTGGAAAGGGGGGTACCCATTGTTACTTTGTAAAACAGGCTAAAATAGTTGTAAATGGGGTACATGTGAAAGGTAAGATTAAGCGTTTAACTAGAGTATACTCCTATGAGTTTCATGTGGTAAAACATAGCTTTAGTAGATTATGAGAGTTAGTAATGCCAATAAGCAGAGAAGCTAATATAATGTAAGACAGCTTTGTGTGTCCGTTGAGCAATAGGTAAGCTCGGCGTCTGTGGCCGAGGCTTCAGCCGATTCCACACTCCTGGCTCAGTAAGACTTTGGCACCGCTGGGAATCAGGGGGGCTCCGCTGCAACTCCCCGGGTTTTCGTGGGTACCTTGTGTGGTGAGCATACTTTCTCGGCGATGTGCCTGCTTTGCCTCTCCTCATGCTGATCCGTGAGTTGGTGTCTGGGTGTTTCCTCCGAGTAGAGGGTCAGAGCCCCTCAGGGCGCTTGTAGCAGCTTTGCTAGTTTGTTGGCGAGCAACGCGCTGAGTGTCTATCTGGCCTCTGTTGACTGAGAGCCGCGCATAGGCCCCCCATTTGTGGCTCTTTTGCTTGAGTAGCGGTGGGCCCTGCGTGTGGGTTCTCCGCTTGTGTCGGGACCCAGGTAGGCAGTTTCTGATGTGTGGTCTGCGGCATAAGAGTCGGGAGGTAGCCTTCGCTCTTCTATTTCGCTTAGTCCCGGTTGGTGGCTCTATGGTGCGCCGGAGGAGTGGTTGGCTTGCGGGAGGCCGTTTTGGCTGTATGGGTCTGCGCCAGTGTGGCCCATAGTCGCTCCCAAAAGTGGTCAAAGGCTGCTGTTATACTGGCCTCATGGGGAGTCCCGCTTGTAGGTCTCACTTGTAGAGGCTGGGTGAGTATGGGCCCCTGAACGCGGTCGGCGTCCGCCATTTTGGTTACCAGTTGCGGGTTGTGTACACCCGCAGGAGCTTGTAGGAGCCTGTGGCCCTGTGTGGTGTGGACCGGGATGACCCCCGCCGGTCCATGGGGTGGGAACGTGAGCTCTGCGGTAAATCCGCTGGGTGTGAGGGTTGCGAGAGAGCGGCCATCTCTCCCGCGCTGCCCCTGGGAGTTTGCCGCATGTTGGCGTGTCAGCAGGCCTCAATAGTTGGATCGGGGCACCCGGCGGTCGAACTGCTCGCTTGTGGTATTGGGTTGTTCGCCTGGGTGTCCCCCGCTTGTCAGGAGCTATCCTGGAGTTGGACGTGCCGAGTTTCATGGGCTTTTCCCCATAAAAGGACGTTTTGGTTCAGGAGCTGGGTCTCGGCACGTCTATTCAGCTCGGCTGCTCGGCTCCGCCCCCCACATTTATCTTTTTATTTCTACTTTATCCATGTTTATAATGTTTTTAACTTTATAAAGTTTAATGAGAAAACAATAAAGTTAATTGAAATTACCTTTACTAGTGATTAATGAGGTCCTTGAGGTTGATGCTGCGAGACTAAATATTATCTGGTTTGATTTTCGTAAGGTGGATGGGGGGGGCTGTGAGGTGGGTAGGTGTTCTGTAAGCTGGGTAGGGAGGCTGTATGGTGGGTAGGAGTTCTGTATGGTGGGTAGGGGGACTGTGAGTTGGTATGGGGGCTCTGAGGTGGATGGGGGTCTGTATAGTGGGTAGGGGAGCTGTGAGGTGGGTAGGGGGGCTCTATAGTGGGTAGGGGAGCTGTGAGGTGGGTAGGGGGGCTCTATAGTGGGTAGGGGAGCTGTGAGGTGGGTAGGGGGGCTGTATAGTGGATAGGGGGGCTGTATAGTGGATAGGGGAGCTGTATAGTGGGTAGGGGGACTGTGAGGTGTATAGGGGGGACTGTGAGGTGAATAGGGTGGCTGTATAGTGGGGGCTGTATAGTGGGTAGGAGGGCAGTGAGGTGGGTAGGGGGGCTCTATAGTGGGTAGGGGGCTGTATAGTGGGTAGGGGGACTGTGAGGTGAATAGGGGGCTGTATAGTGGTTAGGGGAGCTGTGAGGGGCAGTATAGTGAGTAGGGGTCTGTGAGGTGGGTAGGGGTGCAGTATAGTGGGTAGAGGGACTGTCTGTGAGGTGGGGGGCGTTTGAATGGGGGGTAGGGGGCTGTAAAAAGGTAAATACCTTTCAGTGTCCTCTTGGTCCGGTAGCAGCTCTCCAGAAACGTGCGTGGGGGCGGAGCTTGTTTGCGGGAGGCAGAGCTTCAGTTAGGAGGCAGGGCATGCGGCAAAAATTATTTTAGACTGTGCAGGGAGACTGACAGGTCTCCCTGCAGCTGCTGGCAGCCACACCAGCCCCCAGCTCCTCCCTCCTTCCTCCCCTCGGACTGACAGGCTGGCACAGTGCGAAGGGAGGATTAATCAGAATGATTAGGGCTGTCAGCCCAGCCCCAACCACCCACTCTCTCAAACAGAGGATTTAGCAGCCGAAATCCCTACCGCCCACTTGGAATCCTGACACGCCCACTAGTGGGCGGTAGGGACCAGGTTGACGACCCATGGTCTAAACCATTCGCAACAAAAGTGAGTACTCCCAATTAGCCATTTTCCCTCCCCAGTGTCATGTGACTTGTTAGTGTTACAAGGTCTCCGGTGTGAATGAGGAGCAGGTGTGTTAAATTTGGTGTTATTGCTCTCCCACTCTCTCATACTGTTCACTGGAAAGTTCTACATAAAGATGGCCTAGGCTATAAGAAGATTGCCAAGACCCTGAAAATGAGCTGCAGCACGGTGTGCAAAACCATACAGCGGTTTAACAGGACAGGTTCCACTCAGAACAGGCCTCGCCATGGTCGACCAAAGAAGTTGAGTGCACGTGCTCAGCGTCATATCCAGAGGTTGTCTTTGGGAAATGGATGTATGAGTGCTGCCAGCATTGCTGCAGAGGGGTGGGGGGTCAGCCTGTCAGTGCTCAGACCATACGCCGCACACCATCAAATTGGTCTGTATGGCTGTTGTCCCAGAAGGAAGCCTCTTATAAAGATGATGCACAAAAGAGCCCGCAAACAGTTTGCTGAAGACAAGCAGACTAAGGACATGGATTACTGGAACCATGTCCTGTGGTCCGATGAGACCAAGATAAACTTATTTGGTTCAGATGGTGTCAAGCGTGTGTGGCGGCCACCAGGTGAGAGAGTTCAGACGAGAGAGGAGGGATATGACAGAAACATTTAAATACATTAAGGGAATCAACACAGTAAACGAGGAGACTATAATTAAAAGAAGAAAAACTACCATAACAAGCGGACATAGTCTTAAATTAGAGGGGCAAAGGTTTAAAAATATGTAGTGGATGCATGGAATATACTTCTAGCTGACGTAGAGGTTAACTTAGTGAAGGAGTTTAAGCATGCATGGGATAGGCATAAGGCTATCCTAACTATAACATAAGGCCAGGGACTAATGAAAGTATTTAGAAAATTGGACAGACTAGATGGGCCTAATGGTTCTTATCTGTCGTCACATTCTATGTTTCTATGAGTACAAAGCATGGTGGTAGGAGTGTCATGGTCTGGGCCTGCATGAGTGCTGCTGGCACTGGGGAGCTTCAGTTCATTGAGGGAACCATGAATGCCAACATGTACTGTGACATACTGAAGCAGAGCATGATCCCCTCCCTTCGGAGACCGGGCCGCAGGGCAGTATTCCATCATGATAACAACCCCAAACACACCTCCAAGACGACCACTGCCTTGCTAAAGAAGCTGAAGGTAAAGGTGATGGACTGGCCAAACATGTCTCCAGACCTAAATGAGCATCTGTGGGGCATCCTCAAACAGAAGGTGGGGGAGTGCAAGGTCTCTAACAAAAACCAGCTCTGTGATGCCGTCATGGAGGAGTGAAAGAGAACTCCAGTGGCAACCTGTGAAGCTCTGGTGAACTCCATGTCCATGAGGGTTAAGGCAGTGCTGGAAAATAATTGTAGCCACACAAAATATTGACACTTTGGGCCCAATTTGGACATTTTCACTTAGGGGTGTACTCCCTTTTGTTGCCAACGATTTAGACAATAATGGTGGTGTGTTATTTTGAGGGGACAGCAAATTTACACTGTTATACAGGCTGTACCCTTAGTACTTTACATTGTAGCAGAGTGTCATTTATTCAGTGTTGTCCCATGAAAAGATCTAATAAAATATTTACAAAAATGTGACGGGTGTACTCACTTTTGTGAGGTACTGTATATAGTCTAAATATTGCTACATAATTGTCAACTCATGGCAATTAAAGCATAGATGCCAACAGACCCTGCATTCTGGGGTACTGTCCAAGAAAATCTAGGTCTTGGGGTTCAAAATGCAGGAGGATAATGGTCACTGGAATCATACACAGTGCACATCAGCAGCACTTTGTGCATTGTCTGCTTGAGGTGGCAAGCCGTCAGTCATCCTGACAACCATCTTTAGTAGGCATGTGCATGGGAAAAAAATTTTGGTTCGGTAATTTCGGAATTTCGGAACTTCTCTTGCAGCCACTTGGTAGATAACTCCCTAATTCCCATGGTATTAGGGAGTTATCTACCAAAAGGCTGAAAGACCTACATTGGTCTTTCAGCCAAATTTACTAATACTAGTTTTACTTAGTATTAGTAAATTATGCCCCTATTCGCTATACGGCGAGCAGGGGCATCTCTAGTAAACAGCCCCCCTTATTAGTATTTAGGAACCCCACCCACCACTCAGGGGTGGGGGCCAGGGGGGAGGACGCTAGGTCCCCCCTTCATTCTAATTTAAGGCCCCCACCCACCACTCAGGGGTGGGGGCCAGGGGGGAGGACATTAGGTGTGTCCCCCCATCATTCTAATTTAGGGCCCCCACCCACCGCTCAGGTCCCCCCCTCATTCTAATTTAGGGCCCCAAATATATATAAAAAGTGATGTATGGCATAAAGTGCATAAACAGTGCAGGTCAGCCACTCCAAATAAGGGATCACTCCCAATTCCCAAAAGTTATACAAGTATACAAACAGTATAGTGCAAAAACATATAAACATATATACAGTGGGGGCGCCACAATCTCAAAACGTGCGTATATTTACCATATATATTTCATGGTGGTCATATAAAGAAAAGAATAAAAACATACATAGTGAAGTATTTATTGGCATGTAACACCAAAATAACAATAAAAGTACACACTCACAAAGAAGATGCCACAAAGAGACTTATATCTAATTGTGCAAAAACGCTTGTCAACCCCTCCTGGGTTAAGTTCCCTTTAATTGCAGTTCCAATATCAATGCCTTCTTAGTGTGATCAACCAGGCAAGGAAAAGGATGGCGTCTTTAGGGGGAGGTGCTGGCAGGACATTAGGGTCCCCCCCTCATTCTAATTTAGGGCCCCCACCCACCGCTCAGGGGCGGGGGGGAGGACAATAGGTCCCCCCCCCATTATTTTACTTTAGGGCCCCCACCCGCCGCTCAGGTGTGGGGGCCGGGGGGGAGGACAATAGGTTCCCCCCTTTATTCTAATTTAGGGCCCCCACCCACCGCTCATAGGTGGGGGCCCGGGGAGGACAATAGGTCCCCACCCTTATTTTACTTTAGGGCCCCCACCTTCAGGGGTGGGGGCCGGGGCAATAGGTCCCCCCTTCAGGTTAGAAGCCCCCACTCGCGCGGCACGTGTTGGGGCTTGGGAGGGGGGGGATGTGTTTTTTTTTGTTTGTTTGTTTTTACAGTGAGCAGCTGCTCACTTTTTAATAGACATGCCCCTACTCGCTGTATAGCGAGTAGGGTATAATTTACTAATACTGAGTAATCTTTACTTAGTATTAGTAAACTTGGCTGAAAGACCAATTTAGGTCTTTCAGCCTTTTAGTAGATAGCTCCGTAATACCGTGGGAATTAAGGAGTCATCTCCTTATTCATTCCTGTCATTACATTGACAGGCTTAGTAACTTACAACAATCAAGTAACATACATTCATATAAAATGTAAGTGTTGCAAATGCTTACAGCTGAATCCTGGCTATGTTTGTATACTTTTTATTTAAATTTATTTTTGTACAGTGTAACATTTTTCTTCTTCCACTGGGTAAGTAAATGGGTACACGTTATTTAGGAAGGATAGGAAAAACAAAAAGGGTGGTGGGGTATGTTTGTATGTCAACCATGAGTTCAAGTCAAATCTTAGGCATGTGGAGTGTGACGAGGAAAATGTGGAAGCTTTATGGGTAGATATCTGCTTGGGGCAAACAAAGGGAAATACGTTATTGGTTGGGATATGTTATAAACCACCAAATGTAAATATTAATGATGAAGAACTGCTGTTAGAGCAAATTGGTAAAGCTGCAAATCGGGGTAACACATTAATTATGGGAGATTTTAATTACCCGGACATAAATTGGGATAGAGGGACTAGTACTTCAGCTAGGGGAATACGTTTTTTTGAATGTGTTAAATGACACCTTTATGTCACAACTGGTACAAGCACCAACTAGAAAGGATGCTTGCCTGGATCTCGTTATAACAAACAATGTTAATCTTTTTTTTTTTTTATTTAATATTTTTTATTGTAACATATCTGGGTTTGACATATAGGTATCAGCTTGGTACATTAAATTTTTAAGTGCATATATATATATATATATATATATATATATATATATATATATATATATATATATATATATATATATATGGTAGGAAAGGTGTTGTACACTTATACAGAAAGACAAGATGCATGATATAACATTATCCCTGCTTAGCTTTTTATACTCTGGGAACAATTGCACATTATGGTGCGGACTGTGGAGTATCATCAGGTAAACACGCATTTAGTGGGAGGGAATGAGAGTCCGGAGAGAGAGTGGGATCTACCCTGCAAAAATGCTCACCGAGGAGCGATGTGGTGGGATTAGAATTGAAACATCAAAAATTAAAGATTAGAGATATAGCAGTTCTATGCAAGCACTAAAATGGAATAAGGGTGGTCTTAGGGCCATCTTAAGCATTAACATTAGAGTGGATATGAGTACTTTCCAGCTACGGTTGCAAGCGTCTAGTGTCCTTAAGTGATCCTGGTGTCGTGGCTCGCTTCTGCCTGGGGTAGAACGGCTGGATATTGGTAACATCCCAAGGTGATGGGGTATGTTCCATGGAGGTAGGTGGGGTATGTCCCTGTACATTCTCCAATGCTGGCAGGTTCAGAGCTTTGAGAAAACGTCCCGCTTCCGGAGCTTGTGTGAGGTAAATCCTCTTTGCGCCGTGTTGTACCGACAGCTTTCGTCCAGGTCCCCAGCGGTATCTGACTCCATTTTCTCGCAATAATTTTGTGACGGCTTGCACAGATTGCCTCCATATCATGGTCTGGAGATATCATTGAAAAAGGAGAGGCTTGCGCCTTCGAAGTGGAAGGTAGATGACTCTCGGCTGCTCGACTGTAGGAGCTGTTTGCTCTGAAGTAGCTGGCAGCTCAGGAGCAGGTCTCGAGGCGCTTCGGCTGGGGCCTTAGGCGACTTGGGAATCCTGTAATAGTGGTCGAGCTGTATAGTTTTTGCCCTGGATGGTGAGAACATTGCACTTAAGAGCCATCTGAGGTAATGTGGGACCTCAGTATCTGTTATGTCCTCAGGAACTCCGCAGAGCCTTAGGTTGCACTGCCGCTTAGAGTCCTCCAGCACGGCAAGTTTTTCTTCCATGGTGTGGGTGACCTGTTTGAGTCTGTCTATCTCGGCAGACATATTGCTTTGTAGGTCTCTGGTGATGCACCCCTCGTCCTCCAGTGATTGCAGTCTGGTGGTTATAGCCCCCATATCTTGGCGGACAAGAGCGATGTCGGCCGAGGAGTAGGCCTTCATTTCAGCCAGCATGTTCTTAATGTCAGCTTTGCTGGCTGGCATGGTCTCCATGTGCTGTGTAAGGCTGGTGCTTCTGTGTACTGGGGTCAGCTCTGTGTTGGCTGTTCTCTGGCCGGGTATGCCACTTTCAGAGTGTGCTGATAGACTCTCTTCCAAGCCAGATTCTCCCCTTGTGGGCGCCATTTTGGCTGTCCGCGGCATCGGCGTGCAACGGAGCAGAGCTCCGATATCTTTGGCGGAGGACGCAGTTTCTCCTTTACGGAGTTTAGTTTTCTTCCCCATCGCTTCTGGTTCGATTTGGGAAATGTTGGAGGCGCTTTGGGTGTAGTTTGGCTGGGTTTTTGTGGATCTCCCTCGGGAGCTCTCTGCATGTGCGTCCGATCAGGTCAGTGGCTAGCTCCGCCCCCACAATGTTAATCTTTTAACCAACATTCAAGTAGGGGAGCATTTGGGAAATGGTGATCACAATATGGTAAATTTTTAAATAAACTCAAAAAAGCAAAAGCATGTGGGGTATATTAAAATGTATAATTTTAAAAAAGCCAATTTTAATAAGATTAGGGCAGCTCTACAACATATCGACTGGCATAAACTCCTTAGTGATAAAAACACTGAGGAAAAATGGAAACTATTCAAACAAATATTAGAAAGGTACATTTCACAGTATGCACCATTGGGTAATAAATATAAAAGAAACAAATTAAAACCAATGTGGTTAAAAATAAGAAAATGGCTTTTAAAGCATTTAAATCGGACAAATCAGAGGCATCCTATATAAGATATAAGGAAGCCAATAATACTCGCAAAAAGGCAATTAAAGTGGCTAAACTAGAAAATGAGAAATTGATAGCCAAAGAATGCAAAACCAACCCCAATTTTTTTTTTTCAAGTACATTAATTCTAAAAAAAACAAAAAATGAAAGTGTAGGTACACTGAAAACAGAGATGGGTCTGTTAGTCAATGAAGACCAGGAAAAGGCAGAAATTTTAAATAACTATTTTTCTTCAGTATATATTAATGAGGATCCTATGGCAAGAGATATGCATATGATTGCTGCAACAAACTTGCAGATAACCTGTGATTGGATAACTCGAGACAAGGTGCTACAGCTATTAAAGAAAATTAATGTAAATAAAGCTCCGGTATCCACCCACGAGTACTTAAGGAGCTAAGTGGCGAAATAAGTGAACCTCTGTATTTAATTTTTCAAGATTCTTTTGTTTCAGGTATTGTACCGAAGGATTGGAGGAAGGCAGATGTTGTTCCTATATTTAAAAGGGTTCAAAATCCTTGCCTGGAAATTATAGACCTGTGAGCTTAACTTCTGTGACTGGGAAAGTATTTGAACGGCTATTAAGGGATAATATTCAGGAATTCATTGGGAAGAACTGTGTTATTAGCAATAATCAGCACGGTTTTATGAAACATAGTTTATGTCAAACTAACCTAATTGCATTCTACGAAGAAGTAAGTAGAAATATAGATCAGGGTGTTGCAGTGGATGTGATCTACGTGGATTTTGCTAAGGCATTTGATACGGTTCCTCACAATAGGTTAGTCTTCAAACTAAAAGAAATTGGTCTAGATGAATATTCTTGTTCTTGGGTAGAACATTGGCTTAAGGATAGAGTACAGCGAGTTGTCATAAATGGTAAATTTTCAAGCTGGACAAAAGTGGTAAGTGGTGTCCCTCAGGGTTCTGTTTTGGGACTGCTTCTATTTAACATATTTATAAATGATCTTGAAATGGGAATTGAAAGCCATGTATCAGTGTTTGCAGATGACACAAAACTTTGTAAAGTAATAAAATGTGAGCAGGATATTGCCTTGCTGCAGAGGGATTTGGATAGATTGGGGGACTGGGCACTAAAATGGCAGATGGAATTTAACGTAGAAAAATGCAATATTATGCACTTCGGGGTTAAGAATGCAAAAGCAATTTATACCCTAAATGGTAGTGAACTAGGGATAACCACACACGAGAAGGATTTGGGAATTGTTATAGACAACAAATTAGGTAGCAATATGCAATGTCAATCTGCAGTTGCTAAGGCCAGTAAGGTTTTGTCATGTATAAATAGGGGCATAAATTCTCGAGATGAAAATATAATTTTGCCTCTTTATAAATCGCTGGTAAGACCACACCTTGAATACGCTGTGCAATTTTGGGCACCTGTTCTAAAAAAAGATATCATGGCACTAGAAAAAGTGCAGAGACGAGCTACACAATTGATAAAAGGAATGGAACATTTTAGGTATGGAAAAAGGTTAAAAAATGTAAATCTCTTCAGTTTGGAAAAACGGCGCCTGAGAGGGGATATGATAACATTATACAAATATATTCGGGGCCAGTACAAACCATTATCTGGAAATCTATTCATAAACAGGGCTATACATAGGACACGAGGTCACACATTTAGGCTTGAAGAAAGGAGATTTCATCTAAGGCAAAGAAAAGGTTTTTTTTTACAGTGAGAGCAATAAGGATATGGAATTCATTGCCTGAAGAGGTGGTTTTGTCAGAGTCTATAAAGATGTTTAAACTGCAATTGGATAAATACTTGCAAAAACATAACATACAGGGAAATAATTTCTAATTAGTGGGGTAATAGCTGCTTGATCCAAGGAGACATCTGACTGCTATTTTGGGGTCAAGAAGGAATTCTTTCCTAGTTTGTTGCAAAATTGGAAGCGCTTCAGACTGTGTTTTTGGCATTCTTTTGGATCAACAGCAAAAGCATATGTGAGGAAGGTGGAACTTGATGGACGCAAGTCTCTTTTCAGCTATGTAGCTATGTAACTATGTAACTATATTAGTACTTAGGCAATACTGTGCTTCGGCACTTCGACATTTTGGGACCTCGGCACTTCGGCTATTTCGGAAGTACCCAAATGTCCGAATTGCCCGAAATTCTTCCGAATTCATATTCGGACCAAAACAAATTGCACATGTCTAATCTTTAGGGGTGTGCTTGTCCCTTAAATGAATGGACCCTCCATCTGTTCTCTTCCCTGCCCACTTCTGTCTGGGAAGGTGGGCAGAAAATATTGACAGGTATGTTGAAAATGTAATAAATATACAGGGAGTGCAGAATTATTAGGCAAGTTGTATTTTTGAGGATTAATTTTATTATTGAACAACAACCATGTTCTCAATGAACCCCAAAAACTCATTAATATCAGAGCTGAATATTTTTGGAAGTAGTTTTTATTTTTTTTTTTAGTTATAGCTATTTTAGGGGGATATCTGTGTGCAGGTGACTATTACTGTGCATAATTATTAGGCAACTTAACAAAAAACAAATATATACCCATTTCAATTATTTATTTTTACCAGTGTAACCAATATAACATGCCCCTATATCAACATTCACAAATATACATTTCTGACATACAAAAACAAATCAGTGACCAATATAGCCACCTTTCTTTGCAAAGACACTCAAAAGCCTGCCATCCATGGATTCTGTCAGTGTTTTGATCTGTTCACCATCAACATTGCGTGCAGAAGCAACCACAGCTTCCCAGACACTGTTCAGAGAGGTGTACTGTTTTCCCTCCTTGTAAATCTCACATTTGATGATGGACCACAGGTCCTCAATGGGGTTCAGATCAGGTGAACAAGGAGGCCATGTCATTAGATTTTCTTCTTTTATACCCTTTCTTGCCAGCCACGCTGTGGAGTACTTGGACGCGTGTGATGGAGCATTGTCCTGCATGAAAATCATGTTTTTCTTGAAGGATGCAGACTTCTTCCTGTACCACTGCTTGAAGAAGGTGTCTTCCAGAAACTGGCAGTAGGACTGGGAGTTGAGCTTGACTCCATCCTCAACCCGAAAAGGCCCCACAAGCTCATCTTTGATGATACCAGCCCAAACCAGTACTCCACCTCCACCTTGCTGGCGTCTGAGTCGGACTGGAGCTCTCTGCCCTTTACCAACCCAGCCACGGGCCCATCCATCTGGCCCATCAAGACTCACTCTCATTTCATCAGTCCATAAAACCTTAGAAAAATCAGTCTTGAGATATTTCTTGGCCCAGTCTTGACGTTTCAGCTTGTGTGTCTTGTTCAGTGGTGGTCGTCTTTCAGCCTTTCTTACCTTGGCCATGTCTCTGAGTATTGCACACCTTGTGCTTTTGGGCACTCCAGTGATGTTGCAGCTCTGAAATATGGCCAAACTGGTGGCAAGTAGCATCTTGGCAGCTGCACGCTTGACTTTTCTCAGTTCATGGGCAGTTATTTTGCGCCTTGGTGTTTCCACACGCTTCTTGCGACCCTGTTGACTATTTTGAATGAAACGCTTGATTGTTCGATGATCACGCTTCAGAAGCTTTACAATTTTAAGAGTGCTGCATCCCTCTGCAAGATATCTCACTATTTTTGACTTTTCTGAGCCTTCTTTTGACCCATTTTGCCAAAGGAAAGGAAGTTGCCTAATAATTACGCACACCTGATATAGGGTGTTGATGTCATTAGACCACACCCCTTCTCATTACAGAGATGCACATCACCTAATATGCTTAATTGGTAGTAGGCTTTCGAGGCTATACAGCTTGGAGTAAGACAACACGCATAAAGAGGATGATGTGGTCAAAATACTCATTTGCCTAATAATTCTGCACTCCCTGTATAAAATAAAAAGGTAAGTGTTTTTTTGCCCCATTAAAGTTGCTTTCAGAAAATTAGTGAGGAGTACATGCATGCAGTAAGCCATACAAACTTGCTCACTTAAATGAAGTAAGCGTTTGGTAATGTAATTACTTTAATTTTAAAGGGAAACAATATGTGAAAGTAACACATAGTTAATGCATTAAAAATATATTTTCCGAGCCACATGTACCGCAAGTGAGAGACCACTAGTTGAAAGGGGGGGCAGAGGAGAGCAGAGACCACTAATGGAATGTTGGGGAGAAAAGGAGAGACCACTAAGGGAGGGGAGGAGAGTACAGACCACTAAGGGACGGAAGGGAGACCTCTAGAGGACAGGGGGCAGGGCAGGGAGCGCTTTCACACTACACACACAATGCATCCCTACACACACAGAAACACGACATGCTTCCCTTACACACAGAGAAACACACAATGCATCTATTACACATACACACACACACACACACACACATTGCAACCTTTACACATAAAGACAATGCATCCTTTGCACACATACACAGAAACTCACAATGCATCCCTTACACACAACCAGGAACACACAATATATCCCTTATACACAAACACACACTGCTTCCACTAAACACACTGCATAACCTACACAAATTGGTATCCCTATACACTACATTCCATAAGTACACACATTAGATCCTCTACAATAACACATAAAACATCCGCTACACGCTCCACTCCCTGTGAGCGAACTCATGGGTGGAACATGTAGGTGGACTTATGGGTGGGCCTTATGGGCATACTCACAGTCAGGCCCTGGGGCCTAGACCTTGAGCTGTGTAAGGGGCCCCCAAAAAATGGAGCTGCTTCACGTTCTCCCAGTACATTGTAACTGCGGTCACAAAATTCAAACAGCCTCCAGAGATCCTGTTCTACACCAGACCAGTGGAGCCAAACTGCAGCCAGTGCCCATCACCATCCTCATCTGGTTGTAAGTAGGCAATCTAGTATATTAGTGACACTAATCTATAATATACCTCACATTAAAGGGACACTGTAGTCCCCAGAACCACTGCAGCTTAATGAAGTGGTTCTGGTGTCTATAGCCGGTCCCTGCAGGCTTTTTAATGTAAACACACACTGTGTGCAGCACTGTGTGCAGCGTTAGTTCATATGGGTGGGGCATTGTGATGTCACATGGGGGAGGGGCAGCAAATTTTTATTTTGCCTAGGGCGGCAAAAATCCTTGCAACTGCCGATTGACATTGCATATTGTTGCCTAGTTTATTGTTTATAATTATTCCCAAATCCATCCCATTTGTTGTTATCCCTAATTCACTATCATTTAGGGTGTAAGTTGCTTGTGCATTCTTTACCGCAAAGTGCATAACGTTATGGACAGTACTAAGGTCTCTGAAGACAGTCCCATTATTCGTAACTGACAAATCCACAACACCAAAGAAAGCCAGCGCTTTCCCATAACATTAGGACTCACCCATCCACTGCTACATCCCACAGGCTGTACTTCCATACATTCATAGATCCCAACTAGACTGGTATATTTTCGTAGATGAGGAGAGGACTATGGCACAGGGACTTATTTGCACTTGAGATATGTGCCAATTTACTTTGTGTTGAGCTTTGCTTTATTGTATTTTTTCCGTTGTATAAGCCTTAATCGTGCTGATCTCTACTCACTATATTTCGTTGTTTAAAATAGGTTTATACACTAGCCCTGTGGCTTTAAGAAGTGCTCTGCTTTGGTCATCCCTCATTGTAACACTGTCTCACCCCCACTTTCCCCCTCCTGCTGTCACCTTGGTTAGGGGTACTCATCCCAGTAGAGCCTAAATATCAAGTTGATTGAGCACTCTCTCTTTGTACCACTAGTCATAGTACTTAACATAATACATAGTAATTGTATTATACTATATTTTATCCAATATGCTATTTTCTCTTTGATCTCTTTACAACTCAATATATAGAATTAAAATATTGATTTAAGAATTATAAAGCTGCACACATGAGAGAAAATGCTTACAGGCAGATCCCTCCATCAACAGCAGGAAGCTCTACTAATCAGTAGCCTCTCATTCTGTTTTATTGGGTCTACTTTTATTTTATAAACCCTTTCTGGACAGATTTATGAGAAAAGTAGTTTATCTCCAGTCTCGGTTCCACTCAACACATAGGATGAGTAGGACTGCTCTTTGCTATTATATTTGCTATCTGAGGCTGCTGCAACAGGCTGTGTGCAGATATTTATTGAGCTGCAGACTGAAAATGTGCATGCTCCTGACTCCCTCTGAGGAGGGTAGAAAGATATTTACTGTGTATGTGTCATGCAAATGTGATGTGGGAAAATTCATCTAGGCAGCATGGAAGAGAGAATTGTGGCTGCCTGATTGACAACACGGTGGGTGGAGCTACAAGCAGGAAAAAAGTATATAGATATTTTTTTCCTAAGCTGGAAATCGTGAAAAAAACCCAAAAAAAAACCGAAAGAACAGGGTATTGCCGCCATGACTCCTCTTTTAACACAATCACTACAAGACGATGAATTTTTGGCAAAATTAGAATGTCTTCCTCATTCCAGAATTTGCACGGTAGTGCTTTCTTTATTATGTACTCTGTATTTCCTTGTGTACATAGTGTATTTTATTCTGAAACAAAATACTTACCCTTGTTTTAAACAATCATTTATTGAGTCTACTGGCAGCCTGGCACACTGATTCTCAGACAAAACCAATTGCCTTATGGTAAACCCACTAATGCTTGATCCTTCATATGCCGTATATGTATTTTTTGAATAGCCTCTCACTAGAAAACCAACAAATAAAAGTAGGATAAATAGTGCATTTAAGATAAACTTAAAGGGACACTCCAGGCACCCAGACCACTTCTGCTCATTGGATTGGTCTGGATGCCAACTCCCACTACCCTTAACCCTGCAAGTGTAATTATTGCAGTTTTTCATAAACTGCAATATTTACATTGCAGGGTTAACTCCACCTCTAGTGGCTGTCTATTAGACAGCCACTAGAGGTCACTTCCTTGTTTCTAGCACAGGTTTCCTGTGCTAGAGCGTCGCTGGACATCCTCACGCTGTGTGAGGACCTCCAGCGTCGCTCAAAACCCCATAGGAAAGCATTGAAATGATTTTTCAATGCTTTCCTATGGGGAGACGTAATGCGCATGCGCGCATTAGGTCTCCTCGGCCGGTGAGCGAGATTAGTCTCGCCCACCGGCCGACGTAATCACTAGGAGGAGCGTCGTGGAGGCGGAGACAGCGGCGAGGGACATCGCCGCTGTCCCAGGTAAGTCACTGAAGGGGTTTTCACCCCTTCAGTAACCGGGGATTGGTGGGTGGGAGGGAGAGGGACCCTCCAGTGCCAGAAAAACGGATCGTTTTTCTGGCACTGGAGTTTCCCTTTAACAAAATGTACTGTATTGTTTGTTGCAAATAGTGATGTCCCGAACGGTTCGCTGGCGAATAGTTCCTGGCAAACATTGCGTGTTCGCGTTTGCCGCGGACGGCGAACATATGCGATGTTCGGTCCGCCCCCAATTACTGTTTTAAAAAAAAAAAGGGGAATATTCACTAAATACCAAACATTGTTATACAGGGGAATATATAGGGGAATATTCACTAAATACCAAACATTGTTATACAATTGTTATACAATGGCTGGTTTAAGCCAATTCCAAAGAACTTTCCCACGCTGTGTAAAATGACACAGAGCACTGTGATTGGATTGTTTTCAAGCCATCCAATCAAAGTGCTCTGTGTCCATTTTACACAGCGTGGGAAAATTCCAAAGAACTTTCCCACGCTGTGTAAAATGACAAAGAGCACTCAGATTGGCTTAAACCCACCAATCAGAGTGTTCTTAGCCTAATTGCAGGGCGGGGCAAGGCTTTACAAGCCTTGCCCCGCCCTGCGTAGCTCAGTCTGCGCGGAGCCCTCCATGGGTGAAGATGGATTATTTTTTTTGCGCTCAGGTTTTTTCTTTTATTTTAAGTTCGTCGGGTATGATGGCTTTTTATTTGGCCTTTTTTGGGGCTGAAAAATGAAGATTTTAGAAAAAAGACGTCAAATGGTAAGTTTAATTCTTTTTTACAGGTTAGTTATTTTATTCCCCCTTCACTATTTTTAGGGTGAGGGGGGTAGGAGATAGCTTGTATAGGGGAGGGGGTTGACTAGGCTCTTGGGACCCCTGGTCACCTTGATTTGGGGGGATTTTCATTTAGGGCCCCCCCCGCCGCTCAAGGGGGGGAGGACGGTAGGTCCCCCCCCACCATTATTATCTAGGGCCCCAACCCACTGCTCAGGGGTGGGGGCCGGGGGAGGACAGTAGGTCCCCCCCCTCTCTTTATTTAGGGCCCCCACCCACCGCTCAGGGGTGGGGGCCTTTAGGGCTTTTTTGTGGGTTTTAAAATTCGCCTGCCTATTGAAGTCTATGGCGGTTCGCCCATTCGCAAACATTTGCGGAAGTTTGCGTTCACGAACCGAAAATTTTATGCTCGCAACATCACTAGTTGCAAACAATGTTGTATATAGTAAAATACTAGGTTTCATTCTTTTAAAAAATTATTTTATTTATTCATTTGGAAATGTTTTACCAAGAAGGATAGTTCTAGATTTCTTTTAGATTTTCTTTTTTTGTCAATCTTTATTTTATTGAGACTTTGTGCAATTCAGTACAGAAAGGAGTAAGAGCAAATATACACTTTTCAACAATGCAGATGACATTAACTCTTGAGCAGACTGTCTCATTATTTTATTGAAAGTAGGCATGTGCATGGGGAAAATTTTCCGTTCGGTTCGGCATTCCGAAATTCAGGATTTTCGCAATTCGGGACTTCGGTAATTCGGCACTTCAAGACTTCGGAACTTCGGCACTTCGGAATTTCGGCACCTCGGGACTTCTCTTGCAGCCGCTTGGTAGATAACTCCCTAATTCCCACGGTATTAGGGAGTTATCTACCAAAAGGCTGAAAGACGTAAATTGGTCTTTCAGCCAAATTTACTAATACCAAGTAAAAATGACTTTGTATTAGTAAATTTTGCCCCTACTCGCTATACCGCGAGTAGGGGCATGTCTATTAAACAGTGAGCAGCCTGTGACTGCCCACTGTTTAAAAAAAAAAAAAAAAAAAAGTCAAACTAAAGGGGGGACCTATTGCCCCCCACCCCTGAGCGGCGGGTGGGGGCCCTATAGTAAAATGATGGGGGGGGGCCTATTGTCCTCCCCCCAGGCCCCCACCCCTGAGCGGCGGGTGGGGGCCCTAAATACTAATAAGGGGGGGACCTAAGGTCCTCCCCCCTGGCCCCCACCCCTGAGCGGTGGGTGGGGGCCCTAAACAAGAATAAGGGGGGGGACCTAGTGTCCTCCCCCCTGGCCCCCACCCCTGAGCGGTGGGTGGGGGCCCTAAACAAGAATAAGGGGGGGGACCTAGTGTCCTCCTCCCTGGCCCCCACCCCTGAGCGGCGGGTGGGGGCCCTAAATACTAATAAGCGGCGGGACCTAAGGTCCTCCCCCCTGAGCGGCGGGTGGGGGCCCTAAATAAGGGGGGGGGACCTAGTGTCCTCCCCCTTGGCCCCCAACCCTTCAGCGGCGGGTGGGGGCCCTAAATACTAATAAGGTCCTCCCCCTGGTCCCCACCCTTGAGCAGCGGGTGGGGGCCCTAAAAAAAATGTCCCCCCTAGGTGACTTGGGGTCCCCAAACCCCTAGTCACCCCCTCCCCCCAATAAAAATGATCCCCCTACCTCCCTCACCCTAAAAACTAATGAGGGGGGGACCTTTAACTAAGTACCTGTAAAAAAAAAAAAAAAAAAACTTACCATTCGATGTTTTCTTTCTTCTAAAATCTTTTTTCAGCCCCAAAAAAGGCCAAATAAAAAAACCATAATAACCGGCGCAATTATAAAAAAAAAATAAAAAAGGGCAAAAAATAATCAATCTTCACCCGGCGAGGGCTCCGCGCAGACTGAGCTCTGCAGGGCGGGGGAAGGCTTATAAAGCACATGCTTAATTCTTGCTTTAATTTGCTGGATTGCAGTGATAGGCTGAGAGTATTTAGCCCATCATTGTTAGATGACCATTGTTAGAGACCTTGTTTCACTCTTAAATATAATTTGTGTGTATATATATATATATATATATATATAATATGTGTGTATGGGAGAAAAACTAAACTTCAAAAATATACTACATACACAGACTATGGGCATCAATACTAATATTTAGTTTTTACTATGCAGGTTGTACTGAAAACTCTTCAAGATGTTGTAGATCACTTTGTGAAGGAAACCAGGGGGAAGTTAAAACCACTTATCACCAATGAGTACGAAGCAAAGTTTGGTAAGAACCTCTGCTTATAGCTTCTAACATGAATTACTTTCAAACATTTTGTTCTATTTTGCTTCTGTATATGCTTTTAAAAAAAAAAAAAAAAAATTCTTTACTAGATATGCCCATTGAAAAAGATTGTATGCAGTACTGATAAATCCATTTAGATCAGTCTGTGCTTATATCAGTTTACGTCTGTGCTTTTTGAATAAATAGAGAGTATGAGGGAAAAAGCCAAAATCAGCCATCAGAAGGTATATGCATCATCACTATTTCAAAATAAAGATTTATCCATAAATGATATTAATTCGGAAAATCACTTATTACAGATGAAGAATCCAATTCACTAAATAAAGCTATTAATAAAATCGAAAATAGGTGGAACAGCACCCATTATCACATACACTACAGTCAGTGTTCTGATGCTTGGAGTGTCCTGTTTAAATGTATAAAAAAGTTACGTTGATTAGTGCTTTTTTGGCTCTGGATCACAGTTGCTTGAATGGAGGACCAGACATTATCTGAAAATTCTACTGTGGAAGTTTTCCAATAGTGTGTGGACATGAGTCTTGTGAGCTGTCAAGAAAGCACTTTCTAGGACACAAAATGTGTGTTTTTGTCTGTTTCCACTCCCTTCTTATTGTTTGTTTTTTTTGCATGTATATGAATATATTATTTGTTGTGAATTTAATTTTTTGTATGTTCACAACTTGGGAATAAAGAAGTATTATCTGCTGATTATCTGCCTTTATTAGTATGTCTAACTTTAGTGTGGATTTGGTCCAGTAGCATGAATCCAGATTCTCCAAGAATTGGTTTCAGTGCTTAGAGTGTCTCTTTAATATATATATATTTTTTTAAACTTTAGAATATATCTTTAAAAGAGGAAGAAAGCCGTTTAGCATCAGATTTTGTACATCTGCAATTTCCATGTATGTTTTGCCATTAAAATATCAAGTTGTAGTTCTCAAACATCTGAGGACCTGCCTTACAAGCATCCCTAATTTAGAGGAAGGACACCCTATTATAGTTATATCCTCTATCATGACCGCATCTCACGCTGTAGTATTGTGTTAGCATTTGTTAATGGAGAGCCTCACTTCTCAAATTCAGTCATGAAAGATTGTAATACAGAATACTGAAATAAAATGCTGTTTTGGTCTGCCAGATAAATGTAAGAATGCAGCAGCACTGGTAACAGATTAACAGTTTTCATTTTGCCTCCCAGATTGAGTTTAGTTACTTTTTATATTACTGATTAACTTTACAGAAAAGTGGGATCAGAAACTATTTAAAGCCACACTCCAAACCCAAGCAGATATGCTTTGTGTCTGGAGTCCATATGTTTTTGGCAGTTTATAAAAGTGATGAAACTTTTATAAATGGACACTGAAAAACATTTCCAGCTGTCAATCAGGCAGCCTGGTAGTTGTCTTTGCTTTGTTTAGTTCCACAGAGCTAAGGGAAGTGGCAAGCCTACTGGGCTAGAGAGCACCTGCCTTCCCAACTTTTCAGTGAGCTGTTCATTGTGAGGCACTGGAAAGCCATGATCGTATGCTTGCGGTGCCAGCACAGAAGCTTCTCCTTGAGAGGTCATTTTCCTGGCATAGATTTACAGTCTGTGATGGGGTAAGAGAGGTAGGCTTGCAAAGGATGCAGACAGCAGACTTGCTGCTCTTGCAATCTGGTTTTTATACACCTGCAGAACAAATACATGCATTTTTGAGGGGTATATTTACGAAAAAAAATATTCCTTTAAAGAGCTGTTTTCACTCACAGGAAATTTACATAAACTCACAGAGATTGAGCACCTTAACCCCTTAAGGACACATGACATGTCTTGATTCACTTTTATTCCAGAAGTGTGGTCCTTAAGGGGTTAAATAGTGTACTAATTGCTAAACTGGAAATATGATAGAGAGTTGACACTGGAATTGCAAAAATAAAATAGCCGTGTTCTGGATGAAAGTATAGTTTTCAAAAGCTATATCAGTGTATAGTGAGTAAATTGCCATAAAATGTTGTGGTTTTCTTTGCTGTAAATCTCCTGAATTTATATAATCCTTAAAGGAACACTATATTCACCAGAACCACTGCAGCATGTAGCTGTTCTGGTGTCTATAGCCTGTCCCCTATGTGATTTGCGTCAGTGGTCCACCCTTTTACCTAACCCACCGAAATCCTGCTTCCACGGACACTGCTGTTAGGGGTATGGATTTACCTGAAAGAAGAAGTTAAGAGATTAGCATAGGGTATGTGTTATCTGATAGCTATATACTGTGAGTTTCCCTCTAGCACCACCTCCACCAGATACATGACGCTTGGGAGGAATAACTGTTTTAGTGTTTTATGTCGATAAGATTCTGTAATTAGACCCATCATAATTATCAGCATCAGGCCCAATAGGCTCTTAATCTGTCCCCTGCCTGATTGGCTGAGATCAAGATTAATTATTTCAGCCATGGAAGCGGGGCCATCTTCTGTGAGACTGGAGTGGCGAAGGAGAAAAGTTAACACCTTTTACAAAAAGGGGGGCAGTCACTCCTGCACCATAGTGTTAGGAACACGTTTGTATTCCTAACACTACAGTATTCAATTTTTTGACTTATGATTTCCCTAATTTCCATACAAATATTGTTACTTACTAAAGTGAGAATTGCTGGGAATTCAACGTGAATTTCAAAATTAAGGCCGAAACAGCTCAATATGCATCCCGTTCAACTGTCTTGTCTAAAATGTGAACATCACTTTGAATTCCAGACAATTTTCACTTTAGTAAATAACCCTGAGTGTTTTTCAGGAGCGTGTCACATTCATTTTTATAATTTTCAGAGGACTCTCTAAAGGGGACTCAGAAGACATCTGTTGTGACCAAAATTTCACCGGAGAAAACTTCACCAGCTGAGCGGGAAAAAGAAAATATCTACATGAATGGTAATCATTAGTCCATATTACTTGTTTGCATGGGAAACATAGCAATGAGAAAGAAAAACATTTTCTTTTCTAATGTGAGCAGAAATTCTGTGGAGACACAAATTCATCCACACCTTGCATAGATTCATAAACATATTTACATATTTATTGGCAGCAGAGAAAACCAGTGATTATGTGGGAGACTAGCATATCAATTTTGAGTGAGGGACATACTCTCACTATATATATATATATATATATATATATATATATATATATATATATATATACACACACACACACACACACACACACACACACATGCTTTAAAGGGACACTATAGTCACCAAAACAACTACAGCTTATTGCATTTGTTCTGGTGAGTATAATCATTCCCTTTTTTTGCAGTAAACTGTCTTTTCAGAGAAAATGCAGTGTTTACATTACAGCCTAGTAATAACTCCACTGGCCACTCCTCAGATGGCTACTAGAGGTGCTTCCTGGGGTAGTGCAGCACAGTGTGACTGACATTCCGTGTCTCCACCCTCTGCATGGAGACACTGGACTTTCCTCACAGAGATGCATTGATTGAATACATATCTATGAGGAGATGCTGATTTGCCAGGACTGTGTTTGACTTGTGCTGGCTCTGCCTGATCTGTCTCCTTGACAGTCTCAGCCAATCCTATGGGGAAGCATTGTAATTGGCCCAGACCACCACTTCTGATGATGTCCGCTATGCAGGGAGATCTGGGGCAGAGCCAGCAGCTGCAGACCTGTACAAAAGTAAGATTTTACTATATTTAGTGGGTGGGGGGAAGAAGAGGGGGGGGGGGGACTAGATGGTGGTTTTAACGCTATAGGATTAGGAATACATAGTTTTCCTTTAGTATTTATAACGAAGGATGTGTCCTTCTGTCCTTGGCTAACATAATATTACTAATGATTTGTAATAATTTATTATTTAGGAAAAAAACAAATATTATTGGTTATTAATATTATTTTAACCAATGCAACATTCCTTCGGATATCATATGGTCTTTAGCTATATCTGGATAGAAATAGGGGCTAGAATACAAAACTTTTCCATGCAACTAAATTTAAAACATTCACATACTCATACCCTGCACTCACTGGATACCTCTATGCAATAGTCAAAGTCCTTCAAAATAGATGCATTATTCAAAAAAAATCTTAAAGATCTTTGTTCTGAAAGCTGATTAGGCAGTTGAAGAAACATTATGGACTTCATGTTGTGATGTCTTATAAGAGGCATTCATTTTAGACAATAAGAGGCATTCATTCTAGACAATAGACATCCAATTTTGGCAACTCTCACGATAAACTATTTTGCAAGCACACATCTATATAATTAGCAACATATTCACATACACAGACAAAACTAGACACATGCACACTTATAAGGGACACTCCCAACCACAGATGAATGAAGTGCATAGGGGTTAACAGGCAGTCCCCCCTTGTTTCAATTCATAAAACTGCCTATTTTAAGCCAGGAGGGCATCCTGATTGACTCAGAATGATCTTAACAATGAACCAATTAGATCCAGAGAGGAAGGGAGACCATACTCACTGACAGTCTCCCAGGGGTAGAGTAGAGCAATGAAAAGAGTGGACTGGCTGCTGGAGGTAAAGGGAAGTTAACTTTTTTTTCCCCCCATGTATAGATACGTAGAATCCAGTGTAGTAACGGAACACTCCACATGTTAAAACCAGATATCCTTTTTTTAAAGTTCCTTTAAGACATATAAACAGGGGACTTCTGTAGTAAAGTGTGAACTTTAGGGAAATATAAATACATGTAAAATTTCATGCCCAAGTAGCTGGACATAAATAATTTGCGTCAAGTGACACTATTTTGATCTCAAGTGTCAATGCAAGGAGCAGAGTGTGCTGTAACAAAATTGAGTGTCAGGGTACCTACTGCTACTTGGCATGATATGCCCATTTATACTGATGTGATGCATTACTCTAGTGCCAGTCTATGAGACTATTTCCTGGTTCTCCTCCTCTCTCTCCCAGTGTCTCTTTTTCTGGTTCTTCCTTTCCTCCACAAACCATCTCTTTTGGTGTTCCCTGCAGTTCTGTCCTCTGTCCCCCACTGTTCTCAATATAGACTGCCTCTCTTGATAAACTAATCAGTTGATATGGCTTCCAATATCACTTTTCTGCTGGCACACAAATCTGTCTGTCTATCTTCTGCTGATCTTTCTCTGTCCCTGTGGAATCATGTCTCCATCTGCCTCTCTATTATTTCTAACTGGGTGGCAGCTTACTTCCTTGTACTCAATCTCTCCAAATCCGAAATAGTCTTTCCTCCTTCAAACACTGCTACTGCTATGCTACTGCAATGGCACAACCATCTGCTCTGGCATTCAATCACCAGGCAATCACCAAATTCTGTCACTTCCATCTCAAAAATATACCTCTCAAATGAAGTTATTCACTAAACAATTGTATTATATTGAAATCGAATTCAAGCCCAGGGAGAGTATCTCTAGCACTACTGGTTTGTTGTGTAGCAGAATGTTGCCAAGTGACATTCTAACATTTCAAGAATCAGTATGTACATAAATATTTATGATTTTTTTTTCCCCGATGAGGTATGGGAGATTGCCAATAGTCTAGAGCTCAAGTTACTGAACAAAAAAAATAAACAAATGTGTTCTTCCGCCTAAATATCTTTCTTATTGTCTAAAGCCTATATGAAGCTTTAATACAAAGACTAGCAATTGAGCATATGTATACTATAACAATTAAGAAAATTAATTAAGTTTAACTCCATTTCATGCATAATAAAAAATGAGAACATGTGCCTTAGGCTTAGACTAATAAAACCTCTTTATTTTATTAACAGTAACAACTTGCAAGTAGAGGATGTAAAAATGCTGATGCTCTACACACCCTTGGTAAGGAATATATGCAGTCATCATTTCTTTGTTTTAGGACTCCACTCAGTGGTTTACTTATTAACGCCTTCATGAGTCCATTTCCCTGCAAAAACATAACACACACACTACAGCCCATATCCCGGCAGACCTCAGGTAAGTTGTCAAACTGTTCTTAAAAAAACAGTTTTATTACTTACCCTGGGAGTTCACTATGTCACTACTGGCACCATAACCACTACAATGTAATGTAGTGGTTATTGTGCCTAGATTGTTTCTTTAAATAATCTACCAGTGCCACTCCTAAGTTTAGGGGCCCAGTATATGCCACAGCGCTGTACATATATACAACCTAGAAAGTTGTTTTGACCTGTGGTGACTTGGTAAAATATTTCAATATTAAGGGCACCTTGAACCTAAACCGTTTGGGAACCACTGATCTAAACATTACTTTCCAGGACTAGGATTTATATTTGAGTATCCATGTTCTCCAATATAGCTCTGCAGAACATGTTGCAACATTGTGTTTTGTTTTATTTCAAAAAACGCATTTTAAACTTTTTTTTTTTTCAGCTCATCAAATTAGGAATTAAGAAAATGAAGAAAAAAAAGACATTGGTAAAAAAAAATAGCAAGTAGCAATTGCATTTTGGATTTTTTTTTACTTATTTTACCATCAACTGCAAGAGAAGATTGAAAAACTGACATTTTGACTATTCGCTTCAAGACTTGCTAATACACACAACTCAACTATATTCGAATACAGAGAATATTTATAAAGGGCAATTGTAGAGCAGACTTTAAAAACAGGTGTAATCATTAGGTATGTCAAATGAGTGATTAGACTGATTGTTCAATTTTTAGGACTTTGCACTGCAGTCTCTCTTTATAAATATTCCTAAGTTTATTTATACATTTTAATCAAATAAATAATACATTTTAAAAGATAACTTATCACATGTATAAACAGGTGATGTGTTTTTAAAGCCATTTTCTTTTGACCAGCCAATGCAGTTGTTTTTTTATGAACTTTATAGAAAATGATATGAAGGAATTTTGCTGTAAGAAAGAAAAAAGGTTTGCTGTGGTTTAATGTTTTGTAATGTATTGTCTAGTGATATAGAAATTGTAAAATATTTATGCAATTTTTTTGCAAATAAGAATTCTTGCACTCATGGATTTAACTTGTTAAATATCATAACAGTGCCTCATTGTAAACGGACCTAAAAGGCCATTCACAATTAACAGAGGTGTAATGTAATTGTTACATGACGAAAACTAGAGTTATGGTCCTCTGTGATATAAATGAAAATAGTCAAATCCAAAACCAGAATTGTACTGTACAATAGTAACACACTTTCAACCACCTCTATAATGTGCACACTAAGTTTGCAAAAAATAAACACAAACAAATAAGGTGGTTAAATAAAACTAAATGAATCCAATGTTGTCATCTTAAAACATGCAGCGCACTGTCCTTTTAAATAGGCCCTTTACCCTGCAGCGTGAAAATCTATATGCAATCCAAAACTCACTACAATATCACTATGGTATGCACCCTTTATAAGTGCTATAAACCAATGTTTGTAAAATAAACTTAACTTTTACAAACATATTCAGATACTATTTCTTTAGTCAATAGGACATAAGTTCTTCCTCTCTCATGACAGAAGCCCCCAGTATGAAGCCCCTTTATAAGGACTTCATAAAAGGCCTATCAGTGTTCATGTAACGGACCGTTTCACTTACAAGATGATAAAAACCGTTTAGGCGATAATCCTCTTCCAGATAGACCAACAGCTACTGCAAGCACCAATCTCCCGAACTGCAAACTACACGAATCTTCCAACTCCTGAACTGCACACACTTGAATTCCCCAATCTCCCGAACTGGAAACACACAAACACTGGAATAGCTGAACAGGAAAAGCATACAATCCGCTTACATGCCTGGCAATCGGCATACAATCCAATTCCCCCAAATACGAGACGACACTTCGGTTTGAGGGTCAAGCAGAATCTGGTTTACTGGGGCTAACTGCCTGGCTTTTATGCAGGTCTCCCACCTGGTGGACACTCCCCTAGGGGACCAGATGGGAAACTGGGAAACATATAGGACACTGACCAATCACAGATATACACCTTTAAACAATCCCACAGTGCATTCCAATCCCTCCTCTCTGCCTTGGAGATAATTGAGAAGTAATCCAATTATCTCCAAGGACAGAGGCAAAACTCCATTACACACATGGCAGACAAAAAGACAGTAAAAGACAAAATTACATACCGATACATTTAGTACATAAAACATATACATTCTACATATCCCCAGGTAGCTTAGATCTGAGTGCACATTATTACCGAATGGCGTTCAGATCACATACATATAGTTCAATCGCCATGGAGCCAAAGTCTTTCACATAGTCTTTCGTTACACGAATAGGCTCAATGGCATGGCTATCTGGGGTGAGGCTGTTCATACGGTCAAACTACCGAATGAACAGCCAGTCGGTTCCACTACCGAATGCCGAGGTCAGGAGGTTGGCGGCTCAGCGGTGTTCGCGCAATAAAGTGTCCGTTTTCAGTTCCATAGTTTGAGCGTTGAACACCGCTGGCCGTTTGGGAGTTAAAATGGCCGCTGCCACGTGTTCGCCAAACGAACAAAGGCCACCCAGCTTTCATCAATTAAGCTGTGGTTAACCGCAGCTTCTGGGCAGTCAATTGACGGCGCACTCCTGCTCCTAGGTGGTCCCTCGTACGGTAGTTTGTTTGGTAGCTGGAATCTACCGAACACCC
This sequence comes from Pelobates fuscus, assembly GCF_036172605.1. NCBI lineage: Eukaryota > Metazoa > Chordata > Amphibia > Anura > Pelobatidae > Pelobates > Pelobates fuscus. The sequence goes on from NC_086322.1 coordinate 216,717,098, forward strand.
CGGCAGAAAGGCACGAACAAGCCTTTCTGCAGAGAAAATAAAAGCTTTAACCTGCAGGGCCATAGTCGCAGGGTAGGAGGCTAGCAACCAGGCTTCTCCAGTTCACAGTGGCAAGGTTGGTTTTGCCACAGTTCCCAAAACATTTTTTTTTTGGTATAGAGAGGCTGAACTTTTCTAGCACCTAGATGTAAGAGGCAAATATGAAGACCAGAAGAATGGAGACTTGTGGTGGTATTGAGAAGTAGACAGAGTAGCTGGAGAGCTATGTACTGAAAGCGTTTAAGTGTGTTTAAAACCGTTGTGGTCCTCTGTTTTATATTTTGTGTATTTTTTCCCTTCAATTTAAAATAATTAAATCTTTTTCATTAATTTTTGTGTTGCACAAATAAAAACCATAACCTGTGTACAGACAATTTTATTTAGATCTCAGTTTCCTTTTAAAGACAGTCTTATTAATTAACTAAATCCAAGGTTGGGGATCACTGCCTTAGATGGTAAGGAGAGACTTATTGGGAAAAAAGAAAACTTGGCACCATTTTTTTTCTCTGTTAGTAAGCAGTTATGGGTATTGGGACCAAGGTACTTAAGGGTCCACTGGCCAGTTGGACTTTGGCATCACTGTGCGAAAAGAAGATACATAGAGAAGTGTTACCACAAAGGATACATCAAACTGTCCTCTTGGGTGACCAGCCCGGTTATAAATATTCACAGATGAGCTTTTGTCAGGATCAGAAGGTGCACCCCAAGACACCTCATCCACGATGTGCTTCTTTTTTAGTGTTACCAGCAGAAAAAGAAATCAAGCTTAATCCCTCAACTTTTTTTAATCCAATGAAACACTACACTGTACAGGGGGAGGTCTGTCCCTGAGGGCTTCACCATGTAAAGTAAACATGTTTTATTATGACCCTTTATTATAACCCTGATCTGTCTGCTTGGCACAAAATCAATGCATCTCTATGAGGAAAGTTTAGTTTCTCCATGTCCCAGGAAGCACCTCAGTGGCCAGTGGAGGTATGTATAAGCTGTAATGTAAACACTGCCTTTTCTCTAAAAAAGACCGTGTTTACTACAAAATGCCTGAAGGGAATGATTATACTCGCCAGACCAAAAAGAAAAGCTGTAGTTGTGACTGGTGACCATAGTGTCCCTTTAATGAGGTTTTGGTGTGTAGATCATGCCAATGCAGTCTCACTGCTTAATTCTATGACATTTAAGAGATAAATCACTTTTGTTTCTGTTTATGCAGCCCTAACCACGGCTCCCATGGCTGTGACTGACACAGTCTGCATGAAAAAAGGTAAAATTTGTAACCAGATGTTAACTTGTTTTAGAAGTTTTCATCTATAACATTGTAAATTGAGCTTTAATCACACACAGGCTCCTGCAGGGTCTAGATTACTATTTACAGAAAAATGAGAAATTCTAAATTAAACAGACTGTGCAAAAAAGCTTAACATTAGATCCCTCTTTGCAGGAAGGGTTTAGAAAGGCTGTGCAAGTCAAATACTGTGAGGTGTAAATATGTCAGCATAAACAAAGTGATTTAATTTCTCAATGGCAGAGAAAGAACAGTGAGACTGCAGGGGCATTAACTATACCCCCAAACAGCTTCATTAACCCCTTAAGGACTGAGCCAAATGTACACGTTGTGATAAAACAAAACGTAATTAAAACCTGGCATTTGCGCTATATGTCTGTCCAACCGTAATTCACCTCTTTCATATTAAATGCACCCACCCTTATTATATATCATTTTATTCAGGGGAAACAGGGCTTTCATTTAATATCAAATATTTAGCTATGAAATATAATTTAATAAGAATTTTTTTTAGTTCTACATGACATTTTAACGGTCAATGTCATAATACTGTTTGCTTTTACTGTTATAAAATACACATTTGTATTCAGCAAAGTCTCACGTGTAAAGCAGTACCCCCCTATGTACAGGTTTTATGGTGTTTTGGGAAGTTACTACCATAGGGTCTCAAAGGTAACGTAACCAATCTGGCGAATTTTAATGTGAAAAAAAAATGAAACAGAAGCCTTATATTTGACGCTGTAACTTTTGAAAACACCATAAAACCTGTACATGAGGGGTACTGTTGTACTCTGGAGACTTTGCTAAACACAAATATTTGTGTTTCAAAACAGTAAAAAGTATTACAGCAATAATATCTTCCGTGTAAGTGCTGTTTGTGCGTAAAAAATGCAAAAAACGTCACTTTTACTGGCGATATCATCGTTATAATACATTTTACTGTTTTGAAACACTAATATTTATGTTCAGCGAAGTCTCCCGAGTAAAACAGTACCCCCCATGTACAGGTTTTATGGTGTCTTGGAAAGTTATAAGGTTAAATATAGTGCTAGCAAATTAAATTCCCTATACTTTTGGCATGGGTTGTCAGCCAGGTCCCGCTAATTGTAATTAAGATACCTAATTATGTAAAAATATTACATAAATATACATGTAGAATTAATATATGTATGTATGTGTATGTGTGTATATATATATATATATATATATATATATATAGAGAGAGAGAGAGAGAATACCTTGTACGAAAGCACTCACAGGACTTGATATGGTTCAAAAATAGTGCTTCTTTATTGCAGCGTAATTATCAAGACAGGATTAAGTATTATCTACTTGCAGCAGCTAAAAGTAGTCACATTTTAGTTTAGTTTAATGAGGGCTACAATTAAGCAGGCCACTGATATAATAACTTAAAGACAATATGTGCATCAACTGCCTGGCGTGGGAGTCCTTAGTGATGGGAGTGATACTGCCTGGTTGTTTGGGATTATTTAGCTATGTGGCACTTTAATTACTATCGAAAATTTTTATATAACTCCCTTTACTCCTGAGTAATTTAGCATACATGCTGGTGCCATGGTATTATCCCTATAACAATTTCTATACTATGTATATAGATGTATTTATGTTATTATGTAATATTATGTGTTTGTATTTTTCATTATTTTCTATCGATCAACATACCAATTATCCTGATTACGTTATTTGCAAACAGACACGTCAATTATGACCTCATTCCACCTTGTTTTCACCTTCCAATGAACATCTGATCACTGCATATTTAAAGGCTGTTTTTTTCACTGTTTAATTGTCTTGATAAAAGTCCAGATGGGACTGAAACGTTGACACTTTTTACTTGAAATATTTGCTGCAATAAAGAAGCACTATTTTTGAACCGTATCAAGTCCTGTGAGTGCTTTCCTACAAGGTATTCTATATTATGGCCAGGATTAGCACCAAGGCATTACAAGACCGGGAGCAGTGAGGGAGGGACACGTGGTGGTGTGTGTGTGTGTGTGTCTCTAATGAGGATATCACTGCAATAATATCAAGTGTAAACCATAGATTGTGTGTATATATATAGATAGTGATAAATGCGTATATATATATATATATATATATATATATATTTCGTTCTACGTGTATTTTGATATAAATATATATTACAATACAGTTAGAACGAAATAACACATTTTAATTATTTTTTAAATATTTTTTAATTTTATTTAACGTACATTTTTTTTAATTATATATAAATATATATAACAATTATATATATTTAATCAGTATCAGTCTGTGTAATTTGATATTAATATATTAATAGTAAAATACACCTAGACAGTGTATGTGTGTATTATTATTATTGCCATTTATATAGCGCCGACAGATTCCGTAGCGCTTTACAATATTTTGAGAGAGGGGGGGGGGGGGGGGGATGTAACAATAAATAGGACAATTACAAGAAAACTTACAGGAACAAACAAGCTTACAGACTATAGGAGGTTGGGTATTAGAAACATTAGGACAGGAAATATCAAGTAGGAGTGAAGCAGAGCTGGAGGAGAGAGCAAAGCACTGTCCAATAGGAGAGAGCAGGAGACAGGTATGTAAGGTAGAGATTACTCTGGGAGGCCATAAGCTTCTGAAGAAATGGGTTTTAAGGCCCATCTTAAATGATTGAAGACTAGGGGAGAGTCTGATGGCAGTAGGCAAGCTATTCCATAGGAGAGGAGCCGCCCGCGAGAGGTCCTGCAAGCGCGAGTTGGTCGTACGGGTGCGAGCAGCGGTCAGGAGGTGGTCACGGGCAGAGCGGAGGGTACGTGGAGGGGCATACCTATGGATCAGTGAAGAGATATAAGAGGGGCTAGAATTGTTCAGTGCTTTAAATGTATGGGTTAGCACTTTAAATTGACTCCTATAGCATACAGGGAGCCAATGTAAGGACTGGCAGAGGGGTGAGGTGTGAGAGGACCGACTAGAGAGGAAAATCAGTCTAGCTGCAGCATTCATTACAGACTGTAGCGGGGCAATACAGCTTTTGGGGAGACCAATCAGGTGAGGGTTACAGTAATCCATGCGGGAAATTGCTAGAGCATGGACAAGCTCCTTGGTAGCATCTTGCGTAAGAAAGGGGCGGATGCGGGCTATGTTTTTGAGTTGGAACCTACAGGACTTTGCAACAAACTGGATGTGAGACTCAAAGGTGAGACCAGAGTAAAGTATGACGCCAAGACAGCGCGCTTGCAGGGATGAACTTATGTGGATATCACTGACTTGAAGGGAGAGCGAGAGAGGAGGATCAGTATTAGGAGGAAAGACAAGGAGTTCAGTTTTAGAGAGGTTAAGTATATGTGTGTGTGTATATATATATATATATATATATATATATATATATTTTTTTTTTTTTTTACACTTATTTTAACTTTCATTTAATTTAGAGCCGCTTAGAATAGGGCGTAATAGTACGCCCTCCGGTTTTAAGGGGTTAAGCTAAAATTGTTTTTGTGCCTTAAGTGTCCCTTTAATACAGTCTAGCAAAACATATCATACAAACAGACAATAGAACACATTCAAACTAGCTTGTTAATCAGGTTTGGTGATGGTTATGTCCAGGGGTCAAGTCCTGGGGAAAAAAGTGTGGGAACTCACCCAAGATTCCCACCCCTCCCCCTTAAAAAAATGTTTTTACACTCATATGCATATAGTGCAGTGCAGGGTGTGTATAATGAATGTAGTGTGTTTGTAGTGAGTGCTGTGTGTAATAAATGTAGTGTGTTTGTAGTGAGTGCAGTGTGTGTATAATGAATGTAGTGTGTTTGTTGTGAGTGCAGTGTGTTTGTAACGAGTGCAGAGTGTGTATAATGAGTGCAGTGTGTGTATAATGAGTGCAGTGTGTTTGTAGTGAGTGCAGAGTGTGGATAATGAATGCAGTGTGTGTATAATGAGTGCAGTGTGTGTATAATGAATGCAGTGTGTGTATAATGAATGCAGTGTGTGTATAATGAATGCAGTGTGTTTGTAGTGAGTGCAGAGTGTGGATAATGAATGTAGTGTGTTTGTTGTGAGTGCAGTGTGTGTATAATGAATGCAGTGTGTTTGTAACGAGTGCAGAGTGTGTATAATGAATGCAGTGTGTGTATAATGAATGCAGTGTGTGTATAATGAATGCAGTGTGTGTATAATGAATGCAGTGTGTTTGTAGTGAGTGCAGAGTGTGGATAATGAATGCAGTGTGTGTATAATGAGTGCAGTGTGTGTATAATGAATGCAGTGTGTGTATAATGAATGCAGTGTGTGTATAATGAATGCAGTGTGTTTGTAGTGAGTGCAGAGTGTGGATAATGAATGTAGTGTGTTTGTTGTGAGTGCAGTGTGTGTATAATGAATGCAGTGTGTTTGTAACGAGTGCAGAGTGTGTATAATGAATGCAGTGTGTGTATAATGAATGCAGTGTGTGTATAATGAATGCAGTGTGTTTGTAGTGAGTGCAGAGTGTGGATAATGAATGCAGTGTGTGTATAATGAGTGTAGTGTGTGTATAATGAATGCAGTGTGTTTGTAACGAGTGCAGAGTGTGGATAATGAATGCAGTGTGTTTGTAGTGAGTGCAGTGTGTATAATGAATGCAGTGTGTTTGTAGTGAGTGCAGATTGTGTATAATGAATGCAGTGTGTTTGTAGTGAGTGCAGTGTGTATAATGAATGCAGTGTGTTTGTAGTGAGTGCAGATTGTGTATAATGAATGCAGTGTGTTTGTAGTGAGTGCAGATTGTGTATAATAAATGTAGTGTGTTTGTAGTGAGTGCAGAATGTGTATAATGAATGTAGTGTATTTGTAGTGAGTGCAGAATGTGTATAATGAATGTAGTGTATTTGTAGTGAGTGCAGTGTTTTTGTAGTGAGTGCAGAATGTGTATAATGAATGTAGTGTGTGTAGTAAGTGCAGTGTGTATAATGAATGTAGTGTGTTTGTAGTGAGTGCAAAGTGTGTAAAGTTAATGTAGTGTGTTTGTAGTAAGTGCAGAGTGTGTATAATGAATGTAGTGTGTTTGTAGTGAGTGCAGAGTGTGTATAATGAATGTAGTGTGTTTGTAGTGAGTGCAGAGTGTGTATAATGAATGTAGTGTGTTTGTAGTGAGTGCAGAGTGTGTATAATGAATGTAGTGTGTTTGTAGTGAGTGCAGAGTGTGTATAATGAATGTAGTGTGTTTGTAGTGAGTGCAGAGTGTGTATAATGAATGTAGTGTGTTTGTAGTGAGTGCAGAGTGTGTATAATGAATGTAGTGTGTTTGTAGTGAGTGCAGAGTGTGTATAATGAATGCAGAGTGTGTATAGTGAATTCAGTGTGTGTAGTGAGTGCAGTGTGTATAGTGAATGTAGTGTGTTTGTAGTGAGTGCAGAGTGTGTATAATGAATGTAGTGTGTTTGTAGTGAGTGCAGAGTGTGTATAATGAATGTAGTGTGTTTGTTGTGAGTGCAGTGTGTGTATAATTAATGCAGTGTGTTTGTAGTGAGTGCAGAGTGTGGATAATGAATGCAGTGTGTTTGTAGTGAGTGCATTGTGTATAATGAATGCAGTGTGTTTGTAGTGAGTGCAGATTGTGTATAATGAATACAGTGTGTTTGTAGTGAGTGCAGATTGTGTATAATAAATGTAGTGTGTTTGTAGTGAGTGCAGAGTGTGTATAATGAATGTAGTGTATTTGTAGTGAGTGCAGTGTTTTTGTAGTGAGTGCAGAATGTGTATAATGAATGTAGTGTGTGTAGTAGGTGCAATGTGTATAATGAATGTAGTGTGTTTGTAGTGAGTGCAAAGTGTGTATACTGAATGTAGTGTGTTTGTAGTAAGTGCAGAGTGTGTATAATGAATGTAGTGTGTTTGTAGTAAGTGCAGAGTAAGTATAATGAATGTAGTGTGTTTGTAGTGAGTGCAGAGTGTGTATAATGAATGCAGTGTGTTTGTAGTGAGTGCAGAGTGTGTATAATGAATGTTGTGTGTTTGTAGTGAGTGCAGAGTGTGTATAATGAATGCAGTGTATTTGTTATGAGTGAAGAGTGTGTATAATGAATTCAGTGTGTGTAGTGAGTGGAGTGTGTATAGTGAATGTAGTGCGTTTGTAGTGAGTGCAGAGTGTGTATAATGAATGTAGTGTGTTTGTAGTGAGTGCAGAGTGTGTATAGTGAATGTAGTGTGTTTGTAATGAGTGCAGATTGTGTATAATGAATGCAGTGTGTGAGTGTTGGATGATGTGTGTGTGTGTGTTTGTGTTGGATGAGGTGTGTGTGTGTGTGTTGGATGATGTGTGTGTGTGTGTTGGATTGTGTGTGTGTTGGATGATGTGTGTGTGTTGGATGATTTGTGTGTGTTGGATGATGTGTGTGTGTGTGTGTTGGATGATTTGTGTGTGTGTGCTGGATGATGTGTGTGTGTGTGTGTGTGTTGAATGGTGTGTGTGTGTGCTGGATGATGTGTGTGTGTGATGGATGAGGTGTGTGTGTGCGCTGGATGATGTGTGTGTGCGCTGGATGATGTGTGTGTGTGCTGGATGAGGTGTGTGTGTGTGTGTGCTGGATGATGTGTGTGTGTTTGTGTGTGTGCTGGATGATATGTGTGTGTGTGTGTGTGTGCTGGATGATGTTTGTGTGTGCGCTGGATGATGTGTGTGCGCTGGATGATGTGTGTGTGTGTGTGCTGGATGATGTGTGTGTGTGTGTGCTGGATGATGTGTGTGTGTGTGTTGGATGTTGTGTGTGTGTTTGCTTGATGATGTGTGTGTGTTTGTGTGTGTGCTGGATGATCTGTGTGTGTTTGCGTGTGTGCGCTGGATGATGTGTGTGTGTGTGTGTGCGCTGGATGATGTGTGTGTGTGTGTGTGTGTGCGCTGGATGATGTGTGTGTGTGTGTGTGTGTGTGTTTGCTGGATGATGTGTGTGTGTTTGTGTGTGTGCGCTGGATGATGTGTGTGTGTTTGTGTGTGTGCGCTGGATGATGTGTGTGTGTGTTTGCGTGTGTGCGCTGGATGATGTGTGTGTGTGTGTGTTTGCTGGATGATGTGTGTGTGTTTGTGTGTGTGCGCTGGATGATGTGTGTGTGTTTGTGTGTGTGCGCTGGATGATGTGTGTGTGTTTGTGTGTGTGCGCTGGATGATGTGTGTGTGTGTTTGCTGGATGATGTGTGTGTGTTTGTGTGTGCGCTGGATGATGTGTGTGTGTGTGCTGGATGATGTGTGTGTGTGTTTGCTGGATGATGTGTGTGTGTGTGTTCTGGATGATGTGTGTGTGTGTGTGTGTGTGTGTGCTGGGTGATGTGTGTGTGTGTGTGCTGGATGATGTGTGTGTGTGCTGGATGATGTGTGTGTGTGTGCTGGATGATGTGTGTGTGTGTGCTGGATGATGTGTGGGTGATGTGTGTGTGTGCTGGATGATGTGTGTGTGTTTGCTGGATGATGTGTGTGTGTTTGCTGGATGATGTGTGTGTGTTTGTGTGTGTGCTGGATGATGCGTGTGTGTGTGCTGGATGATGTGTGTGTGCAGGATGATAGGGAAGAAGCATTTTTTTAAAAAACTTTGTGTCTACATTTTTTTTTTTGTATTATTCCCCCCTCCCAGCTTCTTACCTTGTCAGGGAGGGGGGAGATCGCCTGGTGGTCCGGTGGGGGCAGCCAGCCGCTGCACACAGGGCCCATCACACGCTGTGTTTCCTCTCCAGCTCTAACTCTCGCGAGACTCGCCTGTGCGAAGCGTTGCTGTGGCAACGCTCTGACAGCCGCGGGTCTCGCGAGAGTTAGAGCTGGAGAGGAAACACAGCGTGTGATGGCCCCTGTGTGCAGGTAGCAGGGCAGGTCCTGCAGGACTGGGAACGGGAACGGCGTTCCTGCTTTGGAAAAAGTGCAGGAACGCCGTTCCCATGCGTTCCTGCAGGACTCGAGCCCTGGTTATGTCAATTGATAGCTTGCCCTTAAGCTTTTTTTTTTTTTTTAATTCTTTATTTTTGTTGTGCACAAAATCAACAAGTAGCCTTGGTGCGCCACAACAGCGACATCAGGGTAAGATAGCAGTCATTTGTATTACATTTTGTGGCATTCGTTGAACGGGCACATTTTTAAAGATACGTTTTAACAAAGATAAACATTTTGGTTTTCAATGAAGAAAAGTTATACAGATAGGCTAATCATATGTCGCCTCAACATGGGCACGGATCACTAAACATATTTAAAGCCGTAAACGACACATGAGGAACATGCACTTTTTCGTAAGATATGTTTAAACAGGCGTCAACCCTCTAGATGTTAGGTGGGAGAAAGCTTCTAAGTATTAGTTTTTTTCAGATTTGAGTTATATAGATAGTACGCTTAACTTTGCAGTATAGCCCCTTTAAAATAGGCTTGTAGCTGGGCTTAATGAGTCATCCTGGGAGTGAGGCAGGGTTTAAAGGCCCAGTGGGGTTCGTGAGTACAGGCTGTGGATTAACATTTCAAAGGTACTGGGACACAAAGAATAAACATAAGTAACCATGCAAGGTAAGAGTTATGAGTGGCATACATTTTCCTCTATACAGGAGGGATTCAGGAGACCTTAGTATGATACTATAAAAGAGGGAAACCGAAATATACTGGGCTTCTGGTCACACATTTAAATGAGTAAACTCGGAAGCCGAACACAAATAAATGATTTAGAGGCCTGCGTGCCTCACCAATTGCTGTATAAATGGAGATCTGCGAGTCCCAGAATGCATATAGTTGATTAACTCTCATTATATGATGAAAGTGAAAACGAAAGTAAAAGTCTTATATAAAAAAAAAAAACAAGTAAACTTTTGTTGCCTCCGGGTAGTGAGAGTCTCTGCATTATGAGCAGGTGCAAGGGCTGTGAGCCGTGTAGCGTGTCAGTCTAGGCTGCTTCAGCCAATGCCTGTTTTGGAGGCCTTTTCTGCATACCTGAGGCAGTGTTTTTCATGCATAGTTGCTTGGAGCAGTGTCATTCCCGTTGTGTAGGGCACCTGAGGGGGTCTTGGCTTCACCGATCTCCTCTGCTTTCTAGCTTTGCGTGAGAGAGGTGAGCGCTGAGCTCTCCTGTGGTCTGCATCCGGGCGGTGAAGGTGGAAGAGGTTCAGTGGGTACTGTTCCGTCCTCCGCGGTTGCGCCCGGTCCCAGCATGTAGTAGGGAGCGGTTCCTGTGAGGACCTCCCCGCTTGCTTTGATGGCAGGCTGGGTTTGGCTGGGTTGTCGTTGCAGCTTGTTGGCACCATCGGCTGTGTTGATTGCGTAGGGCTGCGGTTCCTCAGGGGGCCTTGTTTCTTTCGGCACCTTTTACGGGCTCTGATTGCCGGAGGGAGTGTGCGCCCGCCTTGGGAACGTGTCCGCAACACCTTGGGGTGGGTGAACGTTTCGATTGTGGGGTTTGTCCCATCTCTCCTATTGCCTTTACGTGCCGGGTCCTGCCACTTCTTGCCAGCTGAGGGTTCTGTGAGTGGGGACTGCAGTAGGGCCTCCAGCCTCTCCCAGACTGCCCTGAACATGCGCTTGTACCTGATTTCCGTGTCCCTTCTGATCTCGCACCTAGTAGTGGTGTGTGTGAGCCGGCCGCCATTTTGTTTTCTCCGCATGTGGCCTCCGGACTCCGTGGTCCTGACTCTTGGGTATGGCTTGTCTGGCTGATCGTGTGAGGGAGGACCGGGATATCCCCCGCCGGTCCATAGGGGGGGGGAACGAGGGCTCTGAGTCTGCTTTTCCATTGTTCTGGGCATCAGGAGAGCGGCCGCCTCTCCCGCGCCCGCCATGCCAGCGTGCCTCATCCTGCCCTTAAGCTTTTAATGTTAAAACAGACTAGCTTTTCAGCCAGCCAAGATAGTTATTACATGTTGTCTCTATGTTCCCTAAACCAATGTTTTACAAATGAGTGCGCCTTGATGTCGTCACACTAAAGCATATGCAAATGAGTCCAAATAGGCAGGAGCTAAAAAAAAAAGTAACATCACAGGATAAATTTCATAGAGCCTCAAGCTAAAGCAGATACAGTCTGGGTACAGATTCCCAAAATAGGTGCTAAAGTAAAAACAAACAAAAAACAAAACAAGCCACCAACAAGCATTCCCTTATGCAATAATACCATAAACATTTCACACCACATAATGGTTTTGAGTGATCATCTTCACACTTTATACTCTTAACAGAAAGAACACTTACATGGTTACCCCATAAGAAAATAGTGTAAAATAAGCCTTAACTAACCTGAAATCCAGCGCCCTGCAAAGTGTCCCACACTGGTTTCCACGTCTTGTCCGTAATCACCGCTTCCCTCATGAGGTCTAATCAAATGCTTTTATTGGACTGTTCTCACCAGCTCAGAGGACATGCAGGAGCTCTCAAAACCAGGGGAGGGATGGAGTTAGGAGGAAGTAAGTTGGAGGCGGGGGAGGGGGGGAACTATTAAGACTACGCAGTGTGCGCTGACAATGCAAAGTGTTTATTTTTTTTTTTATTAATAATATTTTTTTTATTTTTGAAAGCTTGTCAGATCCCAAGTAAGGCTGTATATGTTGAGGGAATACTTGTATAGGAATCTTATAGGGATTGCAAAATTGTCAACAATGCAAATATTTGCCACAAAATGGTCAACAGAAAAAAAACATAAAGAAACCATATATTTACAATGCATTAAAGAGCTACCATCATGGGCACTCTGAACAGTCTGTGGTGTATGGGGCTGCGTAACTACAAACTTTGATGCACTGTGTGTTCTGACACCTTTCTATCATGGCCAGAATTACATTTTTCAGCAATTTGAGCTACAGTAGTTTTTTTGTGTGATCAGACCAGAATTGCTGTCCTTTGTTTTCCCATGTAAATCAATGAACTCTGATGCCGGTTCACTGGTTGTCCTTTGTTGCATCACTTTTGGTATGTAATAACCACTTCATACTGATAACATCTCACATTGGGATTGGCCCTTGCCGTTTTGGAGATGCTTTGACCCATTGTCTAGACATCACTATTTGCCCCTTGGCAAAGTCTTTATGCTTGCCAATTTTCCTGCTTCCAACACATGAAATTCAGTGACTGTTCACTTGCTGCCTAATATATCCCACCCCTTGACAGGTGCAAATTTGAATCTTTACTACGCATCCTAGACCACCTCCCCTTCCAAATATTCACATTTGTCCAGAATTTATAGATCCAAAGATAAAAAAAAAAACAAGTTTTTGTTTTTGACAAGAAGTCAGCCCTAAAAAAAAAGACAGAATACATCCACTATTTCTTACACAGAACATGTTTCACTCTCTCAGTCCCCCCATAGTGATAGAGGAAAGAAAGGAAAGGACATGCCCTAATTGGCAATACCACATAAAGAAAATGGAGATCTCCAGAGGGTATTTATAAAATATCAGGAAAACAACTATACAGGAATGCTCACTTTTGGAAAATGGTCTAAAATCTGCAGCCACTGAAGGCCTTAAATATTTTACTTTGGGGGGCGTGGCTTGGCGCCGAACAGGAATGGCCGCCTAATCCCCGAGCTCCGCTCCAAGCTGCAACCACGCACGGCAAATAAGCACAATCCGGCACCCATGGGACGCACTAAAAGAGCCCAAATGACCCCCTCCACGCCAAGAACACAGGGGAACAGCTCGCACCCATCCATCCGCAGCTACCTGAACACGCCGGGAGACTTTCTTTCCCAGGAGGAAGCTTCCAACATGGCGCCCTCCTCTCCGAGCTCCACGCTGTCAGGGGAACTCCCGAGCACGGAAAATGGCCGACCGGCCCCACAGACTCCAGACTGGTACGCACTATTTGCCTCCCTGCCAAAAAAAGAGGATTTCCAGGCACTGCTAGAAGAGGTAAAGACCACCCTGCGCACAGAGATCTCGGCCCTGGGCACCTCACTCACAGCACTAGAGACAAGGGTACAGGCCCTAGAAACACAAGGCCCCAACCCACACTGCCCTGCAATACAAGCCACAGAGGCCCACACCAGACACATACAAGACCTGCGCCTCCACATAGAGGATCTTGACAACCGCAGCCGCAGGCATAATATCAGGGTGAGGGGCTGCAGAGAATCTGATGCACCAGAAGACGCTAGGGCCACACTGACCCCGATTTTCAACCGCATATTGGGCAGGCCAAGGGACGCCCGCATCCACATGGATAGAGCACATAGGGCACTGAGACCCAAACCCCCCCCAGGCGCACCCCCCAGGGATCTAATTTGCCACATACAGGACTTCCAATTAAAGGAAGAAATTATACGAAAAGCCCGCACGGAGAGAACATGGAGGATTGAGGGGCAGGCAATAGAGATCTACAATGACCTCTCCCACCTCACCCTGCAGGCCCGGAGAGCCCTGCGGCCCCTCACCGCTGCTATGCAAGATGCCCAGATAAGATACAGGTGGCAGTTCCCTTTTGCCCTTTCAGCTAGACAGGGCACCACGGAAGCCGTAATAAGAACGCCGCAGGATGTCTTGGCCTTCCAGGAAGCCCTAGGCCTCCCCCACACTCCTATCCCGGACTGGACTACATGCCCGCTTAATGAACGCCTCGCAGGGCGGCCAACACGCCGCACCCACCAGGGACCCGACAGAGATGCCCTACACACTCATCACCGACTAATCGACCCCGAAGAATAAGGAGATGGAGAATTTGCCCCCCCCCCCGCCACCGCCACCTACCCAGTGATGCCAGCCTGAATCCAAAGAGCTCTACTACCCATATCCACACGGGGAGGGGTGGGATGACCCCGAAGACAAATGCCCGATTATCTTGCCTCTTTATTGACCCCCCCCTCTTACCTCCCTAACAACCAGAGATAAGATAAACTGACAACCATCCTAAAGGCAAATCGTCAGAAGCGGACATCCCCATGGCACTACAGCTGCCCTCACTTTGGAACTACGCCCACACCTCACCGGCCCATAGACCTATCACCACCCAGAAACTACCTGGCCCCACCAACTCAAGGAGTCGACCCTCACAACCCCGGAGCCCACAAACCGCTCAGGACCAACGCTACCTCAACGGGGACAACCCAGCAGAACCCACCAGAACGCCACTACCGGACTGAAGCCACGCAAGCCCCTGCTATCATACAGCACGAGACATAGAGTCTCACCTGTCACACCCCAATCCCTGCACATGGAACACCCGCTGACACGATACCTTGAACTGGCACCTCGGTATTACACTGGACTGCTTGTAAAGGACTTGTATGCCGAAGACTGACTCGAAAGAGCAAGTATTACGTTGAGGTTCACACCACTCATACACCTGTACACCACCCTACACACACACACATACACTCAATGCACTAGAAAGAGAACTCATACACGGACCCAAATAACCATAGACACCCACACCACCTAACCAATCTGGACACACACACCCAGAACATACCCGCAATATACACCCCCCTGAGGCCCACACACACGAATTCACCACAGACACCACGCACACACTAGAGGGTGGGGAATTACCACTCACCTACTACTATATACCACAGATCAAACGCTATTTTTTATCTACTCGAAACAGAGGGTGAGGGACCTAAACTTCACGCTTTGTCTCACTCTCGGGAGTTGTTTGAATGGCCCGCAGAGGGAGCTGGTAGCACCTCCACTTGCTGGCTCTAACAAATGTATTGCTTACTGATAAATGTCTCTTTGCTGACTTCGCTACCCCTCTCCTACATCTCTCCTCCAAATTGAACTACCCCCTCCTCCCACTTTTCCTCCTGCCTTCCCCCCCCCCCTCTCTCTTAGTTCTCCGTACTCCCCCTACCCTGCTCAATACAACAACGTGTAAGGTAAAAGCGCACCGCGGGGCGCACACCCCGAGCAATCTCGGGGTGGGCCCCCCGTGAGGCGCGGGCATGGTCAGAATGTTACTGTTTCTAAATGTTCATAAATGGTACTGCTATTCTCCCTGACAATGGGGACATAACCTATGTAACCATGTTAAATATGTGTAAGGTAAAAGCGCACCGCGGGGCGCACACCTCGAGCAATCTCGGGGTGGGCCCCCCGTGAGGCGCGGGCATGGTCAGAATGTTACTGTTTCTAAATGTTCATAAATGGTACTGCTATTCTCCCTGACAATGGGGACATAACCTATGTAACCATGTTAAATATGTTGTTTTTACGTTGCTCTCATGTTCTCCCCATATTGTTCTCATGATGTTCTCACAAATGCTATTCATACGCACGCTCTTAACGCACTTACATACTGAACGCTGCAAGGCACGCACCAAATGGCTACCAATATGGCCACTCACCTCACCGCACACTGGACCGCTAGAACGGCCCTGACCCCTCTGGGTGCCAGATACCACAGCTACTGGGCAGCAGGAGATGGACGCGGATAGTGATACATCACCGGACAACAACTTACAGTAGGTGACCCACCGAACTATCGACGCCACCTGCCCCACGGGTTCACTGCCAACAGACTGTGAGGTGGCTACGACGGACACTGTCCTCGGACACCCACCTACCAGTGGCACATTACCCCTAATACCAGTCGCCTACGCGACTCAACAACACCGACATACACTACGCTACACCGACTACCTTTCCAAACCTACCTAACCTCCCCCCAACCCCCACCTCTTCTCTTTCTGGGTACCACCACCCTCCCTCCTCTCGCCTCCAACACCCCACCCCCTCACCCACTAATTCCGTACCGGAGCTGTCTCCGTGTGATGGGCCCCCCGCCCCCCGCCCCCTGCGCCTCCGGGCATGCGGGAGAGGGCATTAAGCTCTACACAATCAACGCGAAGGGATTGAACTCTCCACAAAAACGAGCAAGAGCACTGAGAGAAATCAGAGCACTCAAGATATCAATAGCTTTCTTTCAGGAAACACACTTCCTAGCAACACAGGCCCCCAAATTCTCAGATAAATACTTCCCAACTGGCTACTACGCGCATAACCCCTCCACCAAATCCAAAGGAGTGGCCATACTGTTCTCGGCGGACACCCAGTTCCGCTTGGAAGCGGAGGAGAGGGACCGGGAAGGAAGATACCTCTTTCTCAGAGGGTATATAGGGGACACCAAAGTCACACTCGCGAACCTCTACCTCCCAAACAAAGGCCAAAAACCATTTCTAGCCTCGGCTCTGCGAAACCTGGACGCGTTCAGCGCGGGAACAGTTATAATAGGAGGAGACCTCAACGCCCCCTTGGACCCCAGAATGGACACATCTAAAGGAAGCTCCACAATCCCGGAACACGTCACCAGAGGACTGAAGACCCTCCTTACGAACCACCAACTCGTAGACTGCTGGCGCATCCTAAACCACGCAGAGAAGGATTACACTTACTACTCACCACCACACAAATCCTACTCGAGGATAGATTACTTCCTAACCCAGCACAGAGCCTTAGACATACTGCGTTCAGCCCGTATCGCCCCCATGACCTGGTCGGATCACGCGCCTGTGATACTCACCATAGAAAACCCAAGACCCTTCCGACCACAATGGACATGGAAACTCAACGAATCACTCTTAGAAGACCCGCTGATACAAACGGAAATTAAAAACACCCTGGACCACTTCTTCCTCACCAACAAGACAACAGACAGCACACCAACGGCCATCTGGGAAGCGCATAAATGCGTTATTCGAGGGATACTCATTAAACACGGCACCCGCCTGAAAAAACAGCGCACAAAAGAAATTGCGCACCTCTCCACCCAACTGGCGCAACTCGAAACGCTCCACAAACATGACCTCCGAGACGAAACTTATAAACAACTCCTAGAGATCAGAGCGAAACTCAACTCCTGTCTAACGTCAAAAATACAATTCCAATTCCAGCTCACGAAAAAGACATTCTATGAATATGGAAACAAAAGCGGCAAATTGCTTGCTAGGGCATTGAGGGCCCGGAGGCAGAAGAGCTACGTCCCAAAGATATCCATGGCAGGAACCACGCTACAGACCCCGAAGGCCATAGCAGAGGGCTTCCGGCAATATTACGCCTCGTTATACTGTCTACCCTCGAACACTGTACGTGCACAAGAAGGAGAGGAGGCATTCAGAACACGGCAAAAGTCATACATTGAACAGAATATCACTACCACACTGACACCCCAGGACATATCTGCACTCGAAGAAGATATAACGGAAGCGGAGATACATAGGGCCATTAAACTGGCCAAACAGGGAAAGAGCCCCGGACCAGACGGATACACGGCGAAGTACTACAAAATGTTTGCAGATAGACTCGCCCCGCACCTACTTGCACTCTTTAACGCAACACAATGCGGAGGCTCGCTGGACCCCAACATGCTCCTAGCACACGTCGTGGTACTCCCAAAAGAAGGAAAAGACCCCTCCTCATGCGCCAACTACAGACCGATCTCCCTGTTGAACGCCGATCTCAAACTGTTTGCCAAAATACTGTCCCTGCGCCTGCAGCCCCTACTGCCGAATCTCATCCACCCTGATCAGGTGGACTTTGTGGAGGGCCGGGAGGCCAGGGACAACACAACCAAGGCACTCAACCTTCTCCATGCGGCCCGGAGAGGAACCTCCCCCGCCCTGCTGGTCTCGACCGACGCGGAGAAGGCGTTCGACAGGGTCGATTGGTCCTTCCTAAGATACACGCTAGAACGCCTGGGAATGGGACCCCATATGATGGCACGAATCCTGGCCCTGTACGCCTATCCGACGGCCCGAGTCCAAGTCAACGGGATTCTCTCTGACCCATTTGAGATCAGGAACGGCACCAGACAGGGGTGCCCCCTATCGCCCCTACTTTTTGTCATAACCCTGGAACCGTTCCTCAATGCAATACGAGCCCAACCCCACATAACAGGAATTGGGGGCAGCTGGGGAGCCAGCAAAGTCTCCGCCTACGCGGACGACCTCCTGTTCACAATCGCCAACCCGACAACCTCCCTCAGGGAGCTCACGCACCAATTTGACATATATGGCACCCTATCCAACCTAAAAATAAATTACACAAAATCCGAAATTCTCAACGTTAACTGCCCCCCAGCACTGGCAACCGTGCTGCAAACAGAGTTCCCCTTCCACTGGTGCAAAGAAATGATCAAATACCTAGGGATATGGCTGTCGGCAGACCTATCGAACATCTACCGTATCAACTTCCCGCCCCTCCTCGAGCGGATACAGAAGGACCTTGACTCCTGGCAGCTCCCGCACATTACGTGGCTAGGGAGGATCAGTGTCCTCAAAATGAATATACTCCCGCGACTCCTGTACCTCCTACAAACCCTACCAATTCAGATCCCCAAAACCTTCCTGTCACAAACCCGTAAAACCCTGACGGAATACGTCTGGGCCCGCAAAAAAGCGAGACTAAACTTCGCCACCCTCACCAAACCCAAACTACAAGGTGGACTGGGATTACCCGACATGACGAAATACAGACATGCTGTACACCTCCAACGATTGATCGAATGGACACATGGCCCGAAAGACAAACTATGGATATCCATAGAGGCCAGCTTCTCACAAATACCCCTAACACTGCTCCCTTGGCTGCCGAAAACCATGGCTGGAGAGCTACCAAGAAAACACCCAACAATAAAAGCCACAATGGCAGTCTGGAGGAGACTGGCGCACCGGACGGACTTAGCCCCGGAACTGTCACCACTGTGCCCCATATCACACAACCCGAAATTTACCCCAGCATTGGACCCCCTCTACATGCCTGCCCTGGGCCTACCGACCCCCTGCAGACTGAAAGATGTATACCACCAAGGCACGATAACGCCCCTGGACACCCTGGTCCCGAATACTCCACACACCACGCTATTACGCTTCAGATACCACCAACTCACGAGGTTCCTGAGAAGCATACCGACTCTAGATTCGGCATCACGAACGCCCTCCGTGTTTGAGACCATCTGTGCAAATCCTCCCTCCCCCCCACACGTAATCTCGATCCTATACCGCATGCAAACCAACACCCCCACCAACACACCCCCCCCTTACTTCACCAAGTACTGGGAAAGGGATCTAGGACACACGCTCTCAGCGGAACAATGGTCAACGGTGTTCACACTCACACACAAAGCCTCCATCTCCACCAAATTCCAAGAAACAGGATATAAGATGCTCTCGCACTGGTACAGGACGCCTGAAAAGCTAACCACGATGAAAGCCACAAACGAACCGGAATGCTGGAGATGCGGGAGAGAACTCGGGTCCCTCTTCCATATATGGTGGTCCTGCCCCCTCATCCAGCCCTTCTGGACGGAGGTCCACAAAATACTCACAACCATAACAGATGCAGACCTGCAACCTACGCCCGAAACATACCTACTCCAACTAACGACGATCCCCATCAACAGCTTTAAAAAGACGGCGATCCCACACTTACTGAACGCAGCCTGTAGTCTCATCCCGGGACACTGGAAACAACGCACGGCGCCGACAATCAGAGAGTGGATGACCAGAGTGGAGGACATCAGGCGCATAGAAGAGCTAATCCACTCCGCAACGGGACGCATACAACGCTACCACGAAGCGTGGTACCACTGGCTCCAATGGCTCGCCTCCACTGCAACAAACGCGGGGGCAGCACAACACCTGACAATAGAGGAAGATGCTGACGCCCTGGCGGACCCAGCTGGCGACGGTGCGGGAGCCGGGCCGTCCGCCCAACCAAACCAAGACGATCACGAAGAGCCGGAGCTGCCCCGCGTCCCGGGGGCGGGCTGGACTGGGGGCCCGGGACCGGACACCGCTCCCCCCTGTGGATCCTCTGCACCCTCCCCCCCTCTATGCCTACACCTACTCTCCTCCACACCTGCAATACCCTTACCCCACTAACCTGCAACCCCACCTCCTCCACAGCACACCCCACAACGAAGGACCCACCGCCACCATGCTGACCCACTCAGATTGAAACCCCCCCCCCCCGCTCACTGGAGAGACCAACTACACGACACAACACTCACGAAAGACCCCCCAGGGCCTACAAATGTTGATTGTGAGACGGACCACCTCAACCAGACTACCCAAACGCCCAATACCCAGGACCACTATCCTACAATTTCAGACACCACCCAACCCTCACAACCCGGAACAGTGCCAGCCCGACTGAGACGCCCCCGATACTAGCCAGAGCACCAAACTGGACTGGACAGACTCCAAACAAATAGGTAACACTCGGCCAAAACCCAGAGACATCCCAAGGAAGCGACTATCAAGGACACGACCCCGGGGTAACGCACACACAGGACAAAACTACCTGACATACCCCTCGACCACTAAATGCACCTACTACTTGAAAACGGCCCCCCACTCCCCCCCACCCCATAGACCTCGAACAGACCTATCTAACAGGGACCCCAAGACCGTGCCTCCCTGCTGCCCGCAAATCCCCCCCACCTACTTCCGAACACAGTGTTCGGCTTGCCAAGACTACACCTGACCAATACAATGCAAACAAATATAGAAACCGCTGAAACCGCGACAAGAGGCGGCTTCCTAACACCTACCCCACCCAGTAGGCTACCTGTACTACGGGAATGCTACACACAGCAAGAAATGCATTTCGTACGACCTATAATGCACACTGTACGCACCCGTAGATTACAGCAAAATGTATACTTTATTGAATTGCCCAATGCTGCCATGCGACCTGCTATGTACACCTTTAGGCCGATGTTTAATGCCTGTTACGAGATGAATCACTAGCTCATGTATATGTGATGAAAGTTGGATGACAAACGTTGACCCCCCACTTCTCTTTTGTACCCCTCCCCCCTACAACAAAATTTTACAAAATAAATAATGAAAAAAAAATATATATTTTACTTTGTTTCTAGATAATGAAACCTTAAAACATTTATTTTTAAATGTTTTAAACAATTACATACACACACACACACACACACACACACACACACACACACACATATATAATATAATATAATATACAGTGGAACCTCGGTTAACGAACGCCTCGGTTAACGGAAAATTCGGTTTACGAATGAAAATTCGTAAAAAAAATTGCCTCGGTTTACGAATTTTTTTCGCAATACGAAACAAGTGTCCCGGTTTATAGCTCCGCCCCCCGCATACTGAAGTGTGGGTAGCACGTGAGTGTGTAGTGTGGAGGTGTTGGAGAGGTTTTGGAGCCATTTGCAGCAAGTTGTTGAGCCTTTTGGAGCCATTTGCAGCAAGTTGTGGAGCCTTTTGGAGCCATTTGCAGCAAGTTGTGGAGCCTTTTGGAGCCATTTGCAGCAAGTTGTGGAGCCTTTTGGAGCCATTTGCAGCAGGTTGTGGAGCCTTTTGGAGCCATTTGCAGCAAGTTGTGGAGCCTTTTGGAGCCATTTGCAGCAGGGTTTGGAGCCTTTTTAGTGCATCTCAAGAAGTGGAAAGGTAGGGAGCTGAGCTTGGTTGTTTGCATGCCTTTTACTGTGTGTTCTGCATTCTGGGGGTGATTTCCATGCCAGCTCATGTGCTGTGCATGCCTGTTACAACTGTACTGTGTGTTTTGCAATGTGGGGTTGTTTTCCATGCCATCTCATGTGCTGTGCATGCCTGTTACAACTGTACTGTACTGTGTGTTTTGCAATGTGGGGTTGTTTTCCATGCTATCTCATGTGCTGTGCATGCCTGTTACAGTTTATGTGCTGTGCATGCCTGTTACAGTTTATGTGCTGTGCATGCCTGTTACAGTTTATGTGCTGTGCATGGCTTTTACTGTGGTTTCCATGCCAGCTCATGTGCTGTGCATGCCTGTTACAGCTCATGTGCTGTGCATGCCTGTTACAGCTCATGTGCTGTGCATGCCTGTTACAGCTCATGTGCTGTGCATGCCTGTTACAGCTCATGTGCTGTGCATGCCTGTTACAGCTCATGTGCTGTGCATGGCTTTTACTGTGGTTTCCATGCCAGCTCATGTGCTGTGCATGCCTTTTACTGTGTGTTTTGCATTGTGGGGTTGTTTTCCATGCCAGCTCATATGGGTGTAAAGCATCTTTCATTTTTTTTTTGCATACATAGGGACGGTGGTGTCATGGCACCCAAGAAAGCAGTGGAAGCTGGGAAGAGGAAGAAGGTGATGATTCTGCTTGAGGACAAGAAGGAAATCATCAGGAAGCATGAAGGAGGAATGCGATTGACCGACCTTGCCAAAGAGTATGGAAGGAGTGCATCCACAATCGGTACAATCCTAAAAATGAAAGAGAAGATTACTGGGAGAGATGCAGCCAAGGGAGTCACCAGGGTCTCCAAGCAACGCCCACCTGTTCTGGACGAGGTCGAGAAGTTGCTCCTGCTCTGGATTGAACAGAAGCAGCGTGCAGGGGACTCAGTGACCAAGGCGATCATCTGCGAAAAAGCCAAGGCCTTGCACGCTGACCTCCTCAAACAACAGCCAGGAACGTCAGCAGATGCAGAAGGCTTCAAGGCCAGCAGGGGGTGGTTCTAAAGGTTCAAGAACAGATCTGGCATCCACAGTGTGGTCAGGCATGGAGAGGCTGCAAGTTCCGATGTTGCTGCAGCTGAAGAATTTGCTACGGAGTTCCTGGAGGTCATAGTTTCAGAGGGCTACCTTCCTCAGCAGGTCTTCAACTGCGACGAGACTGGACTCTTCTGGAAGAGGATGCCAAAGCGTACCTTCATCACAGAAGAGGAGACCTCATTGCCTGGCCACAAGCCGATGAAGGACCGTCTTACCCTCCTGTTCTGCGCCAACGCCAGTGGGGACCTTAAGATCAAGCCTCTGCTTGTCTACCATTCAGAGAACCCACGGGCCTTCAAGAAACACAAGGTGAACAAGGAGCAGTTGAGCGTTTTGTGGCAGTCTAACGCAAAGGCTTGGGTCACACGCCTCTTGTTTGTGAAGTGGGTCAATGCGGTTTTTGGTCCTGCTGTGAAGAAGTACCTTCTGGACAATAACCTGCCACTCAAGGCCATGCTGCTCATGGACAATGCTCCTGCCCATCCTCCAGGCCTCGAGGAAGACTTGCTGGAGGACTTTAATTTCATCAAGGTCATGTTCCTTCCGCCTAACACCACCCCACTACTCCAGCCAATGGACCAGCAGGTCATCTCCAATTTTAAAAAACTCTACACAAGGGAGCTTTTCCGGCGATGCTTTGAGATGACAGATCGCTCAAGCCTCACCCTCCATGAATTTTGGAGAGAGCATTTTGACATTGTGAGCTGTCTGCAGATTATCACCATTGCCTGGGCCGGGGTCAGCCAGACAAACCTAAATTCTGCTTGGCGCAACCTTTGGCCAGACTGTGTTGTAAAACCTGCCTCCAGTGCTTCTGCACCTGCACCAGAGTCAACAGTCTTGGAGGAAATTGTTTCCTTGGGGAGGACCATGGGCCTGGAGGTGACTGAGGAGGATGTCTACGAGCTGGTGGAGGAACACAACCGTGACCTAACCACCGAGGAGCTGGTGGAATTGCAGAAGGAGTCGATGGAGGAGCAGATCGCATTTGAGGAGGAGGAGGAAATGAGTGAGGAACAGCTCTCTTCCACGGAACTCAAGGAGGCATGCCAAATGTGGGTAAACCTACAGACTTTTGTACAGCAGCACCACCCAGATAAGGCTCTAGCCCACAGACTTGTGAGCAGTTTTGACACAGACATCATGTCCCCTTTCCGAGGGATGCTTAAAAGGCACCAGAGGCAGCAGACAATGGAAAGGTTCCTACAAAAACAGCCTAGACATGAAGAAGAACCGGCTTGTGTTAGTGCTGCCCAATTGCCCTCGTCCTCCTCATCTTCCAAACAGTGTTGAAATTGTTTTGCTATTTTCCATGTTTTCCCTGTTGACGTGTGATTTATGTACAGTTAAAGTGTACTGTACCATGTTATCAAAACTTTGCCATGTTTTAAAAGTTGATGTGTGATGTTTTAAAACATAAAGTTGGATGTTTGAAATGTTATTTCTTGATTAACCATGTCCCTGTACAGTATTTATGCCTTTAAAGTGCACTTTATAAAGAGTTTTGAACAGATAAAATACTTTATTTGACTTTTTTCTCACCTCCGGAACGCATTAATTGGTTTTCAATGCATTCCTATGGGAAACCGTGTTTCGGTTTACGAATTTTTCGCAATACGAAACGTCCCGGAGAACGAATTAAATTCGTAAACCGAGGTCCCACTGTATATATATATATATATATATATATACACACACATACACACACTGAATTAGAAATACTATAGACATGACCAATTGCACAATTATTATAATTTAAAGAACAAATCAATTTTTTTATCCATATTGTGAAACTAGTATGTTTTTGGAAGTTTTTTTTTGAGGTCGTACAATCAGACTTAGAAAAGATTTCAAATACATATAATAAATCCAATATATAACCAAGAAGGAAAGAAAAGCTATAAAAAAAAATGAAATAAACCATCTACAAATATCCATAACCTAATAATAAAAGAGGCAGATAAAGGGGGAGACGTAATTATAACAAAATAATACCATATGAATACGGCCTATAATATTTTAGGTTTTAATGTTGTGACTGAACAGTGTATGTTTCAGTGTTAAAGAAAGAGAAGGTGTTAAAAGATTAGGTTATTCCATTATGCTAAGATTCCCTAGTGATAACATACCATTTCATCAACAGAAACCAAAGATACCTGCATGGTTTAAAGGGACACTAGTCACCTGAACAACTTTAGCTTAATGAAGCAGTTTTGGTGTATAGAACATGCCCCTGCAGCCTCACTGCTCAATCCTCTGCCATTTAGGAGTTAAATCCCTTTGTTTATGAGCCCTAGTCACACCTCCCTGCATGTGACTTGCACAGCCTTCCATAAACACTTCCTGTAAAGAGAACCCTATTTAGGCTTTCTTTATTGCAAGTTCTGTTTAATTAAGATTTTCTTATCCCCTGCTATGTTAATAGCTTGCTAGACCCTGCAAGAGCCTCCTGTATGTGATTAAAGTTCAATTTAGAGATTGAGATACAATTATTAAAGGTAAATTACATCTGTTTGAAAGTGAAATCAGTTTTTTTTTTCATGCAGGCTCTGTCAATCATAGCCAAGGGAGGTGTGGCTAGGGCTGCATAAACAGAAACAACGTGATATCACTCCTAAATGACAGTGAATTGAGCAGTGAAATTGCAGGGGAATGATCTATACACTAAAACTGCTTTATTTAGCTAAAGTAATTTAGGTGACTACAGTGTTCCTTTAATATAGATTCTGCCTAAAGGGAACTGAGAGTACAACGAAAGCCTCCTCAATTTTCTTTTGTTCCTACACCCATGAGGGGAAGAGTTTTTACTTTTGGGTATAAAATCGAGGAAGGCTATTAAAGGGACACTATAGCCACCAGAACAACTACAGCTTATTGAATTTGTTCTGGTGAGTATAATCATTCCCTTCAGGTTTTTTGCAGTAGACACCTTTTCAGATAAAATGTAGTGTTTACATTACAGCCTGTGGATGACTCCACTGGCCAATCGTCAGATGGCTACTAGAGGTGCTTCCTGGGGCCATTCAGTGTATCCATTCTCTGCATGGAGACACTGAACTTTCCTCATAGAGATGCATTGATTCAATTAATCTCTATGAGGAGATGCTGATTGACCAGTGGCTCTGCCACTGATCTGCCTCCTTGACAGTCTCAGCCAATCTAATGTGAAAGCATTGTGATTGGCTTTATCAGGCAGATCAAGGGCAGAGCCAGCAGCAGCAGACGGCAATAAAGGTAATATTTTGCTATATTTATGGGGACAAGGAAGGGCTAGATGGTGTTTTTAAGACTGAAGGGTCAGGAACACAAACTCCTCCTTTAAAGATCACATATAATCTGACTTATGTGCATTGTATTGTGTACATGTCTTTTAAAAGGTGTGAGTGCAAATAGAATATTTTTTTATTAAATTAGTTTTTTTCTTAATATTACACTATTTTTAAAATCTTATTATACGCAAGTTATTAAAATCTTGTGGGCTGTCATCTGTATCATCATGCCGAGCTTCTAAGGTGGGACTTCCCAATAGAGCACCTTCGTTATATTTTCTGTTCAGGATTTTATATACTCCCAAATAAAACATGCTAAAGAAACGACACACACATTTTCTTTGGGGTTTATATACTTCATTATTTTAACTGTGTTCCTTTACCATAAAGAAAATGCATTAATATGTGGATATTAGCTACTTTATTCCAAATAGGTTTGGTTGATGGTTGAAGTGGAACCATCATTTTTATAGGAATTACAATTGCGTAAACCTAGATTTATGTGGTGCTCCGTTTTCTTTTAAATTTATACGAAAATATTTAGCAAATGACTTCACAGTTCAGCTCAGGCATAGCCAGTACACACTTGAAATAATTAAGAGGAACCAGAATATGACTTGATTTCTTCTATGTAGATTACCAATTGCAAAATGCAGTTTATAACAACAATTGACAAGGAGATAAGATGGAGGCGCCCAATAGCAAGATAAGGAATTATATAATGAATCTAAAATGTTACAATCCCACGGTGCATGTGTTGCGAAACTGCCATCATTGATAACCCTTGATTACAGAGTATTCTACTCATCGTTTCACTTACAAAGTGTCAAAATTGTACATGGCTCTGTACAATAAGTTAAAAGTATAGCCCTATATATAATAATTTTAAAGATAAGTGGATATGATGTATCTATATACATAAATTAATCTCAGACATGTTCCTTTTCAAAACCCTTGATACAGAGTTCTTTTTATTTAACAAAAACAGTGTAACAATTATTTCAAAACTGGGATGCATAGCTAGCACATAAACTTACCCCCAAAAAATCTCAAACTATGTGTGTAGATTTCTATTCAGATATACTTAAACAGTCAAAATTATATCAATCCGCACATTTTTTCCAACAGGGTTTGAAAATAGAGGTAGAAATATAATTTTTTTTTCACATCTACCATATGTGACAAAAAATAGCAAGTGGACAAATACAATGTTCATGGGTATTTGTAGGGAAGTAAGGAATAGCAGAGACTTTTTGGGGAATGCAACTTCCCAAAAAATGCCACTAAAATATAAAATAAATATATATTGTGTGGATTTAATTTCAAAATAGCAAGTAAAAGTTGCCTGCTAAAAACCAGGCATTTGTCCAATACAAAGACAATAGCAGCAAGCTTTTGCACTTTTTTTTTTAAGGTTCTATATAGCTGATGTTGGTAAATAAGCAAAACATTCCATATCAGTTTACGATCTTTAATGGTTCAGATTGTTTTGCATAGACTAGGGGGTTATTATATATATATATATATATATATATATATATATATATATATATATATATATATATATATATATATATATATATATATATATATATATATAATCTCCAGCTGTTCCTGAACAACACTCATTGAACCTCTTCCACCTGTTGCGGTTTTGGCTGTCAAACGTTTGTGAGTTGCAGACTGGTAACAGCTGGCCATCCAGTGTTTGGCTATTTCTGACAAAGACCATCTTTGCTCATTAAGGGGCTTAAAAAAAATATTTATTTTTTTTTAAAGTTAATGCAAATATATTCAATAACTATTCAATACAAACTGACAAAATATGAACTGCACTTTTATTCAAATACCTATTCTTTATCAGACTATATATTGAAAAAGGCAGTCTTGCAAAATAATACATCTTTAAAATGCTTTATAATTCCAAACAGTTTGGTGTTGTAATGACCTTGCTTGCATATGACAATTAAAGCCCCTGAGCTGAAACAAAACAAAGCAATTGACAGAGAAACACATGTCATTTGAAAATCTGGCTCAAACTTATCTTCCCTATTGGATCCTTCGGACTACTCCAATAGTATTTTTTTGTTTTGTTTTTTTTAAATACATTAAGGTCATAGCTATGATAATAAATAAACAGACCCGAATGTTGTTGGTTATACGGGCAGGTCTACCCATTTTAAAACTAGACAAGAGATTGTCTGAGACAACTCTCGGGTATTTCATTTGGGAATAAGGACGTTTATTTAAATGCTTTTCTCCAGTTTCTTAAAAGTTAGGTATAGTAGAATGTTCAGGAAATACCTTATTCGGCAAAAAAATGGTTTATGATTAGAGAGTCCTAGAACATGAACACTCACTCTCCCTGAGATCACTTAGTGAAATCCACATGACTTGATGAATTTGCACCTGTGTCCCTAAACTTTGTGATCTCATCACAGGTTTATGTTTTATTAAGGGAAAGGTGTGATATTATGATATCCACTTACATCTACTGACAGACACATATCCATGAGCACTATAACCACTGAACTAGGTTAATTGTTTATGTACACATATTAGTACATATCCTATATATATATATATACACAACAACTGCAGCCAGACTTTGGTTAACCCTCAGTTCCTTTAACGTTAACGATGCAACAGTTATGATACCCAATTTAAAAAACAAAACAAAAAACAAATCTCACGTGTATATTTCACACACAAGCTTGTGTGCGCACATCTTGAAAGACACCAACTGCAAGGCACAAAGATTTTTATATATACAGTACTCTAGCAGATCCAATTATTTAGCATTATGAAAGGAGGTACAACAGACATAAGTCAAAAATAATTATCGTGGTCCTCCCCCTGTATCCTGTTTTAATATTGCATCTCAAACAATTTCATAACCAAATCTTCTGGTAAACCAAGTCATACAAGTTCTAAGGACACAATATACTTAGTATCTGTTATGTAAAATATTAGTGCAATTTACTACTTTCACATTTTCCTCATAATTAAGGCTTCATCTAGTTGTGACAAGTAGTACCAACACATGAACACAGGGTAATACTAGTGCAGGAGATGTTAATTGTTCTCGGGCCTGAAATAGTATCTCACAGGTGGCCCGGGTAAGTCTTCATCCTGATCGATTTCCGGAGCAAAAGACACAGTCAGGTCAACGTATTTCTTATCAACTCCGGGCTTCACAAGTTTGTGCATCCTGTATGGAATAAAAATAAAGTAAAACATAAATAAATACACACACACACAATTTGTACATGTTACCGCTAAAGTGCACAAATCAGTTATTCTGCAGATTATCTAGGTAATGTGCAGATTAACTACGGTGATCCGTTAAAGTGGTGAAAATGGTTTCATTTCTCAAATTACCTAGGTAATCTGCAAATTACCTACTAGGCACTCGTTAAAGTGAAAATAAGATCTTTGCTGGAACAATAGCAACGTTTCTCTACGCTTAAATTAGCAATGTTATTTATTTATCAACAAAGAAGTAAGTTAATACAATCAAACAAGAATCAAGTTAGTTCTCGTTAAAGTGAAAATAAGATCTTTGCTGGAACAACAGCAACATTTTTGTACGTTTCTGTTAAAAAAAAATACAATAGAAAGAATCAAACAATTAAGGAAATGAATTTGCTAAACATACGATAAAACTATGCTTACTTATTAGTGCAATCTAAAGATTGGCGACACTTTGAATTACATAGCAATTGTTTTTTGCGACAAGCACACCTATTTGTGGTATATACACCTATTTTAGATTTGCAGTCACATTTTCTGAAACCCTGCCCACTACCAAGGGATTGTTTGATTGCTGTTTGACGTAAAGATATATTTCTACAGCAGGGACATCTTCTTTCGTTAAAAATCTCTCTTTGCA
Source organism: Pelobates fuscus (assembly GCF_036172605.1). Lineage (NCBI taxonomy): Eukaryota > Metazoa > Chordata > Amphibia > Anura > Pelobatidae > Pelobates > Pelobates fuscus. Next base: position 216,747,027 of record NC_086322.1, read on the forward strand.
AACACTGAATTCCGATTTTGCATACAATTGTTTCAAAATACCAGTTTTAGTACCAAGTTTATAAAAGCCACCCTCTGTTTTACCAAGAACCACAGCTAAAATCGAGCGGGCATCAGTTTTTGCTCTGTCTACTTCGGGTACTTTAATTCTCACAGTGACACCATCGACATTTGGGTGCTTTGCATTAGAAACTGCTAACATTTTCTTTGCTTGCTTTTCTAAACCTTTCTTGGATTCATCACGCTGTATTTTCTGATCCAGATTTTTTTTTTACAGATGTTGCACAATACATTCTTACCATACCCTTCCTCTTTAGGACCAATTTCACCACAAATTACGTGAACAAACATTTCACAAGATTTACACTTGTGAGCACCTGATGCTGCTTTTGAGCAAACCATACAGACCATGTCTTGTATAGTCCTCTTTACAGGCTCTGTACGAAACTGTGATGCCGATTTTGCTGAAGTTGAGGGTAACTCAGTGATGACTTCAACATGCAGCGGTGATTCCTTGGAGGTGCATGGTAACTGAATATTCTTCATAACTATATCCTCCATCAACGGTATAGAAGGCAGTTTAAGATTACTATCAATAAATTCTTGTCTTTCTATAGGTGATTCTGTAGAAGCAGGGGGATAACGGAATGTCCTCTTGAGTAAGATTTGACTGTGATCCCATAATCACAGTCTCTTGTGAATCAGTATTTATCGAATGTGATACACTTTGTCAGGGCCGCCACCAGAAATTTTGGGGCCCCTAACTGAGCTCAGGGTCTGGGCCCCTGGGGGCCCGCTTCCAAAAATCCCGCCCACAGGAATACACACACACAGACACAAACACATTCACTGATACAAAATGACACAGATACACACACACACACACACACACTGAGACATACTATCAGACACACATACTGATACGCATATAGGCATACATACTGACACACACATACTGAGACATACACACATATACAGACACACAGGCGTACATAGTGACAGACACATACTAACATACATACAGACACACATGCATAAGGACATACAGACACAGACACATTCATAATGCCATACAGATATACAGTCATACATACATTCATACAGACAGACATACACACACTCATAATGACATGTAGACATACATACACTGACATTCATACACACATAATGACATGCATACAGATAGACATAGTTACATACATACATTCATACTGGCATACATACATTCATACAGACACTGACATCCATACATACACACATTCATAATGTCATGCAGACATACATACACTGACATACATACACACAGACCAACACACACACAGGCAGACCAACACACACACAGGCAGACATACACACACACAGGCAGACATACACACACACAGGCAGACATACACACACACAGGCAGACACACACACACAGACACACACACACAGACACACACACAGACACACACACAGACAGACACACACACACACACACAGACACACACACAGACAGACACACACACACACAGACACACACACAGACAGACACACACACACACAGACACACACACACACACAGACAGACACACAGACAGACACACAGACATACATACATCTCATTTTCCAGCCACCCTCCTGTTTCTTACCTTGTCTTTGCAGGAGGGTGGCTGGCTGGGGCTGATGGGACTGGCAGTCGGCTGGCTCTCCCTCTTCATTGTCGGGCGGGCGCTCCTCCCGCGCGGAGTGAGCTGGGAGGAAGTGACCACTTCCTCCCAGCAGCACTTGCGCTGCGGCGGCATTTTTTTCTTTAAAGGGGCCCGGTCGCGTTATACCACGGCCGCAGCGCTTACCGGGCCCCTGAAGATATGGGGTCCATCGGGTGGCCCTAAGTGCATGGGCCACCTGATGGGCCCCATCAGCGTGCGGGCGCCGGTGCAACTGCACCGGCGGCAGTTCCGCCGCTACACGTAATAATGGCGGCCATTATGGTTGTCACCCCCTGATGGCGGCTTTGCTCTTTGTGGTACAATAGAAGAAGACAATCCCACTTTTGTGGGACAACCGAACATGACTTTGTATGGACTTCATTTAATTGCAGAATGATAGGCAAGATTGTACGCCCTCACTCCACTTGTTGGTTTGGTTATCAGCCATCCAAGTAGTGAGCATGTTTTCAATGTCTTGATTCGCTTGTTCTACACTTCCTTGACTTTGGCTGTGTCTAGGTTTGCCATTAACCATTTTGATTTCTGGTCACAACTGTGTTACACTTTCTAAGATTTTATTACAAAATTTGCGTCCGTTATCAGAATGCAAAATACTTGGAGCGCCAAAAAGGAGAAAAATACCAAGCAAGTTATAGGCTACTTCATCCGCCCGTTTTGATGTGAGCGGCTTCAATACAACAAATTTTGTTAAGTGGTCTTGGTATACGAGAAGAAACTTAAACTTTCCATCTGGTTGAGATTGGTAATCGATGAGATCCACCTGGCATCTGCTATTGAAATGCAATGAAATAATCGGCTTTACAACAATCCCTTTTTTCGCACTTTTTTCTTTTTGTTGACAAGGTTCACATAAATCCAAAAACATTTCTATTTGGGCTTGGGTAATGTTTTTATAAAGTGTATTTAATTGCTTGATCTTTCTGTCTCTTCCACCGTGGCCAATTGACAAATAAATAGAATACAATATGTCAAACAATTCTTTGGCATGGGCAAACTTTTTCACACTTTCTTGCGCATCTGACAACGGCTCAATGAGTTTTTCACAGCCTTGTACAGTCAAACACATCATACCTTTGAATTATCCGATAATCTCGAGATGATTCTTTCTTCTTGGAAACTTTTATTCGCTTTACATCTTCAATTATGGAATCATACTTTCGTTTTGTCATTAAAACACTATTATATTTTAAATCTCGCTAACGAGGTTTGCCAAGAATCTTTTCTTCATTTTACTCAACAATTCTGTGCTAGGAGTTAAATGTATCTGCTTTAAAACTGGCAGCTAGGAGTTAAATTTATCTGCTTTAAAACGGTGTTAAAGGTATCTGCTTTAAAACTGGCAGACGACGCAAATTATGAGAAGCAAGACACTGGTGAAACCCGCGAAACCAACGCGACGCCAAGACTGGCGAAACCAAAGTAAAAGTGGAGGGAGAGGGGGAAGGTGTAGGGAAAGGAAATGAGAGAAGCAGGCGAAACTAAAATGAGAGAAACAAACTTTTCTCTCGTTTTGGTTTTGCGCTCTCATTTAAACCAAAATGAGAGAAACGTTGTGCACATTAACGGCTTCCGTATCGTTAAAGTGCAATTACCTAGGTAAAATGCGGAAAACTCAAGATTCCGCACTTTAACGTAGCAAATCATTTAATCTGCAGATTAACTAGGTAATGTGCACATTAACAGCTTTCACACTTTAGCGTTAACACATATATTAAAGGGATATTGTAGGCACAATAACCATTTCAACGGATTTAAGTGGTTATGGAGCCTTATTTCCATAGGTACTGGAATAGGCATTACTGCTCACAGTTTAGCAGCAAATGCTCGGTCACGCATAACTTTTCTCGCCATCACATAAAGCCATGAGCTAAAGAATGTTCCACTGCTAATATACTCAAAAGCATGTACACCTAAAGCAAATCATTTTCTCACACATGGCACATATATATATATATATATATATATATCTTTAAAAAAAAATGTTTTAAGATGTCTAAAAAAAGTTAAAGGGACACCAAAATTAAAAATAAATAAATAAAATCAAAAGATCTAACCCAATGAAAATAATGCATAAATACATTTTGGGGGCATATCTAAAAACAGCCTGCAAAAGCTGCAGTTCTCTTATGCCTCGTTTCCACTGAGCGGATTGGTTCGGGTTGGTACAGTTTGGAAGGTTTAGAATGGACCAGCCCATTCTGGTGAGCGTTTCCACTGCAAGTCAGACCTTCAGGGCCATGCAGGGTTTAGAAAAAATGCTCTTCCTGTCCACCAATCAATGGATTGTATAGTAGTTCCGCCCTAACCAAACCGTTCCATTTTCTATGGCCCTACATCTGAAGCAGGACCCTGAATGGATTGGTACGGTTCGCTTGTATGGACCACTTTCATAATGGAAACACCCAAAATAGCGAACCGTACCGAAATGAACCGAACCGATCCGCTCAGTGTAAACGAGGCATTATCTGCTGCCTTTGCAAGTTCTCCCCTTCTAACCCCGCCCAGACTGTTTCTGCAAGGCAGATGCTCTAAGCACTCGAATTTAGCTCCCCTGAGCTAACCAATCAGTAAGTCAAAGGACCGGTTGTCTGATAGCCAGGGGGTGTAACAAGGTTAATTTCTAGAAGCACTAATTTCTATTGAAACCAACCTGCACGTTTTGTAAAATTAAAAAAAAAAAAACACACACTCATCACACATAATGTACTTCAACAAGCTATAGTGCTTTAGGAGTCTGGAGTATCCATTTAAAGAAACACTGAAGGCACTATAACCACTTTGACTGAGTGAAGTTGTTACGGTGCCTGGATCCCTTGGGTGCCGGGTCCCACATCACTGCTTAAAGATTTACCCATGATTTAGCTATTAGAGATGCTCAGTAGCAAATGCTCCAATTATGAAATGGCAGAAGTGGAGTTATGTTTTTCTTTATGTCATGCCAGTGATAGTAGGCAGTGTTCTCAGCCAATCACTGCCTCAATCATTGGTATTAACTGGTATGATGCAAGGTGGAAGCATAGCTGCACCTCCACCACATTAATTGGAGGCCAGGCTTCTTGGGATCAGAAGCTCTCATCTCTCAGTTAAGCCACAGTTCAGAAAGGTGGCTAAGAGCAATCAGCTCGCTATCTTGGCCAATGAACTCGCCTTCCCCCTGCTCACATCTTCACCTACCGCAACATCAACGAAGGTTAAAATAACAGAATTGCTGCACCCAGACAAAGTGGTCTGAATGACTTCAGTGGTCCTTTAAACAATTAACAATTCAAGAGGTAGGAAGGTAGGATGATGGGATGAAGTACTTACGTAAGTTTTAATCTTTTTGCATGTCCAGGCATAACAGGAACATATAACATTTTAACTCCTTGTACAACCATTGTTGGCTCTATACCATATTGTTCCTATAAAAATACAGAGCAGTATATAATGTAGCATTACAAGATTTTTAATCATCAACATGAACCACCAGGCATTTAAAAGTACACTAAGTTCATCACAGAAAGAAATACTATTATGGCTTATATGTTTCATTATGAACTTAACTTCAGTGTTTGCCAGTATTTAACAGTGATTAAACCTAAAGGTAAGGGCAGTTTAGTAGAATCGAGGGAATTGAAGCCAGATTGAAGAGGGTCAAGGAAAGAGTTAGTATTGAGAAAGTGAGTTAGATGGGTATCCACAACCCACTCAAGAAGCTTAGATAAGAAGGGGAGTGGAAATTAGGGATGGTAGTTAGAAGGAGAGATGGCTTTTTCAATATAAGATTGAAGATTGCTTGTTTGAGGGAAAAGGGGAAGATGCCAGTAGACAGAGAGAGGCTAGGGGTGGGACCAGACAAAGGGAAAGATTGGATAAGGTAAGAGTGGAGCAGATTATGAAAACATGTCGAGGGATGGGAGGAATGGGGAACATTAGAAACCTCTTGCTCAGAGACAGGGGAAATGGTGTTGGTAGTGGAAGCCAAGTAGGAGTAGGGGAGATTGCATTTCGAATTTTGTTGATCGTGTTTGTAAAGTGACATGCAAAATCAACAGCTGTGAGCTTTAGAAATAAACATAACATTTAGTTAGAATTGAAAGAAAGCCATCAATAAGAAAAAAAAAAAAGCCAAAATGAAAAAAAAAAAAAAACAACGGTTTACATTTTTTTTTTTATTTTTTTTAAACTTACTACCACCCAGTCTACCCCCACTAATCATTGGGAAACGTAAAAACAGAAATCAATGAATGAAGACAGAAGTTGCAGAAATCATATACTATCGCAACTTATTAAATTATGTTATTCTTACTTTGACAGCATTAATGAAATCAAGAAGAGTAAAATCTTCATTGCCATATATTGTCCATCTGTCCCAAATGGTAAATGAAATGCCATTCCTATAACAAAAAATATATATATTTATATAAATAAGAAATATGGAATATATAATACTTAAAACTGTAGCAAACAAAACACAAAACAAAATAAAAGCCACTTTAGAAAATTAAAGTTTCACTCCAAGCACTACGTTCACTTCGCTGTTTTGTCGATGTATAAGCAGCGTTTCGATTTGGGCTGGCTTATATCAATTCTGTGTGTATTGGACATTAGACGTCAGCACGCAAAGCAAAGGGATAGCAATTCACATACAGCAGTAAGAAATTTACATTAAGAACAAATAAAGATATGCTTTTTACTTCTTAGAGAGCTTATGCTATTACTTCAATTATCTTAAAAATCATTTGTGAGCAAGAAACAATAATACATTTTAATGTGAAATCATACAGCCATTATGAAGTCAATAATAATCACTTTCCTTTGTAAGAAATTACTTCAGAATGAGATTTTCGCCTGCTTTTGTCAAAACAATGAAAGAGATGTATGAAAATGTGAACTTAATAAACTATAATTTTTTTCCAGCCTAGATATCCATTGCTGTGCACTGTGGGGCATTAGACAATTATACCAATATCCGAAAACATTTGACCATTATAATGCTGCCGATATCATTATCATATTGGTGCAATATCCGAAAACATTTGACCATTATAATGCTGCCGATATCATTATCATATTGGTGCAATATCCGAAAACATTTGACCATTATAATGCTGCCGATATCATTATCATATTGGTGCAATATCAAGACTACTTGGAGTCAAATTTTATTTTCCATATTGAATTTTGGATCCTCATATTAGGCTGTTTTTGTATATTTCCTCTTAGTTAGCAAAGCCCAGAAACAAACTTAATTACAAAATAAAACAATTACAGTAAAGAAAAAAAAGCCAAAACTATAAAAAAAAAAGTGCTTTGTTCTCTAATGACAGACTGTTTTCTTTATATTTCCAAAGGACAGTGAAGTACTTTTCACGTGTACCCAGCCAACAATGTTCATTGAAGGTGCATTGTAGCTTGTGCAAAAGACAATACCTTATATGTGTCCTCCTTACTTCTGCAGTCTCTGTGAAAACAATTATTGGAATGGCTAGGTTGAAAAAGCAATTCTTATACGCTTCAAATGGATGACCTCCAACCACCTTTATTAACTCCAATGCAACCTGGTAATTTAGAGAACATAAAACAACAAAAATCAGCAATTAAACATACATACACATGCAACAGATCGAATACAGCTCCCCTACCCATCCACATGTGCAGATAAAAACAACTAATGTAGCAGAATATGATGACTGAGTTGACAAGACCAACAGCCAATCAACCCTGTGTAAAGAAACAGCCAATCATCACACTGGGCAGAGTAAAATTGACATTTACACTCAGCCTGGCCATTACTAATAATAGTCTGAAAATTATATTAAAGGGACACTTCAGGCACCCAGACCATTTCTGCCCATTGGGGAGTGGTCTGGGTGCCAACTCCCACTACCCTTAACCCTGCAACTGTAAATATTGCAGTTTTCATAAACTGCAATATTTACCTTGCAGGGTTAACGCCTCCTCTAGAGGCTGTCTACTAGACAGCCACTAGAGGGCACTTCCTGGTTCATAGCACAGATTTTCTGTGCTATAGCGTCGCTGGACGTCCTCACGCTATAGGAGGACCTCCAGCGTTGCTAAAATCCCCATAGGGAAGCATTGAAAGCATTTTTCAATGCTTTCCTATGGGGAGGTCTAATGCGCGTGCGCGGCATTGCTGCGCATGAGGTCTCACTCCGCCCGCGGGGGAGGAGCGTGGGCGGATCCTGGACCAGCGCCGAGAGACATCGGCACTGGACTCCGGTAAGTCACTGAAGGGGTTTAAACCCCTTCAGCAACCTGGGATGGGAGGTGGGAGGGAGAGGGGACCTGCAGTGCCAGGAAAACTGTTTGTTTTCCTGGCACTGGAGTATCCCTTTAAACAATAAATTGCTGACAGTATTCCTTAAAAATGGCAGACTAATCTAACACATCACAAATTATGTACACATACTCAAGTCTCACTTTTATTAAACAATAATAAAAAAAAAAAGTTCAAGACCACAAGTAGAGAAGCACACATTAAGGGAAATATGACATTTGGGGGCTTAAATCCAATGTTGTTGGTAACATTTACTGACTAGCCATGCTAATGTGATCTAAACCTTGGCGAGTAGCAGACGCTTCTAAGCTGCAAAATCGGACTATTTGCCACAGTAAATTACCACCTAACATTACTGTTAAAGGGACTCTCCAGGCAGAGGACTTTACTCACCTGGTTCCAGCGCCGGGAGCCTCGTGAAGCCGCGCCCCCTATTTCGTCAAAATGACGAAATAGGCGGGCGCGAGCAGGGAGCAATCAGACGCTTCCATTTGAAAACGTCATTGCTCCCTTGTGCGCATGCGCGGCTTCGCCGCACATACTTCAGAGGGCGCCATTCATGCCGCCCTCTGAAGTCCTGAGCACACTACAGCGCATGCGCGCGGTGTGCGCGGCCGCGAGCTGAGCTGACTGACAGCTCAACTCGCGGTCTTTGCCCGCCCCCCTCCTCTGCTGACAGGCTGGAAAGAGAAGGCGCGCACACAGTGCCTTCTCTCTCCTGCACACGTCAGACGTATTTTAATACGTCTGACGTGTACAGGGCCTTTTTAGGGCCCTGCATGATAGGAAGTGCCTCTAGTGGCAGTCTGAGTGACGGCCACTGGAGGTATTCCTATCAATCAATGTAAACACTGTATTTTCTCTGAAAATACAGTGTTTACATTAGATTGCCTGCAGGGAGCTATAGATCATACCTGAACAACTACATTAAGCTGTAGTTGTTCAGGTGACTATAGTGTCCCTTTAACGACTCCTCAAGAGTATAATGGGAGGCATTAACAGATCCTAACAGTCTGGTTAGCCTTGTTTCTAGAGCTTACAGGCTGCTTCTATCTGGATTAAATGTTAAACTGGTCTCTTCCTGTAATTAAGACATAAAAACTAAGTTAACAGAGAGTTGACTGGCTCACACACAGAGCTTTTAACAATAAAAAAAAAAGCACAGGGTCCCTTTGACCTCAATAAAAGAGAGTTGCTAATATTTAGCAATGGTCCAATAGACTGGCCATCTCCTGGGTACTTTACATAACATATCATGAGCCCAATAGGGCACAGAATATTTTCATTCATATATCTAAATACTGGGCATCTCCCTTTATTCAGTAATTCCTATGATTTAAATGGGTTATCAGAGACGCCAACTAATTTCACCTTTCAGAAGACATGCTCAGTAATGTGCATAGATAGACAGGTTGACTTATAAGCCAACCAATCATAGAACACTCGAAGCATGGGCCCATAATATTTAACATAGAGAGCTTGTATAGAGTAAAGAATGGGGTAGGGCCCGCTACTCAATGAGTGACCCTGTGCTTTTCTATGTTTATGTGCCTTTCAGTGCTGTAGCAGAAAGGGGGAGGGGGATACGGAGGGTTTTGTTCTTCTAATGTACATTACTTTCGATGTTTGCTGAGGAGGAATTAAAGAAAGAGATAAGCAAATACTTGCCTCTGTGTTTTTAATAAAATCATGATTTTTACATCAAGTTAATAGCAAAATCTGGTAATTCTTCTGCTCTCTGTGGTGGCATGAATAGGTTAACTTTGTACCAGCTGTAGTTGCTCTGGTTATTTATTGCTACATGAATTATTTTCAGTTGCTGAATAATGATCATTATGGTCAGCTTCAGCATCAGTTGTGGTGCTGTATGCTAATTGTAAAATGAGAAAAGCAAAAAAAATAGCAACAAGGTTGATGGGAAACGCGACGGTCCTATGTGGCTTCGAATATCTATTGTTAATATCAAGAGCAGATATTTAAAAGGACACTATAGGCATGCAGACCACTTCAGCTCATTGAAGTGGTCTTGATGCACTGTTCCAGGTGACTTAACCCTGCAAAGGTAATTATTACAGTTTTTTTTTTTTTTTTTTAAACTGTAATAATTACCTGTTAGGGTTAACTCCACCTCTAGTAGATGTCTGGGACTTCCTGGTCGTTAGGCAACTTTTGGTCACCTGACGCTGGACGTCCTCACGCTATGCATGGGGAAGTTCAGCATCACCCAAAACCCCACAGGAAAGTTTTCCTATGGGGAAATCCTTTATGCGAGCGTGGCGATCGACGCGCATGCACATTAGGTCTCCCCCACTGGCGATGGGGGGGAACGGAGGTGAAGCCCAAGCCATCACAGAGGGACATTGGAGCTGGACTGAGTTACGTGGCAGAAGGTTTTTTTTTGTTTTTTTTACTCCTTCTGCACCGTGGGTGAGGGCTACTATATGGACCTATAGTGCCAGGAAAACAACTGTGTTTCCTGGCACTATAGTTTCCTTTTGAAGACAAGGTTGAAAACAAGCTCTTAATGTGCCAAGCTCTGGGATAGCAAACATTTTGGTTTATTCAAAGAATTCAAAAGTGTGAATAAACCCATTAACCTTATACAAGTTGTGCAAGGCATCAGTGACTTTAAGACTTGATTGTCTAGTTATAAATGTCCAGCTAGGACTTAAAGGGACATTACAGGTACCAGAACAACTTAATCTCATTCAAGTGGTCTGGATGAAATGTCACTGTCACTTAACTCTGCAATGTAAAACACTGCAGTTTCAGAGAAAGTGTAATGTTTACATTACAGGGTTAAAAAAAATGTCCATAAAATCTCCATATCCCCATAGGAAAGCATTGGTATTACGAACGCTATAGTGCTCCTTTAATCATCTAGTTTTACAATTGTATGTGGGTACTAACCAGTCCAGATACCGCAGCAGTGGCTGTTGCTATCGCAGGAATTATTTTCCCTGCAATACGTTTGGTTTTCAGTCTATCAGCCGGCTCAATGTTGTACATCTTTGCTCTCAAGTTGGAAGCTGCAGTGATAAAATTGATATGCTCGTTGCTGTCATCATCCTTTTCAAATGATAGGTAATTCATATGAAGGTCATCTGCCCATTGAAAAACATACAGTATGAGAAAAATGTTCAACACTATAAACACAAACCATATTATCCACAAGATCATGACATGTCAAATATGGACCAGGAGCCTGCAGTTCAAAATATATATCCCCCCCCCCCCCCATTTTAGCCTTAAATTTGCATTTCTCTGGTCAATTCTCAATTTAATAATCCCATATAACTATAAGAAATACACCTATTGACTGTAAAAAATGAAAACAATAAAAATAACACAGTTACTGAGAAAAATTGGATTGGTTTTGGGTAAACAGAGTGTGTCCATAAACACTCACAACCATAATTAAGATGGCACTTCAGACTGCATATCATTTCATGTCATTGCTATTTATTACACAGAAATGTAGGTAAAAATGATAAAGTAGACTTTCAACTTAAAGGAACATTCCAGGCACCATAACAACTGAATCAGAATTAAGTTGCAATGCTGCCAGATGCTCCCTGATACTGGCTTACTGTTAATGGACAGTTTAACCCTAAATTCTTCTGTGCAGCTTCGATTAGGTCTGTCCCTGAAATTCTCAGCCTATCAGTAGCTCCCCAAAATAAGTTTCAGTGGTGTCCTATCTGAGGCTTCCTATTTCAAGTCTCTGACCGCAATGGAAGTTTGGGGGCAGAGCAGTCCAGCACTGAACAGAAGACTTTTGGGTTAAACCATTAGTTAACCCCATGGTCCTGAGACAATAACTTTGTTCAATTCATTCCATAACAACTTAAATACAATTAAGTAATGTTGCCTGGTGTATTCCTTTAAAGCAACACTGCAAACATCATTACCAAAACAGTGTGCCTTGGCATCCATGCCATTGTAAGTAGTCAAACTGCTTAGAATGGTTGGACTTCTTACCTTGGGTCTCCCTTCATTACAGCTAGAAGAGCAGAAAAGTCTTTCTGAGCCAAGTCTGGTGGTGCAGAGCTTTGCTCAGGTAGCAAACAGAAGCTCATGGACTCCGGTCTATCTTGCAGCTTTAGTGGCAGAGGGGAGCGGCGACCAGCGAACCCAAGGCAAGAAGGCAAACCATTTTAAAACTGTTTGACTACTTAATATGGAGAAGTGTCAGAGCACTCCTTTGCACCATAACCACTACAGTGTGTTATAGTGGTTATGGTGTTTGAATCGCTTCTTAAACTTCCTTTTATTCTGTCTGTTTCAAAACCAGCTCCCAGTTTGTGAGTAACAGGAATCATAGGATTGTAGTTGCATGCCAACAGAACTTTGCTTTGCAGTGTTAAAGGACTAAACGTCACCTTTAAATTATATTTTTAAAGGAACACTATAGGGTCAGGAATACAAACATTTATTCCTGACCCTATAGAGTTAAAACCAGCATTTAGGGTCCGCCCATTTGAAAAAGCATTGCATTGGCTGAGATCACGAAGGATTCAGGGTGGGGGAGGGGCCAAAAGCCAGCCAGGCCAATCAGCATCTCCTCGTAAAGATGTACTGAACAAATGCATATCTATGGGAAAAGTTCAGCGTCCCAATGCAAAGCGTGGAGACGCTGAACGCCGCAGCACTGCCCCAGGAAGCAAGTAGCATCTGAGGAGTGGCTACTGTAGGTGTCCCTAGGCTTTAAAGTAAACACTACCTGTTCTCTGAAAAGACAGTGTTTGCATGAAAATGCCTGCAGGGACCGTCTATAATCACCGAAACAAATAAAATGAGCTGTAGCTGTTCTGGTGACTATAGTGTACCTTTAATAGAATACTATTTTCATTAAGTTTTGAATGGAAATAGATTTATTTTAATAAGGGACATTTAAAAAAAAATAAAAATAAAGAGAGAAAAAGTCAACCTTTCCTTAAGTATATGAAAGCATCCATCGGCCATATACATGCACTTTTGTTCAGACAGTGTTTTAAAACAAACAGTTACTCTATGTTATTATGCAGAGAGTGAAGCAGGGAAAATCAGAGAGAGTTTCTATTTTCAAACACAGTACAACCCGGTCATATACTAAAGTAAGGGATGAGTTACTCTCTATTTTTTTATTCTTTTTACATAAATCATTAAAAAAAATTAATTTCCTTTCAAAACTTGATAAAAAGATTCTTATTCTAAAAATAGGTTTTAAAGTGACAGTAGTCCTTTAAATGCTGTATCGCCAAAGAGACTAAATTTAAAGGGACACTCCACTACCCAATACAGAATAAATAACAATCACTGCGTAGTAGATAAACTCCAAACGATAACTTGCATTCATTTAGTTATGCATTTTTTGGTTGGAATTCTGTCTAAAAACAGCTTGCAAAACCTGCAGATCTCTTGCCTGCTGCTTTTGCAAACCCATCCCTTCTAACTCCAACCAGACTTTCTATGGCTGTGCAATCAGACTTCACAATGCATCTCAATGAGTAGTCTTTGCAAGGCAAGTGCTGGGGGCAATAGCTGCCTTTTAAGTTCAGTGCAACTCAGCTAACCAAACCAGGAAATAACAGGACCTGTTGTTTGCGTATAAAGCCAAGGGTGCAACCAGTATCATTTATGAACCTTTCAATTTCTAATGTAATCAGCACTTTTTCCCAAAATGAAAAAGCTAGAATGCTTTAGGGGTCTGGAGTGTTGCTTTAAATGGACACTCCAGTTCCACAAAGCATTTCAACTTGCTGATGTGCTTTATGTGTACAGAGTATGTCCTCTTTATTTTCATTTGACAAAAAAATGCAGATTTAAACAGAAATTGGCACTTTTACAAATTAACCTTGTTACACCTCCTTGGCTGTCAGATAACCGGTCTGGTACTTCCTGGTTTGGTTAGCTTAGTGGAGATAAACTCAAGAGGCAGCTAATTGCCTGGAGCACCAGCCTTGAAAAGACTTCTCATTGAGCTGCATTGGGAAGTCTGTGATTGGACAGCCACAGAAAGTCTGGACGGGGTGAGAAGGAGAGGGCAGAAAAGAGAACTGTAGCTTTGGCAAATTTGTTTTCAGATATACCCAAAATGACAAAATGTATAATAAAATGCATATATATTTTCATTGGCAGTTTATCGATTACACAGTGATTTTTATTTAATTTTGGGCAGTGGAGTGCAACTTTGAACATTTCATGAGGAGACATGATGCAAAGGAACTTTGCAATTCAATTTGTAAACACTTCTTATTAGAGAATTGATTTGGAGATTACAGTGCATTGGGATGTGTAGAAATGATGTGTGTGTGGCTGGTGCTTACGTTTAGTCACATGGCCAGCAGATATCACACCCTCCAACTGAAAAAGGGCAATCCTTTCATCCTCACTGCTCACCGGCATTTGATCAGGTTTCTTCACAGTTTCATCAGTTTCTACTAGCTGGAAGGTAAAAACAAAAGTTTAAGACAAACTAACAGAGGCTGTTCACAGCGCTAAGGAAAATGGAATGCAGAGTTTCAGATTATTTTTATTTATTCTAAAGTATGGTATAATGAGCATAACAATTAGGGGGGAAAAAGTGCTACCCTGTAAATTCAATACGAATTAACAGAGTAGGGAGTAAGCTGTATGAGCTACTATCAGATAGGGATAGTATTTATTTACCCTTATTGATAATTACTTTAGTGAAAGAGTGATAAGCATGGTATTCACTCATCCATTTCGTTAATTACTTTAGAGATTGAGTTTATCATTATCTGTGTTTGTAGTGTGGTTGATTTGATCATATTCTAGCTCATTGAGCTGGTATATATTTTTTGTATGTTTATATGTTGTGATATCTTTTTCTTATATTTAATTAATAAAAGTTCAGTTTTATACATGTATCTAGTATAGTAAATTGCTTTTTCTTATGGTTACTTTTTTTTTTTTTAATTCTTTATTTTTGTAGTGCTTAGATTGACAGACATGCTTATATCGCCACGCCAGCAGATACAAGTCGATGGTATAACAAAGAATAAACAGTTTCATGGCGAACATTGACAGCACAATTTTTTAAAAGGAGTCAGGCTAGATATAAATGTCTACAACATTAGTTTTAATCAGGCTGATAGTTACTAAAAAGGTAGGATAGACATTTTAGTTAACGTCAGGAGCTTATAAGGTTTAACAGCTTTAAACAGAATTTCACGGTAGAGGCAGTCTAAGTTATGCTGATAAAACACGTTAATTCTATGTTGTGCGAGGAACAAGCTAAATTACAACTGTACACCAGTGAGCTGTGAGACCCCTGGGCATACACGCAATTAAAAGTGAGACACTTCTTATCATGAAGTTACGTTGTGGTTGAAACATGCGAGAGTGTAAGCTAGAGTAGGTATGTGATTGTCAAATAATAATCGCAGAGTCAAGCTGGGTGCAAGCAGGTTAGCAGGTGCTCACAGCAAAAGAATAATGTCCCAGCTTGGTGTGAGTTGGTCTGTTAATACAGAAATATGAACTTCCACATTACCATACCAGCTCAGATCAGAAAGACGGCATAAGCTGACAGAGCCAGGTAAGTGTACAGTAAGTAAGGCATGTGTAACAGTATTTCAACTCCTAGAAACATAGTCACTACAGTGTGCTATAGTAGTAAGGGTTCTTAGAGTACTCCTTTAAAATGTCAATAGTAATTAATTTAAAGAAATATGTAGAGTGTTGTGTACTTAGGTACATACATAAACGTGCCAGGATGCTTGGTATATGCAGAAAGTTAAAATAACACTTTAATGTTAGTAATACAAAGATTTATCCCTAACACTAATGTTCTCTTTAGCCCCGCGGCCCCCTCCAGAGATATAAATGTTTAGCTAACCCTTCATTCATTAATGCGATTCTAGCGCCACAGTCCTTTTGGGCTTGGTTGCGCTCTGCCTCCTCGAATATCAGCCGACGGGGGGACTTAATGCACATGGACGGCGAGTGCCGTGCTCGCATTAGGCTCTTCCCATAGGAAAGCATTTGCTCAATGCTTTCTTATGTGGTTTCCTCAGATGCTGAATATCCTCAGGCAGATCACTTAACAGAGTCAAACTTTGTGAAACTGTAGAAGGCCCTCTAGTCACTAAAGCCAGTCTTAAGGCCCTTTAAAGTAAACACTGCAGTTTCTCTAAACTACAATGGTTTACATTGCAGAGTTAAGAAGACAAGGACACCTTACCCAGACCACTTTAATTAGATGAAGTAGATTGGGTGCCTATAGAGTCCCTTTAATTTGTAAATCTCTGATATAAAGAAAGTGTCTCCTTGATCTAAAGTGGCTGTTGGCAGGTGTACAATATTCCATAGGAACTGTAAGTTTAATGACATTTTCAAATTCATTTTTTAAATCTTAATTCGAAAGTGTAGGAATAGATTCAAAGACAGATTTTCGACTATTGTAAGGAACAGATCCACATTAGCCAAAATGGGAGGATTTAATAAATACCAGATGTTTCTACATAAAAGTAACCTGCAAAAATAGAACAGTTTTATTACGTGTTATTGAGCAATGAAACACTGAATTTTCAGAATAGTTGCTTAGAACATAGAAGGAATTTTAAGGATACGTATTAAAAAACAAAAAACAAAAAACAACAAAATGTTAGAGGGACACTCCGACACCTAAAGCACTTTAGCTTGTTGAAGTGCTTTATGCATTAAGAGAGTGTACATTTTTTCACTTTATAAAAATTGCAATTTTTAAAAGAAATGATCACTCTTATAAATTAACCTTTTTACAGCCCCTGGCTGTCAGACAGACAATCTATAATGTTACTTCCTGGTTTAGTTCAGCGAGCTAATCTCAAGAGGCAGGCAGTTGCTCACATCACCTGCCTAGCAAATACTTCTCATTGAGCTGCATTGGAAGGTCTGTAATTGGCTAGAAGGGGAGGGCTTGCAAAGGCTTCAAAGTTAGCGTTAATATTTGTTTGTGTGTGACAAATCCAAAAAACAAAATTTAAACACCGATTTTGGCCAGTGTTTGTGACTAAGTGGCTACTAAAAAAGACTGGACATACCCCATTTGCAATACCTTGGGCTGTCTACTTTTGCAAATAGTATGCCATCATGGGGGAAATTCTCATTCCTTGACTACCATACAGTTTCAAACACAAAGTAACCAATCCGGCAAATTTCAATGTGAAAAAACTGAAACGCAAGCCTTATATTTGACACTGTAACTTTTAAAAACACAAAAAAACCTGTACATGAGGGGTACTGTTATACTCAGGAGACTTCGCTGAACACAAATATTAGGGTTTCAAAACCGTAAAAGGTATCACAACAATTATATCGTCAGTGTAAGTGCCATGTGTGAAAAATGCAAAAAACTTCACTTTCACCAACGATATAATTGTTGTAATACACTTTACTGTTTTGAAACACTAATATTTGTGTTCAGCACAGTCTCCCAAGTAAAACAGTAGTCCCCATATACAAGTTTTATGGCGTCTTGGAAAGTTACAGGTTTAAATATAGTGCTAGCAAAATTAATTCTCTGGACTTTCTGCCTGGGTTGTCATGCAGGTCCCGCAAATTGTAATTTAAAAAAAAAATGACCTAATTATGTAAAAATATTGCATAAATATATACGTAGATTTTAAATATATATAATTTTTTTAATATATATTTAATTAAAATACACTTAGACAGTGTATGTATGTATGTGTGTGTATATATATATATATATATATATATATATATATACACACACACACACACACACACACACACTATATATATATATATATATATATATATATATCTATATGAGATCTAAGTATATATTATTTAATTTTAAACTGTGTTTAAACTTTATTTAACTTTATTTCATACAGCAGGGGGACTGCCAGTCATTCCAGGCACTCCCCCTGCTGGCACTGCTATGGACAGCTATTCCGTCCATATGATCGTGAGGTCCTCACAAGGACCTTGCGATCACATGGCCCAGAAGGGTCGGATCAGACGCAGGGGGTCTCCCTGGGATGCCAGGTAAGTCCCCCCCATCACGATCGCCAGCGTGGAATTACTGGAAAGCAGGTAAGTGAATAGGACGGCGGGGACGTACAATGCCGCCCGCCGGCGTTTAGAGCTGGGTCCCCAAGGACGGCATACCCGCTGTCCATGAGGGGTTAATGTTCACGAAACAGAGAGGGCAATAAGGACTGTTAAAGTAAACACACTATGCTGTAAAAACTAAACACATTATCATGGATATTTTGGTGCCAAGATATCCCTTTAATGCTGAAAAAGAGTTAAAAACAATTAAATATATACATACTTTGTTTGATGGTACAAATTCAACAATGTCCATTGAAGATAATATTTTCAAGATGGTGTCTTGGGACAAGTCCTGTCAATGTAAAACATTAAAGGGAGTAATAAGTTAAAACATTCTAACGTTCATAGTCTAGAACAGTTTTGTCCAGTGCTTTAATAATCAGAGGATTGATGTTAGAGTTCAATTCTTTATTTTAATCAGTGTTTTAATACAATAGAATGTTTGACAAGTTGCAAGCAAGCAGAGACATTTAAGTAGACAGCACTGGTATCATAGATCCATATTAATGTCATATTTTCTAATAACAGACGTTTATACGGCCTGCAAGCAGGGGGTAGCATGTACTCCTTGTAATTAAACCCTGAGAGAACTCTTTTCTCCTCATCCTTTCTCTCGGTCTTTCTCCTCCTCTAGCTCTTCTGGCTAACTTTCTCCTGTAATTTGTTTCACCTTCTCGTATATATTTCCCACCCTGTTTGTTCACTCCTCTGACCCCTTACCCCAACCATTGTCTGATATTTTGCATCTCCTAAAGGCAAAATAAATCTCGACACAGACAAAGGGCTTTCCCTGGGCCTTTTTTCTTACATTTACACTGCACCCAGCCCCGGGAGGGCTTCAGCAACAATATGAGTATCCAGTACCTTCCCTGACCTTCCCCATGCCCCTGTGTCTGCATCTGGTGTTTTTAAAACAAGCATAGGGCAGGAATGCATAGTGACAAGTACATTATTCTTCGAGATCACATAGAAGCAGTGGAGGATTTTTTTTTATATATATTACGACTGTACATCTGTCTATGTCGGGTATTCTTCTAGGGGAATTTAAAAAAAGTTATGTACTTGACTTCACTTGTACTTATGTTATCACATTTTTTTTTTTATAGATCTTTATTAGACAAAATTTTTTTCATTTTTTTTGACATACAACAAATATGCGGGAATTAATACTTAGCAGCATATATGCACATCAATCAAATAAATACATAGTTCTTTTATATTTAAAATGCATAACACGTATTCACAAATAGTAGTCGCGTATTCACTTATAATCCAGCATATCAATACTAACATACATAGAAAAACAACAATAGGACACAACAAAAAGCAAAAAAAAAAAAAAAATCCACCAACTCAGAGCGCATAGTCAAAATATGTTCTCTTCCACCTGTACTGGGGTTATTAACTTCTATTTTCAGTTTAAGAGGTCTTTCTCTATTTATACAGATGTCTATATGTCTCGTATAAATTAGATTGGGAGATAACCATCTATAGGATAGTTATCCAAATAGTAAGCTGTATTTATCTAACCATTCACAATACCAATTATTTTTCCTAGAAGTAAAAGTCGAATTATTGATCATCTCATGTTCCATTGATATTTGGTATCTTACTTGTTCTATCAGTAGTCGTTTATTAAACGACTTGGATATTTTCCAATTTCTCGCAATAATAATTTTAGCAGCGACTAAACAATGAATGGCAAAACAGATCTCTTTTTGAGAATCAAAAGGCAAATTCAGATGTAAAAGAGCCGAAGCAGCATTCTCCGGAATTCTATCTACAGTCATAGATGCAAAAATATTAAAGGCCCAGGACCAAAGAGCTTTAACAACTGGACATGACCACCAAATATGTATGTAGGTGCCTAGATGACTTCCACATCTCCAACAAGTTGGATCGGCAGAGTGAAACATTTTAGCTAATCTAACAGGAGTATAATACCATCTATAGAGGACTTTGAAGTGGCATTCTGACAGATTCAGGCAATGGATATGTTTATTCACCCAGGTTAAAGAGGAGTTCCAGTCATCTAACGAAATTTGCAATTTCAAATCTAATTCCCACGTCTTAATCAAACTATAAGGCGACTCCTTAAGGGGTTCCAACATTGATGAGGCAACAGACATGCTCTTTTTAATAGATTGAGACTTAAAGGGACTCTATAGTCACCATATAAAAGCAAGAAAGACAGGTCCCCCAGCCTTCCTTCTTGCTTTTATATGAACTTTCATTCATTAAAAAAAAAAAAATCGGTGTTTTTATATTAAAAACTTACCTCCGTTCCAGCGCCGAGCTCCCCGCTAGGCCGCGCCCCCTTTTTCGTCAAAATGACGAAATCGCGGGGCCCAATGGGACGGCTTCGCGCTGGACCAATCGCGTTCTTCATAGAGCGGCATTGAATGCCGCCCTATGAAGAACCTGAGCGCTTTACCGCGCATGTGCGCGGAATGCGCGTTCGCGAGCTGAGCTGTCTGACTGACAGCTCAGCTCGCTTTCTAAAATTATCAATAATAATTTAGGGCCCCCACCCGCCCTGTGCGGCGGGTGGGGGCCCTAAAATTATCAATGAGGGGGGGGGACCTACTGTCCCCCCCCCCGGCCCCCACCCCTGTGCGGCGGGTGGGGGCCCTAAAATTATCAATGAGGGGGGGACCTACTGTCCCCCCCCCGGCCCCCACCCCTGTGCGGCGGGTGGGGGCCCTAAAATTATCAATGAGGGGGGGGACCTACTGTCCCCCCCCCGGCCCCCACCCCTGTGCGGCGGGTGGGGGCCCTAGAATTATCAATGAGGGGGGGACCTACTGTCCCCCCCCGGCCCCCACCCCTGTGCGGCGGGTGGGGGCCCTAAAATTATCAATGAGGGGGGGACCTACTGTCCCCCCCCGGCCCCCACCCCTGAGCGGCGGGTGGGGGCCCTACAATTATCAATGAGGGGGGGGACCTACTGCCCCCCCCCCGGCCCCCACCCCTGAGCGGCGGGTGGGGGCCCTAAAATTATCAATAAGGGGGGGGGACCTACTGTCCCCCCCCCCGGCCCCCACCCCTGAGCGGCGGGTGGGGGCCCTAAAATTATCAATAAGGGGGGGGGACCTACTGTCCCCCCCCCCCGGCCCCCACCCCTGAGCGGCGGGTGGGGGCCCTAAAATTATCAATAAGGGGGGGGGACCTATTGTCCCCCCCCCGGCCCCCACCCCTGAGCGGTGGGTGGGGGCCCTAAATACAAAGGGGGGGGGGGACCCTAGTTAACCCTCCCCCCCCCAAAAAAAAATATCTCCCTACCTACCCCCCTCACCCTAAAAATAATGAGGGGGGACCATTAACTAAAAACCTGTAAAAAAATGAGATAAAATCAACTTACCATTCGATGTTTTCTTTCTTCTAAAATCTTCTTTCTTCAGCCCCCAAAAAGGCCAAATAAAAATCCATAATAACCGACGCAATTAAAAAAAAAAAAAAAAAAACCGAGCGCAAAAAAAAATAATCCATCTTCACCCAAGGAGGGCTCCGCGCAGACTGAGCTCCGCAGGGCGGGGGAAGGCTTATAAAGCCTTGCCCCGCCCTGCAATTAGGCTAAGAACACTCTGATTGGTGGGTTTAAGCCAATCAGAGTGCTCTTTGTCATTTTACAAGCGTGGGAAAGTTCTTTGGAATTTTCCCACGCTTGTAAAATGACACAGAGCACTGTGATTGGATGGATTTCAAGCCATCCAATCACAGTGCTCTGTGTCATTTTACAAGCGTGGGAAAGTTCTTTGGAATTTTCCCACGCTTGTAAAATGACAAAGAGCACTGTGATTGGATGGATTTCAAGCCATCCAATCACCGTGCTCTGTGTCATTTTACAAGCGTGGGAAAGTTCTTTGGAATTTTCCCACGCTTGTAAAATGACACAGAGCAATGTGATTGGATGGCTTGAAATCCATCCAATCACAGTGCTCTGTGTCATTTTACAAGCGTGGGAAAATTCCAAAGAACTTTCCCACGCTTGTAAAATGACAAAGAGCACTGTGATTGGATGGATTTCAAGCCATCCAATCACATTGCTCTGTGTCATTTTACAAGCGTGGGAAAATTCCAAAGAACTTTCCCACGCTTGTAAAATGACAAAGAGCACTCTGATTGGCTTAAACCCACCAATCAGAGTGTTCTTAGCCTAATTGCAGGGCGGGGCAAGGCTTTATAAGCCTTCCCCCGCCCTGCGGAGCTCAGTCTGCGCGGAGCCCTCCATGGGTGAAGATGGATTATTTTTTTTGCGCTCGGGTTTTTTTTTTTTTTTTTTTTTTTTTTTTTTTATTGCGTCGGTTATTATGGATTTTTATTTGGCCTTTTTTGGGGCTGAAGAAAGAAGATTTTAGAAGAAAGAAAACATCGAATGGTAAGTTGTTTTTATCTTTTTTTTTTTTTCTTTACAGGTTTTTAGTTAAAGGGTCCCCCCTCATTATTTTTAGGGTGAGGGGGTAGGTAGGGAGATAAGTTTTTTTTTTTTTTGGGGGGGGGGGGGAGAGGGTTAACTAGGGTCCCCACCCCCTTTGTATTTAGGGCCCCCACCCACCGCTCAGGGGTGGGGGCCGGGGGGGACAATAGGTCCCCCCCTATTGATAATTTTAGGGCCCCCACCCACCGCTCAGGGGTGGGGGCCGGGGGGGGGCAGTAGGTCCCCCCCCTTATTGTGAATTTTAGGGCCCCCACCCGCCGCACAGGGGTGGGGGCCGGGGGGGGACAGTAGGTCCCCCCCCTATTGTGAATTTTAGGGCCCCCACCCACCGCTCAGGGGTGGGGGCCGGGGGGGGGCAGTAGGTCCCCCCCCTTATTGTGAATTTTAGGGCCCCCACCCACCGCTCAGGGGTGGGGGCCGGGGGGGGGGCAGTAGGCCCCCCCCTTATTGTGAATTTTAGGGCCCCCACCCGCCGCACAGGGGTGGGGGTGGGGGCCGGGGGGGGGGCAGTATGTCCCCCCCTTATTTTTTATTTTAAGGCCCCCACCCACCGCACAGGGGTGGGGGCCGGGGGGGGACAATAGGTCCCCCCTTATTGATAATTTTAGTGCCCCCACCCGCCGCACAGGGGTGGGGGCCGGGGGGGCAGTATGTGCCACCCTTATTTTTAGGGCCCCCACTCACCGCTCAGGGGTGGGGGCCGGGGGGGGGGGGGGGGGAGGAGAGTAGGTCCGTCCCCCCCCTCCCTTCAACCACTATTGTGGCCAGACAGCATCCCTGTGGGTTCGGGCTTCAGCTGTCAGCTGAAGCCACGCCCACAGCAGTGCTGACAGGCTGTCAGCACACAAAGCGCGTTCACAGTGCTTTGTGTGCTGATAGCCCGTCTGATGCATTCACCCAGAATGCATCGGACGAGAGGCCTTTTTAGGGCCTCTGAACTCGGAAGTCCCTCTGGTGGCCGTCTGATTGACTGCAACAAGAGGTGTTCCAAGCTTCCAATGTAAACACTGCATTTTCTCAGAAAATACAGTGCTTACAAGAAAAAGGCTCCGGGTAGCTGTAGCACTCACCTAAACAACCTCATTAAGCTGAAGTTGTTCAGGTGACTATAGTGTCCCTTTAAACATTACTTCCAGGTTTTTAGCAAAAATAGAAGTCGATTTGAGCACGTTTTTGTGTATAAAGTTTTTTATCCGCAAATAAGTGAAAATTTCTCTAGATGGAATATGAAAAATATCAATTAAGGTCTGAAATGACAAAATATTGTCGCCTTGCATAATTTGTAATAACTTAATTTTATCTGCATTAGCCCAGTTCTTTAGAGAAAAATCTTTTATAAGGATTTGCAGTATATCTAGTGTACATGTCTTGGGTATCTTATTAATTAGGCCTAATTTTTTCTTAATTGTTATCCACTCTTCCAAAATTTGAAATAATATCGTGGAATTCTTAAACGTGTTGATTAAAGAATTGTTTGTGACTGTCCACATCGAAAGTTGCAATGTGTCTGTTTGAGCCATTTCAGACTCTAAAATATACCATGGTTCAGGGACCTGCACAGGGTCCTGAAGGAGATAGATATGTCTAATAATATTTGCATAATAACTAAGTAATACTAGGGTAATTTAATCCACCATTGGACAGTTTTTTAGTTAAGATCTTTTGAGCAATTCTGGGTTTTTTATTATTCCAGATAAAATTATTGAAGCTGGATTGGATCATAGCCAACCAAGGCCCCGGGACTTTGAGTGGAATCATAGAGAACATATATAGCCATTTAGGCAAAATATACGAATTAATAATATTTATTTTACCTTGCCAGGAGGTTTCTAAATTTTTCCATCTTTTAAGTTTGAGATTCATATTTCTCATGAAAAACATTGTATTCCTCTCCATTATGCCTGTCACATTGGCGGTTATAAATAGTCCTAGATAGTTTAATTCTGAGTCTGTCCATATAAATTTATAGGAGTGGGTTAAGGTATTTACCAGATCTTTGTTCAAGTTCAAAAACATTACTGTGGTTTTAGTTATATTTAATTTAAAGTTCGAAATATTGGAGTACCTTTTAATTTCAATCATTAGAGCTTTTAAAGAGGACTCTGGAGATGTAAGAGTAAGTAACGCGTCGTCCGCGTATAGTGATATCCATCAAGTTCGTTTGGACACCTTGGATTAGGGGATTATTCCTAATATTGATTGCCAAAGGCTCAATAGACAATATATACAGCAGGGGGGAAAGAGGACAACCTTGTCGTGTACCATTTTTGAGTGCAAACCACCCTGCTGTAATATTTGGACCCACCGTTCTAGCAGTGGGGGAGGAATATAGGGCCATAATGGCGTCATGTATCCAGCCAGTGAACCCAAAAGCAATAAGAAGTTCGCTGAGGTAGCCCCACCCGACCCTGTCGAAAGCTTTTTCAGCATCTAATGACAGGGCCAGGAAGGGCTTCCTATTTCTATTAGCCCAGTCCAAAGTATCAATTATTCTCCTAATGTTATTGGACGCTTGCCTACCCGGCACAAACCCTATCTGATCTGGATGGATCAGCGTCGCGACAATAGTCTTAATTCTATCAGCGATAATGGCCGCATAGATCTTCATGTCCACGTTAATCAAGGCTATAGGTCTATAGTTACTAGGGTTATGGCTGGTTTTATCAGGTTTCAATATCGGAATAATATTGGCCTGTAGTAATTCAGTTGGGAAAGATTTATTTAAAGCTATTTGATTAAACATATCTGTTAAAGGATTAATTAATAGGGACTGCATTTGTTTATAATATATATTCGTGAAGCCGTCAGGGCCCGGAGTTTTATTAGTAGGAAGTCTATTAATTTGAGATTTAACTTCATCAACCGAGATGATCCTATTTAAGGTTAGTAGATCCTGAGGTGTGACTTTTGGGATCTGGATATCGGCTAGATAGTTTTGAATATCTTTTAAATTAGGCGACAGTTTAAGATTATACAGATCTTCATAAAATTGATTGAATCTGTCCCCTATTGCAGCAGGTGTCGAATAGATCTTTTGACCATCAATCAATTGTTCCACCCTGTTTTTTGCATAATGATTTAGAAGTCTTTTAGAGAAGTTCTTATTGGCTCTATTACCAGTATAGTAATTTTTTAGTCTTAGTTTATGAATATTTAATTGAATTTTTTGTTCCACTTTGAAATTAATTTGTTTTTGTAACACATTTAACTTAGTTTTTATTTCTGCAGATGGATTTTGTTTATTTAATTTAGATAAATTATAGAACTCAATATACAAATCGGTTAGGGTCTTCCCATTTATAGACCTCATTATATGGGCTAATTTAATTAGGTAGCCACGCATAACTGATTTGTGTGTACACCAATTGTTTGCCGGCGAAGTATCAGCGGGACTATTTTCTAACCAAAAAAATTTTAATAATTGGGTTAATTCTTCCTTATTCTTCGGGTCATTTATGAGAGCGTCATTCAGTCTCCAAGTATTGTACGCCCTTGGAGATTTATTACCAAAGTCTATTAAAATAAGGCTATGGTCGGACCATAGACTCTCTTTGATTTCAATTGAGTTGCATAAGGGTATCGCTTTAGCCTCTAATAAACAAAAATCAATACGAGCGTATGAACCATGCACGCACGATTGATGGGAATAGTCTTTATCGGTTGGATGTAATAATCTCCATATGTCGTGAAGGTTATATTGTTTACAGATATTGTTTAGTTTCTTAGATTGTTTGACAGTTCTTTTATCATTTGTAGTAGCAGAGATATAGGTCTTATCCATTTTGGGGTCTCCCACACAATTAAAATCGCCCGCTATAATTAAATACCCCTTAGATACTTTGTCCACTCTGTCCATTATTGATAAGAATTTTGTCATAGGGTCGACATTCGGTAAATAAACATTTACTAAGGTATAGGTCTTTTTATCCATTACGCATACAATAATTATATATCTAGCTTCTGGGTCTAATTCAATATATTCGATTACCAATTCAATATTACTATTAAAGACGACTGCAACTATTAAAGATCTTGCAACCAATGAGTTTCCTGTAAGAATGCCACTTGAATGTTATGTTCACCAAGAGTATCATATAATCTACTCCTTTTTTTATTAGTGTTTAAACCTTGAACATTTAAAGATAATAATTTTAACATCTGTGACTATCAGAAAATTAGTCGGGTATATTTATATTTAAACCCCCAGTAACCCCAGATAGGAGTACTATTATCCTTTCTTTTTTTTTTTTTTTTTTTAAATTCTTTATTTTGTCGTGCACGAGTAATACAAAGAAGCAAGCAATGCCACAACAGCTATTGCCAGTTTTGAGGTCAACATTTAAAGACAATTGTTTGGCGTTTCTGAACATTGCACATTTTTGTTATAAAGTAGTTTCAACAATGGTTAAACTAGGCCCTGATGCAGGTTAACAGGCTGACATGTGGAGGTGCTAGTGCTAACAGTATAATTAGCTAAGGCACATCTTTTGTTTGCGTGAGTTAGTAATAAAAGGGGAATCACTAGGAAAAACATTGCTAACAAATAACTGGAGCAGGCTGGATCTTCCATGCTTATTAACTACTAAAATAAAAATAAAAATACATCCTGCTAGCAAAATATAACTGGCTAGTACTGCACACTGTTAAGTTAGTGGAACACGCTTATGCTGGGTATGTCAGTGGATGGGTAATTATGCTAGACGTTAAGCTGGGTACTCGGCCTGGCACTTTAGTTGTGAGACACATGAGTAAATCACACAAATTTGGTAATGAGTTACACATTGATAGCCAGGTTTCTAGACCAGCTTGGCCATATTTTAGCGTTGGTACATATAAAACAAAATCATATAGGTTAGGCAAAATAGAGACTATAACGCTGAATCAAAGGCTGCATAGGTAGTAAAGTGTGCTATGGTTAGTTACGTGGGTAGGTGCGGTTGCGTTTCTGAGTGTCCAGCTAAGTAAGTCCTGTACGGGAAAACAGACTGAATGTTGGTGCCGGAATGGCCACTGATCTCAGCCGATGCCTCTGGGATGTGACTGTGGGTAGGTTGTGCAGTGGCACGGCTCGGCATCTTCCCGGTTGTTGCACCGCCATTTGCTCAGATCATGAGGGTCTGCTTCCGGATTGATGTGGTATACCACGTAGCCCCCTTCTCCAGTGTGCGCCGGGAAGACTGTGTTATAGCTGCTTGTCCACCGTTCGTTGGGAGGTGGGTGCTTGATCTGTACGGATCGCTCTGGTCCTTGTGCCTGACTGGTCGCTCTTGCCGCGGAGGTGGGTATATAGGCGGCTGTTTGACGTGGGTGAGGTGCGTCCTCCCTCCAGCCCCGGGCCGGGATGAAGGCCGGCATCTTTACTCCATGTACCCAGGTACTTCTGTGGGCCGGGTCCATCCCATAGCGGGAGTAACGGGGGGAGTAGATGGTCTGCTGCCTTCTGTGGTGGCCTCCCCTCCGTCCATATGGGTGATGCCTTCGGGTCATGCCCTTCTTGGCCCTCGGCCCAGGTGGGCCAGCAGTGTGAGGTGTAGGCTTGTCTGGGTGCGTTAGGCCCGAGGGGGTCCTCTTCACCCTCCGTTTCTTGCCACCCCGTCCTCCATCTCGGGGATCAGGCACCGTATAGATTATGTGGGTCTCCAGTTTGACCCATAGCTGGTGGAAGTGCTCGTTTAGTCTCTGCAGCATGCGGTCCACAGAGCACAGGGCTGGTTCACGCCGTTCATTTGCCGACTCGGCTGGCCATGTGGCAGTCGCCATTTTGGGTCGGGTCTCTTCGCTTGGTTGTGCCCCGTGCGAGGTTCGCTTGTAGAGATGTTTGCGTGGGACAGTCGAGTGGGGACCGGGATAACCCCCACCGGTCCAAGGGGGGGGGGGGTAGAAGCGTGCGTGGTCTCGTGTGTTACCGGGAAGCAGGGAGGTCGTCCGCCTCTCCTCCGCTCCGGTTTGGTAGGCCGCTCTGGCGTCTCTCCGGTCTCCCGCAGATTAGGGTCTTGTGGTTTGTCTCAGCGGTCCCTCTGGGTCGTGCACCGCCCGTCAGTGGGTTTGATTTCTGTTTTTTTTGTGGTTAAAACCGCGTTTGTCGCTTGTTTAGCGGGAGCTCAGGACCCCCACGTCTGCTCCTCTTGCCTGTCAGGCTCCGCCCCCCTATTATCCTTTCTTGCCATACATTTGTCAATGAATTCATATGCTCTGAGCGCGGAAAAACACACAAAAACATAAAAAGAAGAAAAACCAACCAAAAGACAGACTACAGAAAACACTATCACATTAAAATTGGATCGGAAAAGATCCAACATGGTCATCGAGCATACAGCTAGATTAGAGAGAAGGTGGTTCTTTCTACTCTATTTTAACCGTAGATTTCAGGTAGTATTAGAAATCAACGGCAACAATGTAGTATCACTACACCAAGAGGGGCGAGCCCACCAAAGGGCCCAGAAAAAAACGCCTTAGAGGAAACCACTATACCTGATAGGTATAGAAACCACTATACCTGAAGAAAAGAGAGGAAAAAAAAAATAAAAAAAAAAATAATAAAAAAAAAATTATATAATTATACATTTTTTATACATTCTTTGATGCCTACATTTATCACTTGCTTAGGATAATCCTTTATGAACCATTTATGTAAATTATATATTAAACATTGCTAGGAACACATGTCTATTGGCATTATAAATCCAAACCATAATTTCCCCCCAAAGAGAGAGAAAAAACAAAAAAAAAAACAAACATAAATCCTTGCCCTTTTTTTTTCTCTTTCTCCTCTTGAGGACATATATCGTCATATGTACAAAATTTAAACCAGATCCACTTTCTCAAGTTATTCTATTAATGAGACTATTGTATAGCATCTATTT
Organism: Pelobates fuscus; assembly: GCF_036172605.1. Classification (NCBI taxonomy): domain Eukaryota; kingdom Metazoa; phylum Chordata; class Amphibia; order Anura; family Pelobatidae; genus Pelobates; species Pelobates fuscus. The sequence continues at coordinate 216,776,390 of NC_086322.1, forward strand.
TGTTGATAATCGACAAAAAATGTCAGTTAGCCTCACGAGTCTGACAAATCATATCATCTATCGAAATATATATGTACTGTGTTTTATTGTGTTATATCGTTATTTCAGTGTGTGTCTAAGTATACCCCTCCCTATTGGTCTACAGAATATTGACCTACATAGTGTATGTATATGTAGTAACCACTTATGTAATATAAAACTGTACAAGCAACTATTTCAAAAATTATCAATTAGTGTATGTATCCTATCCCAATTACAGAATATTATATCCCTGTGTAGAGTTATATTTTATCAATGTACCTCAATGAGGTCTATCTTATTTCTCAATACTATATCTCTGTGTTATATTATATTGTATCATTGTATCCGTGTATATCAGTGTGTTTGTGTTACTCCCGAATTTAAATCAAACCTTACTGTGAAATAGTATCGTTCTAAATTAAATTAAAATGTGATACAACAATTATTTACTTACACACACGTTTTTGTCAAATTATTGTCAAATTATTTACCATCGCCTTAGTGTTCAAAACCCATAGTGCAGGCTATTATTTACAGTCGCCCTTTCAATAGGAGTCCTTTCAATAAACTCCTCACAAGGTGAAAAAATCTTTGCTACTTAACACTTGTAAGGTCAAAATTGGTTGCTCACCTACCAATTGTAGGGAGGTTATTTCTGATATATTACCGTTATCACACCCAGAAACCACCAATATATCCTTTACACCAGAAACGCAAAAAAAAAAAAAAAAAAAAAAAAAAAAAGAATTGTTATCTTTCCCTTTCTTTCCTTCTAGTATCAGAATCTAGCCCTGGCCCCTGAATCAGCTATTTACAAAGTCAATTTGTTCCCTTTCAGCCAGTCCAGCAATTTAGTATTTGACTCAAATACCTCTCTTTTCCCTTCAAATGACAAGCTTATTTTGGGCGGGTAGAGCCACCTGTATTTTATATCATGGCGTCTAAGAACTTGGATTGCTGGATTAAAGATTTTCCTTTTTGTTCTCGTCTCGAAGGATAAGTCCTGGAATACTTTTACATTTTGAAAACAGCCCGAGGTTAGCTGATTCTCTCTTACGGCTTTCCAAACTTTTTCTTTATAGTCGTCTGTATTGAAACATGCAATGATATCTCGCGGAGCATCGTTCTGAATAGATTGAGGTTTGAAAAGTCTATGGCACCTTTCTATTAAGTGATTGTGGGAATTACACTCCACACCCAGCGCAGAAAAATATTCCATCAAGGTTTGTCTTACATCTTCTGGTCTTCCCTTTTCTGCTATATTTCTAAAACGCAGATTTTTGCGTCTAGACCGGTCTTCGATACCGTTCAATTTAGACTCCAGGTCTGAAATCTTATGATTGGCCATTTGGCAGTCTTCTGCTAGATTTTTACAGTGAATTCCAGCTCTTTAATTTGATCCTCGAATTTGTCTATTTTTGCAGCAAGTACATTTATTTCTTGTTTAATTTCTGATTTTATTTCTGTGGCTGTTGTAGCAAGCTCCATTTTAATCTGTTGCAGATTGTCCTTTAGGGAAGAACAAAAAAAAGTAATTGTTAAAGGCTCCTTATTGGCCTCTGAGTCAAAGCATTCTAAGCTGGCATCAGTGTCGTTCATCTTCTGTTTAGAGTTTTTATGTTGGGGAGAGAAATAAGTTGATAAAGATTTGTCCTGAGATGTATCTTTTTTCTCCTTCCTCAAGGAGGATTTTGAATCGTGTGTCTTTTTGGCAGCCATAATCAAGAGTCACATAAAGTACAGAATGAAATACAGTTGCTCAGATATTGGGTGGGCTGAATTTAACAGATATATTACCACTTGATATATTTAAGCGTCCTGAGGATGCAGCAGATCAATAAAGAAAATATCTAAATACACTATAGTGCTCCCGAGGTGCAATTATAGTGCTCTGGACTTGTATATATCAGGATTTAAGCATACTGTGCATTCAAGACAGATTATACCCCCCAAACTTGGGAAGACATTAAGCAGTAAGTTATAGCCTCTTTTTTTTGTTTTTTTTTTCCTTCTAATTGTTCAGACTGTAGCATACTGTGACAGAAAAAGACATTATTAGAGGCTTCAGGCTATTTTACCATGCAAAAGCAGGATGAGCTGCAAATATGAGTCTTCACACACCACACAGCAGCTGATATATATTACCACACTGGAGTAGATGAAACACTGGGACTCTGGCTGTCAGGACGCACTTTCGGCTTAGCTAGCATGCTAACTGCCACAAATTCAGGATTTACTGGAGGTCTGCCTGCCTCAGATCGACTTCAGCGCCACTGCAGTCCCGGGAACCTCCTGTCCGACTCAACAGCAATGGCAAGCGCCACGAACAAATGAGGAAAAAAAAAAAAAAAAAAGCACATGGACACAAAAAATACAAATGGATAGATTGTTTGGGCGTAAGCTGGCTGGTGCCCGGACTTGCCCAGAGTCTGTCCAAGGTCTGTCGAAGTTCAGGTGGACGGACCAGCAGGGTTGTTCAGCCAAACTGTTAGCAGGTAAGTAGTGAACCTCGAGGCCGTCTCTCTCTCTCCGCGCACCATTACATGGCGGGCCGCCCCTCCTCTTCCGTCATCACGCCGACAGAGCCAACGGCACCGACCGCACCATAGGACGTCCTCGCGTATGTTGTTATCACATTTTAAATATAAAAGTACATTGTTGTGTCTATGCACATGCCTGCTCTGTTTGTTTGCTTTCGCTATTTGCACTAAGCTGTGTCAACATCAATAAAGAAGGGAAAGTTTTTGGAAGGGAAAGTTCAAAAGTATTGCTATTTAGACTGCCTGTAATTACGTGGCATGTATACAACTCAAAAATCTTTTTAAACTACAATATTGTAATACTTGATTTAATCAGTTTGTAAACAACTGCTGGAGAAAAAATATTAATGCTTCTCTTACTACATTGTGGTAAAATAAACACAGAAAGAGTATGCTTTTTTTATTTTTTTATTTTAGCAATTTAATGCCAGAATTTTCCTTCAATGATTAGTCACAGCTTGGCGATTCCAGCGTAATATTTGCAAACTGTAGTTATTTGTGGATTCTTCACTAAAGGCCTCTGCTCCAAAAACAGAGCATTTAGCACTTTGTGGGTTGGGAACTTAGATGGTATCTGACTCCAAATCATACAGTGGTAGATTAGCCAGCAGAATAAGTTTAATTTTAACATGAAAAAAAAATGAAAGGAAAAAACAAACCAAGCATTTTTTCTCATTTATACTCTGAGGGGATGTAAAAAGCCCCTGCGCAACCAATCCAATGTGCTCTTATACCCATCCATTTCTCCCTTGCTGTGCTGCTTAAGAGAAGACTCCAGTCACCATAACCATTTATGCTCACTGAATATGTTATGGTGGAAATAGTTCCCTTGTCCCTGTCTCTCTGCACCAGCAGCTACATGTACCGGATCTGATGAAGAATACGAGAGCATTCTATAATTCAGACCAGTGGTGAGAATAAATTACTGCAGTGAAGGCCAGGATTCAAGCGTTTGAAGAGCATGCAATTCCAGGCCTTGCAGCAGAAAATTTCAAATTGTCTAAATGCTCTAGATGATTATTGGAGGCACAAAAATTTCAAGCACAGGGGCATGGAGGAGATGGCAAATTACCACATTTCATTCAATGCTTGCTAACTATCCTGCCTCAACAACAGGCTAAATCAACGTTTATTGAAAGCTGCCAAGGTCTACTGGCAGGTGTACCCAGGGATGTGCTGGTCCACTTCTCGTCGTTCATAGAAAAGAAACTGGTGATGGAGGCACTGTACAATGTGAGTCCTGAAACCTCACGTTTCAACAAAACCTGTGTCGGTGGACACTGGAATGGTGCCGATCCTATCAACCTGTCATGAGAAAACTCAAAAGCCAATATTCCATATCGCAGGGGACCAGTTAACTGTCTTTAAGCCACTAAGGCAAGCAACATGTTGAAACATACCCCCTTGGCTAATTCAGCTTTGTTTCGGCAGTCCTTGGGCCTATGAAGTCACAATACGGGATATTTCTGCAATAATGGGAGGTTTTTGCAATAACCCCTTTTGTTGCTCGATCTGTCATTGGATACAGATGAGCTGACATACAGACAGGGCATAGTTTGCTACTGTTCTTTGATTTATGTTCATTTTTCTTAAGTGTTCTCAATAGTGGACTATGTTGCCAGAATTTTCTTTAACGTAATGCTAGGTTCGAATTTTGCATATTTTTATTCTGGTGTGCTGTGGTGGATGCCTCTTAACGTCACCGCTCCGCCCAGCTCAGGGTTAAAGAGCGTTGCCACCAACCTATTCTGAAGCAGACACATCCTCTCTGTGTATATTAAAATGTATCCCAAGTTGTTGTGTTTTTACATTTTACCTCCTAATTTTAATTGTCTTTAATTGCAGAATATGCTTTATACTAGATTCCATTATTTAATTTAAAATAGAACACTGTTTGTATACTATGATCTTCAAGTGCTGTAATTGTCTTATGTATGCATGTATGTATATGTAATTCTATGTTTTGTAACAAAGCTTAGGACCGCCATAATATATTTACACAGCTGATGTGGGATTTTAGATGCCGCCTTTCCATTAATCCCAGAGATAAAAAGTATGTGGGTTTTATGCCAACACTTACCGTTTCCATGAAAGAGATGGCATGCACTTCAGCAAACAGCTTTGCAGCACTTATTATGAAGCTGAGATGTCTGGAAACAAAACAAAACACTCTATTAATCACTTTTAAAGAACAGGAACCTCAAATACAGAACTTGTTTTTGTTCTACACAGGATTACACCATGTGCATTCTAAGAGGTATTCAGTTTTTGTAATGTACACCTTTCTAGCACTCCCTAAATCTCCCAAAAGTAATTATTATGTCAATAAATAATTTAGAACGCCAGCTGATAATCTAAAAGTGCTAAAATAATTATGCATGTAAGATTAAACTGTTAAAATAAAAAAGAAAGAATATTGAATTATGAGCAAAACAGCATTCCCTCATTAATGTTTGCATAATACCAACAGAGAGATAAAAGTTATCGAAGAGTCACTAACAAAAAGTTGGGGCAAATTTCCAAATGTGAAGCAAATCACCATGAAAATTAGAAGTAGAATTTTTCTTCTAGTTTCCATAGTGGTTCCTCCACTTTTAAAACTGTTCAACACTTTTATATTCGAGACTGGAGCCTTATAACATAGGGGAAGACTTACACATGTGATGCCAATTTATTTCAGGACAACCATATCAATATGTTTATCTGACAAATAAATATACAAATTATAATAAAAATATACTTACAATGGATCTTTTGCATCAAACACTATAGGAGTCGGTGGCCTCTTTGGTGATTGCCAAAACAAGCCTGTAAAACATTATTAATATTATGAACACATAAAAATATAATAAAATCTATAATCAAGACCCTCCCACAACTAAAATAAATGAATAAATAACACATTCTAATTTGCAGGCACTCTGATTCTCCTAATACTAATGAAACTAAAAAGAATAATAGGGAGGATGTTTTTATGGGCTATTAAAAGACTGGAGAGATCGGCTAAAAATAATCAGCAATCTAACAATCATGATTTATGGACCCATTCTTTCACAATGAGCAGAGTTAGGATTTCTTCTATCAATAAATACAGTAAGTCACTTTACGTTACTGTAGGACACCTATAGGTTTCACTTTGATGCACACAAGGAGTCCCGTGCAGAGAAATTGTTTTGCATATGTAAAACAGTTCATGTTCCTTTATCTTCAGTCTAAAAGCAAGCATCCATCAGCTTTTTAATCCAGGGAGATTCCAAATAAGTGCTCAATTGTGCAAAGGAACCATAAACTTTCTTGCAGATTTAGTGCTCCTTGATAATAAAGATTTAGAAGAACCAGAAAAAACAATAAACAAACCTTTTACATATTCCAGTAGTTCTGAACAAAATCCATGATAAACATTTGTAACATAATACGTAACTGGAATGGCTGCTCCCACATCTCACAGAGCAAGATTAAAAAGTTAACATGATGGTATTAGATGTTGGTAAGGGTGCTATTGGGAATGGACATTATGCTAGAAGGGCCCTGGAAGATTTGCGCCTCCGGCATCCCTCAGCTTTTCTCCTAATGTGGAGGAGCTGGAAAAAACTCTTTCCGTGCTCCTTGGTTGCCTGCAGACATGAATATGGGCACTGGATAGGACATCATTACTGTAGTTGGAGGGATTCATGCTCTTTAAAATTCTAGATAAACCAAACCTCCCCCCAAAAAAGTTTTGCAGAATGTATGGAGGACACATGCTATGGTACATGGTCCTCAGAAAGACATCGGGCTTCACTGCTGAGCTTTGTTAATTCCAATTTCCAACAATTACGTATGGGGAAAGTCTCTACTTAACTTAGACTTTGTTCCTCACACTTTAATAAGTCTGATATTGAAGCTGGATTACAACACCCTCCTATGCATCTAAATGCACACGATTCATTCTGTTTAAGCAACAAAGTTAAAGGTCTGTTAAATTGCACTCACTTCCATCTTTTAATCGTGTGTCCAGAGGAAACGAATGTAGAAGCTGCTGAGCCTAGAGCAACAAAACAGGGAAACATATCTTCAACAGACACATCACAGCAAACCAAGTGAATTCTGAACTCGTCACAGCAGAGCTCTCTTTACCTATTGTCTCTGTTAATTTTGGTATGTCAAACATCCCCTTTCTATAATTGTACAGGGCTGCAAAATATGCTGGCACTTCATAAATGCCAATAACTATTTTTTCTATGACAATGCAGCACATGTGAAAATTAAACAGTAAGAAAACAAGTGGTTTTTATCTTAAAGTGCTTATTTATCATTACTTTTGTGTTTACAAACATAAAATCACAAACTATACCAAACTTTGAGGTAACTGCTGGATTGTGCAAAAATATCAGTAGTGACAGTTCACTTGAATTGGTCACCCTAAGCACAATCAACTTTGCATGATTGTGCCTACTTACAGCTCTGAGATTGGCTTAGAAGTGCAGAGATTTGTTAAAATGTTTGCAGCTCTAACAGACCCTCTGAGCGGTCATATAGGCAGCCATGATGCTTCGTTTCAGCTGTCCAATGTCAATTCTGTCCATGATGTACAAGAATGGCCAGAATATGAGACTCTCGATTGGAGATCTCTTCAGTTAGACAGAGAGTAGTCTTTTTGTAGCTAAAGAACCATTAAACATTGCTTGAACAAGGTATTTTAAAAGGTATACATCCTTTTTATTAATGTAACTAACTTTTTTTAATGCATTGTCTAAGATAAGGCCAGGGACTAATGAAAGTATTTAGAAAATTGGGCAGAATAGATGGGCCGAATGGTTCTTATCTGCCATCACATTCTGTGTTTCTATGTCTACCTCTATATAATGCATTAAATAGGGAGTAATTCCACTCTAACTACAATGTTTACTGGTTCTCTGTGTACCCAATGCATGTCTATGATAATTTTACAAATTTGCTGTAAATGTTTCATTTTTATTCCACTGTAAACACTTCTTTATGTTGATGTATGTGCAATTATAAAAACAATGCATTTCATATCATAATTAACAATACTTTTACTTGAAAAACAGAAAATAACATGAAAGCAGCTTTACCCGGGGCAGGTGGTTTTTCTTTCTATCTAATTTGCTGTCAGACATCTTCATTATTGTTGCATAAATTCCAATCCAAGTTGCATTTCGAAGCTCAAACACTTACTTTAGTTTAGTTTGCTAACATTCTTTAGCTTATAACAGTGTTCCCTCCTGGTCACTTTATAAAAATTCTCATTTCGGATGAAGCGAAATCTACACTTTTATAAACTGAAATGGACGATAAGGAAGGCTTTCTGTCCTCCCCAGATATAGATGAACTGTAGCTTGAGAGCATGTGCAGTTCACGTTTCGAAAACACAGCCTGGTTCACTAGACAGGGAACTGGGCTGTGCAGATACTATGTGAGGATTTGAACTGATCTTTAGGGATAAGCTACGTCTCCCATAATCCACAGCTGAACAGGAAATTATGGGATATGATCTTTACCCATTGACTAGAATGAGATGCACCAATGGAAACTTGGCAATACATTTCTTTTTTGGCAAAATTGGCAATATATTTTTAAATACATCGTCAAACTTTAAGCAGACAATTCAATTTAAACCGCTTATATCAAAAAGGAAAGTCCTACTCATTTATCAGTGCTGTCTGGAGCTGCAAATGCAAAATAAGCAGGACAATCCATACTAAAGTAGGGTCTTTAGAGATCAGACTGCAATCCTTAAATGGTTAAAGTTATAAATATAAGAAAATGCTGACTTAGTTACTTTGCATATATAATCTGACTGGGTTATGCAGTGTTGGACTGTTGAGTAACAGGGCTACACAATATGCCAAAATTTGTAAGAATGTCCCCATATTATGAGCATGCATTATAACATTGCTTATACGAACCTTATGACTGAAATATTTTTCAAACTTTAGTCTTGCAAGTTCCACACAATGTGACCAATTTCTAGGTTTCCGGCTAAGTAACTTAACAACATGAAAGCAACCTTCTAAACTCTCACCAGACGTTATTCTCTGTAAAGAAAAAAAAGGAAAAATAAATGGCACATACATACAATGGGAGAATGACAATGTTGTCCACCCCGGATGGTGGAGATTGGCTGAGAGTGCGAGGGGGGGGGGGGGGGGGGGAGGCGGGTGTATCAGCCAGGAGAGGCAGAATTTACATTGATTATGTGTCTGAGGAGGAAATATTTTCTGGATGTCAGGGAGAGCAACGTTTTGCTTTGTGTCCTATCTAATCTAAAACGTTTCACATTAACCAAGGAGATTACGGACTTAAAAACGTATGATGACTGGAGTACCCTGTCCCTGTTCCCCGCTAATTGGGGCAAACCCATTAGCAATGATTTGCCCTTTGTGATAGAATTTATCTTTATTCCAAGACTCAAGCTTATAGGTGTCATGATGATATCCTATATTAAAATTGGCTAACTTGGACTCAGGAAATGCTTGATGCTTAAAACGACACTTAAGACCATATATGTCTAGTTCCGGGAGCAGAGAGCCCCCACCTGAGATGTCTCTTCTCTAATCATTCTGTTCTCTCTCTTTCTTGGAACTTATTTGTTATATGTACATGATGTTCATCCCTATTGTCTTATCTGTACTCCTTTTACCCTCTCACTCCCTTCCTACTACTGTCCTATTAGTATTTGCACGTAAGCACTTACTTTTTAATGTATAAAAACAAAGCTGACAAACGACAGAGGCTTATTTTGATAACCAACACGCGTCTGGTGTCTAATTCACGCTTCTCCAAGTGCACTTGTTATAATAATTTGGGCTTCCTCTGAATATAACAAAAATTAATATTTGGATCCATATCACCTTTTACCAGAGGCTCACTGGGCTCCTGGTAGGGTTTGAAGCACTATTTACAACAGTCACCTTCTGCAGAGCTGCTGAAGCCAGATGCTGGTACTGCCAGGCATTCAATGGCTGGGAGCATCACCTGACCACTTTCCGTCTATAATTGCTATTCTGTGCATGGAAAGTTGCACAGTATTTACATTAGCCAACTGGCTTGAAATCCATCCAATCACATTGCTCTGTGTCATTTTACAAGCGTGGGAAAATTCCAAAGAACTTTCCCACGCTTGTAAAATGACAAAGAGCACTCTGATTGGGTTAAACCCACCAATCAGAGTGTTCTTAGCCTAATTGCAGGGCGGGGCAAGGCTTTATAAGCCTTCCCCCGCCCTGCGGAGCTCAGTTTGCGCGGAGCCCTCCATGGGTGAAGATGGATTATTTTTTTGCGCTCTGGTTTTTTTTTTTTGTTATTATGGCTTTTTATTTGGCCTTTTTTGGGGCTGAAGAAAGAAGATTTTAGAACCAACAGAAGATTTTAACTAACAGGTTTTTAGTTAAAGGGCCCCCCCTATTGTTAATTTTAGGGCCCCCACCCGCCGCTCAGGGGTGGGGGCCGGGGGGGGACAGTAGGTCCCCCCCCCCTTATTTTTAGTTTTAGGGCCCCCACCCAGCGCTCAGGTGTGGGGGCCAGGGGGGGGGAACAGTAGGTCCCCCCCCTTATTGATAGTTTTAGAAAGCGAGCTGAGCTGTCAGTCAGACAGCTCAGCTCGCGAACGCGCATTCCGCGCACATGCGCGGTAAAGCGCTGAATAGCACTGAATTTCTTCATAGGGCGGCTGTCAATGCCGCTCTATGAAGAACGCGATTGGTGCAGCGCGAAGCATATTGGGCCCCGCGATTTCGTCATTTTGACGAAAAAGGGGGCGCGGCATGGCTGGGAGCTCGGCGCTGGAATGGAGGTAAGTTTTTAATATAAAAACACCTCGAAAATTATTTTTATTAAATGTAAGTTCATATAAAAGCAAGAAGGAAGGCTGGGGGACCTGTCTTTCTTGCTTTTATATGTTGACTATAGAGTCCCTTTGAACAATCGTGGCATTTAGTAACATTGCACATTTTATAATGCATTTAACTCTATAAGAAACAATGGTGGTAACATCAGTTGTGCCCTGTGTGGGTATGAGGAGAGTACAGTGCTGTGGACTATGTGTCTGCCCCAGAGGGTTTTACCCCGTGCAGACAGCCTGTGTGGGTATGTTTAAGCGTGGTCATCTGTGTGTCGGCTTGGGGGGGGTTGGTAAGGCATTGTGTATTCGTGAGGCTATGTGGTGTGACTTTGTGGTATGTATTGGCCTCCCTTTGTGGGTGTTTGTAGTGTTTCCATAACGTCTGGCGCATGCATACATTCTGGGCTAATCAGTTGTGGCTCGGAGTAGATAACTCGTGAAAGGGGAGTAGCGAGTTATTTCAACCTAAAAGAAAAAGGAGATGCGTACATACACCTAAAAAAATAAATAAAAAATGCAGTGGTATATGAGCGAACCTAAGGGGAATTGGTAAACATGACTTGGGTTAGTCTCTAACTTTGTGGAGGGCTGCGTATGTATATATATGGTGGAATGGAAAGGAGAGGAGAGTCCCCATGGACTGGTTGGCCTCCGCTTCCTCAAGTGGGCGATCCGTTAGGAGGGCTCTGGAGGAATTCCATGGGATAAATGCTCAGATGGTAGCTGGATTTATCTGGGATAGTCCCTGTCTAGCTGCCGCTTGCAGTATGCCTGTTGATTGCAGGTGTGTTTTGAGCCCTTGTTTATCTTGCGCTTTGTACAGAGTCCCGTTGTGGGTGAACAATATGGCTCGAGGAGTGCTCTATCGGTATGGAATTTCCCTGGATCGGAGGTGGTGCAATAGGGGTTGCAGAGGTTTTTCGCCAGGTCAAGGTATTCCGGGTAAGTTCTGGAAATACGGTTAGCGATGCCCCCTAGAACAGCAGTTTTTTTTTTCCCTCATTGCATTCAAAAGTGAGGTCTTGTCGGCCAGAGTTTGAAAGTGCAGTATGAGATCTGCTGTCGCCCCCGTCGGTGCCCGTGGTGACTTCGGCAGCCTGAATATCACATCCAGTCTCATGGATTTGACCTGTTTCGGTGGGAGCAGGACCCCAAGGAAACGCCTGATGTAGTGGGGTAAGTCTGCTAGATCGACCGACTGACCGCTAGCGTCTCCTCTGGTGCTCCATGGCGTCCAATCTGTCAGTAGTGGTGGTTTGCCATTGGACTAGATCTGTGATTTGTTGTTCTGCTTTGGTGAGTCTAGCGTCGTGGGTGCTTGAGCAGGCCTCTTGCTGCGTGATTTTCGTTGTGGCCCGTTCAATGGGCTTCCTGTAGTAGGCCATATCTGCCGCCAGATCTTTGCGGAGCTCCGCCAGCATTGCCTTGAGCTGGTCGGCCGTGACCGGGTCCTCAGTCGTCGGAGGCACATTTCTGCAGTCCGGCGGGTGCCTGAAGGACGCTCCCTCAAGGATGTCTGTGGCAAAGTCCTCTGAGGAGTACGATGAGAGGTTGTCGGTAAGCGCCATTTTGGACCAAGCAGACTGCTGCGTGGTCCGGAGCATTTGGCCAATATCTCTCTTCCGGGGGGCTTTTTTCGGCTTTTGCTTTTGGGGATTTTCTGCCCATGTTCTTTCCGCTCGTACCGGGGATGTTTGTAGGGTCTTGTGGCCCCGGGTTCCACCATATATCGCTGTGTTTGTAAAAGTTAGAGACGGAGCGCTCTGCACGAGAAGTGTTGCCGCTCTGTTACTCTGCTAGCTCCGCCCCCCTGCTCTATCATTTCTAAAACATGAATACCCCTGTATTGCAATGGTGGAGTCTGGTATTTTAGTTGTTAACCATGATTCCGAGAGCACTATTTTTAGTTTGTAATAGGAATGCCAGGCTTGTAGTGCATCCAGTTTAGGGAGCAAGCTACGGATGTTGCAGTTCACAAAATAGGCCTTTTTTAGTGGGGAGACAAGGATTGGAATTAGCTGGAGGACCAGAGTTAGACTCCACAACATTTTCAAGGGCAAGTAACATAAGGAATAGGACTTTGGACATAAGTTTTGTTTATGTATTTTGTTTATGTATGATAATTTGTTTTCCAGTTTGAGGTATGTGCTTAAGGCGGTAGTGATGTCAACAAAATTGGAGTGAGAAAAAGGTTGAGGTGTGTAGATAAAAACAAAACACAAATAGTAAAAAATTAAAAAGGAAATAAAAGTATATAAAATTGATGTAGCTATTTGTAGGGAGAGAGGGTATGTATTCAGGATGTGCTGATCAGTGTTTGCACCCGTCATTTCAGGAGAATAAAAGTTGTGTGGGAGACTATCTATAAAGGACATGAGCTTGGGGTGGGTGGGCGAAACATATTACTTGAGAGTGATTTAAAAAGATTTTTTTTTTGCAAACCATTCATGAGCAAACATAAAATTAAGTTTTTTGTAGCCCCGAGTCCAGCTAGGAATCATGGGCAATATATTTCAAACATTTGAAAGGGCAGTGCTTACTTAACAGCATATCACACTATCCAACAAGCTATTAACTTACCTCCAAAACATTTTGTGGAGACTGATGGGTTTGCCAAAATTTATTGTACAAGGTTGGCTTATGGGCAAATGAGCTTTCAAACTGAAAATGAAGCAGAAACAACATAATTGGAAACTATAAGTAGACTTGAAAACAGAAGTGTATTCTACTGATGATCAGTCTCTAGTATGGTAGTAATAATGGTGCCATATACCTTATCTCTTGCCCACTGAATCGTATGCTCAATAGCTGCTGGAAATGACTTTAACGTGCAAAATGGAATTTCTTCATCGGGGGGGTCACGCTAACAGAAAAGAAGGAAAGAAAATGTACTTTTTTAAACATATGGTAAAATGATGGATTGAACAAAGCTACTATAATATTTTGTGGTAATAATTACTACTTGACAACCAAATCAAACAGAGTTGTAATGAAAAATGCAGATCACTATGTGCAATACATTAAATGTGACTAAGGTTGTATAGCAAAATACTGCTTCCTTTCATTGCAATACTTACATAACTGTTGTATGATTCGGTTAATTGAGGTACTATAACTTCCGTGTGTCCTTTTGTCCCCATAGTTCCAGAGTCCAGAAGAGGGCGCAAGTTTGACACAGAACGACTGTAAAAAAAGAAAACAAAAAAAGTTTGCACCACTTGAACTTTTCTGGCACAAAGAAAAAACAAAAACATCTTAAATAATTAAATATGTTTTTTTGCCGCCATTTTGAATTTCAAAGACAATGACAGGATTTGTTCTTATAATGTACACTCCCATGCACACGACTTTAGTTATTACAGTATAAAAGTGCCCTGGTGCAGTTATATCTTCACAGGTTAAATGTTTTTTCCCTAAGCACACAACAATCCTGCTGCAGGCTTCCTCTCCCTCCATGAGGGAATGTTTTGCTGGATAGCCTCTGACAGGTTCTCATCTTACCATTGGGTGTCTATTAAGAAACAAAGTATGAACTCTTGTTTGACTATTTCAGTCTTTAAGTTGAAATTTCCTACAATTCATACTTTAGTGAATAACCCTATATGCATTTTTATGTGGGTGTAGTATGTGAAGAGACACTATGACTAAATTATCAGTACATGTGAATTATTGTCCGTGTAGAGAGTAAATGGTGTACACGTCACAGGTAGCGTTATTACACAGCTTGCAGTGTGTAAATAATGTATGTAGTTGGCAGAATGTGATTGCCATCTGTGTGCTGTGGGCAGCTAACTACTCTTAGCAGTGCTTTGGAGAATGAAGTAAACTTCAGCCACTATTCAGTGTAGGAAGCTATGAGAGATTCAGTGCAATTCACACAGTTTCAAACAGCAAGGGGTAGGTATTGAGCTAAAATCTTATTTTTATTGCGAATCACTGCAACTATACTGAATTCCCGTTAGGAATCAGGGCTGGGAAGCGCTATAAAATATAGTCTATGCAAGAAGCAAAGAGGAGTATGAGCCAGTTATGCTGCATAATAATCCTGTCCCATTCTATAAAAGACGAACACAATTTAATAATAATAATAATATTATTATTATTACATAGGGACATTTAAGTACTGCACCTGCTTTGTAATGTAAGCAGACCATGTCTATCAGTCAGAGGTAAATCCCTGTAAATTGCAATGCCTGGTACCTAAACTATGCACACTCTTTTTTTTTTTTTAAATATATATAAAAAGGCAATATTTAATTTAATGCACACTGTCTTTTTAATATGTGTCATAATCTCACCTATCTATGTATCGCCTGGCCTCCACATTGTCAAGTGCAGTCACCACAATATCCTGTCTAGAATAAAACTCATCTCGGTAGATGTTCTCTGTGGCAGGACATATTTTATCCAAACGTGGATCAATTTTCAACTGAGGATTGATGTTAAGGGTCGCAGTAGCAGCAGTGCAGCTTTTAGGTTTCTAAAAAAAAAAAAAAAAAAAAAAGAGAAGACAAACCACTGTTAAAAGAAATATTAAAATAGGAGCTGAAGTATTGCATGCAGATTGTTATTCAGAACTATATGCAAAATACAGTTCATTCTTGGAAGTAATGTTAAAAAATAATATTTCACAATAAGAGCTAAACAGAATAAAGAGACCACAAATGACTGTTTACCCAGTACTGCGTCAAACTGGGATAATGGATTTGCCCTCTTGCCCTTAAATAAAATATTTATATTACAATATACAACTTGTTTAATGTTTATTCCTCCATGTTGTAGTTTAGCAGATGTGCTATCTTCTATTTTATTTCCTGTAATATTTATAGCTTGACTTGTCATGGTGCTGGGAGTGACCATTTAAAAAGATATTCAACAGATGATAAGGTTGCAGTACAACAACTGCATAAGTTTAAAGAAGATATAAAAGGGATACTAAAATTCAAGTTAGAGAGTAAATAATGGAAGTAAATTGGTGTTTAGCCAATAAATCTCATCAATGTCTGCCTACATGGTAGGTATCAAAACTTGATTACCATATTAAATATATCATGCTAAAGGACATAAAGGAAAATTCCAAGCACCATCACCACTACTGTGTGCTTTAGTATGGTATGAATTCTTATCTGGGGGGCCAAATATAAAGATAAAAATCAAAGAAAGGATTTGAAAACAAAAGTTTGTAGGGGCAACTTACTAGTACCATAATCACTACAATAAGCTGGAGAGGTGACAGTGCTTGGTGTGTCCCTTAAAATTCATAAGCATCTATATGTAGTATAAACAAGTGATGAGCTATTCTATTCACTGAACGTCAAATTGTCCATAGCAAATTCTGTCACTTTCTTTTAGTTTAATTCGGCTCATAAAATTCCCTGAGCTTTACAGTCAACTGACACGAAAAAGCACTGATCAAAAGAGCCTGCTATTTCAAATAATGTTCTCACTGCACCCAGCTATAGAAAGTAAATATACCACTAAGGTACCATTATGGGGTTAAAGATAATGTTAGAGGGAATGGGATTAAACAAACCTGAATGCAATGTGGCTGTTGGGTATATTGATGAACTAGCAAACATATACAACGGAAATAACCAAACCAGCCTGTTGTGATTATCAAACTTCCAGTTGCAACAGCCAAATGTAATCATTGAACATCATTCACCTGCATTTAGTGAACAGATACTTTCAAGAGTTTCCCACTGAGCCAGTCAAAACATACCTGAATGTGGTGAGGCCGGAAGAGGAACTGTCTATTCAAGTTTGATTTTTCGATCAAGTCCGGGTCTGTGACTGTAATCTGAATTAATATAAATAAAAAAAATTAGATCACTATAAAGAAGTAGGGTGATACAAGCTGCAGATGAGATACAATGATGAGAGAACAGCAAGCAGCGATACTACAATTACAGCTAAATATAGTGATTATTAATACAGAATATTAATCAAACATCATATAGGAAAATATTGATAAATCTCAAAAGAACTATAAATGAGGCTTCAATTGTAGCATGTCTTTATAACCCACCAAAGCCACATTTTAACTGACATTCTGTCTGGATATAAACTTTGAGTTTAATTGAAGAGGACACAGATATGTTTCCAAACAAATCTCAGAACAATTCCATCTCATGTATCTATACAGCATATTAAAAGTAGAAATGTCACCAAGGTACAACTTGCTAAAATTGCCTATAAATAAATATATAAATATTTTTATATATTTTTTCTCCTGATTTTTGTCCCCTTTAACTATAGATACTTGAGTAGATCTAACAGTAGATACTTTGTATGATATAAAAAAAATACATAATATTTTATAGGGACACTATAGGTACCAATACAACTTTAGCTTAATGAAGCAGTTTGGGTGTATAGATCATGCGCCTGCCATTGAGACGTTAAATCTGATTATTTACACAGCCCTAGTCAAACCTCCCTGCATGTGATATGCACAGCCTTTCTAAACACTTCTTGGAAAGAAACATCTAATATTTAAACTTCCATTTTTGCATGTCCTGCTTAATTTAGAATGTCTTAACTCCTGCTCTGTTAATATCCTGCTATATCCTGTGTGTGATTTAAGTTCAATTTACAAAGCAGTAGATACAAACTTCTTAATCAAGTTAACATCTAAATTAAGTTAACATCTAAATTAAGTTAACATCTAAATTAAGTTAACATCTAAATTAAAATGAAAGCTTTTTTTTCATGCAGGCTGTGTGAGGTGTGGCTAGGGCTGCTTGGACAGAAACAAAAGTGATTTAACTCCTAAAAGGCAGATAATTGAGCAGTGTGGCTGCAGGGACATGATCTATACACCAACACCAGCAGTTCTCAAACCGTTCCTCACAATCCAGCTACAGTCCAAGTTTTTTTCGGTATCTCCAATTTAAGAAAAAAGGGAAATGCATAAAGCCTGGATTGTTGGTGGGCCATGAGGACTACTTGGAGAACCACTGACCAATAGTATCCCTTTAAACATTTCAGAGATTGTAGTTGGCTGATGACATGTATTTTGAAATGAAATTCCAAGAGTTAAATAGTGACACCCAGACATGCAAAATTCATGTTTCTGTGTAATTGTTTGCAAAAATATACCCAGTATCAAAACATTCTTTAAATTAACAACCCCCCTCACAGAAAAAAAAAAAAAATAATAATAATAATAATAATAATAATAATAATAATATATATATATATATATATATATATATATATATATATTTATATCAAATTAAATATATCAGTATCACTCTGCATTCTAGTATCAGTTTTACTCTTGGGCTCTCTCTTTCCCAGGTAGTATGAATATTTCTCAATTGAAAAGATGAACCATTCCACAAGAACATTGCCCTCCATAACCAAGTATTACATATATCCTCACTGGAATAGAATTGATCAATTTCTAAAACTCAGACCACCAACTTGGATGACGTTCGATGACTAGTTTGTAAACCAGTCATTTAATGTATTATCTGAATCGCCACTTGCCCTCCAGTATGGCTGCAATTGCATCTGCTATAACTCACCTGGCCTCTTTCTGAGTCACAACCAACTCCTAATAGTGCAAAATTTTTCAACATTTCACAACCTATGGCACCACACCCTACCTGCAGAATCAAACAAAAAGATTAGAAAATAATTTTAAGTAATGTTTAAGACAAAATTAGACAACCAAAATATACGGATACGACAATAACATTTTGCAAGAGCTAAATAAGGCATGTTTTATAAACACACTAAATTATTAAACAACCGACACAAAAATATAGTGTAGATTACTAAAACTGTTCCAATTACCTTGTGAGGGACTAGGATATATACTACAAACAGCATACGTGCCAAAATATGGTGTTTATATAGTTCTCACACCTTTTTTTTTTTTTAATTCTTTATTTTCGTTTTGGTGCATCAAATCACATTTTCATACATTTGTGACAGAGAACTTTTTGTGTGATATGTGCACCATTTTGGGTCAAGCATGATCAATTCAGGTATAACATTAACAATTTGAACAATACGTAGAGAGAAGAACAGTGTTATACAATTGTTTTGTGTTTTTGAGTGTCCACTAAGGCACGGTGTGCTTTTGCCGTATATGTGTGCGATAGTCTTGGAGATGTTAGAACTTTGCGTGAGTGTGTGGTAGTTGGGCTGTTCATGAGGAGGCCAGTATGTGGTGTAGTAAAGTTTTATAGATTAGCCCTGTGTGCAGAGTTGAATGAGTGCCTACATGCCTTAGTGGTGTGGCGCTTTTTGTCGGTAGTGGTTTTTTATCTTACTTGATTACCCCTGACCTAGGGGGTGGCGGGAGGGGAGTGTGATCGTATGGTGGACGCCAGGTGTTTGGGTTATCCGTGTTGTGCAGCCCGGGTCTCTGTGGATGGGTTAATTATCTGTTAACCTGTGGTGTTAAAGCGTGTGTGTCGGTATAGGAAGAAGAGGAAATTGTATGTCCATTGACATAAACGTTTGTCTTTAGGTTATTGAACATTTGGAACTCTAAAGTGTGCAACTGTTGGATTGTCTAAGCTAGTAATAGCGGCTCCCAATGTTCACGGCACTGGATGTTGCGATCCACTGGGTCTCGGTTCATGCTGAGTAGTGCTTTCATGGCCCCATGTCGCTTCGAGTGGGCTCCTCTGATGTGTAGTCGTCGGGTTAGGCAGTCCCAGGGTGGCTAGAAGGGGAGATGCTTCCTCCACTGAGGTCAATACATGGGTAGTTCCCTCATGGGGTACTTCTAGAGTCCCGTTGGCGCTCCATCTGTAGGCGATACCACCTGATCGGAGTTGTGTGGTAAGTGGTCCGTAGGTTTTGCGGCATAGGAGGGTGGCTTTCGAGAGGTCCTGAAAAAACGTTAGTGAAGAGTCTTCAAACTTCAGTGGTGTCTTGTCTTTCAGGCTTGCCATTATGTGAAGCTTATCTTGCACTGTGACGCATCTGAGGATGACGTCTCTGGCTGCTTTGTTCTTCAGGTGTGGGGGTGGGGGGGCAAGCGGTATATACCGTCTATGTTTATTTTCTTTACCACTGTGTGTGGGAGCACCGTGTTAAGCAGGCGCCTGATATATTGCGGCAGTTCTTCGGTTGATATTGTCATGGGGATGCCCCGTATTTTGATGTGTGAGCGGCGTTGTCGGTCTTCCACGGTGGACATTTTGATTGATAGGTAAGTTTGCTGTTGTTGTAGTTGTTTAATAGCTTCTCCCATCTTGTTCATGTGAGTGTGGACCGACACCACCTCTTTCTCTGTGGAGCTCACCCTTTCCGTGACCTTGTTTAATTCTGTCTTGAGGACAGCTGAATCTGCTGCCAGGAGTTTGTGGATATCTGCAAACAGGATTTTCAGGTCCCTTTTAGTAGTTGGGGCTGAATCATCCTCCGTCTCCACTAATGGTGACTGCGTTGTTTGTAGGTTTCTGGCTGAGGCAGGTCTGGGCTGTGTTAGGGATTGTGCCCTATCCTGCTGTGTTGCATGAGGGTACCCCAGTTTGTCTTGGCTCTGTGGTGCCATAGTGCGTAGCTGTTCGTGGGGCTGCATTGGGGAGTGCCCCTGGAGGTTGGGTCCCTGCCCTGCTGCCCTGGGTGCCATACCTGGTTGGTTAATGTGAGGGCTCCCCGGTCGGTCTCGGAACTGCTGGGTGTGGGCGGGCGCCTGGATATGCTCCGGCGCTGCGGCCGTAGGTACCGCCCGGGTTTGGGCGGGCTTTTGGAACATGGCCCCTATATCCCCGTCTCTGGTACCTTGGTGCCTTTGGGAACGGCGTCCCATGGCCGGGGTGTGGTCCGGTATGTCAGGGATGTCCAGCAGGTTCGTCGTCGAGGCCTAGGCTTGATGGTGCGTGGTGGGCCCCGATCTTGTGTGTTTCCGCTTCTGTAGCTTCTGCGGTTGAAAGAACGGCATTGAGAGGTGCAGTGTTTTGTGCGGTAGCCGTCTAGGTGTATTTTGTGGTTGGATGATTACAGGAAAGTGGGGATTTTTGTGGATTTTGTTTGTGTGGTCTGGGAGCTGTTAGATATGGCGTCCGTTCATGTTGAGTTGCAAGCTCCGCCCCCGTTTCTCACACCTTTTAACAGTCTTAGATGCAGAAAAACAAAAAATAAGCGCTCTCTTCTCAGGAGTGAGCAGCAGTTCACCAACAAGGTGTTCCCTCAACCTTGTGATAAATGGACAAATAGAATAGAAAGGTGAACAGCGCTAAAACTCAGATAATGTACATACGTTTAGTAGAGATACTGGCCAACGAAGTAACTTAAAAAAAAAGAAAACAGAAGTACAATAATAGTACAGTATGTATGAACAATATAATTCAACAAAACAGAGGTGTTGTATTCACACTCACACGTTAAAGAGCTATATCAGCTCGGTGTTAAGAGCCTGGACGGATTATTCCGTCCAGGCTCTTAACACCGAGCTGATTTAGCTCTTTAAAGTGTGAGTGTGAATACAACACCTCTGTTTTGTTGAATTATTTTGTTCATACATACTGTACTATTATTGTACTTCTGTTTTCTTTTTTTTAAGTTACTTCGTTGGCCAGTATCTCTACTAAACGTATGTACATTATCTGAGTTTTAGCGCTGTTCACCTTTCTATTCTATTTTAACAGTCTTAGTCAGGACTAAATAATCTGAAATTAGCCCAGCCACTAAAAATGTAATATTAATAAATCATGTTCAACATTACAAACCAAAAAAGCCAATGTATAAAAGATTAATAACGTTTGAAAGAATATGACTGTCATAAGTGTATGTCAAATTCTATTATGGTGATATTTCATCAGATGTTTCCTAAGATGGAGACACATTGTTTTTCACAAAGTGTATCTAAGATGCATTCAATGCTCCGAGTTCAAAGCAGTAAGCATTAAAATTGCTTCTGTTCAATTGTCTAGCATATTGTATTGGAATTGTATTTATCCAGTCTACTATAAAATGATTCATAAATGAGTAACTTAAGATACATACCAGGAAAACATTTAAACTGTGAATCTTCTGGCAGAAAGATTCCCCAATGCAGGCCCTCAATGCATCATACCGGTCTCCCCTGTAGATGAATATGTGTTAATATGCATTATGACTCAAATTCATTAAAGTCATTAAACCAATTTTCGCATGGGTTGGAGGAGGAATATTTAAGATATATACAGATGGTTACATCAAGCAACACGTAGAAGCAAAATGAACAAAATACAAAATAAATTTGCAGCAGTCAAAAGTTCAAGAATCAGATAAAGAAAGAACAAGACTCAGAAAGTAGACCCAGCCTAGTTCTGCAACATTTCTTTAAGGCAGCACATATGTCAGTCTTAGAGTACACTGGCAGCGGTGTATGCAAAATACGCCCCAAGCTCAATTATGGGTCGATGGGGAGATCAATCAACTCAATCACTGGCCCTCACTTTAAGAGAGTAATTAAAAATGAAATATTTCATGTACAGAAAAAAAAACTAAAAATATTAAAGAAAAGTCCTATATCACTGTCTCCGACATGCTACAGCCCCACTGCATACTACATCTCCTACACAAACATACTGCTTCACATGCAGACTAAACCACTATACACACACTCACTCTGTTGTGCATGGACAACATCATCTACACACAAATCCTCCCTACAGCCACTAGACACATATACTACACCACAAACAAACAGATTTATTTAAATACACACAAAATCACACATAATACACCACAAACACCCCCTACACACATGCAATCCCATAAGCAGCCTACAAATGCATTAACAAAACCCTTTCCTGTGCTTGTCACTCTTTTGTCCTCTGGTCTGGTATATCACATGGAGACAATAGAGACAAGTAACCTGCAATTTATTACTGTGCAATTTTGTGAAACTGATACTTCTAAAATTCACATTCCTCTGTTTCCTAGCTGTAGAACTCTGTAATGTACTATTATACACTTTGCTGTGGAGTTCTATGATACACTCTTACACAACGCACAGAACTGTGAGGGTTTGTGCTGTGATGTTCTGCAGTACACTAACACGGCTCATTGCTTTTTTTTTTTTTTTTTTTAAGCTATGTTTTAAACTCATAGGCACTGAACATAACTGTTCGTTTCAATGATGACGAGGTCAAAGATTGTCCCATCATTGTAGTCCACAACAAAGAAAAATGAGGACCAGTGTCAAACTCCAAAGCAATTATCTTTGTGTTTGTATGTGCTGCTTCTGTGTGATGTAGTATATCAGTTCTTTACAGTGGGTGGGGGAGGCAACATTTAGCTTTGTCTGTTTAGCCTAAATCCTTGCATCTGCCCTGGGTGTAACAGATATATTGTAGGGAAGTAGAGAAAGATAAATATTGAGAATAATTGATGTCAAATATATTAACCGATTTAAATTTGTAAATAATTAGAGGCCTATTCATCTTAATACAATGGAGGACTGACCTGGTGCCAAAATGCATTAGAGTGCTCAGTCTAATGACTGAGACATTCTCCAAGCACTTGAGCTAGATTCACATTGACTTCCAATTTGTGGCCCATAACTAAACTTATGGGTGACATTAATCATAATGAGTTCAAGAGGAATTCCCAAAGCTTTAGGAATTCTGGAAATTTTAGCATTGAGCTTGCTAAGGTGAAAAGGGTCATGGATCTCAGTAGAATTTTATCTTCAAAACACTAAAAAACATGAATATCTAAAACTTGGGATCTTTGAAAATGATCCCAACAGTCAAATTCTACATGATAAAAAGCAGCCAATGACAAATTTATTCCACTACCAAGTGACTTTTGAACAGGTCTCTCAAACTCCGGCCCGCCAGATGTTTGCGAAATACCACTCTCACATGATTACCTGGCCATCTACTGCATTCAAAGAATTCTGAGAGTTGTAGGCTATCAACATCTGGGGGGCCAGACTTTGAGATCCCTACTCTATACAGGTAACCAAAATTAATTCCCAAATAAGGAACTCCAAATGTAACAATACCTGGGAAGAAATTCTTCTCGGCTGGTGTATTCCAATGGGTAAACAATGTCCATGGCATCCACAAATAGCTGTAATTCAGGCATTCAATAGCAGAAAGAATCAAAGCTGATATTTTAGAAATCAATTTTATTGCATTATAATTAAATAAAACCAATCTCTAGTATTTTTATTGCTCGTCAATGGGAATCAAATCACTTTAAAAGTTTACATTTCTACTTTACGGACTTCAGAATAATAAAATGCTGAGTTAACTCATATGATAATCAAACCTGCAACCTTGAAATTTTACAGACACCGTAGTCAGAGCAAAACAAATTTGTCACAGTCTGTATAGATATCAAACACTGTGTTCACTTACAAAAACTCACCTACCCACTTGACGCAACTACTGCTGAAGTAGCAAACATCTTTGAGACCTCTTTTGAAAGTAATAATACGGAGCCTCAGCTTACTTAATATTAAGTAATAAAATAAGTTGAAACATACCCATTGCAGCAAGGGTGAAAACTTTCCTGTCACTGCTTTCAAGACCTCTTGACTAACGATTCCTCCCATCACAGCAGCAAGGGGAGCCAAGAATCCTCTTGCTGTCCAGGACAACCACCTTACCAATCTTTCATCCAGCTGTGGCTACAGGGTAAGAAAGAGTCTCGGAATTAACAGTAATATGTTCGAGTACTAAAGATTCGAATAAAGTTCCAATGTTTAGATGTACTCAATACAAGTTCACAATGAAAGTTACACCTGACAAAGTTCAATCAATTTAACCAAGGATTATGCACAAAATCTCTGCTTAAAGGAACACTAAAGTGTTAGGAATATAAATATGTATAGTGTTCTTCTCTGCATGTAGGAGCAGCACTGGGGACAAAATGCACGTTCTCTTGTAATGAGAATTTAGCTGTGAGAACCAAGTTAGCCAGCCACTAAAGGCGTATTTAACCCTGCAATTTAAGCATTGTCCTATCTACTTCATGACAATTGAGTAGGGAGGAATGGTCTAGGTGCAATCCTTTAGCATCCTTGGCTAGACTAACTGCATTAATAGAAAAAAGTATACCCTTTACCTCTAATAATAGTTATGATCTTTCCACCTGAACTATCACTCTAGGATAGTAGACAGTGATATAACATACTCAGCAGGAAAACAGAAAAAAAAAAAAAAATCAATAATATCTCATATAATGAATGCAACAGACTAAATAGTAAAGTCCAGTATTGGTCTGTGCAAGTCCCTTTATTCCGGGTGTTTTCTTTGATAATGTCACTCCATGACCGAAATGGATATAAAAATACAAAGAAAAAAGTAAATTTTTGTATTTGTATTTTCTTTGTATTTTTTTCTTTTTATTTACGGTACTTTTTTCTTTGTATTTTTATATCTATTTCGGTTATGGAGTGACATTATCAAAGAAAACACCCGGAATAAAGGGACTTGAACAGACCAATACTGGACTTTACTATTTAGTCTGTTGCATTCATTATATGAGATATATTATTGATTTTTTATTTTCTGTTTTCCTGCTGAGTATGTTATATCACTGTCTGCTATCCTAGAGTGATAGTTTAGGTGGAAAGATCAGAACTATTATTAGAGGTAAAGGGTATACCGTATATACTCGCGTATAAGCCGACCCGAATATAAGCAGAGGCCCCTAATTTTACCCCAAAAAACTGGGAAAACTTATTGACTCGAGTATAAGACTAGGGTGAGAAATGCAGCAGCTACTGGTAAATTTCTAAATAAAATTAGATCCTAAAAAATATATATTAATTGAATATTTATTTGCAGTGTGTGTGAGTGTATGAGTGCAGCGTGAGTGTATGAGTGCAGCGTGAGTGTATGAGTGCAGCGTGAGTGTATGAGTGCAGCGTGAGTGTATGAGTGCAGCGTGAGTGTATGAGTGCAGCGTGAGTGTATGAGTGCAGCGTGAGTGTATGAGTGCAGCGTGAGTGTATGAGTGCAGCGTGAGTGTATGAGTGCAGCGTGAGTGTATGAGTGCAGCGTGAGTGTATGAGTGCAGCGTGAGTGTATGAGTGCAGCGTGAGTGTATGAGTGCAGCGTGAGTGTATGAGTGCAGCGTGAGTGTATGAGTGCAGCGTGAGTGTATGAGTGCAGCGTGAGTGTATGAGTGCAGCGTGAGTGTATGAGTGCAGCGTGAGTGTATGAGTGCAGCGTGAGTGTATGAGTGCAGCGTGAGTGTATGAGTGCAGCGTGAGTGTATGAGTGCAGCGTGAGTGTATGAGTGCAGCGTGAGTGTATGAGTGCAGCGTGAGTGTATGAGTGCAGCGTGAGTGTATGAGTGCAGCGTGAGTGTATGAGTGCAGCTCTCGCGAGATTTACACTGGGAGCTGACCGAGGTGCTGAACGGACGGCGCAGAGGAGGAGAGAGCGGACAGGAGCTGCAGGAGAGGTAAGTACAGCTCTGCCAGCACCCCTCTCCCCCCAGTCTGTATTATGACAATGCAAATTGCCATAATACAGACTATGACTAGAGTATAAGCCGAGTTGGGGTTTTTTAGCACAAAAAATGTGCTAAAAAACTCGGCTTATACTCGAGTATATACGGTACTTTTTTCTATTAATACATAATTACTTAATAGGTTGTTAGGTTCCCTATTGTATATACCCTCCTCTTTATGAGATGCACTTAATTAGCGCTCCACTTTCTGAATATTTCTAGACTAACTGCATGTTAGATAGCTTAAAGGACACCCAATATAGAAAACAATATAGACACCCAGACCACTTCATCTCAAAGCAGTATGAGTGCCATTTGCCCCCCATTTTAACCCTGTAGCTAAAAACAGAACAGCAATGTTTTTTGGAAAGATAACATGTCTCGAGGAGCTGTCAATATGACAGCCGCGAAATGTGCTTCCGAGAAATTAGACAGTAAAACTCTATTTCAGTCAAATGGTCTCAGAAAAATCATCTGATTTGTTAAATCACTGCGTTATGCTTCACATGCACACTAGCCTCCTCATGCTTTCCTATGGGAAAGCATTGGATTGGCCGAGATCATCAACACTGACCTTCCTTGAGGAGACCGGTGCTGCCATGGAGAAAAGGTAAGTGAACATATTTATATTGGTCACTAGTTGTATATTTTTAAACTGCAGTTTCTAAATGTCTTTAATCAAACCTACCTAATTATTGTATAACCTGTGTAGGTTATAATGTATCATGTTGGATCCGCGCTCCACATCGTCTGATGCCATCCGACAGGTGCCAATGTGAATCCACGGCAAGCGCTGCAGGCCCTCAACATAGGAAAGCATTGAATCAATGCTTTCCTCTGGGTATTTCACGGATGCTAGACGTCCTCATGCAGCGCGAGAGGATGCCCAGCGTCATTTAGACGACCTAGTGTCTGGTAATCTCCAGGAAGTGCCTATAGTGGCTGTCTGGTAGACAGCCACTAGAGGTCATCTTAGTGCTGCAATGTAAACATTGCAGTTTCTAGAAAACTGCAATGTTTTACATTGCATGACTAAGTGGGACAGGGACACTGCACCCAGACCACTTCAATGAGCTGAAGTGGTCTGGGTGCCTTTACTGTCTGTAAAACATACTTAATCAGAGGCAACACACCTGTAATAATCAAAACTAGTAATAAAGTGAAAAAATATGTAATACCACTTAAATATGCAGATATGTTGATAACTCTATGCTGTGCTATCAAGCACCAAAATACTTATGTACGTAAATATATTTGTTTACAGAGTATTAGAAAACTAATGAAAAAAGAGTAGTGGAATAAAATATATTGCTTTGTATGTTATGAGAAAATACAATTAAATATGTTACAATGCATAGTATGCTATGAGGAAATAGATTAAAGTACGGTATGTTACAAGGAAACAGATAATATTTTAGAAGAACCAGCAAGTCAGGATGCCTATGGATATACAAGAAGGACGGTGATGTAACATTAAAGGAGCACACAGAATTAATTTTGCACGTCAAATATGCTCGGTACCATTTTGTATAGGTTATCGAATCAATAGAGCCATTAAAATGGAACGGTCATTTATCTGAAAATTATAGCACTGAATAAAATACTGAAGTAAGTTATGTTGTCCTTTTTCAAGTGATGATTGATTTCAATAAAAAATAAAAAAGATTTTGCAAGAAAGATATAAAAATCCAGTTCAGACTAGGAACAGCTAGGGCACCCATTGCAAAAGTGGAAGAGAAACACTAATTTCTCCTCGCCTGTATGCTTCCTCTATGCGGACTACCAGGTGCAACTTAAATTGCTTACAATTATGATTGACAGGGAGCTGAAATGAAGGCATACTGTTGCATGGTAAAGAGGTGTGGATCTCATTATTAAGTTTTAGTTTTCACACCTCACAAATGTAGATTTGTTTACTCTATGCGGACAAATGTATATTTGTTTGCTTATCCCATCATTAAAAAAAAAAAAAAAAAAATGTGAAACCTGCAGTAACTTACTTTACTGAGAAGAGTTTCAGCAACAGATCCTGCCGATATTTGCATCTCGTCTGCATCCTGAAGGCAACTACAGAAAGAAAAGAAAAAAAAAGACATGGGATTTTTAACCCCTTCAGCTCCGCGGGAGGGGTAGGGGATGCAAGGGAGGGGGGGGGCCTATTATCCCTATAGTGCCAGGAAAACGGTTTTGTTTTCATGGCACTATAAGATCCCTTTATTATGAGTAACAAGTGAGGGAGATACAGAAGCACTGGGCAAGAGAGATGAGAGACAACATGGAATTTGAGGGACTCAAATTAGTTGGGCAGGTGAGAAAGTGGAAGCACAAGATACTGGATGGGGGTGACAGGGTGAGAAAGAACTAGAGAGGCAGGATATGAGTAATCACTATGAAAACCAGCAGAATGCTCCCACTGACTGGTGCATTTTCATAACAGTGTAGAATTGAATAAAACTCAATGAAATCATTTAATACAGTTTATGTTACGGCCTTTGGGTGACAAGACATTACCCTATATTTGGTAGGCGGTTATATTTCTCCTGGAAATGATCTAGTGCCAACATTGCAGCGTGAATGTTCAATGGGGCCTGAAAAATAGAAGAAATCAAATGAAAAGAGAATAGGTAAAAAGGCCTAACTTGGCTCTCACGTAAATATTTTCAATTTTACCTTGCAATGTAAAAGAAAAAAAAGTCTTCTCCACCATGCCCTTAACGGGACACTTTATCCACTGTCACAATTATAGCACATTATAGTGGTCATGGTGTAAAAAGTTTTTAGTTGCAGTCCTTTGGAATTTTTGTCAAGCCTTTTGACAAGAATGAGGGCTATCCCAGCACGCAAAGTTTGGCTCCTCTGCTCTTGCAAACTTCACTCGGAACAGGTCTTTCAAATCCTGCGCTAACCACCAGCAGCCTGTCACTATTATGCAAATGTGGATGTAACAGTTCAAATGAAGCACTAAACACCTGTTTTAACTATGCGGCAGTTACGGAACTGGGCTTTGGGTCCCGGAGATCCCACCTTAAGACTCCTTTCTTAATAACCACTATAATAAGCTGAAAGGTTGTTTGAGTTCCCTAAAGATGGCATTGTAATTGGCCTGGTATGTAATTTACAATATATTATATTTAATTATATTGTTAAAGTACACTTTAGTGTACAATTAAAAGTACAGAGTAGCAGATTACATTTACCTCTGGTTTACTGAAATCTGGTGTTAGGTACTTTGGGTCCACTAACTGTTTTTCCAGTTTTTCCTATAAGAGAAAAATATGTAAACACGTTTTTTTAACAAAAGTTAAAATGCATGACATTGTTCCAAACTCCATAGTTTGTTCTACTCAGAGAACAAGTGTAAATTATTGGGAATTCAAAATGACTTTAAAATATTAGGTCAAGTTTTCAGCTGAACCTGAAAACAAAGCTTAGTCGGGCAACAATTGAGGGCTAATTTGAAACTCACTATGAATTCCTGACAACTCACCCTTTAGTGCAGTGCTAAAACACCATAGACTCCAATGAGTCCCTCCCCCCCCACTTTTTCTAAACACCTTAGACACACCCGGGTAATTCCTAAATCCTGTACTGTTAGGTGTGCCTTGAGGAAAGGGTTGAGGAGCACTGCTTTAGTAAATAGCACTAGAAATTAATCTGTCAAGTTCAAAGTTGGCACATGTAAAATGAAGCAATTCAGATACACAAAACCAGTAAAAGAATAATTCATACAAAAAAATAAATATATATATATATATATATATATATATATATATATATAGATATAGAAACAACTCTGATAGCCAAACTATGTATACAAAAGTGGTGAATACATGTAACAGGAAACCCCTTCTAGCAGGGTTATAAACTGAAGTGAGAATTGTCAGAAATGTAAAGTTAGTTGTAAGTGAATTTCAGGATATATAGCTATGCTTACTGTTTGGCTACCTTGGCCTTAAATTTGAAATTCACTTAGAATTTCTGACAATTCTCACTCGTGAATAACCCTGCAAGCATTCAAAGTAAAAAAAACAAAAAAAAAACTAAAATGTAAAGAATGAAAACTAAAACGTAGACTCATCCCTACGTATTGTTAAAACACAAACATTGAGTACTATTTAAAAAAAAAAAAAAAAAGGAATGGTGTGAATGTATGAAAATATGCTGAAATAGAACTTTTATTCAAATAAAATAAGAAATCCACTTATTAGAAAGTTAATGTAGTAGTCATGAAAATGTTCTTCTGTGCAACCAAATCAACCTGGCAGAATAAATAAAGATTATATAATCCCATATCTAGCTAACAACATTCAACTTCAGAAGCGCAGAAAATTGTTGCCAGTAGAGGGAGTGAGATACCACTCTGGAGTTCACAGCATACAGAACAGTTTTATATTAAAAGGATTACATTTCCCTTTAACCCCTTAAGGACCAAACTTCTGGAATAAAAGGGAATCATGACATGTCACGTGTCCTTAAGGGGTTAAAGAGATGAAATTGTTATAGTGACTGATACAGTGTCCCTTTAATGACGCAGTTTTAGTGTACTGATCATGCCCCTGTAGTCTCACTGCTCAATTATGTGCCATTTAGGAGATAAATAACTTGTCCATCCCTTTTTCATAGTACACTATACAGCAGTTTCTTTTAGGGGTTATCCCACCTTCTTTGGTGTAGAAGAGACTAATTTATTTGGTTGAGTTCATCTCACTAGCAAAACTGTAATGAGATTATTCTGATAGCAACCAAATAAATATTTTCTCTCTCTTAAATACAAATTCATACAAATACATTGTATGGACCTCAAATTACATCACCTCTTGCCAGACACCCTAAACCCTGAACATATAGTAATTACTCTGCCTATCACCAAAGTTGGAAGCCATGTTGAGCTGGGTTACATTTTCTATCCCACTAATATGATCACACCATCGGATAATAACAGAATCATACAAACAGTGAAACATCCTTCTAGAGCAGGGTTCTCTAAACTCTGGCCCTCCCAATGTTGCTGAACTTCAACTCCCACGATTCTCTGGCTATTTTATTTAAAGAGTCATGGGAGTTTTAATTTAGCAAAATCTGGAGGGCCATAGCTTGGAGAACACTGTTCTAGAGAGACAGATATTTTATTAATGCATACATTGTAATACGGTCAGCACTGCTCATAATGCATTATGGAAATATAATATGTATTATAAGCTCTCTGAGACACCAAGAGGGAGATTTATCAGAGTGTTGTGTTCTGAAAAAATGGTGCAAAGTACTTAAAGGGGGGAGGGGCAATTGTCAAGGAAACCAGTGCAACCAACAGCCATATTCCACTGGAGACTGCTCACCTTAATATCTTTGCACCACGTTTCAGCACACAGCACCGATGAATCTCCCGCAAAGAGGCTGTTGCTTACACATGGAGTGAATCCTCTGTCCACCATGATCTACATTCTACACCATTGCTATTTGCAGACAGTGGGTAGAAGCAAGGCTTTCACAAGTGAAAAATCATTTATATTTTAACTACATAAACACAACACACCACCATTACAATCCGTAGAACTGTGAATTAGATTCCTACAGAGGGCATGCTACTTACAAATGAAAATGATTTTGGCATTTTAATCTGCACAGCTATGCCGCCATGCTGGTAGGGCTCCATTTGTGATGTATCTCCAATGCTGAATGAATAGGGAGACAGAACTGCAGAGAAATAAGAATAATTAAATCAGTTTGCATTTAAAGGTTATATTGCATTTTAACATGCTAATAAGAAACAGACTAATGTTGTACTGAAAAGTTATTTCAAGTTGGAATTATTGCATAATTCCTTTTCTTTAAGGTATGTACACTTTCTTGACCGATGGATGTTACAGCTAATTCTAAAAAACAAAACAGAACAAATACCTCAAACTGTGAAGGAAGATGAGCTGTGTGTATCTGGGTACATTGGTATACACATAAATGGAGGCGATATGGCAATCTGCAAAGTTTAAATTACATTTTCCACCAGAAAATGGATATGCAGATATTGTCATCCAACCAAAATATGTGGTATAATGCATACCATTTTGAAGGTTCCTCACTTTGGCATGCGTTACTTATGAATGTGGACTTTCAATAAAGAAATGAAGTCAGAGTGTAGTGAAAATATGAAATGTATATATAAAAAAAGTATATAAAAAAAATAAAATAATTAAATATATAAGAATAATATAAAAAATAAAGTACTGTAAACACGGTCTTTTCTCAGAAAAAAAGGCAGGGTTTACATTAAAAAGCCTGCAGGGACAGGGGGCAGACACCAGAACTACTAAATTAAGCTATAGTTTTTCTGGTGACTGTACTGTTCCTTTAAGAGATGTAAAACTAAAAGGACACGATCGGTTTTATTTAGTCTAACGCAAGAAGGGATGTCAAAGTAGTTACCAGATATCTCATGCATGGATCCATTTAAAGTTGTCATTCCATGGACTTCACGAAAAGTTACAAACTGCCCTGATTCAAGTTTGTGAGGACGGTTTTCAAAACAGGTAACTTCTCCAGAAAGAGACTGAAATTGAAACAAAAACATCATTAGACGACAGAGCTCCGATAACTTGCTGAATTACAACAGAAATAGTTAAAGGAACAACAGAAATGGTGTTGACACTGCATTGTTAAAAATCACTCTTTATGTGCACTTGTCTCCCTTTGAAAATTTATTTTACCTTTTTTCCGCCGTGGTGCCGATCTTGCCAAAGTTGGTACCGCCTCTGTGGTTGAGATCATCAAATTTGACAATCTCAGCCAATCCAATGCTTTACCATTATACAGAAAACATGCAGGGACATGCTATAGACACCAGAACTACATTAAGCTGCAGTTGCTCTGGTGACTATAGTGTCCATTTAAATAATTTTCTTCTAGGCAAGTAAGTATTTTGCTGCATGCAAGGGAGAGGCTAATTACATTTGTTGCCAGCACGTGCGGACGACCAACGTAATTTTTGCACAGAATTGATCACTGGCATAGTTCCCACATAGTTCTGGGCTGCCTAAGTCACATGTGTCAAGGAAGAAAACTAGCCTCAGTACAAAAGTTTATATTTCTCTGTAAGTGCAGTGTTTCAAACATAAAAGTTGCACATACAGACTTCTACCACCATGACCACTTCTAAAAGCAGAAGTGGTTATGGTGGTTGGAGCAACTCTTTCATACATACACAGAGTGTCTGCTGACATGGTCAGCCAAAAAATGAAATACCAAGTTAAGTGTAAAATTGTTCAAAAACACTGACTCCTTGCTGTGAGACAGTGCCAAGGCAAAATGGCACCATGCACAGCGGGCTACAGTGGTTATGATGCATAAGCTGCCCTTTGATAGATTATCTTTGAATATCCTGTTTTACAAACAAAAAGCAATCAAATTATTCTGTACTGTAACTAGAGACAAAAAAAAAAATAATGTATAAAATCAGAATACACAACTTCTGTACAACGTAACTATTGGAGAACTGACACCATGCAACATGGTTTCCTTTAAGGGATTCTAGCACATACATTACCTGTGTTATATTAGAAATAAAGATCTCCTTTGGTTCTTCTCCTGTGGTGTCTAGTACTTCAAATTCATCACCAAAGTCACAAAAGAGGCAGGCACATATACCATAGGAATCAGAGCTGATGAACTGAAAATAAAATAAATAAAATCAGAAAGAATGTTTTTTTCCAACAACATATTACTAATAAACCATGTGTCTACAAAGTATTCATTGCAAAGGATGAGTTAACTGTTTGAAATGCTTGATATTAGTTGATGCAGTCTCAGAGACTGCCCTACCCTTAGAGCTGCAAGGTATACCTGGGATACTCCAGCTACTCATCATCCCACCTCTATCTGCTGTATTCCCTTTGTATAATTCTTGTACTAGAATTTTATGCTGTATGCTTACAGATAGAATATTTCACACCTAGTATCTGTGTCACCAGGCCTAAAGCAGTTCCTTGTCAACTCTATGGACCATTAATTCCCATTGCTTGTCCCTTTCTAAATTGCACCTATTTCACTTTTTAATCTCTTCCTTTTACAGATTCAGTCTCTTGCATACTTTTCAATTATGATCAACAGCACTCTTGCAATCTCCCAGATTGATCACTCCCCATCTTTCATTTTCAACTATTCCTGCCATGCTGTCAGACTGCTACACTATCTAACACCTCCATCCCCAGTCAATATAAAGCTGCTTTTCTAATGTTCTCATTCATACTCTTTTTCTTACAATTTTTTTTCTCTTTTTCCAAAAGACCACCTTTCCTTTCACCCACCACCTCTAAGTAACAGAATCTACGTTGCTCCTTCTATACTTCCTTCACCCCTTGTTTCGTCCCATGACAAATATTCTCATATCTGCTTGTCTTCTCCTCATCTAAAACCCCAAATCAAACACACATTCAAGTCCCATATATATATATGTCACACAATCTCATCCCATTCCTTTCGCTGTTGCAATGCAAACTCAGCCTGCAATACCATAATATCATCTGCCATTTAGGATCTCCTCATCTCCCTCTGACACTGCTAACATTACCTCCCTCACTGTTCCTTCCAACTTGTTCTCCTTTCTCTTCAGTTTTTTTAAGTCCATTCCATCTATCTCTTTAGACCTCTATCAGCCGTGTTGCTGTAATCTACTGCCTTCCTGGCTCTACTCTACCCTTTCTCAACCAATTTTTTGCTTCTTGGCTTCTTTAGTTTCTCTCCTCTGACATTCCTTCCCTCATCCTTGGTGACTTCAACATACCTAATAACCTACCAAACAACTCAGCAGCATCTAGACTTCTATCACCTACTCCATTCCTTACTCAAAGGAACAACCACCCTACACACATAGCCGGGCAATAACCTTGACCTGGTTTTCTCCTTTTCTCTGTCTCCAACGTCTCTAATACACCTTTCCCTCTGTTTGACCACCACCTTCTAACCTGCACTGACAATGTGCCCTTCCCTCAGCATATTAAACCTAGCTCATATGAAGACTTCAAAAACCTGAACTAACTTGATCTACATCAGTTCTCTTCCTCTCTCCAGTTTCCACTTTCTCCCCTCAAAACTCTCTCCTGTCCCCCCTCCAGTTTCCGCATACCATAATTCTGTCCTGTCTATTGCTGCACCTATCAAAGCTCACTCAAGGAGTTGGAGATGCCTCCAACCCTGGCACAGTAAGGTGACACACCATATCCAACAATGCTCCCAGACTGCAGAACGTTGCTGGAGGAAGTCTCACACCATACCTGACTTTCTACATTACAAATTCAAGCTACATCCTATATGTCTGCCCTTTCCCTTGCCAAGCAAGAGTATTTTACCTCTCTTATCTCCACCTACTCTCGTGATCTCAAACGCCTCTTACATACCTTTAACACTCTTTTTTGCCCCACTGCAACCCCACCATCAACTAACCTCAGCTGGTGATTTCCAATGTCACTTTAGTGACAAGATCAACCAAATTAGGAATGCAGTCTCCCCTCTTTCCTTTCCCCCCCTAATACTTAGCTTCCATTTTGTACCTTCTTCAACTTTTAACTCTATTCCCCTGTCTCTAAACTTCTGCTATCTCTTGACCTTATCTCTCCTAAGTACCATGCCACATCACTACTCCCCTTCACTTCTAAACTTTTTGAGCGGGTTGTATTTACCCATCTCACTCACTTTCTCAATATTAACTCTTCCTACCCGCTTAAATTCGGCTTCCACTTGCTCCATTCTACTGAAACTGCTCTTATTAAAATGGCAAATGACTATTACTGCTAGACTTAAAAGGTAATTACACTCTCTTAAAAGGACACTGTGGTCACCATAGCAACATCATCTAAATTAAGTCGTTATGGTGCCAGGAGGCCTCTGGGTGCAATCTTACTTTAAGGGGTTAAATTGTTCTAGCCTTCAGCACTGATCTGCAGATCTCTTTGGCGGTGAAATAGCTCAGTGGGCTAATGCATCAGCAGAATCTGTTCTAACCCTTGGGTCGCAGGTTCAAATCCCAGCAGGGTTGACTCAGCCCTTCATCCTTCCGAGGTAGATAAAATGAGTACCATTAAATTGGGTGATAGTAACAGCCAATTTAATGGTACTGGTACTTGGAAACCAGAGTAATCTGAATGTACCTTTCCTGGTTAAATACTTTGTTATTATTATTATTATTTTACTACGGAATCTCAGTTTCAGAAAGCGTGGAGTGCCGCCATGTCAGTTAAAGGACCACTCTAGTGCCAGGAAAACATACTCGTTTTCCTGGCACTAGAGTGCCCTGAGGGTGCCCCCACCCTCAGGGACCCACTCCCGTCGGGCTCTGGAAAGGGGAAAGTGTTTAAAACTTACCTTTTTCCAGCGGTGAGCGGAGAGCTCTCCTCCTCCGATCCTCCTCTTCTCCTCCCCGTCGGCTGAATGCGCACGCGCGTCACGAGCTGCGCGCGCATTCAGCCGGTCACATAGGAAAGCATTCATAATGCTTTCCTATGGACGCTTGCATGCTCTCACTGTGAAAATCAGTGAGAAGCACGCAAGCGCCTCTAGCGGCTGTCAATGAGACAGCCACTAGAGGAAATAGGGGAAGGCTTAACCCATTCACAAACATAGCAGTTTCTCTGAAACTGCTATGTTTATGAAAAAATGGGTTAACCCTAGAAGGACCTGGCACCCAGACCACTTCATTAAGCTGAAGTGGTCTGGGTGCCTAGAGTGGTCCTTTAACACTCTAAACCAATCAGTAGCTCCCCATTGGACTATAGCAGGTTTAGAGAGACTCTCTCTAGATCAGCTATTTTGCCTCCATTTTCCCATTCACATTTATTTTCTTTTTAAAAATTCAGCAACTAGCCCTGTCATTGTTCAGGGCTCTTGGCAGGGGACAAGTAGATTGGGTACCACTTTAGTCCCTTTGACAAGTAGATTTATTTTAACAAATCCACATCTTTGTATGTGCAACACTGATGTCTATGGAGGACCCAGCCAGAACACAGGAGCTTCCATAGATATGGTCTCACTATAAGCGAGACAACACCTTGTTCCTACAGCGGTCGCTAGCAACAACTTGGGAAAGTGACAAAGGTTGACCGCGGTAGCTCAATCATTAGTCAAGTTTTGTCAAATTGAGAATACTACATAAGTCTTAATATCTTTTGACTGCGTGGGAATTTGAATGAAATATCAATAAAATTACAACACTGTCTTTATAAGCATTTCAAAAATATTTTTATGCTCAAAAATGTTTAGAGGAATGACAGATCTGTTTTTACTCCAATATGGGGGGGTGGCATAGCACTCACTGTGTCTGCATTTTGTTGCATAGGCTAATTTTATCAACCAATCATGTCATATCGCATAGCAAACCACCATTTCAAGGATCCTATTACAAAAAGGAAAGTTAACTAATTTAATGAACGAAAATGAATGAAGGGAAATAACAAGAGGATAACATTTCAAATTTAAAGCCTAAGTAGCTGAACTGGAAGCCATATTTTTCCACATACAACTCAAAATGGATGAGCACTTTGTGAGGTGCTGAAAGATCTAGTACTCTCCAAAAATAATATAGTGTCATTTTATTTAGTAAATAGCACACAAATAGCCAATTTGTGATAGCTGGAAACATGTACTATAATCACCCTTATACACGTCTTGCTACACACGGATTGCATTGCTTACCTTTATTGGAGGCTGTTGAGAGTGGCAAAAGTTGTTGATCATCTTTCTCACGGGCAGTTTAGTCTCAGTCAGTATGACACACTAACAAACAAATAAGTAATGGTTTTAGATCAGATAAATTAAAACATCAATTTTGAACCTAAAATCAGGTCCTTTTAAGCTGAAGTTTCTATAATATCAAATTGAATCCGGACACAAACGGAATAAAAACAAACAAACATCCCACCACCACAGAAGTCCTAAATCTGGTAATAAAATCTCAAGAGGCATTATTTAAAGGAACACTCCAAGTACTATAAACACTACAGCACTTCTGGTACCATATGGTTTACTTAAATAGTGGATGGCAATCATCTGATACTTTAGCTCAGGAAAGCTTGTGGAAGCTCCGACCAGGAGTTTCCGTCTCTTGGAAGTGACAGGCACCTGGTGAACCCCACGTAAGTTGTGAAACGGTTAGCAAATAGTTTGACTACTTACATTGGGAGGAGGGGGTGTGGGGAAAGATGCCGAGGAAACTGTGGCACCATAACCACTACAGTGTGCTGTAACTGTCATGGTGCTGGAGTGTTAATTTAAAGAATGCCACTTGTGATGTCATTACCAGATTTAAATGACAACCCTAAAACTAATACATTCAAATATACATTAAAAAATGTATTTGCTGACCAAGATAGTCGCATGTGGCTGAAGCGCCTCAGGGAAAAACACTTTTGAAGACTAATAATCAACTTAACCTTTACATTTTTGGAAAACATCCTACATATTCTCCTGAGGAATACTCTGTGGAGTCTTTGACCAACTTCTGCCTGGATCTGGCAGGTATGGCCCACTGGTGAACCCTGTTATGAATATTTAATTTTAGGTTATTTTATAAATCTGTTAATATA
This sequence comes from Pelobates fuscus, assembly GCF_036172605.1. Taxonomy (NCBI): domain Eukaryota; kingdom Metazoa; phylum Chordata; class Amphibia; order Anura; family Pelobatidae; genus Pelobates; species Pelobates fuscus. The sequence goes on from NC_086322.1 coordinate 216,814,786, forward strand.
ACATATACGCTGTAGTCTCATTTATACCATTCAGTGGCAATTCTCTCTTGTTAATATAGCCATGTATCTCCATATTTAAAGGGACACTATAGTCACCTGAACAACTTTAACTTAATGAAGCAGTTTTTTTTGTGTATAGAACATGCCCCTGCAGCCTCACTGCTCAATCCTCTGCCATTTAGGAGTTAAATCCCTTTGTTTATGAAAAGAGAGCCCTATTTAGGCTTTCTTTATTGCAAGTTCTGTTTAATTAAGATTTTCTTATCCCCTGCAATGTCAATAGCTTGCTAGACCCTGCAAGAGCCTCCTGTATATGATTAAAGTTCAATTTAGAGATTGAGATACAATTATTTAAGGTAAATTACATCTGTTTAAACGTGAAACCGTTTTATTTTTCATGCAGGTTCTGTCAATCATAGCCAGGGGAGGTGTGGCTAGGGCTGCATAAACAGAAACAAAGTGATATAACTCCTAAATGGCAGTGAATTGAGCAGTGAAATTGCAGGGGAATGATCTATACACTAAAACTGCTTTATTTAGCTAAAGTAATTTAGGTGACTATAGTGTTCCTTTAATATATTTCCCCTAGTTAAAATCATGTTGCAATCGCTGATGCAGATGTCATGCTTTATTTTAATATATACTCTTTAGCTAAGACTTAAACGCACAAATGTATTCTAGGTCTTTATTTTTTTTTATTGAAAATGAAGCCTCTGTGATCTGAGAGTGACATACTAAGTTTCCTCATGTTGCTAGGTACACCTGTATTTTGTGTAAGCATAGTGAAGCCTTCGAATAATACTGCAATATTTGCCAAATCATTGTAGGTTTGTGTGTATTATTGTCACCACTGCAGAGCTATGTGTTTATGCTTTGTGCCTTCATAAAAAAATTGATAAAAAAAAAAGAAAAAAAAAATGATTTACAACTGCTAAAGTCAAACATTTTGCTGTGTTACTGCACCATTCTAAACTGGAAACCGACTAAAGAATTTACAATTTTAGACTAAAATAACCATGCTAGACAATTGTTTCAATTAAAAATTTAGCCAATAATTTGCAGAACTAAGTTCAGTTGCATATTCAGAGAAAAATATTGTACAACTGCAAGTTATATTGGCTGCATACAACCAGCACTAACAATCGATTATCAAAGATAAAGGAGCAGGCCCATACATTAAATCAACTTGATCTCAGACATGTACGCTATAAATCAATGTGACACGGTGCAATGGTGGTTTCTCACTTTTGGCTCGATTTAATAAGCTTTCCAAATAATTCAATAGAGTTAGAAAAACCTCCCTAATGATTTATCTACAAGTATTCCCACAGGCATTAATGGTGAGCAAGAACAATGCACAACACACAATAAGGTATTTTTAGTGGACGTGCCAATACCTGATACTGCTTCAGGAAAGAGAGACTGGAGCTTTCATCCAGAGGCATAGTTGAGGATGTCACTTGGACATAAGGATTCAGCTCTGCAACGTGGTGAAGGCATGCATCAGCTCTGTAACAAACAGTTTTAGACATCAATAAGGATTTAATCTTTTACACTTGCCAATCATGCAAACGCTTAAAAGGATGTTCCAGGTGCCATAACCACTTAATTTCAATGAAGTACTTATGATGCCTAGAGTCCCCAGACAATTTCTTACCATTCAGTGTTAAACTTTTTTCCAGAAGTTTAAAAGAGAAATAGTGTTCCTGGGGGCCTGCCCCTCGTGCTTGGCTAATGTGGAAGCATTTGCTTGAGCACTAAATCATACTTACATTTTTAGGCTGTACACACTTTATGAGTGAACAGTTAATGGCTGACGTCAGCTGACACGCATCACGTTATCAGTGCCACGGCTTCATTACTCGAGTGAATATTTCCACATTAAGCAGGAGGCACAGCATGACAGATACCTGTAGACACTTTCTGAATTAAGCAGTTCATAAACAGAGTAACATTGGAAGGTAAGATGGCCAAGGGAACTACAGTCACTATAACCACTTCATTTGCGTATCCCTTGAAGAGAACACAACAAGATCCCTATATACATGCTAAAGTGCTAGCAAATCTTTTTGCAACAAATAAAAAAAGTCATTATAGATGAAGAGGATATACATACCCCATTTTCAGTACAGCCGATATACGTTTAATTAGCATTATGCTTTTTTAATAACCTCTATATGATTGGCCCTTCTTGGGAATGTCAATTACACTTACCCAAGCAGGGTGCAACCCTCCTATCACAATAACAGGCTAACTTCACTACTAACACATCTGAAGTGTGAACAGTCATGTCTCTCACACTATCCATATGATCATCTGGAAAATTGCCAGAATTCAGTTGCAGTTTAGCCAAGCAGTTGAATGGCCTGCAGGAGTATTCTTCTGTTCTAGATGTCAATTCATCCTTGACATTCATGTCTATGCCGTCAGCATATATGTGAATACAGAGAATTCTTTGACATATAGGTGGTGGGATATTTCTTATTTACACTTTTCTTTAAAAATAAAATAAAATAATCTATACATTTGCTAGTACTCCAATGCACAGATTACATTTAATGTTGTGCCCACCAGGACAGGTACACCTCTAGTCAACAGAAGTGGAATTAATTGCTATTCAGATACAAGGACTCGTCCGAAAACAAAGCATGGAATGGTGCAGACAGCACAACGCTGTCTTTTTTCAGTTTGCAGAAAATTCACAGCAAGTAGAAGGCCTCTGGTTTTCCAAAATAAGTCTGTGGTTGTATGTAGAATATTACGATTCACCTTTACAGCTTTTTAGGAGTGTGTTTTTGCATGGTTACCAGCTTTCACCTGTACAATATTACAAAAAGAACCAAATGGTCTGTAGAAATCTTCTTAATAAAGAAAAGATGTACAACATGTATTGGGTGTTAATAATTATGCTTTGCTTGAAACCTACTATTGTTGTATTGTGTATTTTGCATATAATATCACACAGATTTTATTTTAGATAACCTATTCCCTCTATCATATCATGAAGCTTCCATGCCAACAGACAAAGGTGTAAATTACAAGTGATTTTTGTATTGACATACACTCACCTATTTCTCTGATTTTTTACATCCTTCTCTTTTATAAAGAAATTGGTTCCAAGATCCCACGTTTCACATGTCCTAGTATCATGGATTGTCAGTGCCTGGGAAAAAGGGAGAAAGCAATAATAATAATAATAATAATAATAATAATTAATAATAATAGGAAGCAGAAATGTAACTCATAAATCCAACTATGTTATCAATATCTTCAATTCTTCCTTTCCAATGTATAGAATGTTTAAAGCGGCACTGTCATGCCAAACTTACCATTCCTCAATCTCTTCCTCTTCTCCCCCTCTCTCAGGATCTGTTATTGTTTTCTTCCTGTCTTCTTTAGTTTTCTTTTAAATCATAAGACAAAGTAGGGACTCTTTGTCTTATGGGATTCCTCCGCTTGACCAGCTCTGACCAGTGGAGGAGCAAAGTGTGCTTCATTTCCGCTGGTCAGAGCAATTTTCCCATAATTCTTACTTTTCCTCCCTGTTCCCGCGATGCTTCCTGTAATTTTAGACTAAACTGCCGAATTGCGTTCTAACTGAATGAGAACAGTATGTTCGTTTGTTTTAGAACGCAATTCGGCACTTTGTTGTGTCGGAATTGCATTAGAATGAATGAAACTCCGATCCTATTCGTGCTGTGGCTGCATCTTGCAGCCGCTTAGTAGATAACTCCCTAATTCCCACGGTATCCGCTGAGTTATCTACTAAAAGGCTGAAAGACCTAAATTGGTCTTTCAGCCACATTTACTAATACTAAGTAAAGATTACTTAGGATTAGTAAATTATGCCCCTACTCGCTATAACGCGAGTAGGGGCATGTCTAGTAAGCAGTGAGCAGCCTGTGGCTGCTCACTGTAAAAAAAAAAAAAAAAAGTAAAAAAAAAAATAAAAACCTATTGGCCCCCACCCCTAAACGACGGGTGGGGGCCCTAAAGTAAAATAAGGGGGAGAGACCTATTGTGTCCCCCCCGACCCCCACCCCTGAGCGGTGGGTGGGGGCCATAAATTACAATGGGGGGGGGACCTACTGTCCTCCCCCCCACCCGGCCCCCACCCCTGAGTGGCGGGTGGAGGCCATAACGATAATGAGGCGCGGGGGGGGGGCCTACTGTCCTCCCCCTCTCTGGCCCCCACCACTGGGCGGCAGGTGGGGCCATAATGATAATGGGGGGGCATTCGGGAGATTTTATTCTCCTTTATACTATCATGGGGGTCATATTGACCCCCATAGAGTGAGGGGGAACCTGGGGGGCTTATGAAGTGGCGGGGAGCACTGCTCCCTGCCGCTTCTATAGTTACATATTACAAGGAGGGAGCTGCACGCCAGTAGCTCCCTCCTTGTAATAAACCAAACGAACAAATGAACACTGATACTCGGTGTTAGTTTGTTCGTCTGATTTTTCTATTCATTTGTCTGTCTGATGAATGAATGGATGAAATTCCTGTTCGCATGCCCAAGTGTTTCACTGGGCATGTTCGGGAATCTCACAGGCTATCTAGTGTGGGCAGATGACGTGTCCCACAGGGACTTCACCTACCCACACAAAGATGGCGGCGCCCTGAATAAAGATTGGGGCAGAAAATAAAGATTAATTAATAGGTAATCTGGGGGGCTTAGGGGCATTTGGGGGTGACTAAGTCGTCAATTGGATGTAGTGGAGGCGGGAGGGGGGGTTAAAAAAACCAAAAACGGGATTTGGCATGACAGTGCCGCTTTAATGTTCCATTCATGTATAATCAATTAAAGATGGGCCACCAAGCTTATGGTTACGCATGTTCCTCTGCTCAACATGTAATCACACAGAGGAGGGAGGGACTTGAAATTCTGCTATGCGATAAAGCTGTGCAGGGTTACCTTGCAGCACTTATTGTGACTAAATGGCTAAACCCTTGGGATTCAATTAAAACGGATAAATGGGTCTTAGAAGAGGAGTGAGTCAGTACCGTAGTGTATCAGATATAGAAATTTAGATCTGAAAATAAGAGGTTCGGGAAAGAAAGATGAAAAATAAAGTAACTGTAAAAAATGAGAAAGTGCTTGTAAAGAAGGGGAGGCGGCGTGAGAAGAAAAAGAGAAATTATGAATGATGACTACTATAGCAATTGCTCTTGATCATAAGTGGTGGACGTTTGAGTACAGGATTAGCTTTTGTGCTTTTATATTAAACCACATATAACTGCCCCATGAAGGGTTAATAAGTTAAGAGGATCATAAGAATTGCCCTTAGTGTCTCAGAGTTTTTGCCTTATAGCTTAAAAAAAAAAATTGCAGCAAGGTGAATTAGAATAGGTTAGAGCAAATCTAGGAGTTAAGGTAAAACAAACCAAACGTTTGACTTGATATTGGCAAGTGAGCTTACACTTAAACAGCCACTACAGTGGAACAAAATTGTTATTTAAATGTAGGATTTGGGATAATGTGCAGGTAGTGTTTTGGCATTGTAAGATGGCAAGTGCCTTAGAGGCAACGGGTATGATCTGAAATATAAACATGCAATTCAAAGAAGTAACAGAAGCATTTTTTAAGTCCTGCAAAAGATATGGGGTTATAACGGGTGTATGAATGGCAGGGGGAACATCAGTTACCTTTGTTTACATGCAAATAGTACTGACATTTTATATAAACAATGGGCTGTTACCTTTATTCCAGCTAAAACAATGTTCTTTGCTAAAGGAAACAAAACAATTGCAAATGTTACAAGGATTAGCAACAAAACATTTTGAAAACAAAACAAAAATATATTTATAAAGGTTAAAAAAATAAATATTTCAAAAAAATAGAAGCTTGTGTCACTATCTATACAAAATAGCTGTATTCCTTCAGCTACAAGTTGCATTAACTCATTAAGAGTGACCCCACGGTCACTGATGATACTTTGTTTACCCTGGTGCCATTCCCAGTAATGAGGCAAACATTTATTTATTTATTTTAACAAAAATGAATTAGTTTATTTTAGCTCAAACATGTGTCTGTGCAGGTATATAAATGTTTTTTAAAATGTAACTACTTAAAAGGTTTTTAAAAATGGAAATGGGCACACATCCTAAATTAAAAGGTACTTGCCTATCTCCACGCCAAGTCCGCCCATTCCACTAAGGAACACATGAGATTGTGCCATCTTTTGCATGGCCGTATCACCCAGAACATACCTCTGTCGACTGAAAGACAATGTAGGCATATAATTAACCAGATGGAAAAAGAAATCAAAATTATGGTATAAAACAAGTTGGACTACTAACCCAATTCCTTTGAACATATCCTTAAAAGAACACTTCGGGCACCATAACTATGCAATTGAAACAAAGTTGTTATGGTGCAATGAAGCCCCCAACTTACCTGAAGGGGTTAAACCATTAATGAATGGTTTAACCCCAAAGTCTTGAACCCAACACCAGTCAGCTCTGCTCAGCTATGCCCATTGCAGTTAGAGACTTGAAACAGTAAGCATTAAGACTGGGAGCTGCTAAAAGGCTGAGAGCATCCCAATTCACAAAACCAAATGAATGGAGAAGTTGTTATGGTGCCCAGAATGTCCCTTTTAAAAATGAGCTGAAATCCCGTCTCATTAAGCAACAATAGCAAATGATTATTTCAAGGAATTTAAAACAGAAAAAGGACACAAATGGCGCTAATCTAATTAAATCCGATGCAGCTAAAAACCACCGAAGTGTAATGTCACCACTTACACTAAAATGTGATAAAATCTGAGAAATAAAGTGATTTGCGCACACAGAAAAACAAGTGTGAGTTTTACCTTATACACAGGGTATTCTTGTATGTTCACACTACAAATAGTATGTATCACCTATATACAGGTAAATAAAATACACATAGGGTAAACTGTAAAAAACAAATAATGTTTTAAAAGCAGTGTATATCATCAAACTCACAATTTTCAGAGCCCATTTAAAGTTGGCTCTAGACTTATAGCGCTTTTCATCTCACTCTTGAGATATCCACAGGAACTTGGAACTGGTAGCTTGCAGTAGTGCTCCAAAAGTCCAAGGCAGGTATGTAGTTAAAAGTATTTTATTCCAAAAGTATTTAAAATACAAAGTATATATATATATATATATATACACACACACACACAATAAAATATATATAGCTACCAGTTCCAAGTTCCTGTGGATGTATACATTTTACCAACAATGGATATCTCAATAGTGAGATGAAAAGCGCTATAAGTCTAGAGCCAACTTTAAATGGGCTCTGAAAATTGTGAGTTTGATGATATACACTGCTTTTAAAACATTATTTGTTTTTTACAGTTTACACTATGTGTATTTTATTTACCTGTATATAGGTGATACATACTATTTGTAGTGTGAACATACAAGAATACCCTGTGTATAAGGTAAAACTCACACTTGTTTTTCTGTTTGCGCAAATCACTTTATTTCTCAGATTTCAAGGAATTTGTTTATTAAATCAATGGAGATTAATAGTTCAACCCCTGGAAAGAGAGCCGAGTCAATGCTTGGCAACTATTTTAATTACTTTACAGCGTTCAGTGTATAAAACTGAACTCTAGGCTGTCTATAAACTGAAAGCAGCACTAGTGTGGCTGCTACCAATTTATAAAAACATTCCACTCATTCTATGTGATGACAAACTACACATCCCAGAAATCTCTGCTGTACGAGAATTCATAGAATAAGGCAAGACCCCAGTGCTTATAAAAAAAAATAATCTATTTTTATAGCAGTGTAAAAAGCACAACACACCATAAAAAATGTTAATAAAATTAATAAGGAAGAATACTTATAAATATGACTCTCCGAGCACCAAAACCACTACATTTTGGTGTATAGGTGCTTCCCCTTTTGTCTGACAATGTAAAATATTGCTGCTTCTGAGAAAAGACAATGCATTCATTTTGCCCAACTCATGCCTTTTTTTTTTCTCAAATGCATAAAGCAATTGTGATATAGGTTCTTTCCTATTTTATGGGAAAAAAACTGACATTTCCAGCGGGCTGTGACTTTATCTTCATTGTATGAGTGCCTAGTGGGAATGAATTTCTATGGTGTTCATCTGAACTACAAGTATCAGACACCCCTGCACACAGCACAACAGAGACTGTGGGTAGAGAGCTTTGCAATCTGCTGTTCAGCTCCTCCTCTTAATCAATGTGAAGGTAAAATGACAGATTTATAGTGGTGATTTACGTTTGTGTGCAAGCTAGTCACCGTCACATTGGTAATGACTACAAATAGTTAAACAGCTAGTGCCTCAATATGAACTTTACCCCTTTCGGTGCTGGTTTCAACATGTCCAATAATTCACATTTAACATATTCCTATAGCTGCTATTGATCAAAAAACTGTGAAATCATTGTGTATCAGTTCAACAATTTCTTTAATTTCCAAATTTTACTTAAAAGGTACAATACAGTTACCAGAACAACTACAGCTTATTGTATTTGTTCTGGTGAGTATAACCAGTCCCTTCAGACTTTTTGCAGTAAACCATGTCTTTTCAGAGAAAAGCCAGTATTTACATTACAGCCTAGGGGCACCTCCAGTGGCCATTCAGATGGCTGCTAGAGGTGCAGCACTGCCATTCAGTGTATCCACCTTCTGCATGGAGACATTGAACTTTCCTCATAGAAAAGCATTGATTCAATGCATCTCTATGATGATCTGCCTCAGAGCCAACAGCAGCAGACAGGTGTAAAGGTAAGATTTTACTATATTTAGGGAGGGCAAGGCAGGGCCAGGAGTGCTAGATGGTGTTTTTAACACTATAGGATCATCAATACATTGGTATAGAGTTCCTTTAATAGTTACTAACCTGTACAAACCATCATCAATTTCCATGGAGTCTGCTGCCATTCTCAGATTCCTTTCTCTCCTGTAACATAGAAAATTAGGATGGACGTTAAAAGAGAAAAATTGTACATATTAGATGCAGACAAAAATACAAAAAAATCTATGACGGGGGCGGGGCCGGTCAGCCATGCTGACCGGTCGCATGCAGGAGAGGCTCCGGATCAACCTGGCCTCTTAGGCGAACCCTGCAGCTATAATATCTGCAAAGAGCCCAAGAAACGTACACACGGCGGTGGACAAGGTGGCAGACCCCGAGATCGGGAGCTTTAGGACCCTAGGGGGCTGCATGAAGCTTCGGAGACTGCGGCCTACCCGAGAAGGGAGCGGGGTGGACGGCCGCTGCCCTGTCTCCCTTTGCGGCTGCCACACGCCGACACCCTGACACGCCTGCCGGTCCTGTTTCCCCCCCCTGTGGGCCGGGGGGGTTATCCTGGCCCCCACTGCGGAGAGCTCAGGAGGAATGGAGAAGGAGAGGCACAGCACTCCTCAGATTAGCCCTCTAAGATGGCGGCAGCGTGGAGCCCAACACCAATGGCCCCTGCCTCGTGAAGCCCCAGAGGAGAGAAGCTCACCAGCCTGCACAACCCACAAAGCAGCCCAGCGGTAAGCAGCCTGTCAACCCTTAAGAGGGAAAGCTCAGCAGGGGGGAAGCTAGGCAACCTTAGACAGCCAGGAAACCTGCCGACATGCCTCACAATCGTGAAGGGGAAGTCCTAACAATATTACTGAGCAACCGGAACCCAGTAATACCCGCCAAGAACTGTAGTTCTGCCTTGCCACACCGACTCAGCTCTCCAAACCCTACTCGGACTTTAAGTCTCCAGCGACTACCTCAGAACACCTCATGTCACCACAGAGGCACATATGACAAGAGACTGGCGGCGGCTGCCGGCTGGGACACCACTTACAGCCACGGACCCAGACATCACTAACATCACCAGCAGCCATCTCCTGATCCCTGATGCGGCTCTCACCTGACCACTTCAACATGGTCTCCCACAGACATTAGTCTCTGATCTGTTGTTAGCTCGACCGCAGTGGTCCTTAATATACAATATATAATATACAATCTGTTCACCTAGCATGTAACCTAAGCCTTGCAGCCTACCACATCTTGCCTAAGCAATTTATATGTATGCTATCAGACCTAGCAGGAAACGTCTACCCTAAGTTTTTATGTGCATAGTTCTCTGCCTAGCAATTAGGTCTTATGTGTTATATTTAACCCTGTACCAAGTACTGCAAGAGCAATATCAGACCGGCTATGCCAATGTCTTACACTCTCAAAAATACTTATCTGTTTTCACGTCTGACCATGCTACATATCTGCTTAGAATGCTTTTCAAGTGTAATAGTTATTAAGCATATGTCTTATCATATATTACTGCTACAAAAACAAAATGTGCTGATTTATTAACTGCCCTGTACTGTTAAACGATGTATGCGGATTCGCTTGCTACCGCTATTGGGGCAGTGCAAGCATAAATGTAACCTTCAAGCACAACAAAAATAAAGAATTAAAAAAAAAAAAAAAAAAAAAAAAAAAAAAAAATCTATGACCCAACATATTATTCATATTTCACATGTTACATTCATTTAACTATTAAGCTTTCAACAATTTTAGGGAACATTTTGATTGTTGACAGTATAGGTTAGTGAGCTATTGCAGGGCTTACCATTTTAGCAAAACATTTCTTATATTTCTTGAGTGTCCCAATGCCAATGCATTGTGTCTCAAGGACTGATAAGGTCTGACAATCAAGTTGCTCAACAATCAAAACACCAAGGAAAAGTCAACAAGAATGCATGAATTAAAAAACTTTTTCTAGTGGTTAATTTAAATGTGAGCACTATACGATGCGGTTTTGCTTCCACTTCATTTAAATCGTTAGTCTCAAAATGTGTTCCTTAGTATATACAATGTTGTACTATTTAAAAGGTTACTGCAAACACCGTGAAGTGGTCATGGTGCCTGGAGTCTGTATATAAAAAGCTATGAAACGCTACAAATCGAGTTTATCCCTTTGCTTTTGGTTGTGTAACTCCATCTTCTGCAACGTCATTAGTCAGCATGGAACAAGTGTTTCAGGCTGGCTAATATCAAGTCTGTACATATTTTAAGCACAGAGTTCCATTTATTGGCGAGTGAGAGTTGTCAGCTGATGAATAGATTTTAAATAGTAAACTAGTATTTTTTTTATAGTTAGTTCTTCTACTAAAAATGTTGAACAACAAACACAGTAAAACACCTCTTTAATATCACATGCATAGCAAGAGTATAGGTGTCTGATGAAGAAACCTTTTGTCAAAGAGAGTGTGGATCTATGTATCTCGGCCATTTTATTTTGTCAGAGCAGTTTTTTCCCTAGCATCACCTACTTTTCATGACAGGTAGAAAATAGTGAAAGTCAAGGCACTCAAGGTTCTTTTAATAGCAGAATTTAACGGTACATTAATGTACTTACGTTTCGGTCCGTCATGTGATGTGAGCTTTGGCTTGACAAGTGCAACAATGCTTCATTAAAGAGACACTATAGTCACCAGAACAACTACAGCTCATTTTCGATGTTCTGGTAAGTATAATCATTCCCTGGAGGCTTTTTCATGTAAACACTGTCTTTTCAGAGGAAAGGCAGTGTCTACATTACAGCATAGGGACACCTCTAGTGGCCACTCCTCAGCACTGCCCTTCAGCATCTCCACGCTCTGCATGGAGACACTGAACTTAACTCATAGAGATGCATTGATTCAATGCATCTCTATGAGGAGACGCTAATTGGCCCGGCCGGCATTTGGCCCTGCCACCACCCTGCCTCCAAGTGATATCAGCTAGTCTAATGTTTTCCCTATGGGAAGGCATTGAATTGGCTGAGATTATCAATTCTGATATCAGCCAGAAGCAGATCGAGGGCAGGGCCGATAGACCTGCGCTGGAAAAAAGGTATGTTTTAACCCTTTCTAAATGGTGGTTTTAACACAATAGGGTCAGGAATACACGTTTGTGTTCCTGACCCTATAATGTTCCCTTAAAGTATGCTATTAAAAGAACATTGAGTGCCTTGACTTTCACTATTTTCTACCGGTGATATTGGTGGTTTGGTCACCTCTACTGTCTGGAGAACCTTTGTTTTTGAATTTTTAAGAATAGTTCAGTTTCATTTGAGCGCAGTCCTATCTCTTTGTATGTATGGAAACTACATTTCATGACAGTCATTATGTAACTAATCCAGAGTTAATCAGTCAATAGCATGTATCCTCTTTATTATCAACACATTCATTCAAGAGAGAGAAAACACTAACAAAAAAGGATGCATAATGTATATCTTGTAAATAATCAATAAGAGATGAATAAATGTTGAAGGACCACTATAGTGCCAGGAAAACAAACTCGTTTTCCTGGCACTATAGTGTTACTAGGTCCCCCCCCACCCTCAGGGTCCCACTCCCGCCAGGCTGAATGGAGAGGAAGGGGGTTAAACACTCACCTTTCTCCAGCGCCGGGGCTCCCTCAGCGCTGGGGACTTTCCTCCTCATTTGGCCGTCATCGGCTGAATGCGGATGCGTGGCAAGAGCCGCGCGCGCATTCACTCAGTCCATAGGAAAGCATTCTCAATGCTTTCCTATGGACGCTGGCGTCTTCTCACTGTGAAAATCACAGTGAGAAGGGCGGAAGCGCCTCTAGCGGCTGTCAATGAGACAGCCACTAGAGGCTGGATTAACCCATAGGTAAAAGAAACTGCTATGTTTACAGCTGCAGGGTTAATCCTAGATGGACCTGGCACCCGACCACTTCATTGAGCTGAAGTGGTCTGGGTGCCTATAGTGGTCCTTTAAGATGCTAATTGAGCTTGTTTTTTTTTGTTCCACGGGTAAAGAAACATATCAATTATAAATGCAAAGCAAAGGATCTAAAGTCCATTTTTTACAACAAACATAGAAATGGACTCTCACTCTAGAACCTACTGAACTGTCCTAATTACTGTATATTTTCTGCTTCCTTTGCACTGTTTTTTTGCTACAATATACGGCTTACGTAGCCCAAAATGGTGGCCTATGGAAGGATTGATCGGTCCCCATGGCCCTTTAATAGGACACCAAATCGGGCCCCTGTCAAAGCATTAGTTTCTACCGAGGCCTGCTGGGAGAAAGAGTTCAGGTCACTTCCTTCCAGCAGGCACACACATACAGGATGGGGGATGGAAACCTCCCACCTCAGATTTCCATCAACCTTGGCCATCCCGCTCTCACTGGACCCCAGGGAAGACACCCTCTTGGCACCCAATAGGCAAGGAAACAGGAGAGTGGCTAAAATTTAATGTGAATAGTTACTTTTATGTGTGTCTGCGTAAGTGTGTTTGTGTACATGTGTCAGTGCATACATCCCAGCAATAAAATGCCATTAATGCACAAAAATAGAATCCTGCATTCATACACAATACATGCAAACAAACACACAACTTAAAGGACCACTTTAGGCACCCAGACCACTTCAGCTCCCTCTAGTCCCTTTAGTTTTAACCCTGCACTGAGGGTTAATCCAGCCTTCAGTGGCTGTCTCCCTGACAGCCAATAGAGGCCGCTTCCGCGATTCTCATTGTGAAAATCACAGTGAGAAGACGCGGAAGTCCATAGGAAAGCATCGAAGGAGCCCGGCGCTGGCTTAAGGTAAGTGGCTGAGGGGGTTTAACCCCTTCAGCGCCACGGGAGGGTGATCCTGAGGGTGGGGGCACTATAGTGTCAGGAAAACCGCTTTGTTTTCCTGACACTATAGTGATCCTTTAACTCCTAAATGGCAGATAATGGAGACTGCAGGGGCATGATCTATACACCAAAACTGCTTCATTAAGCTAAAGTTGTTTTGGTGACTATAGTGTCCCTTTAAATAATGATGGGGACTTAGTGTGATTGCATATGAAAAAGTGAGTGAATGAATAAAGGAAAGAAATACGTAATAAGGAGTGAAAGAAAATATGGACTTAGCAAGCAAGGATAATACAAATTAGTGGAGGAGGAAGAAATCAAGAACAAGACACATTATATGCGGTTAAAGAATAAAAAGGGGAAAAAGAAAATTAGGAGGGCAGAAGGAATATGGAATGAGTAGGAGAGGATTCGATCAAGATATTGGGGAGCTGTAAGAAAGGGCAAGGGGAACCTGGCAGAGAATGGCAGAGGGAGGAAAAAATGGTGGAGGGATTGGAAGAAGAAACAATACTGGTCTGGAGGTGAATCTGGGGTAGAGATTATAGAAAGAAAAAAAAGTAGGCAGGGTGTGAATAATGCAACAAAATTAAACCCTTAAGGACCAAACTTCTGGAATAAAAGGGAATCATGACATGTCACACATGTCATGTGTCCTTAAGGGGTTAAGCTATTGAAGAAAAACGTAAATAGCAATTATAAAATATTTCAGATTTTTTTTACATGCTAGTTTTATTGGGTCAGGGATCCCAGTATGTTGGTCAGTTAAAATCCAGTACTCTGCATCAAAGAACCTGGACTATACAGATCTATTAAGTTAAGTCTGTAAATATCATTTTAAAGGCTGGATTTTAGTTTTATGTAGTAAAACCTTACTGTAACAGATTTTGGGTAAAAAAAAATAATATATATATATTTCTATAACAACGATTAAGTCTTTAGTTTACCATGTATCTATGATAAACATGCAAGAAAATAGAAGCAGAGTATACAGAATTGGAATCAACACATGAGAACGTTTCAGCCTTTGTCAGGTGACTAGCCAAATCAGATCAAGTTGCACTGGTGGGTATAGAAGATATAAACGTATTAGATTGTGTAGGTCCCTAATGATGTGGAATATCTATGATAAACATGGACACGTGGCTTGGTGGATAATGGAGCTGCAACAAAACATTTGAGTTACTAAGCAATGGAATGGGCAACAGAGCTGCGGGCAAGGGATTAGTTGATAGAAATACAGAAATGCCAAGTCATTAACCATCATGTACTTATGAACTACAATCCCAACAATATTAGGTGTGGCAGTTAGCCTATCTAAATGGAGACAAAGTCATCCAGTCCACGCATATGGGCAGAATCTTGCAGATAAGAGCATTAAATAAAACTCTTTTGCGTGCCAATTAAGAATGCTGGACCAATGCATAGCAGTGGAGTTTGTGTTGCTAGGAAACAGGCCAAGGGCAGGAGACAGTGAGAGAAAAATATTAAAAACCGGGCGCAATAGAATGGACGATGATACAACAGAAGGGCAGAAGAGATGGAAAAAAAAAAAAAAAAATATATATATATATATATATATATATATATATATATTGGTAGGGCATAAGAAAGATGCGAACGTGACATAATGTGAGGACAATAAACATGGAACAGTGACATAATGGGAACTGGTGAAGAAGATCAAACTGATTAACAGGAAGGGTTCTGGTTAAAACCCCAGAGATGAATAAGTTACTCTAAAATCAAATTTTATAAAATTTATCTGAAATATTATGGTTTTTAATCATTTATGGGTGGTCTTCATCATCATTATCCCTATAAAAAAATGGTATAGAGGTTTAAGACATATTAAGGTAATTAGAGGTTTAATAAAATACAGTCTCAGCCACCATCAGGGTACAGATCAGAATAGCCCCAATATTTCATAGTTAGAGTGGAATCTAGCAGTGATGATAGTGAATAGGGCTGTTCTGGCTAACAGTACACAGACATTATAAAGTGTTGGGTGCAAGCTCCAGTACTGGAGTTACTGTCACCCACAATGCTCTTCAAGCCCACCGAAAGGGATACACACATTGATATTTATCATTTTAAGTCATTCAAGTGAGTCCCTACCCCACTCCCATTTAACGCTCTCCCATGGACATGTGTCAGCAGGTTTGTGCCGCAGCATGAAGCAGGGCTACAAGGTCTCAGCTAAGGACCGTGATAGCTATGGAGCCTTCCGCCCAGACCCACCATGGTTTGTGTTTATTAAACCGGCGGCCGATATAATGTGAGGGGAGAACAGTAGGTGCACTACTGACCTGGGCTGGTACTCCCACAGTTCCGTGTCGGCCGGGAGAGGAAGATGTGAAAGGGGGAAAGGATTTGAGAAACTACAACTCCCGTCATGCCTTGCGGCGGTCAGGGCGGAAGAGGAACACGATTCAATTCGCGCTAGCTTTATTTGAATGCTACACTACAGTGCAGCTAATTTAGAGAACATGGTTATAGCGAGACAAAAATCGGTATGGGGCATAAAGTGGCGGCCCATGGGTAAACGGGTGGGTGGTATGGGGTCTATATTTTGGGGTCCAGAAGTAATGTTTTCCCCACATATTTGTCTTAAATTTTTGGTCTAATGCATGAAAATAAACCAATGTTTCTAAATAAAGCAGAAGGAAGGATGGAAAATCTGTGGTGAAAACAAGACTTTTGGACACCAAAATATAGTCAACTTACACATGAACAACCTCCCAACATTTCAAATAGACAAAGAGGGACACTTAATTAAAAGCTGCACTATCACCGTCTGAGGTCTATACAAATTTGCAAAAAACTCAGATGGTAACATCGCTGCTGGTGGTCTGGTGGCCAGGGGACATGTAAAGGTGAGATTTACTTACCTAAACCTGTCCCTCGCGGGTGTCGCAATCTTCCCCCGGCTGGGTCCTTTGCGCATGCACAAGAGAATAAATTTATGGAGGATCCCGTGAGACTCTCCACAGACAGAGCCAGGTCCCTGCAGCCGTCATGGCTGTAGGGATTGACACTGTAGAGTTTAAGAAAGTCAGGTGATGGAATTATACAAAGACAAAATAGTACCTCCCCCTGCTCTCTCCTGCAGGCCAGTGCTATCCAAGCGTCGGCCCTGCTATGTGCCTTCACGGACCGGAGGGGAGATCAAAAATCTCCTTCACCGGTCCACAGGCACATTGCTGGGCAGCCGGCACAGGAGGGAGAGGAGACCCGGGAGCTTGGAGTGTTGCCGAGGTTATCATGGCAGCGCCCCGTTCTCGCGAGAGTGAACTCTAGCCTCAGGAGCTGCAGGCTAGAGTTCACTCCCCACTAGAACCACCAGGGATTCCACCGGACCACCAGGGATTGGAAATAATATCCCCTCTCCCAGGCAAAGGTAAGAAGGGAGGGGGGATATAAATAATATATTTTTAATTTAAAAAAAAAAAAAACATTTGTTTTGCTCTGGCCCCTCCTTCAACTACACACACACCGCCCCCACAGCCCCCCATACACACACACACTTCTTCTCCATACACACACTTCCCCCACAGCCCTCCATACACACACACACACAATGCACCCCCATACACACACTTCTCCTCCATACACACTTCTCCCCCATACAAACACTGCGCCCCCACACAAACACTGTGCCCCCATACACACACACACACACACACTTCCCCAACTGCACTTCTATACACACACTGCCCCCACTACACCCTCATACACACAATGGCTCCATACACACATAGTGCTCCCACAGCACCCCACTTATACACACTGCACTCCCATGCACACACTACACCCTGTGCTCCCACTGCACCCCCATACACACACTGTCCCACATGCACTGCCTCCCGTACACATGCACACACACACACTCTGCACCCCTCACACACTGCCTCCCATACCCACCCTGCATCCCTCACACACTCAGTGCCTCCCATATATACACATACACACATTACTACAGCCCCAATCCTGGCAAACCCAAGGTAAATTGTCAAACTGTTCTTAAACAGTTTGACTATTTACTCTGGGAGGGCGCCACGGCACTCCTGGCACCATAACCACTACAGAGAACTGTAGGGGTTATTGTGCCTGTATTGTTTCTTTAACCCCTTAAGGACACATGACGTGTGTGACACGTCATGATTCCCTTTTATTCCAGAAGTTTGGTCCTTAAGGGGTTAAATAATCTATGAGTGCCCCTCCCGAGATAAGACTCTGGATAAGTAAAATGTAATTTAGAAAAATCACAATGTATCTTATTTACACAGACTGATTTCTAAACACATTTATTGTAGTTTAAAGACACGTTAAGGTGAATATTATATCTGTGGAGCTTGGTTATATACTCAGACACCAACAATATGGAGCTCCAACGATAGAGGTACATTAGGACAGAAAAGGAGAACACAAGGATTCTGGTCCAAAATTGTGCATTCTGAAAAGGAATACTTGGAGCAGTGGCAGCTTGTGAAGTTTTAAAGGACCACTATAGTGCCAGGAAAACACTCGTTTTCCTGGCACTATAGTGCCCTGAGGGTGCCCCCTCCCGCCCGGCTCTGGGGAGAGGAAAGGGAAAAAACGTACCTTTATTCCAGCGCCGGGCGGGGAGCTCTCCGCCTCCGATCCTCCCAATCGGCTGAATGCGCACGCGCATTCAGCCGGTCGCATAGGAAAGCATTTACAATGCTTTCCTATGGACGCTTGCGTGCTCTCACTGTGATTTTCACAGTGAGAATCACGCAAGCGCCTCTAGCGGCTGTCAGTGAGACAGCCACTAGAGGATTTAGAGGCTGGCTTAACCCTTATATAAACATAGCAGTTTCTCTGAAACTGCTATGTTTATATAAGAAAGGGTTAAACCTAGCTGGACCAGGCACCCAGACCACTTCAATAAGCTGAAGTGGTCTGGGTGCCTAGAGTGGTCCTTTAAGATGGCAGGGCGCCAGACTCCTCCCCCAGAATTAGACCTAGCTATTTAACTCTGTAGCGACCATTTTATAACCTGGGACATCTGTCCACCTATTCCCATGTACTCATTCTCTAATTGTAGATCCCATTTAACACAGTGACACCCAGGGCCAGCTTTTTGGTGTGCGAGCTGTGCTCCTGCACCCAACTGACACAGACAGTGATACTCATGTACCGAACATAGATGCCAGACTTACTCTCCCCTTGTGCAGACAGTCTCCAGACCCAGAATGAAAAAGTTTTTTTGTTTTTTTCTTAAAGTACCCTGATAGTCAGAGCAGCATCTTGTTGGAGTCCTTCTGTCACCCTGCATGCTCTGCACGACTCTACTCTGTGATGAAGGTTGCTGTGTGTGCACCAATAGGGAAACTTATAATCCCGCCAGCTCCATAAAACAACCTGACAGAGCATACTTACTCTGACTCCATGCTGCCCAGCCATGCTTCAAAGCTAAGGAGATGGAGGCACAGGGAGAGATATGGGGCACGGATGAGAATGAACATGAGGAGGGGTATGTACACAAAGAGGTAGCATGGACATAAGGGTTTGAATGGACTCAAATAGGGATATATTCACATAGAAGGGACAGGAGTAAAGAAGGGGAACATTAACAAAAGGGGATATGGATACTAGAGCCACATGGGAGGGACATACACGCAAGGATGAACAAAGGGACCTGGATTAAAGAGAGATGGGGGGGATAAGGACACAAAGTGAGACCAGGAAGGGGCATGGACACACATGGTGGACATTGGCACAATTAGGACAAGGGGACATAAAGGGGGGACATGGCCACAAGGGGATACATAGATACAAGTGGAAATATGAACATTTGAGGGTTACATGATCACAAGGAGTGGTATGGACACATGAGGGGGACATGGACACATAAGAGGTCAGAGGAGCATGGATACAAAGGGAGACATGGACATATGGGGGGCATGGCACAAGGGTGGATATGGACAAGGGTAACAATGGGATATGGCCACAATGGAGAACATGGGGACATACACACAAAGGGGAATATTAACACTGGGGGGGCAAGGACACAACAAGCATGTGGGGACACGGACACAAGGTGGGAACATGGGGACATAGAAATAATGGGCAGAGACACAAGGCGGTCATTTTCACTGGGTAATAGGGATATAAACACAAGGGAGATGGGATGTAGGCAAAAGTGGGGTATGGACACAAAGGGATACATGAGCATAGTTTGTGATGTCTTCCTAAAGCTTCACAAAATATAGAGCCTCCTCTGCACTTGAGCTCCAGCCAATGATAGTGTTGCCACACTACACCCTAAAAGTACAGGGGGTGTATGTTCATACACAGACTATATCTCCATGCACACACACTGTACCTATATACACAAACACTACAGCACCTATATATATACATAGACAACAGATCCTAATACACACAGTGCCTGCAATCTGCAGCTACAGGCCTTGTAAGACCAATTTTCAAGTCAGAAATGCCCATGAAAAAATCATTGGTATCTGGCCCCAAACAGTGCCTGCACAAACCTAAGGCGGGTCCAGTGACTTTCCCTAGCTTTGGGGGCTCTCACTTGGCAGAGTAGGTGCTTGCCCACCCACACAACAGGTTCATACTGTGCCCAAATACACTAGTAGAGAATTTGAAGGGTGACAAGGGAGTCACGTACTTACTCTGCTCTTCCTGCACAGCTTCCTCTTGTTCCCACAGCCATCATATGATATCACCCCCGTTATATGATATCACTACAAGGCTCAGATGGCAGTTGTGTAGGAATAGTACCGTGAAGCCAGCAGCAACCACTACCCACCAGGGAGAGGATTGGCATCTATCTCTACAAAAGTAGGATAATGTCAACTCTTAGATTTTCTAACATACGAATTTAGCAATGTTTCTGTGTGTATGTCTGTGATTGTGTGTGTGTCAGTGTTTATGTATGCGTGTAAGTGTGGTGTATGTGTGCATGAGAATGTGTATATTTTTAGTAGATTTCTTTGGGTTTTCCCCACCACAACTCTTTTGGGATATATCTATATATATCTATATATATATATATATATATCTATATTTTTTTTATTAATATATATTTTATTTTAATTGTAAGTGCATGTAATATTAAAAGATCACTATAGTGTCAGGAAAAGAAAGCGGTTTTCCTGACACTATAGTGCCCTGAGGGTGGCCCCACCCTCAGGGTCCCCTCCCGTTGCGCTGCAGGGGTTAAAACTCCTTCAGCCACTTACCTTAATCCAGCGCCGGGCTCCCTCGGCGCTGGTGACTTCTCCTCCCCGTCCAACGTCAGCTCCTCTGTCCGACGTCACTGCAGCCGAAGGCGCATGCACGGCAAGTACTGCGCGCATTCAATGTGTCCATAGGAAAGCATTTCTCAATGCTTTCCTATGGACGCTCTGCGCGATGGAGGCAAAATTCGCCTCCAGCGTTGCAGATGCGCCTCTAGTGGCTGTCCGGAAGACAGCCACTAGAGGCTGGATTAACCCCAAATGTAAACATAGCAGTATCTCTGCAACTGCTATGTTTGAATCTGAAGGGTTAAAACCTGAGGGGTATTGCACCTAGACCACTTCATTGAGCTGAAGTGGTCTGGGTGACTATAGTGTCCCTTTAATATATACTATTATATATATATATATTAAAATACACTTAGAATGAAAGTGTGTGTATGTGTGCATACTTAAATTACATATATTTATATAGACTGCTCAAAAAAAAATAAAGGGAACACAAAAAGAACACATCCTAGATCTGAATTAATTAAATAGTCTTCTGAAATACTTTGTTCTTTACATAGTTGAATGTGCTGACAACAAAATCACACAAAATTAAAAAATGGAAATCTAATTTTTCAACCCATGGAGGTCTGGATTTGGAGTCAAACTCAAAATTAAAGTGGAAAAAACAAACTACAGACTGATCCAACTTTGATGTAATGTCTTTAAAACAAGTCAAAATGAGGCTCAGTAGTGTGTGTGGCCTCCACGTGCCTGTATGACCTCCCTATAATGCCTGTGCATGCTCCTTTTTTTTTTTTTTTTTGTAAATTCTTTATTAGGACAATCAGGTGAGTACAGAATCACAAAAATACTTACACCACAACAGTGTAAATACGTATAGTCAGTTCGGAGAGTAGCACTGAAAGTAAGCGTTGTTGTCTTCTGATTATCCAACATACGGTAGGCATTATACAGCTGTTAATCAATCAGTAAATTATAAGCAATTGTGGCAAATTAAACAATTTAAACAATTATAGGTAGGTGCATCTTCACGAGCCAAAACAGTTTCAGTAACATCAGTAATCGATCAAGCGGGTTTAAACCAGGGGATATCTCAGGGCCCCATTCCTTGGTCCCACTAAGGAACCTGGCATATAGACCTTATGGCTACGAAACTAGATAATAACTTAAATCTCAAACATGTTTGTGTTGGGCACATGGAGCTGTAAGATCCTACGTGACCCCAGTTGGGCGTAGTGTCGGAGATATGTAGGTATTTGCTGAACTAGGTGTGTTGTGGTGCAATTAAGATTGTCAGTTCCAAGCACATACGTTTCACAGTTAAGGAACGCCACCCCTCTAATCCGATTCTTAACCAGGGATCTCCTAAAGAAGAGAATTCCAGGAGTCGCCTGTGCAACTGTGCATGCTCCTTACAAAGTGGCGGATGGTCTCCTGAGGGATCTCCTCCCAGACCTGGACTAAAGCATCTGCCAACTCCTGGACAGTCTGTGGTGCAACAAGACGTTGGTGGATGGAGCGAGACATGATGTCCCAGATGTGCTCAATCGGATTCAGGTCTGGGGAACAGACGGGCCAGTCCATAGCATTAATGCCTTCGTCTTGCAGGAACTGTTGACACACTCCAGCCACATGAGGTCTAGCATTGTCTTGCATTAGGAGGAACCCAGGGCCAACCGCACCAGCATATGGTCTCACAAGGGGTCTGAGGATCTCATCTCAGCCAGGCTACCTCTGGGGAGCACATGGTGGGCTGTGCGGCCCCCCAAATAAATGCCACCCCACACCATTACTGACCCACTGCCAAACCGGTCATGCTGGAGGATGTTGCAGGCAGCCGAACGTGCTCCACAGCGTCTCCAGACTCTGTCACATGTGCTCAGTGTGAACCTGCTTTCATCTGTGAAGAGCACAGGGCGCCAGTGGCGAATTTGCCAATCTTGGTGTTCTCTGGCAAATGCCAAACGTCCTGCACGGTGTTGGGCTGTAAGCACAACCCCCACCTGTGGACTTCGGGCCCTCATACCACCCTCATGGAGTCTGTTTCTGACACATGCACATTTGTGGCCTGGTGGATGTCATTTTGCAGGGCTCTGGCAGTGCTCCTCCTGTTCCTCCATGCAAAAAGGCGGAGGTAGCGGTCCTGCTGCTGGGTTGTTGCCCTCCTATGGCCTCCTCCACTTCTCCTGATGTACTGGCCTTTCTCCTGGTACCGCCTCATGCTCTGGACACTATGCTGACAGACACAGCAAACCTTCTTGCCACAGCTCGCATTGATGTGCCATCCTGGATGAGCTGCACTACCTGAGCCATTTTTGTGGGTTGTAGACTCCGTCTCATGCTACCACTAGAGTGAAAGCACCGCCAGCATTCAAAAAATGACCAAAACATCAGCCAGGAAGCATAGGAACTGATAAGTGGTCTGTGGTCACCACCTGCAGAACCACTCCTTTATTGGGGGGTGTCTTGCTAATTGCCTATAATTTCCACCTGTTGTCTATCCCATTTGCACAACAGCATGTGGAATTGATTGTCACTCAGTGTTGCTTCCTAAGTGGACAGTTTGATTTCACAGAAGTGTGATTGACTTGGAGTTACATTGTGTTGTTTAAGTGTTCCCTTTATTTTTTTGAGCAGTGTATATATGAGGGGTCTGCCTAACAACCCAGGCAGAAGGTCAGGAGAATTTAGTTTGCAAGCCCTCTAATTATAACCCTGTAACTTTCTAAAACACCATAAAACCTGTATATGGGTGTACTGTGGTACTCGGGAAACTTTGCTGAACACAAACCGTAAAATGTATCGTAACAATATCATCAGTGAAAGTGCTGTTTGTGTGTGAAAAATGCAAAAAAACAAATATGAACGCAAACGTAAGGCCAGGTTTGCAACTAAGTGACTACTAAAAAAGACTGGCTATACCCCATTTTTAATATCCTTGGTTGTCTACTTTTGCAAATGGTATGCCATAATGTAGTAATCTTCATTCCTGGGCTGTCATATGGTCTCAAAGGCAACATAGGCCCAGCAAACCAATCTGGCAAATCTCAATGTGTAAAAACTAAAATGAAGAAAACGACCTATATATGACCCTGTAAGTTTCCATAACCCTATACAACCTGTGCACGGGGATACTGTTACACTTGTGAGACATTGCTGAACACAATTACGTGTTTTTATTGCAGTAAAAGCTAACAGTATTATGCCATTCACAGTTAAAATGCTATGCAGACCTAAAAAAAAAAAAAAAACAATTCTTAATTTTGTACATTTTTTTTTTTATATTTTATTCATACTAAATTATGTTTCATATATAAATATTTGATGTGAAATGAAAGCCCTGTTTCTCCTGAACAAAGTGATATATAATAAGTGTGGGTGCACTTAATATGATAGAGGTAAATATTGGTTGAACAGACATTTAGTCAAATTTTTTTATTTTGATCAGAGCTTATAATAAAAAAAATACCTTTAACCCCTTAAGGACCAAACTTCTGTAATAAAAGGGAATCATGACATGTCACACATGTCATATGTCCTTAAGGGGTTAAAGAACCTAAAAGCTTCTCAGCTTCATAGAACACTACAAGCACCATACCCACTACAGAGCGCTATATTTGTTTTGATGCCAGGCCTATCCTTCTAAAGGACCTTTTTGCCCCTAGTGGTCAGGTCCTGTATAGAGATTGGAACTATCCAGCTCACACTGCGAGAGCTAGTTCCTATCCTTCTAAAGGACCTATTGCTCCATAGTGTTCAGGTCCCCTTAAATAGTGAGAAATCTATTTCCCATCCGGCATAAGGACCTTTGTACCTCCATCTAGCCATGGTCCATTACAAGGATAGGAACTAGCCAGTTCTCAGTGAGAAATCTATTTCCCATCCAGCATAAGGACCTTTGTACCTCCCCATCTAGCCATGGTCCATTACAAGGATAGGAACTAGACAGTCCACAGTGCGAAATCTAGTTCCTATCCAGCAAAAGGACTTTTAGAGCTTTAACTCACACAGGTCCCTTACAGGGATATGTACAACAAATTATCCATTTACACCACACCAGTGTATAACAAGGATAAAGCTACTTAGCTTGAAATTGCAGCTTCCCAAGGTCACTTCCCTGTTGGTGACCTCATACAAATATGATGCAATATAAAAATTGGGATACAGCTGAGTATCCAAGAAAGAAAAAGATAAATAATAGTGCAACACTGTTAAAAGTCAAAGAGTGGTGCCCCCACTAATTGTGGAATTTACAGACTCCAAATGTTTAAGGCGCCTTAAGGTTGCCTTCCCTCTGTGGGAGGTCAGGATTCTCTGTATGTTGATCGTACTCCGAGCAGCAATCAGGTAGTAGGTATAAAGAATTCATTAACTCCAAATGTGTTAAAAAGATATAAAAACAAATAGGTCACTGGCCATGCGTTTCGTTTCAAAGAAACTTCCCCAGGGACCATAGTAAAAACAATTACAAATAAAACACTCCAGAACAATCAAATGTCCTACCCACTCCCTGTTCTCATTTCTTTATATAGGGATGTTCATGATGTCCTCCGGTGTGTATTGGGGGCGTTGCTCACTTCCCTACCAATTGCTCTAAAGTGTACAGCACAGTGTGTTTACCTTAGTTTTTACTGCTCGGAACAGCATAAAATACATTCTAAATTAAACACTATACAATTAAGCACGTTTAAAATGTGAATATTTTACACAGTGCCTGTAGGGAGGCTGTATAAAATCCCAGCCAGGGGACATCTGGCTTGGGCTGCATAAACTGAAACAAAAATTATTTAAGCCTAAATTACATAAATTAGCAGTGAGACATGGGGCATAATCTACCCACCAAAAGCACTTCAATAAACTAGAGTTGTTTTGTGATTAGAGTGTCCCCTTAAATAAAAAAAATAAATTAAATTTATATATATATATATATATATATATATATATATATATATATATATAAATAAATGTTCTAAGCACAGATGTAGAGAAGAAGTTGGGTGGGTTACTCCTTTGCAGTTTTTTTGCCATGGCTAAACTTCTGTGCCAGAATATCATACAATTGTATGATGACTGAAATCTGTTGATCTAATGACTATTTGAGAACAAGTTATGCTGTTTCAAGTTCAGTGACCTACACCAATTGGAGAAATAAAGTCCAGTCAAGCTGGTCAAAGACCCAGTTGTGGATCTAAACGTTGTGGTGTTCACCTTGTTCCAATAAATGTGCCTATGCATTGGAGAGCCTGGACCTTTCTTCAATTGGTATTTAAACTGAATAGGGCTGGTGCTGGCCCTTGGTCTGGTGGCACGCATATTTGGCTCATGTGATTGAGTGCAGTTCCTTTTTTTCTTCTTGTGACATACATGCAATACAGTAGAATTATACACACATTTTATGGTATCCTTTAATTAACATTGCAATTCGTTACAAAAGTTTGTACTCATACAAAAGGAACGGTTACTCCAAAAGTAACTGTAGTTTCTAATAACTGCTATTTGTTTGTTTTTTGCATCACACAAGAAAGTTCTGACATACCCTGGTACACAATGCAAATTCCAAATTTGCTATATTATTCCCTGTGTGAAACCTGTGACCATATGAGCTTGTACTCATTTAGATTTCTTTGTACAGAAAAGGCAAATGTGATTTTACATTCTGTATATATCACATAGAGAAATAGCTGTAAATCAGTGGATCTAGACAAGGGTTCAACAGGCCAAATAGGTAGAAGAAGTGGTTAATTGGATCGGATACTTTCGTCATCATCTCCGGCTCAAACCAGTACCAAATTCCGAGAACATAGTACGGAGTCCAACAAACAATGAACAAAGATGCAAACGCCACAGTCATCTTTAAGGTCTTTAGACGAGCTTGAGGAATGTTATTCTTTGTTCGATTCAGTTCTAATTCTAACACAAAGCAAAAAGAACATTAATATTTGGTATATATGGATATCTCATTGAAAAATGTAACCTTTAAATAAAACTTCAAAATATTTTATCCAGCACTCAAAGGGTTAGAAAATAATCAGAAAAACTCACCGAGTGTCAGCCCTGCCCATTTTGCCCTATGGCCAATTCCCAATTCCCACATGCCACCCCTTAACACTTATGGGGACATACATAAAGACACTTACAGTTAGATACCTACAGACACATACACAAACAAGCATATGCAGATATAGGTATACACAGACCGATACACACAGGCATTCAGATACAAATACCAGCTATACACTGCGTGCAGAATTATTAGGCAAATGAGTATTTTGACCACATCATCCTCTTTAGGCATGTTGTCTTACTCCAAGCTGTATAGGCTCGAAAGCCTACTACCAATTAAGCATATTAGGTGATGTGCATCTCTGTAATGAGAAGGGGTGTGGTCTAATGACATCAACACCCTATATCAGGTGTGCATAATTATTAGGCAACCTCCTTTCCTTTGGCAAAATGGGTCAAAAGAAGGACTTGACAGGCTCAGAAAAGTTAAAAATAGTGAGATATCTTGCAGAGGGATGCAGCACTCTTAAAATTACAAAGCTTCTGAAGCGTGATCATCGAACAATCAAGCGTTTCATTCAAAATAGTCAACAGGGTCGCAAGAAGCGTGTGGAGAAACCAAGGCGCAAAATAACTGCCCATGAACTGAGAAAAGTCAAGCGTGCAGCTGTCAAGATGCCACTTGCCACCAGTCTGGCCATATTTCAGAGCTGCAACATCACTGGAGTGCCCGAAAGCACAAGGTGTGCAATACTCAGAGACATGGCCAAGGTAAGAAAGGCTGAAAGACGACCACCACTGAACAAGACACACAAGCTGAAACGTCAAGACTGGGCCAAGAAATATCTCAAGACTGATTTTTCTAAGGTTTTATGGACTGATGAAATGAGAGTGAGTCTTGATGGGCCAGATGGATGGATTGGTAAAGGGCAGAGAGCTCCAGTCCGACTCAGACGCCAGCAAGGTGGAGGTGGAGTACTGGTTTGGGCTGGTATCATCAAAGATGAGCTTGTGGGGCCTTTTCGGGTTGAGGATGGAGTCAAGCTCAACTCACAGTTTCTGGAAGACACCTTCTTCAAGCAGTGGTACAGGAAGAAGTCTGCATCCTTCAAGAAAAACATGATTTTCATGCAGGACAATGCTCCATCACACGCGTCCAAGTACTCCACAGCGTGGCTGGCAAGAAAGGGTATAAAAGAAGAAAATCTAATGACATGGCCTCCTTGTTCACCTGATCTGAACCCCATTGAGAACCTGTGGTCCATCATCAAATGTGAGATTTACAAGGAGGGAAAACAGTACACCTCTCTGAACAGTGTCTGGGAGGCTGTGGTTGCTGCTGCACGCAATGTTGATGGTGAACAGATCAAAACACTGACAGAATCCATGGATGGAGGCTTTTGAGTGTCCTTGCAAAGAAAGGTGGCTATATTGGTCACTGATTTGTTTTTGTTATGTTTTTGAATGTCAGAAATGTATATTTGTGAATGTTGAGATGTTATATTGGTTTCACTGGTAAAAATAAATAATTGAAATGGGTATATATTTGTTTTTTGTTAAGTTGCCTAATAATTATGCACAGTAATAGTCACCTGCACACACAGATATCCCCCTAAAATAGCTATAACTAAAAACAAACTAAAAACTACTTCCAAAAATATTCAGCTTTGATATTAATGAGTTTTTTGGGTTCATTGAGAACATGGTTGTTGTTCAATAATAAAATTAATCCTCAAAAATACAACTTGCCTAATAATTCTGCACTCCCTGTACAGGCATACATACACACATTTTATAGTGTGTATGCTTGTGTATTTGTTTCCAGTTTCACTACTTGCATGTCCTCTTTGTAGAGGAAGAGAGGGGGAAGATTGGTAGTGGCTGGTTACATTTTGAATGGCTGAATCCAAAAGCCTTTCCCTTTATAATATACAGAGGAAGAGGAGGCACTGACCGTCAACCCTGCACTCCTAGCCCCAGAATCCTTGTGCTATTGTTGCCATGCTGCTTTTCCCGGCCAATTCTCCTTGAGGAGTCTTGGCCTGAATCAAAAGCAGTATGTTGATAGACACCAATAAGCTGCTTTTGCTCTTGGACTGACTAAACAGTACTAGGAGAAAGAACAGTATGTCAACAAGAGAGATTTGCTGCCTGGGCTAGTAGATTTGGACTGCAACATTCCCCAAAATGTTCTATACCCGTTTGTGACCGTTGGCTACATTCACTACACTACATTCCTTCTGGATGCTCAGTTACTTGTTAGTATCATTGTATTGATAGTTCACAAAAATTCTGCTATTGGTTATAAGTGCTTTAGTGCTTAATGTTAAATATGAACCTGTCAAGAGATTGTAGATACAAATATGCTATAATTCTATACAGTGATGCAACATATGTACTCACTTTTGCCATCTTGGTGTAGCACTTGAGTCATTGTGAGGATGATAATGGAGTTACATACCAACATGAGGAGTAGAGGAATTATGAATAGGCAGCCAAAAGTGAACAAGTTATATAAAGTTTGTTGCCACCACTTTGGGAAACTTCCATGTGTGACACACTGAGAAAAGGATCCCCCGGCACTGGAACTGTCCTCGATGGAGATCACCCTGAAAATAAACAACTGAGCTTGGGAGTTATCAGGCAGATGCATTTTTATGTGAGGTTACAACTGGTTAACAAGCATTTTTATGGAAATGAGAAATTCTAAAATATATGTTTTAGGGGTGAAGGAATTTCCATTTATAATTCTCAGTACATGTGGGACAAGCAATATTGTACAATTAAAGCTGTAAAGAATCAAAAAGGGCACTATAAACACCATAACCATTACAGCTTATAGTTCTCAGCCTATCACTGCTGTCCAAGGTTGGTCAACTTTGGACGTTTAACCCCTTAATGGCATCCTATGACCAGATTGGCAATCTAAAACACAGCCTGCAGTGGGTGGTCAGGCAATCACCCATGCTATAAAGAAAAAAAAATACGAATGCCCAAAAGGATAAAAGTATAAATAGAGCCTGTCTTGTTCTTGCCCTGGTGCATAATAGCCAAAGTAAAGATACCAGGAAAGAGCACACTCAAGGTCATGCAAAGCAACTCTTCAATCTTTATTTTCAAATACTAAACAGTCTCATAGTTTCAGTATCATGCTGGACTTTTTTTTTTTTTTTTTAAAGTTCTTGAAAAAAGTTCAGCACGGGACTGAAATGTTGACACGGTTAAGCATTTCAAAAAGATTGAAGACTTGCATTGAATTACCTCTTTCCTGGTTATATATAAAAACAAAACAAAAACATGCATACATACTTATGTTTACATTGCACAGGCCACTAGAGGGCTTATGGAATTGAGACAGACTTTTGGTCTGTTATCTGACACTGGACGTCCTCCCGGACCTCCAGCGTGAGATTTTCCCTATAGGAAATCATTGAATAATGCTTTCCTATGGGGAGGTCTAATGCGCACACGGCCATTGCAGCGCATGCGCATTAGGTCTCGCCACTGGCTGTAGTTGGCGCGGAGGAGTGTGGCCGGAGCCTCAACCAGCGCCGAGGGACATCGGCACTGGATTCAGGTGAGTGGCTGAAGGGGGACACTCCAGGAGCCTATAGTGCCAGGAAAACGGGTTTACTTGGAGTCAAAGGGGAAACCACTCCGCCAGAGAAGAGGGAGTAGCATCCCTATAAATATCCTATCAAGCCTACATATTGAGCCTAGTGTGACTGGCTCTCATTTTGTCAGTACACAACTGTAAAAATATATATCACAGTTATATGTGTAGACAATATTGCAAGATTTGGTCTCTGCGGTTTGTTTCCCCCCGGTTTCTGTTGGTTTTGGTTAACCCCTTAACGACGAGTGACGGACAAGGTCCGTCACTCAGGGGAAACCCTTAACGACGAGTGACGGACCTTGTCCGTCACGCGGTAAAATTAACCCCAGATCGCCGCAATCGCGATAAGCAATTTTTAATTTTTTTTGCATTTTTCTGTATCTTTTAATAACAAATAAGCATGTATATATATATATATATATATATATATATATATATGTTACATCAAATTAAAGCCCTTTCTGTCCTTTAAAAAACGGTATATAATATGCGTCGGTGCAATAAATTAGTCAACGCAAACAGCAAAAAATGCCGTTGTCATTAAGTAAAAGACAAGCTTCCGAAGCTCTGTCCTTAAAGCGGCACTGTCATGCCGAATCCCGTTTTTTTTTTAACCCCCCTCCCGCCTCCACTACATCCAATCGACCCCCTAGTCACCCCCAAATGCCCCTAATCCCCCCACATTACCTCTTTTTAATTCTTTATCTTCTGCCCCGATCTTTATTCAGGGCGCCGCCATCTTTGTGTGGGTAGGTGAAGTCCCTGTGGGACACGTCATCTACCCACACTAGACAGACTGTGAGATTCCCGCACATGCCCAGTGAAACACCTGGACATGCGAACGGGAATTTCACCTATTCATTCATTCATCAGACAGACGAATGAATGAATAGAAAAAATCAGATGAACAAACTAACACTGTGTATCAGTGTTAGTTTGTTCGTTCAGTTTATTACAAGGAGGGAGCTACCGGCGTGCAGCTCCCTCCTTGTAATATGTAACTATAGAAGCGGCAGGGAGCAGTGCTCCTCGCCACTTCCTAAGCCCCCCATGTCCCCCCCTCACTCTATGGGGGTCAATATGACCCCCATAATAGCACAAGGGAGATTAAAATCTCCCCAATACCCCTACTGCTATACCGCGAGTAGGGGCATGTCCACTAAACAGTGAGCAGCCTGTGGCTGCTCACTGTAAAAAAAAAAAAAAATGGTAATAAGGGGGGGACCTACTGTTCCCCCCCCCCCCGGCCCCCACCCCTGCGCGGTGGGTGGGGGCCCTAATAAAACAATAAGGGGGGGGGACCTATTGTCCTCCCCCCTAGCCCCCACCCCTGCGCGGTGGGTGGGGGCCCTAAATGAACCCCCCTCCCCATCAAGGTGACTAGGGGTCCCAAGCCCCTAGTCACCCCCCACCCAAAACATTCTATCCCCTACCTACCCCCCTCACCCTAAAAATAGTGAGGGGGGAATAAAATAACTAACCTGTAAAAAAAAAAAAAATTAAACTTGCCATTTGACCTTCTGTCCTCCCCCCCGGCCCCCACCCCTGAGCGGTGGGTGGGGGCCCTAATAAAACAATAAGGGGGGGGGACCTATTGTCCTCCCCCCCGGCCCCCACCCCTGCGCGGTGGGTGGGGGCCCTAATAAAACAATAAGGGGGGGGGGACTGACTGTCCTCCCCCCCTGGCCCCCACCCCTGAGCGGTGGGTGGGGGCCCTAATAAAACAAGGGGGGGGGACCTACTGTCCTCCCCCCCTGGCCCCCACCCCTGCGCGGTGGGTGGGGGCCCTAATAAAACAATAAGGGGGGGGACCTACTGTCCTCCCCCCTGGCCCCCACCCCTGCGCGGTGGGTGGGGGCCCTAATAAAACAATAAGGGGGGGGACCTACTGTCCTCCCCCCTGGCCCCCACCCCTGCGCGGTGGGTGGGGGCCCTAATAAAACAATAAGGGGGGGGGACCTACTGTCCTCCCCCCCTGGCCCCCACCCCTGAGCGGTGGGTGGGGGCCCTAATAAAACAATAAGGGGGGGGGAACCTACTGTCCTCCCCCCCTGGCCCCCACCCCTGAGCGGTGGGTGGGGGCCCTAATAAAACAATAAGGGGGGGGACCTACTGTCCTCCCCCCCTGGCCCCCACCCCTGTGCGGTGGGTGGGGGCCCTAATAAAACAATAAGGGGGGGGGGACCTACTGTCCTCCCCCCCTGGCCCCCACCCCTGAGCGGTGGGTGGGGGCCCTAATAAAACAATAAGGGGGGGACAACCTACTGTCCTCCCCCCCTGGCCCCCACCCCTGAGAGGTGGGTGGGGGCCCTAATAAAACAATAAGG
The DNA here is from genome assembly GCF_036172605.1 of Pelobates fuscus. Taxonomy (NCBI): domain Eukaryota; kingdom Metazoa; phylum Chordata; class Amphibia; order Anura; family Pelobatidae; genus Pelobates; species Pelobates fuscus. The sequence goes on from NC_086322.1 coordinate 216,847,570, forward strand.
GGGGGGACCTACTGTCCTCCCCCCCTGGCCCCCACCCTTGCGCGGTGGGTGGGGGCCCTAAATGACCCCCCCCCATCAAGGTGACTAGGGGTCCCAAGCCCCTAGTCACCCCCCACCCAAAACATTATATCCCCTACCTACCCCCCTCACCCTAAAAATAGTGAGGGGGGAATAAAATAACTAACCTGTAAAAAAAAAAAAAAACTTACCATTTGACGTCTTCTTTTTTCTAAATTCTTCTTACTTCAGCCCCCCAAAAGGCCAAATAAAAATCCATAAACCCGTCGCACTTTAAAAAAAAAACCAAAAAAAAAACCGAGCGCAAACAAAAATTAATCCATCTTCACCCATGGAGGGCACGCCGCGTACTGAGCTCCGCAGGGCGGGTCAAGGCTTATAAAGCCTTGCCCCGCCCTGCAATTAGGCTTAGAACACAATGATTGGTTGGTTTAAGCCAATCAGAGTGCTCTGTGTCATTTTACACAGCGTGGGAAAATTCAAAAGAACTTTCCCACGCTGTGTAAAATGACAGATCACTGTGATTGGATGGTTTTCAAGCCATCCAATCACAGTGCTCTGTGTCATTTTACACAGCGTGGGAAAATTCAAAAGAACTTTCCCACGCTTGTAAAATGACACAGAGCAGTGTGATTGGATGGATTTCAAGCCATCCAATCACAGTGCTCTGTGTCATTTTACACAGCGTGGGAAAATTGAACTTTCCCACGCTGTGTAAAATGACACAGAGCACTATGATTGGATGGTTTGAAATCCATCCAATCACAGTGCTCTGTGTCATTTTACAAGCGTGGGAAAGTTCTTTGGAATTTTCCCACGCTTGTAAAATGACACAGAGCACTGTGATTGGATGGTTTGAAAACCATCCAATCACAGTGATCTGTCATTTTACACAGCGTGGGAAAGTTCTTTTGAATTTTCCCACGCTGTGTAAAATGACACAGAGCACTCTGATTGGCTTAAACCAACCAATCATTGTGTTCTAAGCCTAATTGCAGGGCGGGGCAAGGCTTTATAAGCCGTGACCCGCCCTGCGGAGCTCAGTACGCGGCGTGCCCTCCATGGGTGAAGATGGATTAATTTTTGTTTGCGCTCGTTTTTTTTTTTTTTTTAAAGTGCGATGGGTTTATGGATTTTTATTTGGCCTTTTGGGGGGCTGAAGTAAGAAGAATTTAGAAAAAAGACGTCAAATGGCAAGTTTAATTTTTTTTTTTTTACAGGTTAGTTATTTTATTCCCCCCTCACTATTTTTAGGGTGAGGGGGGTAGGTAGGGGATAGAATGTTTTGGGTGGGGGGTGACTAGGGGCTTGGGACCCCTAGTCACCTTGATGGGGAGGGGGGTTCATTTAGGGCCCCCACCCACCGCGCAGGGGTGGGGGCTAGGGGGGAGGACAGTAGGTCCCCCCCCTTATTGTTTTATTAGGGCCCCCACCCACCGCGCAGGGGTGGGGGCCAGGGGGGAGGACAATAGGTCCCCCCCCTTATTGTTTTTATTAGGGCCCCCACCCACCGCGCAGGGGTTGGGGCCGGGGGGAGGACAGTAGGTCCCCCCCCCCTTATTGTTTTATTAGGGCCCCCACCCACCGCGCAGGGGTGGGGGCCGGGGGGGAGGACAGTAGGTCCCCCCCCCCTTATTGTTTTATTAGGGCACCCACCCACCGCGCATGGGTGGGGGCCAGGAGGGAAGACAGTAGCCTCCCCCCCCCCCAATCTTTAACCCCCGCGCAGGGGAGGGGGGTGTTTATTAGTTTATTTTTTTGTTTTTTGTTTTTTACAGTGAGCAGCCACAGGCTGCTCACTGCTTACTAGACATGCCCCTACTCGCGGTATAGCGAGTAGGGGCATATTATTTACTAATACTAAGTAATCTTTACTTAGTATTAGTAAAGTTGGCTGAAAGACCAATTTAGGTCTTTCAGCCTTTTAGTAGATAGCTCCCTGATACCGTGGGAATTAGGGAGTTATCTACTAAGCGGCTGCAAGATGCAGCCGCGGCAATGAATAGGATCGGAGTTTCATTCATTAGAATGAAATTCCGATACAAACAAAGTACCGAATTGCATCCTAACACCAATGGAGAAACAGTGCTCATTCTGTTAGGATGCAATTCGGCAGTTTTGCCGGCGTTCTGTCTAAGTGACAGGACGTTCGGCAATACTGACAGGAAGCATTGTGGGAACAGGGAGGAAAGCTAGGGATCATGGGAAAATTGCTCTGACCAGCGGAAATGAAGCACACTTTGCTCCTCCGCTGGTCAGAGCTGGTCAAGCGGAGGAATCCCATAAGACAAAGAGTCCCTACTTTGTCTTATGGTTTTAAAGAAAACTAAAGAAGACAGGAAGAAAAGAAGAACAGATCCTGAGAGAGGGGGAGAAGAGGAAGAGATTGAGGAAAGGTAAGTTCGGCATGACAGTGCCGCTTTAAGGACTGAGGCAGTTGTACAAGTTGTGATCAAAACATAAACAAAACCTTGAATGTGTGCTATATGTCTGTTAAGACGTAATTCACATCTTTCATATTATGTGCACCCACACTTATATATCATTTTGTTCAGGAGAAACAGGGCTTTGATGTCACATCAAATATTTGTATATTAAACATAATTTAATATATATATAAAATATAAAAAAAATTGAGAAAGAAATTGTATTTTTTTTTTAGTTCTGCATGACATTTTAACTGTGAATGTCACAATACGGTTAGCTGTTACTGCAATAAAGTACACATATTTGTGTTCAGCGATGTCTCACGAATAAAACAGTACCCCCACTGTAAAGTTGTATGGTGTTTTGGAAAGTTACAGGGTAAAATATAGCACATTACATGTTTAAGTTTATACACATTGAAATTTGCCAGACTGGTTATGTTGCCTTTGAGAGCGTATGGTAGCCCAGCAATGAAAATTACCCCCACGATGGCATACCATTTGTAGAAATAAACAACATGGGGTATGTCCAGTCTTTTTTAGTAGCCACTTTGTCACAAACACTGGCCAAAGTTGGCGTTCAATTTAGTTTTTTTTTTTCATTTTTCACACACACACCAAATATGAATGCTAACTTTGGCCAGTGTTTTAAAAAAAAAAAATGTAAATACGTAAAAAAAATAAAATTAAAAAAAGAATTAAAAAATATATAGATGTGTGTTATTTCGTTCTAACTGTATTGTGATAATAATATATATATTTATATCAAAATACACGTAGAACAAAATAATATATATATATACATAAATATATACGTATATATCACTATATATAAATAAAAATATTAGAAAAAAAAAATATATATATACACATATATTAATTCTACACATATATTTATGTAATATTTTTACATAATTAGGTATCCTAATTAATTACAATTATAGCGGGAACTGCATGACAGCCCGAAAGTATAGGGAATTTAATTTGCTAGCACTATTTTTAACCCTATAACTTTCCAAGACACCATAAAACCTGTACATGGGGGGTACTGTTTTACTCGGGAGACTTCGCTGAACACAAATATTCATGTTTCAAAACAGTAAAATGTATTACAACGATGATATCGCCAGTAAAAGTGACGTTTTTTGCATTTTTCACACACAAACAGCACTTACACGGACGATATTATTGCTGCAATACTTTTTACTGTTTTGAAACACAAATATTTGTGTTCAGTGAAGTCTCCCGAGTACAACAGTACCCCTCATGTACAGGTTTTATGGTGTTTTCAAAAGTTACAGCGTCAAATATAAGGCTTGTGTTTCATTTTTTTCACATTAAAATTCGCCAGATTGCTTACGTTGCCTTTGTGACCCTATCGTAGCCCAAGAATGAAAATTACCCCTATGATGGCATACCATTTGCAATAGTAGACAACCCAAGGTATTGCAAATGGGGTATGTCCAGTCTTTTTTAGTAGCCACTTAGTCACAAACACTGGCCAAATTGGCGTTTTTTGCATTTTTCACACACAAACAAATACTAACGCTAACTTTGGCCAGTGTTTGTGACCAAATGGCTACTAAAGACTGGACATACCTCATTTGCAATACCTTGGGTTGTCTACTATTGCAAATGGTATGCCATTATGGGTGTAAATTTAATTCCTGGGCTACTATACAGTTTTAAAGGCAACGTAACCAATCTGGCGAATTTCAATTTCAAATGTAACGTGCTATATTTGACCCTGTAACTTCCCAAAACACCATAAAACCTGTACATAGGGGGTACTGTTTTACACATGAGACTTTGCTGAATACAAATATGTGTATTTTATTGCAGTAAAAGCAAACAGTATTATGACATTGACAGTTAAAATGTAATGTAGAACTAAACAAAATAACAACATTTCTTATTTGCTCCCATTTTTTTCATATTAAATTATGTTTCATAGCTTAATATTTCATATTAAATGAAAGCCATGTTTCCCCTGAATAAAATGATATATAATAAGGGGGGGTGCATTTAATATGAAAGAGGTGAATTACGGTTGGACAGACATATAGCGCAAATGCCAGGTTTTGTTTACGTTTTGTTTTGATCACAACTTGTACATTTGGCTGCGGGCTTAAGGGGTTAAATTAAATGTTATCACTGTTTATATTGTATAAGCGGATATTGTAAAAACAGACAACAGATGTCAATCTGGAAAGTTAGTTAAACATTTCAATTCCATTATGGTTCACAGTTCCTGGTTTATCGAATAGACCCTTAAGTAAACCCAGTCTATGAAACTAAAAGGTTTCTGTGAAATAGCTTTTATACCTTATTTTGAAAACATTAAACTTGCTATTGATAAAGAAATGCAAATGATTGATATTACCTGTGGTGCTGCAAAGAGGATGCTAATAATCCATACCAAGTACAACATGGATTTTCCAAGGCTGGAATTTTTCTTCATCTTTAAAGGCATAGTTACAGCAATACAGCGATCGAGGCTGATAACTACCACTATAAAGGCAGCTGCATACATGGTAAAAAGTTTGAGGAAACTGAGAACCTTACATAGAACATCCCCAGCATGCCATTGCACAGTCAGGTTCCAAGCCCCATCCAAAGGCATAACCACAAGTGTCTCTAGCAAGTTAGCCAGCATTAAGTTTTTCAGGAGTACGTGCATTCTTGATAGGGTTTTCTTATTTCTCCCTTTTTGGCTTCTTTGTAGCCTCAACAAGAAAGATCCATTTAGAGCTGCAGATGCAAAAAACAGCAAAAACGTTATACTGACTCTTATTTTGCCAGATACAGTTAAGGAAGGGATATCTGGAGTTCCAATGGACATGATTAGGCTGTTATTGGTCACAATGCAAGCATTGGTGCCATGTATTGTTTGCCATAAACCATCCATTGTAGCTTAATTTTAGTAGTTGATCCCCGTCTACAATATAGAATAATGTGTAAGTTTAAAGACACGTAGCCCTCTACACAGCATTTCTAAAAAAATGTTTTACGTCATGTTCTTGAGCCTTGCATGGGATGCATCTAAAAGATAAAGATAATCTTATGTCAAGGTAACTTTTCCATCTGTGTAGTCAATTATGTGCATTCAGATTGAGGCTCATGGTCAAATATAATCTCTGTACCAGGTTCAGCAGGATGACAAGGCACAATTCAATGTGAATGAAATACCATTATACAGACCAAGATGGAACATTCATAGTACACTGTGTTCAAAGTCAATGATAAAGCTTGTCATTTTCGGTTTATTAGCTATGTGGATATAACTAGCTTTTAAATTAAAAGGATCTATTAAAGAAACATTATCTTTTAACGTCATAATGAAATGAATCAGAATACATTCAGAAAGTCTGTGTGTTATTTTGGTGATTAGCCCCATAAGAACCAATAATAATGAACAAAGTCTTTATGGATCATAATACAAAAGGTGAATGCCCTACTCAGGAGAAAAAAACAAAAACAAACAAAACACAAATGAACAATAAAAAGCAGCAGAACCTCAGGGATGCCACCCTCCTGCACACAATGGTATGTTTGAGGAAAGTGGATAAAAACAAACAGTATGATGTGTGTATGCATGTGTCAGTGTCCCTATATTTATGTGTGTCAGTGTGTGAGCACAGCAATATACACATTGACACAAAGTGTCGAAATGTTGATTGATTTTCTTTGTAAACAAATGTAATTTAACATACTAGACACCAGTGTGTTCCTTTGCAAGTCCTGAGTATGCACCCTTTATTATATTTTTATCTGTGTAAGTATGCATGTGGCAGTGTATGCTTAATGTTCATATATTCCAGGATTTAAAACATCACTACATACATACTACATACCTTAGCAAACAAACTCTAAAAGTAAAGTATGTACAAACACCACGTTATTCAAGCAATAATACTACACACAAATGTACACCTGCATTTATACACAAACACCGCATAAAACACACTCCTGCATTTAAAAATGCAAATACTGCATTCGAAGACCCCTGCATCCAAACGCAAACATTACATTGAAGTACACCACTGCAATCCAATAGCACATACAAATACACCAGCATACATAAGCCAGACAAACATGCTTACATTCAAGCGCTCAAACTTCTCACAAATCCAACGCTGCAATGATTGCTAAGTGGTAGATCCTCAGCTGGCATAACATAATGGGAAATATGTAAAACAACACAAAAAGGGTGTATACGCGCTTTGGGCATTTCCAGTGAACACAGTGAATTTTTTTACAAATAGCATGAAGCACCCAAATAGACAAATATTTACTTTATAAATATAAAAAGTGCAAGATATTTAATGAGATTTTTTACATCTCCATTTTCGTGCACACTTTATCGGACAATTCACAGAAAACCTCCAAATTCCTAAAAATATGAACAACAGAAACACAAAGTAGTACACATTTAAAAGACAAATGGTTAAGACAAAAACAAAATAACCAATTACGTGGTATAAAGCAGTGTCCAGGCTCCATATCAATTGCCCAATATTGCCCCTTTCACAGGCTATGGATAGAGATATAAAAAAAAAACCTTGACCTCCATTCTCTACTCTATTTTCTATTTTTATCTGCATAGGCCTACTTGTTGTCGTATGTCCCTCTGGACCGGTGGGGGATATCCCAGTCCCCACTGGGGGAACCAACCTCTCTGTACTAGCAGAATGTCCCACCGAACTGGCGACTGCGTGCAGAGCCTAAGATGGCCGCCAAGACGCAACTTCCACAGGAAACCGGACTTGGAAAGTATACTTTGAAGTTCGATTTGATCAGCTCTGCTTAAACTGCTGGGGACTCATTCATAGCCGATCTCAAATACTCACCTCACAAGCTTTGCCAATCCGCAGAGCTCCTGTATCAGATCACCCATCTTGCACTAGAGTGGGGGCCCACGCAGAGCATCAGTCTGGCTCCCCACGGACCTGAAAGGTTTCCTGGCACACAATGCACCCTCAGGCCCACGACCTTGCCAAATGGAGATGAAGGGACCTTGGACTTGTAACACGGGTTCCCCCCTATGTTCCGTGCACAGGAGTGTGAACATTTCTTGTGCAGCGCTACTATGGTTTGGCTTCATGAAGTCTGGTTCTACCTACAGCCCTGCTTGACAGTGAAAGCCTACCGGTGTGAAGATTACCATTCTCAGGTGGCCTGTCTGCGTCATTGGATGAACAGTTACCCTGCAAATTATTCACCTGTTCATAGTACAGGGACCTTCTTGTCATGTATTCATCTACACATAAAAATGTGGTTAATACCATTTATTGCCCTGACAGGAAAACTTGTGCCGAGCAGCAATCATGCACATGGAAACCTGGTAATTACTTTTGGGGTCAAATTGGATCCACAGGAGGGGTATTTAAACACAATTCTCCTCTTGCTCATTGCCCTGTCATGGTTTCATGCCTATAATTATCCGAGAGTGTGTTCCTGATCTTTATTTTCTGGTATCTGACTTTGGCTTTTTGACTTCGGTGATATCTGGTATCCTTGACTTTTGGCTTTCCCTCATCTTTGTGTCTGATTCTGTGTCCCTGACCTCGGCAAGTATTTTGACTATTCTTGGAGATGTTAAGTCTGGACATTCTTTTGTACTTAAGGTATCTCTTTTCTTTAGTACTTGCATCAGTCCATCCTTGCAAGCTCATTGTCTTGCTGTTCTTTGATCCTGGCCTCACCTTTGCACCCATATCCAGGATGTTGCTAAAACCGTTTGATTCCACCTTAAAAACCCTGACCATATCCGCCCCTTTCTTATGCAAAATGCTCCAGAGGAGCTTGTTAAGGCTCTGGTAATCGCTCGCATGGATTACTGTAATTCTCTCCTAGTTCGTCTCCCCAGAAGCCAAACTGCCCTGCTACAATCTAATGAATGTCGTCGCCAGGTTAATCTTTTTTACCCGATGCTCTTCCCACACCTCACCACTCTATCAATCTTTACACTGGCTTTCTGTACCCTTTAGGTGTCAATTAAAATACTAACCCTTGCCTATACATCTCTAAATTCTTGCCCCCGGTACTTCTCTTCACTGATTTGTAGATATGTCCCTTATTGGTCTCTTTGTTCTGCAGGTGACATTTCCTTGTTCGCTGCTTTCAGGACTTTTCACAGGCGGCTTCTTTGCTTTGGAATAGCCTGCCTACCCCCAGACTCTTCCTTCATTTTCAATCACTTAAAAAGTCCCTCAAAACCCATCTGTTCAGAAATGCTAATGGCCTCCAATAGTAACTTCTATGTCTCTTGCCCTCTCCTAAAAAGAGCCACACTCCACTCAGCTACAGTTCTGCTACAGTTACCGGAAAACACAGCAGAAGCCACACAAAGAGAGTCGGACGCAGATCAATTCAAGAATTAAAAGGTCTTTATTGTTACCGATCGGGTCTCAGATAAACTCCTGTTCCAAAAATGTCTAAGCCCAGATTTCAAATGCTTTTTATTAACAATAACTCCTCTCATTCATAGCTCCACTCACACATACCCTTAGACCAATCAGTGAACAGGATATTCAGGATCACCTCATATTGGCAGACTGCATGACTCCTTTTAAGGACAAAGGAATGTGACTACAGTTGATGCACATGCTCAGTACATTGATGACAGTATCTTAGCTACATGTAACTAACTAACAGATACAACAAACACCTGTACTTGTATATGCCACATGGAGATTTCAGGCCTACTAAATTTTGAACCATCTTGAAATCCCATCACATTCCCCCCGTTGATGCTTCTGATACAAAGTTATTCCAGATGCATCACTAATCATAATTTGCCAACATCTTTCAAGTAACCATGAGCCGGGACAGACCTTATAAGCATTCTAACTTAACTCTATTACCTCTCAACACTCATCGACCTGATTATTAATAGTCTCTCTCTAGGCTAGGGGTTCATATTTCCAAACGGCCATTACATGGGCAACTGTCTTCCTCTCTATAGTGCTCTCAATAACACTACGTATAGACCTAACTACTAATGGAATCAGACAGGGCAGGAAGAGGCATAATAAAATAATAAATACCACTCCTCCTACAAATGCCTTAATCCCACCAAGATGCTCATACCAACTCCCAAACCAACTGTTTGGATTATACCCGTTTCAAGTTTGAGTGGGTACGTGCGCCCGTTTAACCATATTGCTAGTAATATCAATCACTGCCTGACCCTCATCATCTATATGCAAACAAAAATTACTAAGGATAAACTTTCCACACACACCTCCTTCTACTGCCTACGTTCAATGATGCTCGCTTCTTTTTATGTTTTACATCATAAACCTTAACTCCCAAGGTCTCTCCCGTTTCAATTGGCAACAAGGAGAAGGATGGTTTAAGCATACCTAGCACACATGCCCCTTCCCAATCTTGTGGTAATTTCGAGTATGCTTTCTTACCACAGATCCAATACAAATTTGCTGGGGCTCTCCAATTAGATGTAGCAGATAGATCAAATAGGGGATTTTATATGGCAAAACAAGAGACATAGAATCTCCAGACAGGTGTTGTATCGACGCAAGGACAGAGGCGGACTGGGACTACCGAACTTATATTTTTACTACCTGGCGGCCCAACTAACACAGATAGCAATGTGGCATTCCCCGCCTAATGTAAGAAGATGGGTAGAAATTGAGTCTATGATGGTAGGCTTTTACGTACCCCAGTTCACAATGTGGTTCCCAAAGGATAGCAGACCGATAATACGAGTGACGTGTCCCGCCTTACTTAATTCAATGCAAATATGGGATAGCTGTAGTACCAGGTATGGACTTGATTCGTCCCCCTCCCCCCTCACTCCAATCTTAAGAAACCGAGACTCCCCCCCCCCCCGGAATGGCTCCTAGAGAATTTTGACACATCGAGAGGACCGGACTGCAACGGATCCATCAGTTATTCCTAAAAGGAAGGATAATCCAATTTACTTAAATCCAACAGGGCAATCACTTGACCCCGGCGGATTTCTTTCGATATATACAAATCCGGGACTTTGCCAGAAAACCACACATAAAAGAAGCAGCCCAGAGGAAGATGACTTTCTATGAGACCATGTGCTTAAACGGAGTGACCCCCAAGGGTCTGATTATGCTCCTATACGCTCACCTCAGCACAGAGAATAAAAAATGGGGAAGACTGATGTACACCGACAAATGGGAATCAGACTCAGGGGAGGTATTAGAAGGGATTGAGTGGCAAGAGATATGGGAAGCTAACACTAACGCTTCCATATGTGTCACATTCCAAGAACAATCGTGGAAAACCATGCTACGCTGGTACACTACACCCATACAACTTTATCATATGCACAAAACAGACACTGACGTATGCTGGAGGGGTTGCGGTGCACGTGGTACTTACTTACACATGTGGTGGGAGTGCCCGAAAATCCAGGACTTCTGGAAATCTGTTGGGGATCTACTGAAACAGACTTTCAATAGGCCCCTGGACCCTTGGGTATATTTGCTTAATAGGTCAGTGGACGGATGGACCAGGAGAGAGCAGAAATTAATACATAAGATAACTCTATGTGCACGCCGAGCGATTGCAACCGCATAGCTTTCGCCAGAGGGCCCAGAATTTCCGGGGGTCGTACCCAGAATAAGGGACTGTAGAATAATGGACAACCTGACAGCAAAGGGACGGTGAAGTTCCAAAAACTGTGGGAACCATGGGACTACAGCGCATTGGGCTCATGTAGCGGCTGACGGGGATTGGTTAGTGAGAGGGGACCCGATGTGACAATAGCGACAACAGAAGCCCCCTATCACCCTTAGGAGCCCCCCTGCCCCCTCCCGAATTTCGGAATGCTGAACCGAACCAAAAATTTTCCCCATGTACATGCCTAATAATCAGTATCTAAGTACCTACACCTAGACACAGATCCTCTACATTCATATTGTGAGTGCCAAATTAGGGTCTGGGATATCTGGTTACCTGTTTTTGTAGTCTTAATACAACTAACACAGCTTGGAATATCCTCACCTTTACCTTCCTGAAAAATTATAAAAATACTGAAACATATAACTAAACACATCATTCTTGTGGTCCTCATCCTACTCTTCGACCGTGCAACGACACCTCAGCTTCCCGCTTGTGAGGGCTGCAAGGATTGTTGTCCTTCTGATCCTCACTTACTTTCATAGAGGTCCCTCTGAGACACTCTGGCTATGACAAGTAGATAGGTGGTCAGGCTTTATTATGGCAGTCAAAACACCTACTTGATGATCTCCGAAGGCTTTTAACCACCATATCCCAACATCCCCTCATATTTTTCCTCACGTCACGTTCAATCTGACTGGGGTATTCGCTTCAACCGGATCTTGCAAGGATTCTCAGGATCTGGAGTAGCTTGTCAGGAATCTGCTGCTGGTTTAACCCTAGAGTGATGAATCCAAGGAGTCACTTCTGCCACCTTTACAGCTTTCCAGAACTCTGAGGCCTATAAGCAGTATGGAGTTTCCACTTGATGCCAAGTACATGAGTCAGTTGTTGTAAACATTGACGGACAAAAGCTGGACCATTATCAGATCCTATAGAACACGGTCCATATCTGTGTATAACGCCCCGTAACAGAAACTGTACAACTTCTCCTGCTTTTTCTGTATGAGTAGGACAGGCCTCTACCCAACCAGAGTAGGTACACACCGCTACCAGCAGGTAACGATACCCTTCGGATTTAGGCATCACCGTGTAATCTATTTGTAAATCTGACATGGGAAGTCCTCCCATATACTGAACTCCAGGTGGTTTGACAGGGTCTTGTCTTGCGTTGTTGCGAGCACACTGAACACATCTTCGGACAATAGCTTGGGAAAGGTTGGATAGTCTTGGAATGTAGAAATGTTTGCTGAAAGATTCTTTCATACTATCTCTTCCTGAATGGGTACCACTGTGGAAGTTCTGAACAATCTCTATGGCCAGAGATGCCGGAATCACTATTCTTCCATCTTCTAGCTGATACCAATTATTCTCCAAGTATTTTCCAGATTCAGTTTCCAACCATTTCTTCTCTTGGGTTTTATACACTGGAGTCCATTGAGACAAGGGTGCAGGTACAAGAGCAGTACATGGCTCACGTGATCTTCTTGTCTTGATTTAGCAGCACATTTTGCAGCATTGTCTGCCATGCGATTTCCTCTCACCACATCACTATCGCCTTTCAGATGTGCTCTGCAATGTATGATACTGCCTCCAATAACTGAAGTATCTCTGCTGCTCCCAAGAATTCTCGCACTTGTCTTCTATTCATGGGTACAGGTATTCGACACACTGATTCTTTACAGGTCCCATTGTTCTTTGACCTTCAGAGATATGGAATCCTAAATACTTGACAGTTGGCTGACACAATTGCGCCTTCTTCCTTGATACCTTGTAACCTGCCCTCCAAAGAATATGGATTAGATCATGGGTTGCTTGTTGGCACATCTCTTTAGCAACTGCGGCTATTAAGAGATCATCCACGTACTGAAGCAATACACATTCACCTGGGATGTATTTGAAGTCTTGCAGATCTTGACTTAATGCAGATTCAAATAGGGTAGGTGAATTCTTGAACCCTTGTGGTAACCTGGTCCAAGTCATCTGACGTTTTGATCCCGTAACAGCATCTTCCCATTGAAAAGCAAAGATACACTGACTCTCAGCAGCAACTCGAAGGTAGAAATAAGCATATTTATGATCTAAGTCTGTAAAGTGAGTTGCCCCACCCGGAATTAGGGCAAGCAGATTATAGGGGTTGGGTGTCAGGGTACCTGAGGCCTCTACCTCTAAGGGAGGTAGAGACTTGGTGGTTTATCCGTCCAGGCGAGCTGTTTCCTCCGTTCCTCGCGGTTCATCCAGCCACTTAAACACCGGCCGCGAGGAATCCACGTCCTTTTCTAGCAGGACGCTCTATACGTGACGTCTTGACGCTATCTCGAGCGACCTGCCACTCAAGTGTCCGATATCCAATCGGCACTTGTCAGAGGCGTGCTTACCATCCGGAGCCAGGGTATTTAAGCTTACTTCTCTCGTCAGCTCATTGCCCTGTCGTGGTTCTAGCTTGTCTAGTCACTCAGTGCTCTGGTATTCTAGTTTGCTCTATTTGGTTTTGACTCGGCTTGTTGTACTTCCCTGCTTCTCTGTTCTCCCTTGACCCGGCTTGTCTCTCGCTTATCTGTCTTCTCGTTCCCTCGACCTCGGCTTGTCTCTGACTATTCTCTATTACTCTCGGTACGTTAGTCCGGCCATTCTAAGGCCCGGTATACGTACCTTTCCACTCTTTGTACTCTGCGTGTTGGATCCCTGTCCCGATCCTGACATTACGACAGGGCCAATGGATCCTGCAGGTACAAACAGTCAGCTTGGTTCTTCTGATCCCAGGTTTGACGCCATGGAACATAGGATGGATCAGATGGCTTTAGCACTACAGGCACTTGTGTCTCTTGCTAGTAACCCACCTGAGGAGACACGTACTCCTTCTATTTCTCCTGCAGTCTCAGGTCTAGAGGTAGCCACTGTAGGTGCTTCTTCCCGTATTACCCCACCAGTACGTTATGGCGGGTCACCGGAGAAGTGCCGTGGTTTCCTGAACCAGATTAGCATCCATTTCGAATTACAACCCCGCTCTTATCCTACAGATAGAGCGAAGGTTGGATTTGTTATTACTTTACTCATTGAGAAAGCTCTGAGATGGGCCAATCCTTTATGGGAGAATGATAATCCACTAGTCTATAATTATAATGCCTTTGTAGCTGCGTTTAGAAGAACTTTTGACCCTCCTGGTAGAAAGGTCAATGCAGCTAGATTACTGTTGCGCCTTAGACAGGACAATCGAACACTTGTGGACTATGCACTAGAGTTCAGGTCCTTGGCGGCAGAAGTTAAGTGGAACGAACAGGCTTATATAGATGTGTTTCTGAATGGGTTATCAGATGTAATTCTTGACGAGGTCGCTACTAGAGAACTCCCTGAGAATTTGGAGGATTTAATTTCTTTTATATCTCGTATTGATGAACGCATAAGAGAGAGGCAGAACACTCGAGATAGGACCCGTAGACCCTCCTTTAAACTAGCGCCTACCTTTCAAAATTCTGAGTTCGAGGACTTACGTATTTCTGAACCTATGCAGATAGGCAGTACTCATCTCACAGAGAGAGAGAGACAGTACAGAAGAAGGGAGGGTTTATGTATGTATTGTGGAGTCAGAGGACATTTACGCCTAAATTGTCCTAATCGTTCGGGAAACGCTCGCACCTAAGTTTCTCTAGAGGACAGGCCTTGGGTGTTTCTACTTTGTCCTCTATTCACAACTACAAAGAGTTCAGGCTTCTGTTACCCGTTTCTTTGAGGTGGGAGAAGGGAGTAGTAAAGACTATGGCACTAATCGATTCTGGAGCTGCTGAGAGCTTTATAGATCAGGGTTTTGTTGCCAAGCATGCTATCCCATCCCAGTTAAAAGAGACACCACTGGCTGTTGAGGCCATCGATGGTAGACCGTTACTTGAGCCTGTTATTTTCCATGAGACCATACCGATTAACTTAACTGTTGGCATCCTACATAAAGAGGATATATCCTTAATGCTCATCTCTTCTCCGTCTATTCCCATAGTCCTGGGGTACTCCTGGTTGAGGAGACACAACCCTATTATTAATTGGGAGTCTGGGGAGATAGTTTCGTGGGGAAAGAATTGTCAAGAGAAATGCTTGCGGAAGGTCTTACCTCTCGGATTAACTAACACATCGACTACCTCTGACAATCCTACAGAGACACAAATTCCGCCTCAGTATCTAGATTTAAAGGCAGTATTTGACAAAAAGAAAGCCGATACCTTACCCCCACACAGGTCCTTTGATTGCAAAATTAACCTACTCCCTGGTACCATGCCTCCCAGAGGTCATGTATACCCATTATCTACTAAAGAGAACTCAGTTCTAGAGGAGTATATTCACGAGAATTTAGACAAGGGATTCATCAGGAGGTCCTCCTCCCCTGCCGGGGCTGGATTTTTTTTTGTTAAAAAGAAAGATGGTTCTTTGAGACCTTGTATTGATTATCGAGGCTTGAATAAGATAACCATTAAAAATGCCTACCCGATTCCCTTGATCACCGAACTCTTCGATCGTTTGAAGGGCTCTACAATTTTCACCAAGTTAGACCTCAGAGGGGCATATAACTTGGTGAGAATCCAGCAGGGACATGAGTGGATGACGGCATTCAATACTCGATATGGTCACTATGAATATACTGTTATGCCTTTTGGGTTATGCAATGCGCCAGCTGTATTCCAGGATCTGATAAATGAGGTTCTTAGGGAATTTCAGCAAGATTGCGTCATTGTATACCTAGATGATATACTCATTCATTCTAGTGAGATTGAGACTCATCACAAGCAAGTCAGGAGGGTTTTGCATAAGCTTCTCCAGCATGGCTTGTACTGCAAGTTGGAGAAATGTAGCTTTGATCAAACCCAGGTAACCTTTCTCGGCTATGTGATCTCTGGGGAGGGATTTAAGATGGATCCGGATAAGCTCCAATCCATTCTAGAGTGGCCTTTACCCAAAGGTCTTAAAGCCGTACAGAGATTTATTGGTTTTTCTAATTATTATAGGCGCTTTATTAAGGGCTATTCTTCCATTATCGCACCTATCACTAATATGACCAAACAGGGGGCTGATACTAAGAATTGGACTACTGAAGCTCTCCTTGCGTTCAAAACCCTCAAGGAGCTTTTCGCTTCCGCTCCAATTTTAGTTCACCCCGACACTTCTCTGCCTTTTCTACTTGAGGTAGACGCATCAGAGACTGGTTTAGGTGCTGTTCTATCTCAAAGGTTGGGGGTTGATAAACCATTACATCCATGTGGATTTTTCTCTAAAAAATTGACCGGTACTGAAAGCAGATATGACATTGGTGACAGAGAATTACTAGCGGTTATCAAGGCTTTGAAAGAGTGGAGACATTTATTGGAAGGTACATTACATCCTGTTACCATTCTAACTGACCACAAAAATTTGTCTTATATCGGAGAGGCTAAGCGCTTGTCCTCCAGGCAGGCTCGTTGGTCGTTGTTTCTTACCCATTTCAATTACGTTCTGACTTACAGACCTGGGTCAAAGAATTCTAAAGCCGATGCGCTATCTCGCCAATATGAGCCCTCTGCTTCAGTTGAACCACTTATGTCCTCCATTGTACCCAAATGCAATATTATTGCTAATACCAGTCTCAAAATTCATTCTCCGCTACTTGACCAGATCTTGAAGTCACAACATCTAGCTCCCAGAAACACTCCTGAGGGAAGAAACTTTGTTCCTCCTGAACTTCAACTGGAACTCTTACAATGTTTTCACGAAAGTAAAATAGCTGGCCATCCTGGTATTCGCAAGACATACTCTTTGATATCCAAGGATTTCTGGTGGCCTTCACTGCGAAAAGATATTGAGGAGTTCGTCGCAGCTTGTGAAACTTGTGCCAAGACTAAACTACCTCATGCATCTCCATGTGGTCTGTTACACCCCTTGGACATTCCTGAGAAACCTTGGGCCTGTTTGTCCATAGACTTTATCGTTGATTTGCCTGCTTCCAAGAGACAGACTGTTATTCTCACGGTGGTGGATAGATTTACTAAGATGGCCCATTTCGTGCCATTACCTAAACTTCCGACTTCTCCTGAATTGGCTGAAATTTTTGCAAGAGAGGTTTTTCGCCTACATGGGATTCCTTCGGAGATTGTCTCCGATAGAGGCTCTCAATTTGTCTCACGTTTCTGGAGATCCTTTTGTTCTCAAATGGGCATCAAATTTAACTTCTCCTCGGCCTATCACCCTCAGTCTAACGGAGCTGCTGAACGTACCAATCAAAAGATCGAACAGTATCTGCGTTGCTTTGTTTCCGAACACCAGGACGATTGGGTCGGTTTGATTCCTTGGGCGGAGTTCGCACACAATAACCTTGTTTGCGATTCAACTCGCTCCAGCCCTTTCTTCATGAACTATGGCTTTCATCCTTCGATTTTTCCTTCGGTTTCCCCTTCTCAGGGGATACCGTCGGTTGATGATCATGTCGCCAACCTGAAGAAATTATGGGATCAGACTCGGCAAATTCTGTTACATAGTTCCTCGTTGTTCAAGAAACACGCTGACAAGCATAGAAGAGCGGCTCCTGTTTTTGTTCCTGGGGATAGGGTATGGTTAAGTACTAAGAACATTCGACTAAAAGTTCCATCTATGAAATTTGCTCCTCGCTACATAGGCCCTTACAGGGTTCTCACTCGTATCAATCCGGTTGCGTATCGCCTTGCTCTGCCACCTGCCTTACGCATTCCTAACTCTTTTCATGTCTCCTTGTTGAAACCCCTTATTTGCAACAAGTTCTCCTCTAAGGTCTCCTCGCCTCGTCCTGTTCAGGTGGAGGGTCGGGAGGAGTACGAGGTCAGCTCCATCGTTGATTCCAGAATTTCAAGGGGAAAATTGCAATATCTGGTCAACTGGAGGGGATATGGTCCTGAGGAGAGGAGTTGGGTACCTCAGGAGGACGTTCATGCTTCTCGCCTTCGCAGAGCATTTCACCTCCGCTTCCCATCTCGCCCCGGTTCCTTCCGCCCGGTGGGCGTATCTGAGAGGGGGGGTACTGTCAGGGTACCTGAGGCCTCTACCTCTAAGGGAGGTAGAGACTTGGTGGTTTATCCGTCCAGGCGAGCTGTTTCCTCCGTTCCTCGCGGTTCATCCAGCCACTTAAACACCGGCCGCGAGGAATCCACGTCCTTTTCTAGCAGGACGCTCTATACGTGACGTCTTGACGCTATCTCGAGCGACCTGCCACTCAAGTGTCCGATATCCAATCGGCACTTGTCAGAGGCGTGCTTACCATCCGGAGCCAGGGTATTTAAGCTTACTTCTCTCGTCAGCTCATTGCCCTGTCGTGGTTCTAGCTTGTCTAGTCACTCAGTGCTCTGGTATTCTAGTTTGCTCTATTTGGTTTTGACTCGGCTTGTTGTACTTCCCTGCTTCTCTGTTCTCCCTTGACCCGGCTTGTCTCTCGCTTATCTGTCTTCTCGTTCCCTCGACCTCGGCTTGTCTCTGACTATTCTCTATTACTCTCGGTACGTTAGTCCGGCCATTCTAAGGCCCGGTATACGTACCTTTCCACTCTTTGTACTCTGCGTGTTGGATCCCTGTCCCGATCCTGACATTGGGTACCACTGGGTGTATATTAACTACTGCATCATTAACTGCTCTTAAATCTTGTACAGGACGATACTCATCTGATCCTGGTCTCTGAACAGGTAATAATGGAGTGTTCCAAGGGGAGGTACAGAATTTTAGGACGCCATACTTCACAAACTTATCCAAGTGTATGTATGTTCTTCTTGGCCTTCTGAGGTATGTGATACTGGCATAGGCTCACAGGGTAGGCCCCAAGCTTTTGTTCAATATGTATCGGTGGGATATTACGAGCAAGTCATGGAGTATTATTCTCTCCCCATACTTCTGGAATGTGAAATAAAGATCCATAGGGTTTGCATTTGTTATTACAGAGTAGAAGTGCCATTCTTCTTCTTTTGGTACCAATACCGCTATCATGCCTGGTGATTTATTAAACTTCAGAGACGTTTATCCATTAGGTAGAAAAGTTATCTGAGCTTGAAGCTTTGATAATAGATCTCATCCTAGAAGTTGAATTGGACACTCTGGCATATATAGGAACTGGTGCTTCACAAAATGGCCTCCTAAAATGCAAGTGCGACTCCTGAGAACCGGTCTAGCAGCGCTTCTCCCAGTAGCTCCTGTTACAGTTACAGTCTTTCCAGAAGGAGGAGCTACCAACTTAGTCACCACAAAATGTTTAGCATCCGTATCAATCATGAAAGGACTTCTCTTTCCCCCTATTGTTACATCGACCATAGGTTCCGCTCGGCCAAGGGGGATGAAGCCCGGTCGGTATCAATAGTCTTCCATGACAGTGTCAGCCAGACCCACAAAATCTCTATCTTCCCTATCCCTAGGTCTCTGAGTAGGGGGATAATATCTTCCTTCCTGAACACCCCCTCTGCCATTTTCATTACTTCCTCCAAAACTTCCTTTTCCTCATCCTCTAAAGCTACCACCATAACCACCTCGCCCCCTTCTCTCATCTTGCCTACCACCTGCAATATATCCCCTCTGTGGGCAATCCTTCGTCCAGTGTCCTTCCTTTCTACAATATACACATTGATTTCTGCCTAGCGGTACCCTGCTCATCCTATTCTCAACTCCTATATCCATGTCCCCTCCCTGTCTCGCTACTCCTGTGATAGCTACCGCTAACATGTCTGCTTTCTTCCTCATTTTACGTTCCTCCTCTTGCTTTGTCTCAGTTTCCCTATCCATATACACCTTATTTGCATTCTCCATTAACTGTGATATAGACATCCCTGCAAATCCCTCTAACTTTTGTAACTTTCTTTTAATATCGTTCTGGGCCTGACTGACAAAGGCTGAGTTAATTGTAACGGATCACCTGGCACCCCGACTGGGTACCTCCATTGAAGGATGCTCCTAGCGCTTCCTGAGGGCTCCAAGCACTCCAGCCGACACCATAACCACCGTAGACTCCTTCCGAGAGCAAGACAGGAACAAGCTCTTAAAAGAGCTTAGGGTTATTATCCAATGGAGCATGCAGAGCATATCAATTCCTTGCAGTGATATAGCAATTCCCCCAATAAGAGACAGGACTCTAGATTGAGGGTGAAGAAGAACTGTATTACTTGGCACCAAAGGGCCTTCTTTTATGCAGGTTTTCCACACATAGTACCACCCACAGGGTTTTTCTGAACAACCAATAAACACATTACAACACATACAATGCAAGTACAGCAGGCAATCAGACACAATGGGACAATAGAAACACACCCATCATACTCCTCCCCTCTGCTTAGGAGATAATTGAGTCAATTACTGTATCTACTCAATTATCTCCAAGCTGAAAAGGTAAAATTTTTATACATTTTTATAACTTTGAGTTTACATCGTACATACATAAAACTTATATTATTTTAACCAGTATAACTTGGGGACAAACATATCCAAAATTCACTTGAATAGGTTAAGGGATTTAAAAGTTAGGTCGAAGTCCTTTGTTATCACTTGCAAGCATGGCTTTTCCTGCCCAAACCAGTTCCCACTGGTCTGGCAGTGTCCCTGGGACAACGCCCTGCTAGAGAACAATGGAGCTAGGGGAGGGGAAGAGCCACATCTTCCCAGGGATTCAAAGGGGAAGAAGAAGTGTCCATACACTGTTTTTAAAGGGCCAGCAACGTACAATAAAAGTCCATAAGCCTTAAACGGGCATTAGTACTTTAAACAATGTAAGTCCCAAAGATAGCCAATAGGTGGCCCTAGAGTGCTTCCTAAAGTCTCCTGTTGTATTTTAGACTGTTACTGTTGGCACACAGGGTTCAGTAATTACAGTGCTATTTCAGTGATTATGGTACAATGTCATTGCTGAGAATTATCTGATCTAATAGACTCAGTTACAGTTACTGTAATTAAGAATTCTCCTCACAATTTTAATTGTTAATAAAATTCAATACTAAAATACACTCCTACCAAAAGGGAGTCAATCCAAAATACAAAGAACCAGTGGGTGTTGGTACAGCTTGAGACAAAAGAACAGAGTCTGAGATAGGTGTGTGGGTAGGCGAGGACAATAGAGCAGGAGGAGTGCAAACACCAGTTTTAGCTTGGGAGCAAGAGTAGGGGGTTGGTAATCAGATGCAAGGGGGGTGTCCAAACTAGGTGGAATTTAGGCCTTAGTGGACAGGCGAGTTCTGGCTACCATGAGACGACATTGCTCCTCTTGGCACAGCTTGATCCATTTAGCAGTGTTTCAACAATCTGTATACAGAAACTACTCATATAGCCCCAGCATATAGCCCCGAGAATATCATTTTGCCTCTCTATAAATCACTGGTAAGACCACATATTGAATATGCTGTGCAATTTTGGGCACCTGTTCTAAAGAAGGATATCATGGCACTAGAAAAAGTGCAGAGGCGGGCTACAAAATTAATAAAAGGAATGGAACATATCAGCTATGAAGAAAGGTTAACAAATTTAAACCTATTTAGTTTAGAAAAACGTCGCCTGAGAGGGGATATGATAACATTATACAAATATATTCGGGGCCAATACAAACCATTGTGTGGAAATCTATTCACAAACCGGACTTTACATAGGACACGAGGCCATGCGTTTAGACTGGAAGAAAGAAGATTTCGTCTAAGGCAAAGGAAAGGTTTTTTTACTGTAAGAACAATCAGGATGTGGAATTCTCTGCCTGAAGAAGTGGTTTTATCAGAGTCCATACAGATGTTCAAACAGCTACTAGATGCATACTTGCAAAGACAGAATATTCAAGGATATAATCTTTCAATGTAGGGTAATAACTGCTTGATTCAAGGATAAATCTGACTGCCATTCTGGGGTCAAGAAGGAATTTTTTGTCCTAGCTTGTTGCAAAATTGTGCTTCAAACTGGGTTTTTTTTTTTTTTTGGTTTTTTTTTTCTTTTGGATCAACAGCAAAAAACAGGTGTGAGGAAGGCTGAACTTGATGGACGCAAGTCTCTTTTCAGCTATCTAACTATGTAACTATGTAACTATGTAAAAACACTAAAACAGTCATACCTCCCAAGCGTCATGTATCTGATGGAGATGGTGCTGGAGGGAAACTCATAGGATTCAGCTATAAGAAAACACATACTCTATGCTAATCTCTCTCTAATTAATGCTTTCATCTTTCAAGTAAATCCATACCCCCTAACAGCAGTGTCCAGTGAAGCAGGAAGTAAATGGGCGGGGTAAAAGGGTGGGCCACTGGTGCAAATCACGTAACCAGAACTGCCAAAAGGGGAGAACAATCCCAAAAAGGGGGCATGTCTGTACAAAGAATTTGAAGGACAGCCTGGCATGAATGCATGTCAGGCTGCCCGCCAATAATGCAGGCTGTCCAACTAAGGGCATACTATGCAGGCAGCACCCTTAGCTTGACATAAATGTGTCTAATGATGCGCTCACTCCATGCTTTCTAAGGACTGTCCTGTAGCACTCGCTGGTCCACTTGTCTCCTTACCTTCTTACTAGCAGGCAGAAGTTCCTGGTATATAGTCTGGGACAGAGAAAAGGTGTATGTAGTAAGTGTAAAAGAAAGGGGACATGCCACAGTGTTAGAGAGACCAACGTCTGCATTACCTTAACTCATTTTATTGTCAGCCAGTCCACACAAGTTTTGTTCCCATACATCCCTCTTAAAGGGAAACTCCAGTGCCAGGAAAACGATCCGTTTTCCTGGCACTGGAGGGTCCCTCTCCCTCCCACCCCCCAATCCCCAGTTGCTGAAGGGGTGAAAACCCCTTCAGTGACTTACCAGAGGCAGCAACAGGTCCCACGTCGCTGCTTCCTCCTCCCCCGCCGCTCCTCCTTCTGCTTACGTCGGCCGGTGGGCGAGACTGATCTCGCCCGCCGGCCGAGGAGACCTAATGCGCATGCGCGGCAATGCCGCCCATGCGCATTAGCGCACCCCATAGGAAAGCATTGAAAATGAATTTCAATGCTTCCCTATGGGGAATAGAGTGACGCTGGAGGTCCTCACACAGCGTGAGGACGTCCAGCGACGCTCTAGCACAGAAAACCTGTGCTATGAAGCAGGAAGTTCCCTCTAGTGGCTGTCTAATAGACAGCCACTAGGGGAGGACTTAACCCTGCAAGGTAATTATTGCAGTTTAAAAAAAAACTGCAATAATTACACTTGCAGGGTTAAGGGTAGTGGGAGTTGGCACCCAGACCACTCCAATGAGCAGAAGTGGTCTGGGTGCCTGGAGTGTCCCTTTAAGCTTCCAAACTTAAAGGGACAATATAGTCACCAGACCAACTACCACTTATTGTATTTGTTCTGGTAAGTAGAATCATTCCATTCAGGCCCTTTGCAATAAACACTGTCTTTTCAGAGAAAATAACTCCACTGGCCACTCCTTAGATGGCTGCTAGAGGTGCTTCCTGTGGCAGTACTGCCTAGTGTGCAGCACTGCCATTCAGTGTCTCCACCCTCTGCATGCAGACACTGAACTTCCCTCATAGAGATGCATTGATTCAATGCATCTCTATGAGGAGACGCTGATTGGCCAGGGCTATGTTGGACTTGTGCTGGCTCTGCCCCTGATCTGCCTAGTTGACAGTATCAGCCAATCCCATGGGGAAGTATTGTAATTTGCTCAGACCACCACTTCTGATGATGTCAGCAGACAGTCAATTCAGAGGCAGATCCAGCAGCATATTTTACTATATTTAGGGAGTCAAGAAGGGGCCAGGGTGGTTGTTTTAACATAATAGGGTCAGAAATACATGATTGTGTTCCTAACCCTATAGTGCTCCTTTAACCCCTTAAGGACGTAGGACGGTTCAGGACCGTTAGCAAAGTTTCCTGAGTATAACAGTACCCCCCATGTACAGGTTTTATAGCGTTTTTTTATTTTTTTAAATCTTTATTTTTGATGTGCAAGTGATACAAACGAGCCTGTGTTGCCACAACAGCAGTCGCAGGCGAAATAGGTTCTTACAGTGTCAAACATGGCATTAGAAAAACTGCACAAATTTTATATATTATTAGTACTTAGGCATTTTTCAGACAAGGTAACAATAATAGAAATAACGACGTTAACTGAAATAACATAAAAGTATGTCTAAAGGTTAAAGCATTGGCCGTCCTGCTTAGAGTGCTAACATTGCTTATGTAGGTAGTTATTATAGTATGGTATCGCATTAAATAGGCATTAAGGAATGCATAAGGTTATAGGAATAGAATGCTTCACAACATGCTAGATATCTCACATTTTGTATGGAGCTAAGCTTGATTAAAAGGAGGGTCATCCGTGTTAGGTTAGCATCAGTACAGGCTAGTTTATTATTCTATGCATAAACAAACTATATATATGAATCCATTTTGTGGGTACAAACTGTGAAGGGTTAAAGTTACAGTAGTAGGAATGGAAGATGGTGCTTCGGAAGGTCCGAGGTCATACTATCTATGTGATGATTAGTAATGAGACACTAATATTAATATAGATAAGACTTGGCTTCTTGTGTCAAGCGGGTTTGGTAACTAGGGTTTACTTACAACATTACAACTTGGCATGTGGTAGTGAGAACAGGTAGGCTGTCCTTGTGTGTCTAGTATCTAAGCTTACATAAGCACCCAGTGGCAGTTTAAAGTTTAAGTGCTGGCATTTCAGAGTTATGTCTGCTACAACTGGTATGTCTTATGTAATAGCTAGGGGTCGCTTAAAATTTTAGTTGTGTTGTGGGCAGCATATACCATAATCTGCATAGAAGATAGGTGAAGCCAACATTCCCATCCTGCGTACAGCGGTCTCCCTAAACAAGTACCGTCAGAGCTTTAGACGGCATTATATACGACAGACCCTACGATGGAAGGCTAGATACAGTATTGTCATCAACATGACTATCAGTGTCAACACGGAAACAAAATAATAGAAGTCTGGCTAGATAGGACAGACAAAAAGTAAAGACGCCACAATAAAAAAGAAAAATTCCAACAAGTCGGGTATGTAGCACGCTTCTTGATGTGGAGTCAAGTGTCAGCGCACGGTATTACTTGTAGATTGTGCACTTTGTATTGGTTAAGCAGTTGACATGCAATAATAACAGGAAAAGTGTATGCAATAGGTTGTTAGTTCAGAGCATCATTCGGTAGAAAAAATTGTAGACATTAAAACAAGTAACATAAATGAACATTTTCCCCCAACGGGGTGAGAACCTCGAACCTCAGGTTCAGATAGGCAATGTTTGAGGGTTAATGTCAAAGTAGGTAAGGCTATGGGAGCGTAGGGCTCTGTGGTTCTCCCCCACTTTGTCGACAGGCAGCTCCTTAACGTGTCGAGTGGGATATAAAGAGTATGTATGGAGAGTCCGGCTAAGAATCAGGTTCCGGTGGCAATGGTGAGTAAGTGAAGTCGCCACTCTCGGGCCGAGTCCAGGGGACCAGGGGGTAGCGATGTGTGCCGGGGTAGCAATGTTCCTGTGTCTAGGTTCAGGTCGTGATTGTTGCGTATGAAGCCGCTGGTGGGCGACGTGGCACAAACTCTGGAGCTCCGGCTGCTTCTCTGCCGAAGGAGTGCCCTTGGCCGGACGGTGTCCCCGGTTCTGTAGGTGAGATCCCCGGAAGGTTAAGTTTATGTAGGGCCTCCGTGGCCTCACGTGGGTCCCGGATAACATGGGAAGTTTGCCCGGCGGTGACTTGGAGCGTGCGGCCTGGTCCCCACCGGTACTTAATTTGGTGTTGTCTCAGCACCGCTGTAAATTGGCGCAGGGACCTTCTCCAAGCTAGAGTCCCACTAGAGAGGTCCGCGTAGAAGGACAGGGTCATGTCTTCGAAAGGATAATTGGTGTGGCCTCTGGTAGCCTCCAGCACTGCGGCCTTGTCTTGAAGGGTTTGAAAACGGATTACCACATCTCTGGTGGTGTTAGGCGGTGCGTTTGCTGGCCGTGGCACCCGAAAGATCCCATCGATCAGGATGGTTTTGGCTGTCTTCGGATTCAACATTGCGGCGAGCATTCTCCTGAGGAGGTGTGGGAGCTCTGCCTCAGGTATCGTGTCCGCTACTCTTCTGACTTTCAGGTGAGTTTGGCGACGTTTATCTTCCAACGTTGATAGTTGATATTCGTGCTGCAAGTTTTGTTGTTGTAGTTTCTTCACTGCCGTCTGGAGCTCCGTAATTTGGCAGGTGTGTTCGGTGGATGTCACCTCCACTGCTCCTAGTCGCGTTACCATAGTTTTGAGGTCTCCCCGGATCAGGGCGACATCCGCGGCTATCTTATCATGGTGTTCCGCCATGAGCTTGCTCAAGGCCTCCATGGTCACCGGGGTGAGGTTTACTCTTACCGGCTGGGTCTGTGCCCGCATCGGCGGTGGTAGCGCCGGGGCCGGCATCAGGACTTCGTCGGCCTCGTCGGAGTTCTCATCTGAGAAGTCCGTGCATCCTCCATGCAGGGAAGCCATCTTGGCTTCTGTTGCATCGTGGGCCTGTCGCCAAAGCTCCCCTATGTTCATGCCCATCCGGGGTTTGTCCGCTTTCTGTTTTTTCAGTTTTCGGCCCATTGTGCCCTTGGGTACAAGGAGGGTACCCTGAGGTGGGGCAGGCTCGTGTGTGTGCGCGAATAGTAGTCGTTTAGGGCTGTTAAGGTCGGGAGCCTCGCGGCCATGCGACCTTCTTCTTCAGTAGCTTAGCTCCGCCAGGTTTTATAGCGTTTTTGAAAGTTACAGGGTCAAATATATGGGTCAAATATTTTTACATTGAAAATGGCCAGGTTGGTTACGTGCCTTTGAGAGCGTATGGTAGCCCAGGAATGATAATTACCCCCATGATGGCATACCATTTGCAAAAGAAGACAACCCAAGGTATTGCAAATGGGGTATGTCCAGTCTTTTTTAGTAACCACTTAGTCACAAACACTGGCCAAAATTAGCGTTCAATTTAGTTTTTTACTTTTTTCACACACAAACAAATATGAACGCTAACTTTGGCCAGTGTTTGCGACTAACTGGCTACTAAAAAAGTCTGGACATACCCCATATTGAATACCCTGGGTTGTCTACTTTAAAAAAAATATGTACATGTGGGGTGTTATTCAGCGATTTATGACAGATAATAGTGTTACAATGTCACTATTGATACATTTTAAAAATGTATGTTTTGAAACCGCAATATCCTACTTGTACTTATAGCCCTATAACATAGCAAAAAGCATGTAAACACTGGGTATTTTAAAACTCAGGACAAAATTTTGAATCTATTTAGCAGTTTTTTTCATTTGCTTTTGTAGATGAGTAAAAGATTTTTCACATAAAAGTCAAAAAACATGTATTTTTTTCAATTTTTCATCATATTTTTTCATTTTAAAAAAATTAAATTAAATGAGATTATATAAATAATGTAAAGAAAGACCCTTTTGTCCTGAAAAAAACAATATATAATTTGTATGGGAACAGTAAATCAGAGAGCGGAAAATTACAGCTAAACACAAACACCACAAAAGTGTAAAAAGATGCCTGGTCGCAAATGTACAACATCGCAAAAAAAAGTCCGGTCCTTAAGGGGTTAAGTAAGAGTATGTGAAGAGTAGTTAGGGTTGCCACCTTTTTTGAAAATAAATACCAGCCTTAATCATTTGTATAATCACAAGGAGTGACATCAGAGAAAATTCTGTAAAATCACCAACAAAATCAATAGTTTGATTCTGCTGTATAGATGGATTGCTCCCAGTGTCTGTCTCGCAAGTCACCCAGTGTCTCAGTGTCCCTATGTATCACAGTGTCAGTGTCCCCATGTCACCCAGACCCCTAGTCTTCCAGTGTCCCCATGTCTCAGTGTGTCCCCGTGTCACTAGGATACTGGGGACACAGTGAAACATGGGGACACTGAGAGACCCAGGGACACTAAGAGACATGGGGACACTAAGAGACATGGGGACACTGAAAGACCCGGAGACACAAAGACATGGGGACACTGGGAGACATGGGGACACAGACATTTAGGGAAACTGGGAGAAATGGGGACAGTGAGACACTAGGGACACTGAGACACTAGGGACACAGATACATGGGAACACAGACACTGGGAGATTAGGGGACACTGGGGACACTGGCTGGGAGACAGACACTTGGGGATACTGGGAGACATGGGGACAGTTGTGGACATAGACATGGGGACACTGGGACATATAGGGACACTGGGAGACATGGGGACACTAGGCACACTGAGACACTAAGAACACAGACACTGGGAGACATGGGGACACTGAAACATTTGGGGACACTAAGACACTAGGGACACAGACATGGGAACACAAACACTAGGAGACTAGGGGACACTGGCTGGGAGACAGACACTTGGGGACACTGGGAGACATGGGGACACCAAGACACTAGCGACACTGGATGGGGGACATGGGGACACTGGGAGAAATGGGGACATAGTGTCTCTGTGTCCCAATGTCTCAGTGCCTCCCAATGTCCCTTTGTCTCACAGCGTCCCCATGTGTCTCAGTGTCCCTTAGTGTCTGTGTCCCCATGTTTTCCAGTGTCCACAAGTGTCTCAGTGTTTCCAGGTCTCCCAGTGTCTGTGTCCCCATGTGTCCTAGTGTCTCAGTGTATCCTAGTGTCTGTGTCCCCTAGTGTCTCAGTGTCCCCATATGTCCCCTAGTGTCTCAGTGTCCCCTAGTGTCTCAGTGTCCCCATGTGTCCCTGCTGCCTTTCCCCCCATCCCTCACTTACCTGAGCTGTAGAGCTGCTGTCTGGACTCTGTGCTGTGTAGCTGCTCCCCCACGGATCAGTAAGTAGTAGAGAGAGGCAGGGATATGCTGTAACTTCCTATCCCTGCCTCTCTCCACACACAGTGACCCCCTACTGGCCGGTGCTGGTATTGCAGAGTAATCTCCATTTATTCGGAGAAAAATACCTGCATTTGTATTGCCAGTATTACTGCAATACTGGCACGGCCAGGCAGCCTCAAATACCGGCTGTGCCAGTAAAATACCATATATATATATATTTTTTTTTTTTTTTAAATGGGCCTATTCCATGGGCCTGAGCCTGGAGCTGCAGCTCCATCAGCCCCTATGTTAATCCGGCCCTGCTGCTGTATTAAATCTGGATCAAGGCTACCACAGGAGGGCAACCGGTTACCAGAACAGACCATTCTCTGCTACACAGAGCATTTCAATCTTTTTTGGGGGGGACAGTGTTACATCATATTCACAAACAGCATATCCTTTAGCAAAGTTTTTCAACATACAAGACAATGGTTCAACGACCTTTGAATGCACCCATACAGTAAATGGAGTATCAGATTCAAAACCACAACAAATATTCAAACACTGCAGTTACTGCAGCACGGTTACTAGGCCTAAACACACACGCACAGGATCCTCACACACTCAATATCACGACTTCGCACACACAAAATAAATTCAAAATTTAGTAATAGTTAAGGTGTTACACATACAATGTCAAACAGTAATTTTAGTGTCGTTACTGTAATGTCAGTGGTTATGGTGTCAGTGATTATGGTATTTTAAAGTAGTTATGGTACCAAAAATTTGTTATGGTGTTGTAATTACAATGGCAGTCAATATTTACAGTATCGTGATTACAATGTCAGTAGTTGTGGTATCAGTCAGTGGGTATGGTGTTGTGCGCATTTAAACATTTTACACACTTTTTACAAGTCTGCTAAACAGCAGAGCTCAAGCTTTCTAGCAGGACATACATTTCACAAATTACTACATATTTTACAACTTTTACAGCAAACCAAACTATTCTAACTAGCCAGCACCTTGAAAGCTACCGAACGGAATATACACCAAAATTCGGTTAGTTTACGCTGCCCAGGCACCACGATCTAGTAGACGGAATGTACACCAAAAGTCTATATAGTTTGAGATCTAGCAAACGGAATTTACACAAAAAATTTGCTTAGTCTCCAGTTCCGCTATCAATAAGCTAGTGACCACATTTACACCAAAAATCACTTATTCAAGATAGGTTGAGAGCTAGCGAACGGAATATACACCAAAATTTGCTTAGTCTCACCGGTATCCCCGATTTAGGGACCAAATTTACACAAAAGTCACTTAGTCTGCCATGACACTGGTGTCCGGCTGAACATATATACACCAAAAGTCAGCCTGACTACAATCCACCTAACTAACAGATACAACAAACACCTGTACTTGTATATGCCACATGGAGATTTCAGGTCTACTAGATTTTGAACCATGTTGAAATCCCATTACATTACTTTCCCACCTTATTTGGTTGCCATTTACCTTACTGCCCTATTGTGTTTTTACACACCATCTCCTCTAGACTGAAAGCTCGGTTCAGCAGGGTCTTCATCTACTTATTGATTCTGTATCATTTTGTAAAGGTCTCATATTTTGTTAATTTTCCCTTTTCCTGATATTGTAAAGCGCTACGGAATAGGTTGGCGTTATACGAATACCAAAAATAACGTTCATTTTCTGTGTTTTGTTTTTTTTTTTTAAATTGCGCTGCTATACAATTTAAATAAAATTTTGTTTTAGAGTATGCTTGTGGGGCTTCTGTGATAACTATTTTAATTTAGTTTAACATTTCGAGAAAAGAAAAAAAAGAAGGGGACAGGGCCTGACTGGCTAGCCGAACGGACGCATCCGACAAGCCAAATCTAACTTTACAAGCTCCCATGCAGCGGAATTTACAGCAAAAAGCAAAAGCTGCGGAGGGGGGGATCACGGGGAACCAAGAGACACTAAACTTGAAATCCAGCGAGACCGGTTTGTCGCTCCTCAACCTCCTGCGGACTACGAGCACAGCAGACGCTGGAGAGGCGGTCGCTCTCCAACGTAAATTATCACGAAGCATGGCAAATTCTTACCACCCCCCTCACCCCACCCTTTGGACCGGCAAGCAGAGCCGGAGAGGCACCAAAAATGGCGGACGGCCCCTCAATTGAGGCCTACCTCGCAGCTTTGCAGATGCGGCTGAACCTCATCTTTGATAGGTTCTGGGCGAAATTAACAGCAAGGCAAAAGGTCACACAAAAGCCCGACAAGCCTGCAGCCGACCTGAAGATACCACTGACCAGCCCACATAACCTCACCAAATGTACAGCGCCATCACGCAATCCGAAAGGAAAGCAGAGCACCCATAAAATGAAGCGACCTAGGCAAAATCGCACTACTAACTCCCCACTGAGGCTTGGAACATACCGCAAAAGGCAAGTGGCAGCAGGTCGCAAAAATGGGGCCCAAGCATACGGGACTCGGACACTCACAACCACACAAGATGGCGGATCCTCGAGCTGGGACGCCATGTGGCACACAAGCGCAACACAGCCCCACACTCCTGCAAAGAATATGTACCTACACGTAACCAGATGGCCACATAACGACCATCAACCTCCCCACAGACTGGGCATAGGCTGAAGAGGTGCGGAGATCCGGACATCCCCATGGTACACGAAAGTGCTAAAACGGGCAAAAGAGGACATTACAGATCCTGCTAAGTGTGGTGAACTCCTGTTATTAACGTACTCATATACACAGAAGTTAAAATACACTGCTATAGAATATTAATGCGTAATTTATCTTACACGCAGTATTTTAACTCTTTCAAGCGCAGTTTTTAGTGTATTGTAGCCCGCATATAGCTAAGCATGCTAGACGCGCATATTTGAGCATATTGGATACTCACACAATGTGTTTTAAGCAACTAGACTTAATTGAGGGCTACAGGCAGGGCCGGCGCGTCCATAAGGCGGCACAAGCGGCTGCCTTAGGGCGCCAGAGGAGGGGGGCGCAAAAATCCGAATCCCCTGCCTTTGGCTGGAGAATCGGATTTTTTTTATTTATAGTTTTAAAGCGGTGCATATTACATCATATATCTCTTGACATTTGGTTATTTTTAAATTCACATATTGTGTCACATATACATTAGCTTATCAGAGGTATTGCATACAGTTTTGTCAAAGCAGTTCTTCTTCACAATCATCTTTAGTACGAGAATCAGATTTTTAATCTCACCTCTCTCCCTACAGCCAGCACACAGCAGGAGCAGGGCAGTGAAGTCAGCCGTCCTCCTCTGATGATGTCAGAAGGGGCGGGACTTCTACTGCTCCCAGACTCCCCAGCGGTCCTGACTGCAGCTCCAGCCTCCAGTGTAGCCCGTCCCAGCCGACCACCAGGGGTAAGGTTCTCCCCTCCCCGGTCCAAGGTAAGCCCCTGGGAGGGGAAGAACTTTTAGTATGTTTGTTTATTTTTAAATCAAAAGTTTTTTTGGTTTTTGCCCCTCTCTACTGCCCCTGCCCCCACTATACTGTGTATGAAAGTGTATGTATGTCTGTGTCTGTATGTCTCTATATGACTGTGTATGTGTGTTTCTGAATGTGTCTGTATGTCTCTGTATGCAGGGCCGGATTAAGAGCACAGTGGGCCTGGTGCTGACAATTATGATGGGCCTAATTACGGAATCTTATCGACCAAAAACACAAAAACAGTCATACCTCCCAAACGTCATGTATCTGATGGAGATGGTGCTGGAGGGAAACTCATAGGATTCAGCTATAAGAAAACACATACTCTATGCTAATCTCTCTCTAAATTATGCTATCATCTTTCAAGTAAATCCATACCCCCTAACAGCTGTGTCCAGTGAAGCAGGAAGTCAATGGGTGGGGTAAAAGGGTGGACCACTGGTGTGAATCACGTAACCAGACCTGCCAAAAGGGGAGAACATGCCCAAAAAGGGGGCATGTCTGTCCAACGAATTTGAAGGACAGTCTGGCATGAATGCATGTCAGGCTGCCCGCCAATCATGCAGGCTGTCCAACTAAGGGCATACTATGCAGGCAGCACCCTGAGCTTGACATAAATGTGTCTAATGATGCGCCTACTCCATGCTTTCTAAGGACTGTCCCCTAGCACTCGCTGGTCCACTTGTCTCCTTACCTTCTTACTAGCAGGCAGAAATTCCTGAGAGAGAGAAAAGGTGTATGTAGTGAGTGTAGAAGAAAGGGGACATGCCACAGTGTTAGAGAGACCAACGTCTGCATTACCTAAACTAATTTTATTGTCAGCCAGTCCACACAAGTTTTGTTCCCATACATCCCTCTTAAAGGGACACTATAGTCACTTGAACAACTTTAGCTTAATGAAGCAGTTCTGGTGTATATAACATGCCCCTGCAGCCTCACTACTCAATCCTCTGCCATTTAGGAGTTAAATCCCTGTGTTTATGAACCCTAGTCACTCCTCCCTGCATGTGACTTGCACAGCCTTCCATAAACACTTCCTGTAAAGAGAGCCCTATTTAGGCTTTCTTTATTGCAAGTTCTGTTTAATTAAGATTTTCTTATCCCCTGCTATGTAAATAGCTTGCTAGACCCTGCAAGAGCCTCCTGTATGTGATTAAAGTTCAATTTAGAGATTGAGATACAATTATGTAAGGTAAATTACATCTGTTTGAAAGTGAAACCATTTTTTTTTTCATGCAGGCTCTGTCAATCATAGCCAGGGGAGGTGTGGCTAGGGCTGCATAAACAGAAACAAAGTGATTTATCTCCTAAATGACAGTGAATTGAGCAGTGAAATTGCAGGGGAATGATCTATACACTAAAACTGCTTTATTTAGCTAAAGTAATTTAGGTGACTATAGTGTTCCTTTAAGCTTCCAAACTTAAAGGGACACAATAGTCACCAGAACAACTACAGCTTATTGTATGTTTTCTGCTAAGTAGAATAATTCCATTCAGGCCTTTTGCAGTAAACACTGTCTTTTCAGAGAAAATAACTCCACTGGCCACTCCTTAGATGGCTGCTAGAGGTGCTTCCTGGGGCAGTACTGCCTATTGTGCAGCACTGCCATTCAGTGTCTCCACCCTCTGCATGCATTGATTCAATTTATCTTTATGAGGAGATGCTGATTGGCCAGGGCTATGTTGGACTTGTGATGGCTCTGCCCCTGATCTGCCTAGTTGACAGTCTCAGCCAATCCTATGGGCAAGTATTGTAATTTGCTCAGACCACCACTTCTGATGATGTCAGCAGACAGTCAGTTCAGAGGCAGAGCCAGCAGCTGCAGACTTGAATACAAGTTATATTTTACTATACTTAGGGAGGCAAGAAGGGGCCAGGGTGGTGGTTTTAACATAATAGGGTCAGAAATACAGGATTGTGTTCCTGACCCTATAGTGCTCCTTTAACCCCTTAAGGACCAAACTTCTGGAATAAAAGGGAATCATGACGTGTCAGGCACGTCATGTGTCCTTAAGGGGTTAAGCAAGAGTATGTGAAGAGTAGTTAGGGTTGCCACCTTTCTTGGGAAAAAATACCAGCCTTAATCATTTGTATAATCACAAGGAGTGACATCAGAGAAAATTCTGTAAAATCACCAACAAACTACTCACAGTTTGATTCTGCTGTATAGATGGATTGCTCCCAATGTCTCCCTGTCTCCCAGTGTCTCAGTCTCGCAAGTCACCCAGTGTCTCAGTATCCCTATGTATCTGTCAGGATCGGGACAGGGATCCAACACGCAGAGTACAAAGTGTAGTAGGTACGTATACCGGACCTTAGAATGGCCGGACTTAACGTAAGGAGTAAGTAGAGAATGGTCAGAGACAAGCCGAGGTCGAGGGAACGAGAAGACAGGTAAGCGAGAGACAAGCCGGGTCAAAGGATAACAGAGATAAGCAGAGTAATACAAACAAGCCGGGTCAGAACCAAAGAGACAATAGACATACAAGAGCACTGAGTGACTAGACTGGCTAGAACCACGACAGGGCAATGAGCAAATGCGGGAAGCTCTATTAAATACCCCGGTTCTAGGAGGTAATCACACCCCCGACGAGTCCTGGTTCGTGTTCAGGGTTTGAGTGACAGGTCGAGCAGGCTTGGCGTCATGACGTCGGCTACTGAGCGTCACGTCATAAAAGGGCGTGGATCCCTCGCGGCCGGCGTGTAACCGACCGGAGGAACCGCGAGGAACGGAGGAAACAGCCCTTCTGAACGGGAAAACGTCTAAGTCTCTCCTCTTATCAGAGGTAGAGACTACAGGTACCCTGACAGTATCACAGTGTCAGTGTCCCCATGTCGCCCAGTCCCCTAGTCTCCCAGTGTCTCAGTGTCCCCATTTCTCCCAATGTCTCAGTGTCCCCCCATGTCACTAGGATACTGGGGACACAGTGAGACCCTGGGACACTGAGAGACCCTGGGACACTGAGAGACCCTGGGACACTGAGAGACATGGGGACACTGAGAGACATGGGGACACTGAGAGACATGGGGACACTGAGAGACCCGGGAACACACAGACATGGGGATACTGGGAGACATGGGGACACTGAGACATTTAGGGAAACTGGGGAAAAAAAGGGGACACTGAGACACTAGGGACACAGACACTGAGAGACATGGGGACGCTGAAACATTTGGGGACACTGAGAGACATGGGAACACACAGACATGGGGACACTGGGAGACATGGGGACACTGAG
The DNA here is from genome assembly GCF_036172605.1 of Pelobates fuscus. Taxonomy (NCBI): domain Eukaryota; kingdom Metazoa; phylum Chordata; class Amphibia; order Anura; family Pelobatidae; genus Pelobates; species Pelobates fuscus. The sequence continues at coordinate 216,883,098 of NC_086322.1, forward strand.
ACATTTAGGGAAACGGGGAGAAATGGGGACACTGAGACACTAGGGACACAGACACATGGGGACATTGAAACATTTGGGGACACTAAGACACTAGGGACACAGAGACATGGGAACACAGACACTGGGAGACTAGGGGACACTGGGAGACTAGGGGACACTGGGAGACAGACACTTGGGGACACTGGGAGACATGGGGACAGTTGTGGACATAGATATGGGAACACTGGGACATATAGGGACACTGGGAGACATGGGGACACTAGGCACACTGAGACACTAGGGGACACTAAGATACTAGGGACACAGAGACATGGGAACACAGACACTGGTAGACTAGGGGACACTGGGAGACTAGGGAACACTGGGAGACTAGGGGACACTGGCTGGGAGACAGACACTTGGGACACTGGAAGACATGGGGACAGTTGTGGACATAGACATGGGGACACTGGGACATATAGGGACACTGGGAGACATGGGGACACTAGGCACACTGAGACACTAGGAACACAGACACTGGGACACATGGGGACACTGAAACATTTGGGGACACTAAGACACTAGGCACACGTAGAGACATGGGACACAGACACTGGGAGACTTGGGGACACTGAGACACTAGGGACACTGGCTGGGGGACATGGGGACACTGGGAGAAATGGGGACATAGTGTCTCCGTGTCCCAATGTCTCCCAATGTCCCCATGTGTCTCAGCGTCCCCATGTGTCTCAGCATCCCCATGTGTCCCAGTGTCCCCTAGTGTCTCAGTGTCCCTATGTGTAACGGATCGCCTGGCACCCCGACTGAGTACCTCCGTTAATGGATGCTCCTAGTGCTTCCTGAGGGCTCCAAGCACTCTGGCAGACACCATAATCACCGAATCCAAGAAACCTTTAAATTCTCCCATGCGTATGAATGCTGTAGACCATTGAATAGGAACCATACAAATAGGCTTGTACCCCTAGCAGTCAACTGGAACAGCATACAATAAATCCTTCCCCCAATAATGAGACGACACATCACTTTGAGGTTAAAACAGGAACTCTGGACTGGCTCATCCAGCCTGGCTTTTATTACACTAATTCACATACAGGCCACACCCAGGGGGAGGCATAAAATAACCAATCACATACATGGTTCAGCCCACACATCCCCTCCCCTCAGATAACATTAAACTCAATTATCCGGTACACTTTTTCAGCCAAGTTCTGGATGTACCCCAAAACCCGGGGGTACACCTTTAAATCCAGCATCGCTGGATAGCCCTTATTCAGGGGGACAACATATCCAAAATTCAAGTAATTCGGATGAATGGTTCGGGAGATATGGGGTTCCAAAGATTTGACCGACCGCATGGGTAAAGTATCTGAAAACAGTTCCATGCATTTTGGCCCTGCGGTCGGTCACAAACAAGGGAATGAAAACAGGCGAATTGCCTGTGTTATAGAGCCTGGAGAGGGTTTGAATGAATTCCCTTGTTTGTGGGGTTCTTTCTACCGAACGGCTGGTCATTCGGTAGTTTCTATACGAATTTTTGGAAGTATGGAGGTCTCAGCGGTGTTTGCCTAGTCAAGTGTCCGATTTTAGTTCCAGACACTCGACGGCAAAACACCGCTGTTCGGTAGTTTAAGATGGCCGCCGCCACGTGTTTGTTTCCCGAATGGCGGCCACCCAGAGGACAAAGAATACATTACACTGATTGCCAATTACCCGTTTGCAACATTGTTGCAAACTGTAATTGGAGGCACACTTATTCCTGGGTGGTCTGGTTGTTCGGTAGTTTCACTCAATATAATAAATGGAGTGATTCTACCGAACAATCAGTTGAATGCTGCATACATATCCCAGGTTAAACTTAACACACAAATACACATATAATATTACAGGCAGTACACTAGAATATGTAGCACAGTCTTAAAGGGACAGTAGTCCCAAAAGTCCCAATATGTCCATAGATGCTGTTAAAAGGGCCAGTAGCAGCAATATACAGTACAATATGCCCCAAATAACCCAGGGGCCATAGTCAGTAGGTAGGAGGCTAGCAAACAGGCTTCTCCAGGGCCCAGTGGCGAGGTTGGTTTCGCCACACTATGTTTTCCAGTGTCCCCAAGTGTCTCAGTGTTCCTATGTGTCCTAGTGTCTGTGTCCCCATGTGCCCTAGTGTCTGTGTCCCCTAGTGTCTCAGTGTCCCCATATGTCCCTTAGTGTCCCCTAGTGCCTCAGTGTCCCCATGTGTCCCCTAGTGTGTCAGTGTCTCCATGTGTCCCTGCTGCCTTTCCCCCCATCCCTCACTTACTGTAGAGCTGCTGTCTGGACTCTGCTGTGTAGCTGCTCCCCCACGGATCAGTGAGTAGTAGAGAGAGACAGGGATATGCTGTAACTTCCTGCCTCTCTCCACACACAGTGACCCCTACTGGCCGGTGCTGGTATTGCAGAGTAATCTCCATTTATTCTGAGAAAAATACCTGCATTTGTATTGCCGGTATCACTGCAATACCGGCACAGTCAGGCAGCCTCAAATACCGGCTGTGCCAGTAAAATACCAGTCAGGTGGCAAACCTAAGAGTAGTGTGTGTAAAAAAATAAATAAAAAAAAATATATATATATATATTTTTTTTTTTAAATCAATGGGCCTATTCCATGGGCCTGGGCCTGGAGCTGCAGCTCCATCAGCCCCTATGTTAATCCGGCCCTGTCTGTATGCCTTGTTTTGTGTATATATGTCCCTGCATGCCTGTGTAAGTATGTCTCTACATGCCTGTATGTATCTGTATGCTTTGTTCTGTATGTCTCTGTATGTTTGTATAACTGTGTCTTTATTTATCTATATGTGTGTGTCTGTATGACTGTATGTCTGTGTACCTGTATGCGCTGATTGTATGACTGTGTTTGTTTGATTGTGTGCCTGCATATTTCTGTGACTATGTGCCTGTATGTGTGTGTAGCTATATATCTATGTCTATATGGCTTGGAAGGGAAAAGTTACACAAAGGGCCCTGAGGGACACACAAAAAACAGACTGAGGGGAGAGACCCACAGAAAAGGGCTGTGGGAAAGAAAGACACACAGAGGGGCTGGAGAGGGAGATACACATGGGGGATGTAAGACACACTAATATATACAATACACTAAATGGGGGGGGGGGGGGGGGGCGGCAAAATTCATCTTCGCCTGTGTAGCCAAAAATCTTTGCACCGGCCCTGGCTACAGGTAGAAGCGCACGCATAAGCCTGCCTAAACAACATCCACCCTGTTATTTTATCAAAAAATGTGCTGTTCATCCTTGCCATGACAGTGTCGCAATGTTTGCCAATGAATACCTGTGCATGCTGTTGTGGCGCCACAGATCTTTTTGTTGTATGACCCTGTGCACCACAAAAAATAAAGAATTAAAAAAAAAACTTTTATTCAATTTAAAAACTGCATTATCGTTTTCTATATTGTATAATATGCTGGCAATAAATAACCATTACATAGAGCACACTAGACATCTGCAGAAATCATTCCCCTGCAATAAAATACAATTTAAAACAAATTGATCTAGAAGTTCATCTATACCCAAACAAATTGATCAGTCACATAAATCCCAAGGAGGTTTATTTGGGCATAGATTAACAGGAATTTGATTTGTTCATCGCAGGTAAAATGGATTTATGTATTAAAAAAAAAAATCTAGACAGCAATGTGTAGACTAATGAGATACCATTGATTAGGATATTTTTCAGTTTGACACTTGTATTAACATTGTATATAATATCTTCCATCTTTTTCAGATGGAACTTTTTCTCAAACAAAATCATCTTCCTCTGACATGCTTAAGCTAACTTTCTGGTATATGTAGGATTATGATATTCAGGAAATTTGATATGGATGGAATGAGGATGATTAGGGAAGTACCTATTGTAGCTTGACTCCTCCAATGGACCTGTCAGACACACACGGGACAATTACTTTGTTTAAGTGTAGATTCACCTGAAAGCTCATTCACCTCTTTCAGACATACAATTTTTTTGTACGTTTGTGTAATCAGACAGATTAAATAAACTGTTTATATTAACGAGTGGCCATTTATAGTCAGTGTGAAATAGTTTTATTTTTCAAAAATTTTTTCATTTTATTACTTTCTGCTTTAAAGGGACACTGCAGTTCTAAACAATCAGACACACAGACTTTCAAACTAAAACATTGCCTTTATTAGATAAAAATGTGTTATGGTTGTCACGTTAAAAACACTGCTATTTGGCTGTCTTGACAGACTAGAGGCACTTCTGTATTCCAAACACATTGACTGTTCTGTGACTTTATATTGTCAAATATGGATCATAGGAAAGCATTGGATTCTAGACTTCCCTAGGAAAAGCATTAGGTGACAATCCAGGAAGAAACACCCGTAAGGAGGTGGTGTGAGTAGCAGCGTAGAGTCTTAGCACTGGAAAAAGTTTTCCCAATAGGATTTAATTTAGTGTGGTGGGAACACATCAAACTATGAAGATAACACTAGTATTAGGAATACAGGTTTGTTAAAGAAACACTATAGCGTTAGGAAAAAAGATAATTGCTGTCAGCCTTGTTCTGGATTTTCCAAATCCCATTCATATTATTAAGTTATTTATATAGCGCCATTTAAGATACATTTTTACTTGTTTGAAATCTCAAAATCTTACATGTAAGGCAAATATGAATTATAGATCCTTTGTTTGCATGAGTTTTTTTTATATTTATTATTGTTACAATGCATGGAGTTCCTGGAGTTTTTTGGTTACATCTAGAACTTTGTTGGGGAGATTAAAATAGGTTGACAAAAAAAAAAAAAAAAAAAGTTTTAGGCTGGTGGTATACACCCAAGAATTCCTGTTAATGAGGTTTCTGCAGTCCCAAGTGCTCCCTTCAAGCATGCCAGTTGTGTCTGTTGAAGATGAGGTGAACCCACAAGCAGAAGAGCAGGTGATTGAGGAGCAGCTGGTGTCAGAATGCAGAGAGCAAGCACATATGAATGACCCAGATGTTTTTGAAGACCTTCCAGAATTAGAAAGTATTACACCTGAAGACACGTCAGAAAGTGTTATAAGTGATCCATCAGAAATATCTTAGTCTTCTGCATGTTCCATAGCAGAAAAAAATAAATTATTGAAAAACACCCTTTTCAGCGAACCAGGACTGGATGCACAGATCTTCCTTTTCAAGAAGCAGACTTATTACTGCAAAAATTCTAATGGTGATCGTATTAAGCGTTCATGGCTGAGCTGTAAGATAAAGGATAGAAAGTTAAAAGCATTTTTTGTAGCATATGCATTGCCTTTTCTAATTCCTCTTCCTCGTTCACTAGTGGTTGTTCTAATTTTTGACATTGCGATTAGGCAGCAAATAAGCACGAATCTTCATTGTGATGCTGTTCATGCTTATTTTACTATGAAAACTAATAGAAGCATTGACACATTAATAAATCAGGCTCAAGTCTCCAGAAAAAAGGAGATACGGCAAAATATTGAGGTATTAAAGCGTATAATATTGTAAAACTGCTCGGAAAACATGGATTGCCATTTCGTGCCCATGGCACTAATGAATCGCTGTACAATTGAAATAAGATTGAAATAAACTATGGGGAGTTTCTGGAAATTGGCCTACGTATCACAGTATGATGTTCCTCTTAAAAATCACCTTGATAAATGTTCAGGACAGTAAAAAAGAAAACAGCAATTGAAAGAAAAAATAAATAATAAATCAGGTATAATTCAACTTGATATGGCTCTTGTGACATTTTTGTCCAATAATACAATAAAGATAGTATTTGCAGCAATAGTTCCAAACATGAAAAACTTAATTGTCTCTGAAATCGGAGATAAATGATTCAATATACAGGTTGACTCCACGCAAGATGTTAGAATTGTAGATCAAGCAACAGTAGTTGAGAGCTATATGCAAGATGAAGCCATTAAAGAACGGCTTGTGGCGATTCTCCCTGTTAAATGAGCTACAGGAAAAGGATTTCACGAACTTCTAATGTCCTGTTTTGATGTACTTTGATTAGATTTCCAAAAAATTGCCGGTGAATCATTTGATGGTGCAGCAAATATGAGGAGTGCGTATGTGGGACTACGTGCACAGATTGTGAAGGTAGTGCCAGATGTGGTTTATATTTGGTGTTATATAGTCATATCCGTAACCTGTGTGTCTCAGATTGCTGTCAAGTATTGGAAGCAAAAACATTTTTGGTCTCCTAAAATCGCTTGGCTACCTTGATTGGAGACTCCCACAAAAGAATGAATATCTGGAAAGACCAACTGGATAGAAGACATGGGCAGGAAAAACTTTTAAAGTTACAAAAAATTGGAGAGACAAGATGGTTGGCAAAAGAAAATGCCCTTAACTGAATTTTTGGTGAAAAACACTTTAGACACCCTTGAAGTTTTATATGTAATTTCCCAGAGTAACTTGTTTGAATCGAAAGCCACTTCTGAGGCCTCATCCCTTTTTCAGTTTAGGATTATCTTAACAGCAAACATATTTTACAGCTTTTTGATGTTATAGGGCCAGTTTTAAAATATCTACAAATCAGTGGCCTGGACTTCAAGTTAGCATGGCAAATGGTCGAACGAGCAGTTGAGCAACTGAAAAAAAATAGATTTCAACTATCTAAAACTAAAGGGCTGAACACTTTGCAATTAAAACAAATGAGTTGATGGATTTAAGTAATGTTCTCAACTCCTTGGAAGTCGAGACTATGCTTCCAGTTCAAAGAGTGCCCCCCCACCTCCCACAGGCACAGCGCAACTAAAAACCCAGACACATAAAATAAGGTTAGTCTCATAAGAGGTGTTATTTTTATAGCACATACTCCTAAATCATAAGGTATCTGTATAATTAATGTGAAGATTAGAATTTCTACAATATTCTATTCACACAGAGTTTAAATTAAGGACAATAGTGTCAGAAAACTGAGTTCTGGTGGAGTTCCAGGCACTAAGTCTACCAAAAAGCTCAAATATTTTGTCATTATCAGTATTTAAGTAGTCTTAAATTACCACTGACGCAATTCTCAATTTTAGTTAACTCCTTAAGAAATGGTGGTTATTGAATAATTATAGGGCAGTAATGCCATTAGCCACTATGATAAAGGTCACTCATGTATGGCCATCAAATTTCATTGGTCAATGCTACAGAAGGTAAAAAAACAAAATCTCCAGGCAGTCAAGGTATTCAAGCCCCAAGCAGTTTTAATAGAACACAAAAGAGCATCAATGTTTCGACGTGCCAAGGGGTCTTTGTCTAGCTTGACAAAGACCTCTTAACAGGTCGAAACGTTGCTGCTCTTTTCTGTTCTATTAAAAACTGCCCGCTGATTGAACACTACTGCCTGGAGATTATTTTTGCCTCATCGTTGTGGGATTGCTGGTCCTGCTCCTAAGCACTGAATGGCTGCAAGGATTGAGTGCAGCTCCTATCTTCATTGTTGCAGAGCTCAACAGTAGAAGGTCTGAATTTTAAAGACGTTGCTTTAAAAATAGCAACGTAGGAACTTTTTTTGAACAGCAACACCTAGGAGACTCTACATTAGACACCTTAAGTTTTTGTCTAATACTTAAAAAAATTCTGAAAATCTTTACTCTTGCTTAACTTTTCCACGTAACTAACCGCAGCTGGTTCCCTTATTTACCACTATAACGTCTTAAACGCATAGAACTAGCCAGGGCTAACCATACAGATATCTTAGCCATAATTTTACATAGTTAGTAAGAGATCCTCTATTTAACATATATAAATAATGGAGAATACAATATAAAATAAGGATTGTCTTGCAAGCAATAAAGTTTTGTCTTTTTAGATATTTATTATATAAAAACATAAATATAGACATATAAACCCCATTACAATAATTTCTAGGAGAGTTTATAAGATTAAACTAAATGCTTGCAAATATCAATAACAGATTAACATACCCTCCTGAACATGTCATGTCAGCCTCTGTCATTTTAAGATGGAGCAGCGCATGTCTCCAAATCACTCCTCTCTGTGCCATAACATTTAAAAGTACACCTATTTATACCATAGGTGTCTTCATTTTAGGGTTACCGTAGTTCATATATGAAAAAATAACACTTTACTTTATCCATTTTAGGACGTCCCTTAACTTGGCAAAAATACAAGGCCATAACACGTCATGGAAAATTCCCTGACTTAGTACAAGATGGCATCTTAAAGTCTGAACATCTTTAACTATTTAGGGTTACCGCAGTATATCATGTACTAAAAGTCGTAGCATAGCCTTAAAGCTTGTTTATGCATTGTTATTGTATTTTATCTGGGACAAAATGACGTAAACGTATGCACTGAAGGCAAGTACAAGAGGTTATTGCTTAAAGAAACATGTATGAAAAACAATAGGTTCCATTTCTAACACCTTGTAAGTTTGCAATATCTCTTAAAGACAATAGTTCATTCTAAAACTTGTAAAATTTGCATTTGCACCCATTCAATTAACACATCTCTCGGAACAAGGATAGAATTTTGGCTACAACTTGGAAACTATAAAGTGTTTATTTAAAATGTTTCCTAAAAACAAGTAAACCTGGATAATGGCTGATATAGATTTCAAAAATTCTGGTATCATATCTAGCCTAAAATTAAGTACGTAGATTGATAGCCTGCAGCTGAAATTTATGATGATTTATTGGTTAAATGGCCAAGTTAGTTTATCAACTTTTTATCCAGAGATATATTAGACTTCTCTTTATTACCTGTAGTGACCAACAGGAATTCTAGACAAAAGGGATAGGTTCTAGTAGTGTTGCCAGTTACCGGATCGCTAGCGATCCTCCGCTGGCAATTGCGATGTGGGGACTTGCCTGGCATTCCCAGGCAGTCCCCCTGCGGGTGATCCAGCCCGGCCATGTGATCACAGGTTCCTTGCGATTGCATGGCCGGAATAGCCGGCATGTGCAGTACCTGCAGGGGGCCTGTCTGAGCTCTCACAGCGTACAGGGATATGAAGTCAAACAACCGGTGGCCAAACACTCTTTGGATAAGGGCCACACTACCTTCCCTTAAATTATTGGCTATTGATCATATTTCTGCTCCCCCCCACGTAGTGACCAAACTTTTGCTCCAACAGGAAATCTATTTATGACTCAACACAGTCCAACCACATGGACTGAATGAAAAGTATTCATTGTCTGTATTCCTTTTTTTTTTTTAAATTCTTTATTTTTGCACACGATGGGTAAGGCAAGATTCATACAGCTTGGAGGCTTGCGCAGAAGCCAAAATATACACAAACAGTTTCGTAAATGCGACAATGCAACAACAGCATGTAGCACAAGCCACCTTGATAATTCTATTCAACCTGCCCCCCATCGGGGGTTTTTAATTGTGTATATAGCATAAGTATCAAAATTCCTCACTTTTGCCCGAGGGTGTCATAACAAGAACGGTACTATTGTGTGTCCTGCTTATAAGCCTCAGTGGAAGAGATCGGTCTGTGGAAAACAGTCTTAACGACAGCTGTCCCCCAGACACGCTTATCCCTAGTTTCCGTGGCGCCGGATCCCCATCGGGGATTTGGATTTATGCCGTACTTTTTGGCTGTTGTCTTCCATCATCTATTCGGATAAAGGGCCAGGAATGTAATGTAACGTGTCCGGTTAGCGTGAAACCACATTAGTGATACAAGAGGTCACCTAATAGCCATAGCCAAACCATCCCGAGCTTCCCCGTACAGGTCGTCACAGTCAGCTGCCTCTAGTTGGAGGAAGTGTATATGACTCGGGGAATTACCCATTATCCCACAAGGTGTCTGGCAGGAAAAAGGCATCCAGAGAATATGGTATCTCCGCATTCCCCTATCGCACCGATCGTATCTGAGGAGATGTTGGGTATACAGGCAAAGTGAGGAACCAAGAAGGATGAGACCTTCAATAAAAAGAGAAAGCCTACCCCCGAAACCCGATGATGAGAAATCCGGGGTGGTTATAGGAGAGAGAGAAGTAAAAGATCAGAAGAAGAGAAGAGAAAAAGAGGTGAGGTGCTGGAACCGGGACGCAGCGAGTGCGGGGCAACCAACCAGGGGCGCCACGCGACCGGCAGTGGGAGAGCCCGAGAGCCCCCATGCCCCATCCTCCTGGTGATCCTAATCCGTTTACGCAGATCCTGCTACGCTATTATCCCAGGGCTCCCAGAGTTTTATGAACTTCTCTGTCGTACCCTTCACCCGTGCCGTCAGGTCGTCCATCAGTCGGCAGTCTCGGATCCGTGAGATCACGCCTGAGATCTCTGGACCTTCCGGGGAGAGCCATGCTGTCGCGATAGTACGTCTAGCCCCGAGGGTTAGTTTATGTACCAATGTCTGCTCCCGTTTGGTCCACCCGTCAATGGGTCTATTCAGTAAGTACACCCATGGATCCAGTAGTAGGGGTTTGTGGAAGGTCTGAGTCAGTAAGTCCTCTACTGCCTTCCAGAAGCTATGTAGTTTTGGACAATCCCACCACATGTGGAGGTATGTACCTTGGTTACCACATCCCCTCCAGGAATCATCGGTATCCAGTTTGTGCATCTTATATAGTTTGACAGGGGTGGTATACCAACGGAACATAGTCTTCCATGATTGTTCTTGGAGAGTGACGCAGACGGAGGAGTTCTTATTAGCCTCCCATATGTCCTGCCATTCCACCCCCTCCAGAACCTCTCCCAGATCTGCCTCCCACTGGTCGGCGTAGGTCAGACGTCCCCATTCTTTGTTCTCTGAGCTAAGGTGGGCGTACAAGAGTGTGATCATACCCTTAGGGACGGATCCTTCTCGGCACAGCTTTTCATAGAATGTCATCCCTGTTTGCGCAGCTCCCTTTATATGGGGTTTTTTGGCGAAGTCTCGAATCTGAAGGTAGCGAAAGAAGTCTGATGGTGTTAAGTGGGAGTCCCGTCTAAGGTCGTCAAACAGGATTATCTGTCCATGGCGGTAAAGTTGGTGAATCCGCCTTAACCCTAGTCCCTCCAGATTCCTAAAATCTCCAGGAGCCATTCCCGGTGGAAATTCCCTGTTACGGAGGATCGGGGTCAAGGGGGAGGGGGAAGAGGACAGACCGTATTTGCAATTAGTCTCGTCCCAAATGCGGAGCGAGTTCTGGATGGACGGGCAGAATGCCCGTGTCAGAGGCCTGTATTCCTTCGGGACCCACATAGTAAAGTGGGGGACGTCGCTCCCCATCATCCTGGACTCCATCTCCACCCATCTCCTCTCCCCTGTCGGCGAGTGCCACATCGCAACCTGAGTCAACTGGGCTGCCAGGTAGTAGAAGTAGACGTTTGGTAGGCCCAGGCCCCCTCTATCCCTACGTCTGTAGAGGACTTGGCAGGATATCCTATGTCTCCCATTCTGCCATATAAATGCGCTGATTGATCTTTGTAACGGTATCAGTTGGGTTTTCGTAACTCGGATCGGCAAGGCTTGGAATAAGAACAGGATGCGCGGGAGGACGTTCATTTTAACCGAGTTAATCCGTCCGATCCAGGAGATGGGCTTGTCCGTCCACTTCTCCAGGTCTCCGGTCAGAGTGCGAATCACGGGGTCATAATTAGCAGAGTATAGGCGCAGAGGGTCGGCCGTAAGTTGTATACCCAAGTATTTCAGGGCATCTCTTTCTATTTTGAGGCCATAGGTCTCTTGAACGCGGTGAACGGTGGCATCGGACAAATGGATCGGCATTGCGCTGGTCTTGCTCATGTTGGCCTTATAACCCGACATCGCGCCATACTCTCTTATAACTCCTTGTAGAGCGGCCATGGAGTCCAGGGGGTTAGTAACGGTAAGGAGGATATCATCGGCGTATGCCGATACGGTGAACTCACTATCCCCCACCCGTGCTCCACGTATGTTTGGGTGATGCCTTATGGCTTGGAGCAAAGGTTCCAGGGCCAGTACAAATAAGAGGGGGGAGAGTGGGCAGCCCTGTCTAGTACCGTTAAACAGCCGAAACGGCGTCATAGGGGCTCCCGTGATCCGCACTTGTGCCTGAACGTTGTGGTACATGGCCTTTGTGGTTGTTATGAATTCATCCGGGAACCCCAGGTGTTTCAGTACCGTAAATAGAAATTGCCACCGCACCCTGTCGAAAGCCTTTTCTGCGTCGATAGCTACCACCAGCGTCGGTACTTTCGATGTCACTTGTTGCCAGATCAAGCCTATATTCCTCCGAGTGTTCTCAAACAGCTGTCTATCCTGAATAAAGCCAACCTGATCGGCATGCACCAGAGAGGTCAGTAACGGGTTTAGTCTATCTGCTTGTATTTTCGCCAAGATCTTAAGATCATGGTTGATCAGCGAGATAGGCCGGTAGTTTTCAGGTGCGAGCGGGTCCTTATCGGGTTTGGGTATCAGTACCATTGTAGCTAGGGCCATTGTTGGATCCAGCCGACCCCCCTGCCGGAGGTCGGTAAAGAGCCTGGTCAGTGGAGGCACTAATTCTTCCCTAAATATTTTATAATAAGAGCCCTCGAAACCATCAGGTCCCGGTGCCTTATTGCTTTTTAAGTTAGAAATGGCTTTACTTACCTCCTCCTCGGAGATATCCGCCGCAAGGGCAACCGCGGCTTCCCCCTTAAGTTTGGTCATCCCAAGTTTATTAAGGTATTCAAGTATGATCTCTTCCTCACCTACCTCACTCGTCTGCTGGTCCGGCGTATGGTTGTATAATTGTTTATAGAAGTTTTCAAACACCTTAGCGATCTCATCGGGTCTCGTTTTGGTCGATCCGTCTGGGTGTCTTATGGCTGTTATATGAGAATGTTCCTGTCTGGGTCGCAGAGTCCTGGCAAGGAGCGAGTCCATTTTGTTGGATTTCTCGTAAAAGGACCGCCGCGACCATACCATGGAGCGCGCTGCATCGTCTAGCAACAAGGTCCGGATGTCCCTCCTGACGCCCTCCAATCGTTCGAGTGTCACCGTATCTGGGGCCGTTTGGTGTTTCAGTTCAAGGGTCCTCAGTCGTTCCAGTAGAGTTTCCAATTGAAGATGTTTCAGTTTCTTACGTCTAGTAGCCAGCTTTATGAGGGAGCCCCTGATGACAGCTTTGTGGGCTGCCCAGATCGTGCTCGCGGAGACGTCTGGGGTATCGTTCATGTCAAAGTATTCATGGATGTCTCGACGGATCTGTTCCCTCAAAACGGGATCCTGTAGCAAGGAAGTGTTCAACCTCCAATTCCATGGAGAGGCCACGCAAAGGCTGCCCAAAGTAATGGTCACATCGGCATGGTCGGACCACGAGATGTTACCGATTCTCGAGTCGACTATCCTGGGCATCCCTGTTGCATTGGCGAAAAAGAGATCGATCCGTGAATACGTACCATGCGGTGCCGAATAGTACGTGTACTCCTTATCCCCCGGGTGGTGGGCGCGCCAGACATCCACCAGGCCAGAGTCCGTCAGAAACCGGTTAAGCAACCGATCCTGGCCCCCTCGGCCCTGGAACCTCGGGGTCCCGTCCCTAGTGCTCCTGTCTACTGCCGGGTTCGGTGCGGCATTGAAGTCCCCGCCGACATAAACCATACCATGGGGCAATGTCGCAATTCTCTCCCGGAGGTTCCGCCAGTAGGCGGGGTCTGGTTGATTAGGGGCATACACGTTGATGAGGTGGATCGTATGTGAGTGCAGTATGCCCGAGACTATAATGTACCGCCCCTCTGGGTCCGACTCTTGGGCCGTTTTCCTGAAGGGGCAACTGGATTTGACCAGGATGGCCACTCCATTGCGTTTACGGAGAGACCTGGCTTCATAAGAACCCTTGAAGGCATGGTCCCTCAGGCCAAACTTGGCCTGCTTAGGAAGGTGTGTTTCCTGTATAAATGCTATATCAGTATGCAGCCTCTTGAGTTCCCTAAACAATAGGCGACGCTTCCTGGGGGCGTTGAGACCCTTGACATTCAAAGTAGAGATTTTAAGTGTCATCTTGTTTCATGGTCCCCCCGCTTCTGTAGACCGGGACATACGGGTCTCCACTCCCCCCCCCGGGTCCCACGACCCCACCGAGGCCCCCCCACACCCCCCACCCCCCAGCTCCGCACCTCTTGAAGAGAGAAGAAAGAAAGAGAAAAAGGAAAGAGAAAAAGGGAAAGAAGAACCAAGGCATCCAAACCCAATTGGATGTAGAGAAGCACTGATCTCACCAGTAGCCAGTGATTTGTGGGTAGCGTGTTCCCTCATCCCTCACCACGATCAACGCGATAAGGGAGCAAGGGTCCCTGTGCTCCCACTCGAATCGCGCCCGCTAAGACCTATATGGACCTAAATGGGCAGACGTAGAGCCTCCTCCGGGTAATGAACCATTTGGGGGGGAGGGGGGAGGGAGGGAGGGGGGGGGGAGGGGGGAGGGAGGGAGGGGGGGGGAGGGGAGGGGGGGGGGAGGGGAGGGGAGGGGGGGGGGAGGGGGGGGAGGGGGGGGAGGGGGGGGAGGGGGGGGGGAGGGAGGGGGGAGGGGGGGAGGGGGGGGGGAGGGAGGGGGGAGGGGGGGGAGGGGGGGGAGGGGGGGGGGAGGGAGGGGGGAGGGGGGGGAGGGAAGGGAGGGGGGGGAGGGGGGGGGAGGGGGGGGAGGGGGGGGGAGGGGGGGGGAGGGGGGGGAGGGGGGGGGAGGGGGGGGGAGGGGGGGGAGGGAGGGGGGGGAGGGGGGGGGAGGGGGGGGAGGGGGGGGGAGGGGGGGGGAGGGGGGGGAGGGAGGGGGAGGGAGGGAGGGGGGAGGGGGGGGAGGGGAGGGAGGGGGGGGGAGGGGGGGAGGAGGGAGGGGAGGGAGGGGAGGGAGGGGGGGGAGGGGAGGGAGGGGGGAGGGGAGGGAGGGGAGGGAGGGGGGGGGAGGGGAGGGAGGGGAGGGAGGGGGGGGGAGGGGGGGAGGAGGGAGGGGAGGGAGGGGGGGGGAGGGGAGGGAGGGGAGGGAGGGGGGGGGAGGGGGGGAGGAGGGAGGGGAGGGAGGGAGGGGAGGGAGGGGGGGGGAGGGGAGGGAGGGGGGAGGGGAGGGAGGGGAGGGAGGGGGGGGGAGGGGAGGGAGGGGAGGGAGGGGGGGGGAGGGGAGGGAGGGGGGAGGGAGGGGGGGAGGAGGGAGGGGAGGGAGGGGGGGGGAGGGAGGGGGGGGGAGGAGGGGATGAGGGAGGGGATGAGGGGATGAGGGAGGGGGTACATCGATCCAAACAACACAAGAGGCATAGCATTACAAATACAGGCTGATTGCAATAAACGTGATAATTACAGTTCCGTCCTGGTGTAAGTTCACTTAGGGACAGGTAAGGCAGGAACCAGATGCCCAGGAGGCCGATGACTTCGGGTCGGAGTCCCAAGCCCACGGAAAAAGCCCCCACATACTGACACCCAGCCTCGAGCCCCCCTAAACCAAGCGGGGGGCATCCGGGCTCCCCCAAAAATAAAGCTTCCTTCCGTGGCAGAAGTGGCATACAGTAAATAAGGGGAAACTGGCAAACCGGGGGTAGCAAGAGGTTCTGCAGAGGAGTCCCGCAGGGAACATTGTCTGTATTCCTATAAAAAGCATTTCTTTGGGTTTGATAATTTTGATTTAATACAGGACAGGTTTGTCTGCGTTGCTAGTGTATGTCACCATCCTTTTGGGAGTATGCATTGTATTGTTTTACTTATTGGTCGACGTTTGGACAACAGAGTTGCCTGTAAATATGAAGGGGTATGCTGTATGTGTATAGATGTTGAATGAGTACTAGGTTTAGAATTGTATCACAGATTTGGTGTCCAGTTTCCATGGAGATGACGTCAGGACGCCGGATGCTAACTAACCCCTGCATGCTCCGGCGGTCTCAGATGGAATCCCTTCACTCATGGGGTAAGTGAATATTGTGGTGGTGGGTATGTAAGTTTTTTTTTTTTTACTGAATTAGCTCATCCTGTTGAAAGTTTGCATTACAAACTGAAATGTCGATCTTTATACTGAGCAATAAAAGCTAAGTTTTACTATATCGTTTTGAAGTCCTTGGAGTGACACACACACACACACACACCAGCAGCTCCAGCCACCCCAACCCTTCAGGGCCATGTGATCACCATGATCACATGGCCGCAATAGGAGTCTATGGAGCTTCCAGCAGGGGGACTGTGAGCAGTCAGTCCCCCAGGCTGCAAAGAAGCACATACATTCCATACATTCTACATATATTTAACTATTAACTACACAATTTGATTTTATGAATTATAATTTGAGAGACCTGCCTGACAACGCAGGCAGACAGTCCAGAGAATTTAATTGGCAAGCCCTATATTTAACCCCGTAACTTTCCTAAACACCATAAACCCTTTACATTGGGGGTATCGTTATACTCGGGAGACTTCTCTGAACACAAATATGAGTAAACCACACTTTATCTTAGTAACAGCAGACGTTGGTTCTTTGTATACTATCATTTCACACAAAAAGGGCCTAGAGGTGGTAATTTTTTCTCTTAAGGAAGACAAGGCATATCCGGATGAACAAATTAAATTTATACTAGAAGGTATAGAGCTCATTCTGCAGAATAATTATTTTTGGTACAATAATAATTTATTTTCAAAAGGTTGGTACTGTTATGGGAACCAGGTTCGCACACAGTTATGCACCCGGATGGGTGAAGTCACACTGTACAATAAAAAAAAAACACACACACACATTAGGACATCAGAATGGGGGTTAAGGGGGAAGCTGCAATCGTGTCCTCAGATACCACAGAATTTCACGAGTCATGATTTTATGCTTAATTGTGCTTATTTGTCAGACAGTAGAAACTAGACTAAAAGTTAAAAAGCATAACATGAAAGTAAAAACAGACTGGACATCCGGTCATCAAGGTACCGATCATAATTTCATTACAAGTATATGCAAGGTCACCAATACTTCTGGCCTTGCTATCCTACATAATAGACAGAAACGGTGGCTGTTCAGCACCGTTGTGGATTACACCTGGTAGAAGCACTTACAATTGTGTGAGTGGGCAAAGGCTTTTATCAGAGGTGTCCATATTGTTTAGGCACATTTCTAGAACAAAGCTCATGGAAAAAGAGCAACATGGGATAGTGGAAAAGTATTGCTACCAACAATAGTGTAGAAACAGATCTATAGTATGGCATCTCAAGCCTAGCTATCCATATTATATGGAAATCTTCAGCACTGTGCTAAATACGTTTTGTTATGGATAGCAAAAAAGTAACAAGCCGGAGATAAAAGTAAGTCTAATCGAGAGCGGTCGCACCAGCCTGCAGCTCCAAGGCCATAACGGCAAAAACGGCTGATAATATATACCCTCACCCACCATTTTGACCACGGGGGTTCCCCTGCACGCACTATACCAAATGGGACGCAAATGGGAAGAAATCGATTTCTGGAAAGCCCACTGTAGGACTGACCATCGGCGACCTATGGAAGCAAGCATGCAGCGCCAGTGGGCCCACCATGGCGGCTAGACATGGCAGCTGCTCTGACTTTTCAGACGAATACTCGGGCGATGCAGAGGAAGAATTCCTAACTATGGAGAATACAGCGCCGATGGCAAGGCCGTATAAAGCAGGTTCAGACTCCACACCGGTAGCCACCTCAATTTTAAAAACGAAGCTGGCGGATCTAAACAAACAAAAAAACATACTGGCGGATGTCACTGCGCTCCGAGGAGACCTAGAGGGCCTGACTGGCCGTTTCGGGGCACTAGAGAGCCTCCCAAACAAACACCCAGAACATAACGCAACTTCAAAATGCCATACAAGATATGCAACAGCAGCACTTGATGAATGAGCGCTGCCTCGCAGCTAAAGAAGACACCCGGCGGAAAATTAATCTGAAGATCAGAGGGGCATCAGAGGAAATCCCAGAGGCTGAACTGCCACATTTTACAAGGCGCTTATTCACGGCCCTACTACCAACTAGGCAGGCCAAAGCAATTACCCCAGAAGACATCTTCCAGGTTCCCAAACCTGCTAAAGCACCAGCTTCGGCTACAAGAGACATCATCGTCATCTTCCAAAACGGGAATTATAAATCTGCAATACTCGCAACCATACGAGGCAAAACAACTTTCCAATTTGAAAATATGGTGCTTACTTTC
The DNA here is from genome assembly GCF_036172605.1 of Pelobates fuscus. Lineage (NCBI taxonomy): Eukaryota > Metazoa > Chordata > Amphibia > Anura > Pelobatidae > Pelobates > Pelobates fuscus. The sequence goes on from NC_086322.1 coordinate 216,901,162, forward strand.
GCAGACCTATCGAGTGGAACACTGGCATGGCGCAGGTCACTTCGACCACTCACCCTCCTGCTTCAACGACAGAACATCAGATACAACTGGCACCTCTCCCGAATGCTCACGGTCCACCACGAGACTGACACCCACCGCATCCATGACCTCAACGACGCTACAGCACTGATGCGGTATTTAGTACTGCCACGGGATTCACTCACCCAGGAAGGGCCGCACAGTTTCACTCTTACAACCCACACATGGGGCCCAGCACGGATCCCCCCCCCCCCCTGTTAACCCCACTTGGAGAGACACCGGACTCCTACGCAGCAGTCACAATGTGAGCTGAGACTCTTGACAGTACACACTGTCTCCTGTTAATCTCCCATTCCATAATTACTCTGTGTATTCCCTGACACAAATACTCTCAATGAGCCCCCATGCCCTGTCCACAACACATTTACCGCACCAGAGGACCCCACGAAGGCCACTGAGAATAGCAGCTCACCCACTGACCCCATCAAGATACACTTCAGCAGCCGGCCAGCTGCTCCTGCTGCTGGGACTGCTACCTGAGCACACTATACCTGGCTAACAGGGGAAGTCCTCCTATGAATACTCACTGTCATACAAAAGTGTTTTTGCTTCTTATTGCCTTTTTCTTATTTCACTTTTTTTTCTTCTTCTCCTCTCACGTAACATGTCTCTTTGTCTAATAGTACTAATACCCCCACCTATTTCAGATCCGCTAATGATTTGGTACTGTGACATAGCGAGACAGCCCCAGAGAAACACCAAAAGCGGCCTGTTTAACTAGCATTGCTGGCATTCAGCCTGTAACAACTTCCAAGCTGGCCAGGATTCTGACATTTTAGGTCTCAGCTCAGGGATCTACCACAAAGAGCTAGCATGTATTCCTTGAATACTCCTGGATTACCAAATGACCCTTAGAAATGTACTGCTTAGTTGGACAACCAGAGCGCCAACCAAAGAAACGATAATTTCTTTAGTTTAGCATGTAATTAAAGCACAAACCCCTACGCATATCAATGTCAATAACGTTTATAAAAGCTTGTAACCTGTGATTTAAACTGACAATCTTACTCCTGATATGCCTAATTACCTCATTTACGTTCCTCCGACTTTACAAAAATATGCACAGTATTTTTCCTGCCATGTTATGCTAAATAAAGGCTTTCTGCAGCTATTGTGGCACAGCAAGCTAGCTGTTAACTTGTGCACAAACAAAAATAAAGAATTGATAAAAAAAAAAAAGAAAAAAAAAGTAACAAGCCCCCTTAAGAATTTTTGGTTTAGCACTTTTTGATTAAATGTGTAACTCCGATAAATTTTAAGTCATAGAACCAGTACCTAAAATTATAGGCCTACAGTGATTGGAGTGGGGAGGAATAAAATTCAATAATCTACAACGAGTTTTTGGATCGAGTTTTTTGGATCTGGTACTACACAAACATGCATCCCATACAGAGTGCCTGATTCTGGATTATGGCCATGGTAGTACTGGGCACCAGTACTTCTGGCCTTGCTATCCTTCATAACAGACAGAAGTGGTGGCTGCGCAGCACCTTTGTGGATTACACATGATTGAAGCTCTCACAAATGGCTTTTATCAGGGACATCTGGGGCATCCATCCGGTAAACGCACATTACTAGATAAAGGCTAAAAGAGATTGTAAGAGATTGTAACAGATTAATAAAATAGTTTAAATTAACAACTGGCTATTTACAGCCAGTTTTACACCTTTAACCCCTTAAAGACGCAGGACGGTTCAGGACCGTCATCTGCATTTTTCCATTGCCGACCGACGACGGTCCTGAACCGTCCTAAATTTAAAATGTACTTACCCGACCGCCGTCATTCCCCCGGCGGCGATCGGCGTTGCTCCCGTTGTGGGGAGACTGCCTGCAGCCCAGACAGTCTCCCCATGGCGAATTAGGACCCCTGTGGCCATGTGATCGCTCAACAGGGCGACCACATGGTCACAATAGGTGTCTGCCTACAGGTTTTATAGCGTTTTTGGAAGTTACAGGGTCAAATATATGGGTCAAATATTTTTACATTGAAAATGGCCAGGTTGGTTACGTTGCCTTTGAGAGCGTATGGTAGCCCAGGAATGAGAATTATCCCCCAATGATGGCATGCCATTTGCAAAAGAAGACAACCCATGGTATTGCAAATGGGGTATGTCCAGTCTTTTTTAGTAACCACTTAGTCACAAACACTGGCCAAAATTAGCGTTCAATTTAGTTTTTTACTTTTTTCACACACAAACAAATATGAACGCTAACTTTGGCCAGTGTTTGCGACTAACTGGCTACTAAAAAAGTCTGGACATACACCACATTGAATACCCTGGGTTGTCTACTTTAAAAAAAAAAATGTACATCTGGGGTGTTATTCAGCGATTTAGGACAGATAATACAGGGAGTGCAGAATTATTAGGCAAGTTGTATTTTTGAGGATTAATTTTATTATTTAACAACAACCATGTTCTCAATGAACCCAAAAAACTCATTAATATCAAAGCTGAATATTTTTGGAAGTAGTTTTTAGTTTGTTTTTAGTTATAGCTATTTTAGGGGGATATCTGTGTGTGCAGGTGACTATTACTGTGCATAATTATTAGGCAACTTAACAAAAAACAAATATATACCCATTTCAATTATTTATTTTTACCAGTGAAACCAATATAACATCTCAACATTCACAAATATACATTTCTGACATTCAAAAACATAACAAAAACAAATCAGTGACCAATATAGCCACCTTTCTTTGCAAGGACACTCAAAAGCCTGCCATCCATGGATTCTGTCAGTGTTTTGATCTGTTCACCATCAACATTGCATGCAGCAGCATCCACAGCCTCCCAGGCACTGTTCAGAGAGGTGTACTGTTTTCCCTCCTTGTAAATCTCACATTTGATGATGGACCACAGGTTCTCAATGGGGTTCAGATCAGGTGAACAAGGAGGCCATGTCATTAGATTTTCTTCTTTTATACCCTTTCTTGCCAGCCACGCTGTGGAGTACTTGGACGCGTGTGATGGAGCATTGTCCTGCATGAAAATCATGTTTTTCTTGAAGGATGCAGACTTCTTCCTGTACCACTGCTTGAAGAAGGTGTCTTCCAGAAACTGGGAGTTGAGCTTGACTCCATCCTCAACCCGAAAAGGCCCCACAAGCTCATCTTTGATGATACCAGCCCAAACCAGTACTCCACCTCCACCTTGCTGGCGTCTGAGTCAGACTGGAGCTCTCTGCCCTTTACCAATCCATCCATCTGGCCCATCAAGACTCACTCTCATTTCATCAGTCCATAAAACCTTAGAAAAATCAGTCTTGAGATATTTCTTGGCCCAGTCTTGACGTTTCAGCTTGTGTGTCTTGTTCAGTGGTGGTCGTCTTTCAGCCTCTTACCTTGACCATGTCTCTGAGTATTGCACACCTTGTGCTTTCGGGCACTCTAGTGATGTCGCAGCTCTGAAATATGGCCAGACTGGTGGCAAGTGGCATCTTGGCAGCTGCACGCTTGACTTTTCTCAGTTCATGGGCAGTTATTTTGCGCCTTGGTTTCTCCACGCGCTTCTTGCGACCCTGTTGACTATTTTGAATGAAGCGCTTGATTGTTCGATGATCACGTTTCAGAAGCTTTGCAATTTTAAGAGTGCTGCATCCCTCTGCAAGATATCTCACTATTTTTAACTTTTCTGAGCCTGTCAAGTCCTTCTTTTGACCCATTTTGCCAAAGGAAAGGAGGTTGCCTAATAATTATGCACACCTGATATAGGGTGTTGATGTCATTAGACCACACCCCTTCTCATTACAGAGATGCACATCACCTAATATGCTTAATTGGTAGTAGGCTTTCGAGCCTATACAGCTTGGAGTAAGACCACATGCATAAAGAGGATGATGTGGTCAAAATACTAATTTGCCTAATAATTCTGCACGCAGTGTAGTGTTACAATGTCACTATTGATACATTTTAAAAATGTATGTTTTGAAACCGCAATATCCTACTTGTACTTATAGCCCTATAACATGCAAAAAAATAGCAAAAAGCATGTAAACACTGGGTATTTTTAAACTCAGGACAAAATTTTGAATCTATTTAGCAGTTTTTTTCATTCGCTTTTGTAGATGAGTAAAAGATTTTTCACATAAAAGTAAAAAAACATGTATTTTTTTCAATTTTTCATCATATTTTTTCATTTTTTAAAAATTAAATTACATGAGATTATATAAATAATGGTATGTAAAGAAAGCCCCTTTTGTCCTGAAAAAAACAATATATAATTTGTATGGGAACAGTAAATGAGAGAGCGGAAAATTACAGCTAAACACAAACACCACAAAAGTGTAAAAAGATGCCTGGTCGCAAATGTACAACATCGCAAAAATAGTCCGGTCCTTAAGGGGTTAAAAAGGCTTTTGCCAAGGTAGTAAACACAAGGGCACCAGTACTTTTGGCCTTGTTATTCTACATAACAACACCTTTGTGGATTACACCTGATTGAAGCTCTCACAATTGTGTGAGAAGGCAAGGTATTTTATCAGGGACATCCGAGGCATCCATATGGTAAACGCACATTTCTAAGGCAAGGCTCATTAGAAAGAGCCAGGTGTTTTTGTGGAAATTTATTGCTACCAGCAAGCTTAGTTATCCATATTTTACAGAGTATCCTCAACAGTGTGCTAAATACATTTTGATAGGGCGAGTAAACAAGTAATCCCACACCTCCGAGGAATCTTTGCTTTACCATTTATTTTTGACGGAATGGTCAACTCTCAGATACATTTGAAGATAATCAAATATAAAATTTTGGTAGATGGAAATACACTAAAATTGTAGGATGCTCACTACACAGGCAACACATTAATTAAAATAATCTGTCTGAATGCCAACTATGTATTTCATTAAACAACTACATGGATAGGTTTTTAAAAGATTGATTTTTTTTATAAGTTTGATACGTTAATCCTTCTAATCATTTTGTGAAAAAGGGGTGAGGTGACAAAATCCTTCAATGCTAATGCTAAAGTCATTAGACTTCTTGTATTTATGACTGGAAGCAGTCATTTTCTACTTTCCGCTCATTCTGCAGAATATAATGGCATCATATCCATAACATCACTACATCCAATACCAACATTCTGAGGATGAAATTCAGTTTACCTCAAAGGAAATGCATTGTTATTCACTGTGGAATGCAACACCAACATGTCACACTCAGATCAGTGGACACATTTGCCATTATTGCAATGCACCTCTTATTTTGAGAGTTTTAATTGTACAGTTTATAAGAAAGAATACTCCAAGCACCATATCCACTAAAAACACTATGTACATTACTAAGTCGGCTGGTGGAATCTATAATGGACTTCAGGATCTTGAGGATTAATATAATGCAGGGATAGGCAACCTTTGGCCCTGTAGGTTGCAGACTACATCAGCCATAATGATGGCAGAGCATCAAGAGAGATTTAGTTCACATAAAGTCCACCATCAGGTCTTCCTTAATGTAATTATACTTTTACCACCATCTTTGTCATTCGAGACAATTAGTAGTGCATCCCTTTCTTCTGGGGACAAATGGTCTTAAAAACAAAAACTTTTCCACTTATTAGCTAGTTGATAATAAAATTTTGGTAAATTCTTTGAGTTTAAAATTTCCATGGGACGGATGGACTCCTACACAAAAAAGTTCCATCAGGTTAAGCATAAAACCGTTACCTCAGTCATACCATAAAACAAAATGACTAATGCACCCCACAATAGTGTATGTTTGACACACACTTCAAGTTAAACATTTATTTTAACTGTTGCCAGTGAGATCAAAGAAAGTATACAGAAACAAATACCAACATTACACAAACGCTCCTAGATCAGGGATCCCTCCATAGAATTTCTGGCAGACGGGGGTGGGGTGGGGTGGGGGGGGATGGGAAGGATTGTGATAATGGAATATGCCAATTAATTGAAACAATGTGACCCTCCTGTAGAGATTTAAAACAAAATTGAGACACCTTAGACATGGGTTTGCAAGCAGGGTACATAGACCTTTCATTGTTCTAATTTCTCTGTAAGGATCACCCTCACACTCCAGTAATATATACCATCCCTAAAATCCATAAAAACCCACTGCATCCACCAGGGAGACCTTTAGTATCTGCTATAAAAAAGGAGTTTGAACTGATTGTGAAATGGCTGGACACTTAAGAAGACGGTAAAGGGTTTATATACTTGTAATAGGACACATCTACACTTTTCTAGAGTGTAAACATTCAAACTAGGACTAGAACCATGCAGTAATACTACTTAACATGGATGTTAATGAATATATTGTTAATCCGCATGCACAAGGGATAGATGCAATAAGGGAAATTTTAATGCAATCTACTTCATCCAATGGTTTGTTTCTGGAACTAAATACAGAAACAAACCATTCTCCACATAAGTCAAAGGATGCTAAACTGGACCAAGGGCCAGCACCAGCCCAACAGATGCAATTATCAGTAACAGAGAAAGAGTACCCATCTTAGGGTTGAAACATTGCAGTGTTCCCATAAATGTGCCTGAAGTTATACATTGATGATCTGCTCATCTTATAGAATGGAAGTATTGAGGAAGCTTGTGATATGGTGTACTCCCTTAACCAGCTACCAAGTCCAATCGGATTTACATACGATCTGAGTGCAGAAAATAATAATTCTTGGTTTGGAGATTTTTTATACAGAATCACACACTGTAACATTGCCCAAGTATCAAGCACATAGATCACAACACAATATTACACGCCTCAAGTGCCCATCCAAGGCCCAGTTTTTAAGGATGATACATAACAGTATTTAACGGAGCTCTCACAGAATTCTGTCAATCTTTCTTTTATTATGGCATTCAAAGCATGGGGTACAGAAGAGAGAAGGGAGTTGTAGCAAGTCAATACAAAGTATAGATTTTCTGCGTGTTTGCAAACACTCCTCAGAAAGACTGCCATTTTTTTATAGTAATTAAACAGTTACATACAGGCTAAGTTCAACAGTAGCGTAAAGGTACATATATTTTGTAAATCGTTTAACGTAAACTTGTCTGAAACAGGCTAAGGTAGGATGTTTATCTGACTAGTGCGACCTTTCCACTATATAAAATTACATAAGAGCAGACGGGTTGAGAACTATAAACTAATGCTGGCATACGAAGATCAAACTGATTCAAATTAGGCAGGCTCAACAGGATTGTATGCAGTGCAAATATTGCTTGCAGGTCAAAAATGCAGGACATTGTCTATGATATGGACAGTCTGGCAAAATGCTTACTATCTCATGCTATTACGGTAAGTGTTAACTGCACTACTATGTCTGATACCAGTCTAACTATGGTAGTATGTCGTGCGTATAGGATGGGGTATGTGGATACACTGTGTCACTGGGGAACTAGGCGGGTGTGTGCATACAGGGTCGGTTATTTGCTGGTTTAGGCAGCATTAAGCTAGACAATTAAGGTAAGAACCCGTAGTACCCAGGTAGTCAGGGAGGACCCTCCATGAGGCTGTCGACATGCAGTACAACTAGCAAAATTAAATAAATGATTATGCCAAATGAAATGGAAAACGTTTGTGTCTCTATGCGGTCATATAGTCACTGTAGTGTGGAAGTGTCTCCCGTCCTCTTCGGTGCCTGGACCGGTAGCCAGGTCGTGGCCCGTTGGGACACCTCACCCGATGCCACTAGTGTGCTTGAGGAGGCAGGCTTCTCCGTGGCATTGCGTGGTGGTCTTCATGTTGTGGCTGCCTAGATACTCCTGGTTCCCAGCTCCACGTGTTGTGGGTGACTCTCTGCTTTTCCTGGGTGCTTGTCGCCCAGGTGCCATGTGTCTTCGGCCCGAGGCCTTAGTAGGGGCCCTTGCCACATGTCCGTTGACCCCATCAACAGGGTCGTGGGCCCAAGGATTCGCCGGCGTGCGGCCTAGTCCCCGGGTATATGGGTGGCACGGGAGAGTTACCTCCGGGTGAGCCCCCAGCTCGAAGAAGAGTGTACGGCTCCAGTATCGACGTCGTCCCCTCCTGTGGTAATGTGGGTCGGGTGGTTGGTTTTGGATGTTATCAGGAGTGCGCCCGGATAAGGGCCTGCCTCTGCTCTGTGTCGGCATATGGGGTTGGGTGCGGCCCATGCAGGCTTCATCCGCCGCTTCCCCTTCGTGGAGGAGTATGGCCTCCTCAGAGTCGCCACTGTGTGCTCTAGTCGTGGGTAGGTGTTTGTCGGGCGGATTCCGTGCCCTGCTGCTGCTGCCTGCGGTTGCTGCCGTTTCGGCCCGCCGGTTCTGCATGTCCGCCGTCTTCAGCTTACCCCGTGTGCCTCGGGAGTTCGCGGTGGTACCGGTTTCATCCGTGTGCGTGTCTGCTGCTTCGCGGCAGGTGTATTTGCACCCGCTTGTCTTTCCCTGGACGTCAGCTTCAGCCAGAACTTGGCGAACAATTCGTCCAGCCTAGTTTCAAGATCCAACTTCTCCTCGGGTCGGGAGCACGTGGCGGTGGCCATGTTGCTTCGCCTCGCTTCTCCCCGCTGCTCACAAGGCGTCTCCGCAGGGGCAATTGTGGAAAGGCTGCTGTTCCAAGCTGGACCGGGATAACCCCCGCCGGTCCTGGGGGGGGGCAGGGCATCTGTGGGGCTGCACCTCCAGGGTCCAGGCGAGGAGAGCGGCCGCCTCTCCCCGATCCCATCCCCCGCAGGCCTCGGCTTTCCACCTTGGGCATCCGTTCCTTCGAGCTCTCAATATGGGTGTCAGGTGTGTCACCAGGTCGCCCCTGACATAGGTGGCTCATCCTGATATCGTTATGTCTAGATTGTAAGTAGTCGAAAAACGGCATATACAGCGGGAGCCCAGCTTTCATGCGGCTTCTCTGCTTGCTGGCTTGGCCCCGCCCCCTCACAGAATTCTGATGAGAAAATGGAGTCAACGACAGTTTTTTTTTTTTTTTTTTTTTAAGTGTTTGAACCCGGGATACAGTCAACAGGGGTTTAAAATTGGCCTTACAAGGAGGCACATAGTACAAGTATCAAGACACATTTTCCCTACGACCTACAATGCATTGTCCACCCAGCTCACATCGGTAGTCAAACACAACTGGAACATGAATCTTTCATAGATTTTCAAACAACCAAGTATTTGTTAAACACAATAAGAATTTACGCAATTATCTGGTGAATACTGATCTGCACAAACTTATGAGGAGACTTCTAGGACACAAGTACAGGGAAGTGTTAGGTGCCTGGGCTGCATCACATCCGTACATATGACACTATCTTGTAGGTTATCACCCTCATACAGTTAAAAGCTACCAGATAAGATACCATTATTTTTAAAACTGCTTTTGTCATGTACAAATTGACATGACCATGTGGTATGACTTCAATAGTAAAAACAGACACTTCTCTATGTGAGCATATATGTGGCCATTGGTCAAGCATTAGGACCGCATATAGAGATGGTTTCACTTGTAAACTGGTCGCAAGGAATATCCTGGAGATGGGACATCCCTTAACTTTGATCACATCCCTATAACCAGGCACAGAGGGGATCATGGCAGTCTCCGTAAAAACAAACAAAAAAAAAAACACATACTGGATATAGTTGCTCCAAAGAGCTTAAATGAATTATTGAAAAATGAGTTTATTTGAACTTTCGATAGGAAGCAGATAACTTCATGATTTAAATAGGATTTCAAAAAAATGACCATATTTGATATACAGTCTGGCAGTCACAGAAGCAGAGCACCGGGTAGGCAAGTATACCAGCAGCTCCTGGGCTCGAAGCCATTACGGCATTCAATGCTACCGTAACAGCTTTAAAGCTCATGAAATGTGGACGGCATAGAACCCAAAAGCAGACAAAAACAAATCTGTTACCAATACAGTGGAATAATTTCAACGTTAATATACATGAAGCATACTTTCATATCCCCATAAGTAAACAAGTGTTTATCAAGTGGGGAGAAAATCCCCCACCAAGATCTGGTTTAAGTAATTATTGTACAAGTTAACGTGATAACTCACTTTCTTCAGTAATGCCCCATAGAGTTCCACAGCTGAAATAGATACGTACATGAGAATAGCAACTTGCAACATACAATGTTAAAGGCTACTAAGCCACAGTCTTTCAGAATTTGTGTCTCAATATCCCAATTTTTGCATTCCTGTAGGAAACAATATTTAGTAGAGGTTCCCTAAGAAAATTCCATTTACAAATTACAAGGATAGATTTGGTTCTTCATTGCATCAAGATCAATTTGTCTTCAAGACAACACATATTTCTCACAGTCGGTACACAGCACCACATTTCCATGTACTTTGTATTATAGCAACTTCAACTTATACGAGTCCATCTACACATTCTTCATGAGATTTTGATCCACAGAACATATATCAGACAGGGTTAAAATAGCAACCATTTAAAACAAAATCAAAGCCTGAAACAGTTGTGGCCCCTGAATACTTGCGGAGGAGACACACAGGGAGGAAGCCCATTCCTTACACAGAAAATATAGTTGGTTGCAAAGGGAGCACACCGTAATGGTAATCTCCATAAAGATAGTAAGAGTATGTTAAGCAGCACTTCACAAAATAAAACATAGCAAACGAGAGGGGAGAATTACAAGGGGAGCCATACATAAGAGAAAAAGGAGAGAAAACCACCCTCACCTCTGAACACTTTTCAGCCCTTAAAGGGAAACTCCAGTGCCAGGAAAACAATCCGTTTTCCTTGCATGGCACTGCAGGTCCCCTGTCCCTCCCACCCCCATCCGTGGTTGCTGAAGGATTATGTATACAATTTTAGGTAAACATTGTAAAGGATAAAACAAGATAAAGCAATGGTGTAACATACAATATCAGGAAAAAAGTGCACTGTTTTTTAAACTGTTATTTAAACATGACATGGTGGATCAGTTACAATTCAGTTAAGCCTAGTGACAACATTATAACGATTAATGATATGGTGTCCACCAGCATTATTAATCCTAAGATTTAGTCAGGCTAAGTAAAACAAGAAGTATGCATGCTGATAAGGCCCAGAGGAGGAGGGCTGAAAGCTAGCCGAATAAAAGGGATCTGTGGGTGTGGTGGGTGTGGGTGTAACAAATGGGGGTGTCATTTAGGTTAAGGAGTAGGGTGGGGTTATATAAATAATGGCCATTTTGTCCGTTTACCTCAGCCATCTTAAATCTAACGGCGAGGTAACAATATTTTCCTTTTTCTGGCAGTCTATTGTTACTTGTGCTTACCCCACGGCCAGGAGCATGGATATAGAAGGGATCCTTGCTGCCCTCAGGGCTGAGGCCCTCCAAGACGGTGGCCAGCACCTGCAGGCCCAGCTGGTAAGGCTGCAGGGTGCCTCCATGGTAGCTGCTCCCTCAGTCGGCGGCCATGGTACTCCGCGCCGCCAGGCGCGTCCCCCTACCCGTTATAGCCCCTCGCGGGAGGGCAGGGTGAGGGAAAGGAGCAGGAGCCCTGTTGCCGGCCCGCGCGCCAGGTCCCCCGCGGGCGGCAATGCGCTGTTGCAGCCGGTCGCCTCCTCCCCGAGGCGGTCTCGGAGTGCCCGTCTGGCTGGCGCTTCTCGGGGAGGTGATGGCCGTTCCGTCCCGGTTCCTGCTCCTCTGATCTCGCGGGCCTCCAGAAGGGCGGCCGCGAGATCACGTTCCAGCACTTCGTCGCGGGCGGCGCACCGGGCACCTGACATGCGCTCTGCCCTTGGCGGACCTCTGGCAGAGCGCGCACAGGTTAGGTCTGCAGCCAGCCCTTCTCCTGGAGCGGTAAGTAGGCTGCAGGTCGGCAGGGCAATCAATAAGGGGTTGAGGGATTCGGGGGGCCGGGGCATAGAGCCGGGACCGGCTAGTAATACTCACAGCCCCCCCCTTCTCCTCCTCCCCACTCTGTCTCCCCTGGGCCGGCCACTACCACACTCCCATCAACCTCATCTGCCCATCCTACACTCCCATCAACCTCATCTGCTTATCCTACACTCCCATCAACCTCATCTGCCCATCCTACCCCCGTTGGGACCCTTCCTATGGGTCTGATGCCCTCTGCATCGGCCCCACTTTTAGCTAGGACCCATGCTGCCACCACTGGGGCTATTTCTGCCATGGCAGACCCACACTCTGTTTTTCCTACTAATTCTGCAGGGTTGCTCCCCTCTTCTGCAGGTCCCCCAGCACCTGGGGTGGGTGGGCAGGGTTCCTTCTCACCTGTCCTGTCTTCACAGATTACCCCTGGTCAGCTTGCGAGTCGGTTCCCTGACGCTGTGACTGGTGCAGTGCTTCCTGCGGTCGCAGTTCCCTTGGGGCCGTCGCAGCCTGGTGGGCAAGTTGGGGTTCCGCTGCTACCTTCAAATTCAGCTCCTGCTGGTGAGTACTCTGGTGTAACAGTGCAGAGGTATAGTTTACACTCACACTTTGCAGAGCCACGTATAGTAGGCACTGACTATTCAGGTTCTTAAGAAATCCCTTTCTTTTTGCTCCTCTGCTCTTCCGGATCACTCCACTGGTACCAGGAACAACAGTAGATAAAAATAATTTCCAGAAGAGTAAAAATATTTTAAAGAATTTTATGTTTTACAAATAAAGCAGGGATAAAAAAACGATTAGCAGCACTGACGCGTTTCGACTCTTTAAAGTCTTTCTCAAAGTGCATAAAGTATAAGTCCCACTTCTCCGTATATATACCAGACAAATCTTCAAATTTGGCGCTCAATTCTTCTTACTTTCCGGTCTTTTCGGGCTTTCACTTCCTGTTTCCGGTTTCCGCTTGAAGGCATTTTTCTCCGCCCATTTTTGCGTCCGTTTGCGTATGACGTCGGGCTTACTCTTCCGATACCGGAAATAGTATGTCAGCTATTCCCGAAGCAGAAATCGCCATATCGCTTCAGGAATAGCTGACATACTATTTCCGGTATCGGAAGAGTAAGCCCGACGTCATACGCAAACGGACGCAAAAATGGGCGGAGAAAAATGCCGTCAAGCGGAAACCGGAAACAGGAAGTGAAAGCCCGAAAAGACCGGAAAGTAAGAAGAATTGAGCGCCAAATTTGAAGATTTGTCTGGTATATATACGGAGAAGTGGGACTTATACTTTATGCACTTTGAGAAAGACTTTAAAGAGTCGAAACGCGTCAGTGCTGCTAATCGTTTTTTTATCCCTGTTTTATTTGTAAAACATTAAATTCTTTAAAATATTTTTACTCTTCTGGAAATTATTTTTATCTACTGTTGTTCCTGGTACCAGTGGAGTGATCCGGAAGAGCAGAGGAGCAAAAAGAAAGGGATTTCTTAAGAACCTGAATAGTCAGAGCCTACTATACGTGGCTCTGCAAAGTGTGAGTGTAAACTATACCTCTGCACTGTATATCGCTTTGTAAAACAGTATTATGCTATGTTTTCACTCTTTTATGTAGGTGAAATCAATAAGATGCCCGAATGTGAATAAGTATATTATTTTCATTTTTACTTGCACTCCTCTATCTTTGTTCTTATCTGTATTTGTATTAGTGTTTTTTAAGTGGTTTTAAAACACTGGGGAGTCGCACTTATATTTCTGACACCACTTTGACACCTTGTGTAATTTGCACTTTACTGTGCAAATAATCTTTTCTTGTATCTGGTGTAACAGGGTTGGGTTTGGGGGGCGCTAGTGCAGGGGAGGCGCAAGAGTGGGGTTCTGTGCTCCAAGCTATGAAACATGTTCTGCAAACTCTTGAGCGGGGATCTCGCCCTGGGGCCCCTTCCCCAGTGGCTTTGGATAACCAACTTCGGGCGGGATGGGCAGGTACCACACGGTCTGATCCTGCGGTGGTCGCGGCGTCAATCCCCGCCAATCTGATACAGGCCCCGTGGCGCCTGAGTCCCCCCGGGGGTGCTACTGGGGACGCCGCTGTTGTCTTGGGTTTAGGGGTAGCACCCGCTGCGCACGGGGCGGCGTACATGTGCTGGTCAGGCCCCCTGGCCCTCCATCTAACGCCGGAATTGCGGGCCAAAATAGATAAGGGGGAATTCGTAGAAATGTTTTCTCTTCTCCCTATGGAAGATCTTCCTCGGGTGGATAAGGATGCAAAAGAGTCTGAAAAAGACAAAGAAAAGTTTCGGTATCGAAAGATTCCGAAAACTTTCGGGAACTGGATTCGAGCCTTTTCTATCCTGGCTAGCGTGATAGGTGAAAAGACTCCCAGCAAATGCTCTTCCCTATTTTGCTACCAGGACGTGATATGGAATGCTTGTCGGGTATATGGCGGGTTAGGGTGGTGGCGGTATGATGAACAGTTCCGCCAACGATTAGCGGTTCGGCCTTCCATGGGTTGGGATCAAATGGACATCGGCTTGTGGTTGGCTATCATGACCCGCCCGGCCTCACATCAAGGGGGCCTCTCGTCCTTTCTTGGGGGGGGCGGCGCGGGGTCCTCACCCGCAGCGTCGGCCGGTCAGCGAAAAACAGGCTGCTGTTGGCAATATAATGATGGCCAATGCAAATTCGGATCGGGTTGTCGCTTCAAGCATGAATGTTCTGGGTGCGGCGGGTCCCACCCCGCGTCAAAATGCTTTAAACGCGGCAAGGCTGGCGACAAAGGGAATTCCGTGGGCGCTAAGGGCGAAGACGCCAGTGGACGTCAACGCGATGCGCCCATGGCTAAAGCGTTATAAGAATAAGAAGGTGGCTGCCTTGTTATTGGAATGTTTTGGGCAGGGGTTTTGGATCCCTCACCGGGCTCGGCAGGTCTCCGAGATCTGAGATCTGTTGCTGACCATCCGGGGGTGGTCAGGGATAAATTGGCAAAGGAAGTGGCGTTGGGCCGCATGGCGGGCCCCTTTCGGGAATCGCCACTCCCCGATCTGAGGGTTTCACCATTAGGCGTGGTGCCCAAAAGGGAACCGGGAAAGTTTCGGCTGATTCACCATCTATCGCACCCTCATGGGGGCTCGGTAAATGATGACATCGCGGCTGAATTGTGCCGCGTTTCCTACGCGTCGTTCGACGCTGCGGTGGGCATGGTCAGGGCCGCTGGCCCTGGGGCATTCATGGCAAAAACCGACATTGAGTCTGCTTTTCGCCTCCTACCGGTTCACCCGGAGTGCCATCATCTCCTGGGTTGTGAATTTGAAGGCCATTATTACGTGGATATGTGCCTCCCGATGGGTTGTGCAATATCCTGTTTTTATTTTGAATGTTTCAGCTCCTTTATGGAATGGGTAGTGAGAGCGGAGTCCGGTTATGATTCCTTGCTTCACTACCTAGACGACTTTTTATGTGTGGGCCCCGTGCACTCCCTGATATGCGCACAGATTTTGCAAGCAGTGGCGGATGTGGCCTGTGAGTTCGGAGTGCCGCTGGCACCGGACAAAATGATTGGCCCTTCCACGTGCTTGTGCTTTCTCGGGATCGAGATTGATTCTGTTATCGGTGAATGTCAGCTTCCTTCGGACAAATTGTCTGATTTACGGGGGGGGGGTGCAGGAGGCGAGCTCCTTGCGGAAGATTACGCTGCAACGACTTCAATCCCTCTTGGGCAAGTTGAACTTTGCCTGTCGGATTATGCCCATGGGCAGAGTGTTCAACCGGCGCCTGGCGGCAACCATGGCTGGGATACTGAGGCCGTTCCACTTCGTCCGCTTGACCAAGGCGCTCAGGGAGGATTTGGCAGTGTGGGCGGTTTTTCTGGATGGGTACAATGGCAGGTCCAGGGGGCGGAGCCTGGCTAGCGAGCGAGCAAGACGTGCTCAGCTCGAGCTCCTGCTGAACGGGGAATTTCACACCGAAAACCAGGGCGCACATACCGGGAAAATACACAAACGGGGGCTCAATAGATGGAGGAACCCGGTAGGCACCCACTGATACCGGCCCCATCTCCCGGAGAGCCCGGGACCCGAAACGGCGGATCGAGGCAAGTGAGAGAAGGGGAGTTGGGAAGGCGGCCGCTTCCCGCTCAACACCCCGAGCCACGAGCACACACGGAACATCCCCCCCCCCCCTTTGGACCGGTGGGGGACATCCCGGTCCCCGCCACACAGGCCCAACCCGGTCACTGACCTGCAAACGACGGTTCCAGCAGACGGACCAGAAGGGAAGGCCTTGAAAATGGCGGCCAAAAGCGACGACCGCACCTGTAACATGCAGAAGCAGCATGTAACACATTACCCCACTCCTAAAGCGAGAGACTCTCTAGACATCATTTTTGATAAGTTTTGGGCCCAGCTCATGGCCCATATGCGACCAGCTACAGTCATACCACTCCCTGACCCACCTAAAAGGCAAACCAGCAGCCCTGGGAGGATCGGGAAGCCTCTGAGGGGCGTAAAAAAACGTCAACCCACAGCAACCAAACTGAAACGCCCGCCTGGACAGAGGGCAACAAGGGGACCAACCCGCAGGTACCGGCCACATAAACGGAGGGCTACAGAACCCGCACGACGACCCGCGTCAGATACCCGCAAGGCTCGCCGCACCCGCCCGTCGGGAAAGACCCTGGACCCAAGTGGACCCCAGGCTCGTGGCCTGAAGATACCAGCCCTCAAACTGATCCAGGGCCGAGGAGGCGCCAGGCCTACGAAGGGCTGCATGGCTGACCAGTTAAGCCTCTTCAACTGCTCCTACACCCGTCTGCGTATAGGGATTGGATGATCGATCTGTAGGAGAGATACAGCTGAATAGGCCTCACACACAGTGGGGCTGTAATGCTTAAACCATACCTGGACTTTCCTAAACACGCTAGTAACGTTTACCTTTTCGTTCATAACCGTTGCCAGGGGTTTTAAAATCTGTTGTATTATGCATTATTCATACATGCATAAAAATTCTTCATGTTGCTGCCTTTAGCGCGATAATTAATAGGCTTAGCATAGTTTATTTCTTATTAATGTTATTAGCATATTGTTTGTACGATTATCCAGACGCATGTTTGCTTATTCATTTGATCGACAGGTTATTTCTCTTACTTTAAAAATATGTGCAAAAGTTCTAGCATGTTACTTTTAAGCGATAACCTACTTATATGTTCATTAAGCCTGCTAACTAAAAAATGTGCTAGTAAGCAATTGGAAATTGTAACTTTGCACGCAGCTAAACGCACACTGATTTAGCGTGTTCCTACTCTTTAAGTTAAATCTATACAACAGGGCAATAACGAACTTGCACATTAACCTTATGCGTAGCTTCAGCGCTTAATCCTATACAATTAGTTTATGCTAAGCGACTGGAACTACATATTGACTAAACCTGATTGCAAGAGCAACGTTAATTCATAATATTATTAAAAAAAAAAAAAGAGGTACGAGTGCTATGGAAATGTTAGACACCATTGTTATTGAACCCTCTACTGTATACTAAATGTGCATTTCCCTCTTTATATTCTGTATCCCATCTAATTTGCCTCAATAAAAATACAGATTGACAATGGCAGGTCCAACTGGCAGCAGCCTGAGGTAACGAACTCGGTGCTGCACCTGTTTACGGATGCCGCGGGCTCATCGGGTTTTGGGGCTATCATGGGAAAGCAATGGTGTGCGGAACCTTGGCCCAAATCGTGGTTCGACTCGGGCCTGACCAAGAACATGGTGTTCTTGGAGCTCTTCCCCATTGTGGTGGCTATCCATCTTTGGGGGCCGGAAATCAAGAACAGGCGTGTCGTGTTCCACTGTGACAACCTGGGCGTTGTCCAGGCCATTAATAGGTTAACGGCCTCCTCCCCTCCGGTGGTCAGGCTCCTGCGGCGATTAGTTTTACGATGCCTGTCTGTAAACGTGACGTGCCGCGCTGTGCATTTTTCCTGGTGTAGCAAACACCACGGCTGACGCTCTCTCGTTTCCAATGGCAGGTGTTTCAATTGGCCGCGCCGGAAGCAGACATATGTCCCAGAGAGCTATGGTCCCTTGGCCTGAGCGAATAAGGGAATGGATACGGTCGTCGGTGTCAGAGGCAACTTGGGTCCGGTACGGTAAGGCATGGGGAGACTGGGTCGCTCTAGAACAGGACCAAGGTGGGTACGCCTCGACTGCTGAAAGGGTTCAAGGGATGTTACGGTTGCTCTGGTTCTGGGAGGCTAGCGGGTGTTCCCCGGCTACGGTATCGGGGAAGCTATCGGGTCTTAGCTTCTGGTTCAACCTGACTCAGGTGCCGGATGTTACCAAGGACTGCATGGTTCGGCTTGCAATGCGCGGCTGACGTAGAGGCCCGCAGCTGCGGGATTCTCGGAGGCCGGTTTCAGGTGCGCTGCTCCTAGGTATCGCGTTGGTCTTACCCAGGGACTGCTTTTCCGATTTGGAAGCGCGTTTGTTTCGGGTGGCTTTCACTTTCGCCTTCTTTGGGGCTCTACGGATTGGTGAGCTTGTGAGCCCTAGCAAACGGATCCCAGGGGGCTTGTTGTTCAATGATGTGTCTGTTGTGAATGATACGGTGCATTTTTTGGTGCGGAGGTCCAAAACTGACATCTTCGGCAGGGGGGCATTGGTTACCCTCCGCGCCATTCCCGGTTCGGCTGTCTGCCCCGTCACATCCTTTCAGTCTTACTGTCCTGGTCGCCCGGGTGTTGCGGGCCCGCTGTTAATTCATGGGGATGGTTCCTTCCTTTCTCGCTTCCAATTTCTCTGGGTCTTTCGGTTGGCACTCGAACAACTGGGTATTTCGAGCGCAGACTTTGGGGGTCACTCTTTCCGGATTGGGGCTGCAACGGAAGCCTCTTGTTTAGGTTTTTCAGATCAGGCCATTCAAAGGATTGTTAGATGGGAATCGGGGAGGTTTCGGTCCTATGTGCGGCCTACACGTCTGATCGGTATCCCCCTTGTGATTTCTCCACAGGGCCCGGCCGATGGATCTGGCTGATCGGTCATTCTTATATCTACTGGGCCCACCTGCGGGCAGGGGTACGCCCGGGGGGGACACGGCTTGGAATACCTCGGGAACTGGCGGAGGTCCGGTGGTTCGGGATCCGGGGCATGAGATGGGGTCAGCTGTTGCCGGAGGTTGTGCAGTTGTCTACTTTATTAGGAGCCCCGGATGTCTTGGTGGTGCATCTGGGGGGAAACGATTTGGGGTCGCTGCCTGCGTGGGGCCTGGAGGAACTGATCAGGCGAGATTTGGCACGCTTGTGTGCTTTTTCCACAACTTTGCCTAGTATGGTCGGGTATAGTTTCCAGGAATTATTGGAAGTGCGCACGCGATCAGGGTGCTATTGAGCGCTGTAGGGTAAAAATTAATAATATCACCGTATTTTCGAGCGTGAGGCAGCGATCTATTTTCGCCCGGACGGGGTCCATCTAACTGATGTAGGTTTGGACTTATTTAACTTAGCGCTGCAGGATGCGTTGGAGCAGGCCATGGCGTTGCTTGGGGGTCGCGCCTGCTGATTTAGGTGTAAATGCAGCTGGGGCTAGTGGCGGGTATGGTCCTTGCCGAGCCAATTGGGAAGAGGAGTACAGGAAAAGAAGGATGCTAGGTCGGGTCCCTCCCCTAACCTCGGAAAATGTTTGGATATTTGGGTGTGCCCTCCGTGTCAGACTCGGCCCCATGAAACCATTTTTAAGTAACCCATTAACACATTTATTTAATGAGATTGCGGGAAGCTCAACTATATTAAAAGAATTGTTACAATCAAATCTTTTACCAATACTAAAACCTAATAAAAATGGGTGGACGTAAACAATTATAGACCCATTTCATTGATAAATGTGGATATGAAACTATATGCTTCTATCATAGCTGAAAGACTAAAAGCAATAATAAATAAAATAATACATCCAGACCAGATTGGGTTGATCCCAGGAAGATCATCAAGTAATTGCTCGAGAAGAATTTTGGATATGTTAGATCAATCAGAGAGAAAATCAATCCCCCTACTGGCCCTGTCTCTAGATACAGAGAAAGCGTTTGACAGGGTCAGTTGGGGTTATTTAGCAGGGGTTGTAGCGGAACCCTGTTGTGGCTGCCCATTCCTGTATTGTTGATTGCCCTCACCTACCCTACCTTGGCCCTAAAGACAAATACTGTTCCTGGCCCTTGGATTACCTCAGGGCAGTGTTGCTACTTTAAATGGGCACTTCGGATACCGTTGAAGTGCCGAAGTAATCGTCGAAGCTGTCGAAGTCGTCGAAGTGCACGGCATCGAACAAAGGACCACGTGGCGGCGGCCATTTTAACTTCGAACACCGCCGACCCGTACCATCGACTCCACTTCGACTAACGTCGAAGTACCGGCCACACTTCGAACAGGACTTAGCCGTTTTTATGCCAGAAATTGACCGACCGCACAGCTCAAATCTATGGAACTGTTTTGGGCAGGAAAATGTGCTTGCGGTCGGTCATAAAGGGACCTCCAACTAACTATTGATCTACTGGAGGGATTGGGACGATTTTTGAGAGTATTACTAATTGAAGTCTGCTGATTACGAAAATGCATGTCTTATGTTTGTAGCACGAATATTGTAGAAGTTATAGATAGTGTAAAAGTTATGTTTGAAACTGTATAATAAGTGGATTATCTCTCAGGTTAAGGGGAGGGAATCTGTGGGTTGCACCCATGATACTATTGGTTGTTTTATGTCTCCCCCTGGGTGTGGCTTGTATGTGTACATTTGTAATAAAAGGCAGGCTGGATGTGCCAGCCAGCAGTTCTGTTCCTGAAACTGTGTGTCGTCCAGTTATTGGGATTGCTGTGGGGATACTGCTGTGTTATTTTGCCTGCTGGAAACTCTGCCTGTGGATTTACTGCCTTGTTCCTGAGCCTCCCTGGGATCTTTAGTGGAGAATAGCTGTGGGATATCAGCTCTCCGCTACAGGGGTACCCAAACATTTTGGGTTTAATGGATGGATTTATAAAGCTATTATGGCACTTTATACAGTTCCATCAGCTAGAACAGTCGGCTCAAATATATGTGCGGGGTTGTTTGACTTGAGGAATGGCACCAGGCAAGGGTGCCCCTTGTCTCCCCTATTATATATACTTTCAGCAGAACCACTGGCAATAAATATAAGGGGAAATATGGAAATAAAAGGATTCTTCACAAAGAATAGCAAAATCAAAATATCATTATATGCTGATGATACAATGCTATCCATCACTCAACCAGAATATTCTCTCCCTTACCTAATTCAAGAAATGAATAAATATAGTATAGTCTCAAACTACAAACTAAATGTTACTAAATCTATGGCTACATATAAAAATATAGATAAATTGATGATTGAATCATCAAGTAAAGAATTTAAATTTATTTGGACAAAAAAATAAATAATTTAGGTGTAATAATTCCTGCTCAAGTGGAGAGAACTATGGAAATTAATGTCAGGAAGTTATTAAAATTTACAAACAAAACCTTAAAATTATGGAAAGGAGTAGAAACTTCATGGCTCGGGAGAATTAATATGATAAACTCATATATGGTCATATCTGTTCTCTATGCTGCCACTTAAAATGCCTAAAAATTGGTTGGATATGATACAATCAAGTTTTACCTCATATTTGGAAGTCCAAAAAACCCAGGATAAATTCAAAACACTAGCAAAAATAGTACCTAAGGGGGCTCTAAATTTCCCAATTATAAAACATATATACTATGCAAATATAATTAGCCATATATATTGTTACAAATCGCTATTTGTAACTGGCCCTTTAAATGAGAAATTGCCCTGCTTCCCTGGATTGTGGAGAAGCATGTTTGCCAGCCTCCTGCCTCATGACTATGGCCCCTGGAAGATTGTGCCCCTGAAAACTTATTAACATTTATTGGGTGTGTATGGCCCTTTAAGAACCGTCTGGGGACATATTGTGACTTTGCTGAACAATGCCCCTTTAAGACTATGTCCCCAGACCAGTAAAATAACTTGCCCCTGGCTCTCTCCCACTTGGTTCAGTAAATAGGGCTTACTGAACCAAGTACCACACAGGCGGACCACCCAGAAGTTAAAGTGTGCAGGCAATTTACCGCCCAGGCTGTGAGGTTACTGCAGGTTAATTGCCGAGCGCTGGGTGGCCGCCATTCGGCAGCCGAACACGTGGCGGCGGCCATTTTGGTCATATGAATGCGGTCAGCGGTGTATGCTAAAGATTCTGTGGAACTAAAATCGGCTACACATTTTGCCGAACACCGCTGACCCTTACCTTCCCCATACTGAACTTGCAGCTCCAGAGACTAAGTCCCGTTCGAAATGGGACTTAGTCGTTTTTCCGCATGAAATTGACCGACCGCACAGCCCAAATCTATGGAACTGTTTTGGGCAGGAAATTGTGCTTGCGGTCGGTCATAAAGGACTTCCAGCTAACTTTTGATCCACTGGAGGGATTTGGCTGATTTTTGGAAGGGTTTATGTTTGATGTATGCTGAGTCTGAATATGCAACTTTATTGAAATTGAATGTATGGTTTTAAAGTTACAGTGTGTATGTGAAAACTGTATTTTTATTGTATGTAATAATTGGTTTAACTGTTTATCTGAGGGGAGGGAACCTGTGGGCTGTACTATGCTGTTATTGGTTAATTTCATCCTCCCCCTGGGAGTGTCCTGTGTGTACCTTATCCTAATAAAAAGCAGGCTGGGTGTTCCAGTCCTGAGACCTCTTCTGACCCTCAATACGTAGCCTTGTCTCGTTATTGGAGGGAACTGCTATATCACACTGGGGATTGCTATGCTCTGCATATTCCCCTGAGCTCTTAATCACTTAGCTCTTTTAAGAGCTTGTTCCTGTTACGCTCTCCTGGAGGAGAGGTCTTCCCCACACGGTCCTGGAGGACAGAAGCCGATCCAGGGTGGAAGGAAGACGGCGCGGCTCCAGTTAAGCTACGGCGGTTGTGGAGCCTGCGGTGGTTGTGGTGTCGTCTGCAGTGCTTGGAGTCCTCTGAGAGCGCTAGGAGCATCCATCAACGGAGGGTACTCGGTCGGAGTACACGGAGCTCCGTTACATATATAAATTACAAGAAGATCAAATGGCGATAGAACCATGGTATATCATTGAATTAGAAGCAACAGACGCAAAAAAATTAGAATACTATATATGGTGTAACAGTTCTAAAAAATTCACAGATCAATTGGTTAAAAAATCCTTAATCTTATCCCAGACCTTACAAGTTTGGGAAGAAATCAAGAAATTGTTGGGTCTGGGTCAACTTATGCCAAAAACAAGCATCCTGGACTCATTGGAATATAATATAAAAGATTTATTTATGAAAAATTGGTCAAATAAAAACGAAATTCTTATTGCAGATATTATGCATGAGGATAAGGTGGAATCATTCCAAAATATTGTAGAAAAATATCAAATTTCCAACAAATAAATATTCTCATATCTCAGAATAAAGAATTTCGTAGAACTGAAGATAATTAAACCACGTTCTCCTTGTATGGTCCATATAGAAAATATTTTCATGTATCAAAAAGTTAATAAACTAACAGCTAAAGCTAAACAATTAATAAATCATTTAAATAATAGTCCAATAAAAATAAAGTCATGGGAAAAAGATTTAGACCTGGATATATTATATGCAGAATGGTGTACTTCTTTAATTCAATTATACAAGAACATACACTGTTTAAATTTAACCAAGTGTCAATTTAAGATCATGTATAAATGGTATTTAACACCATTGAGGTTAGCAAAAATGTATACGGACTACAATTCACATTGCTGGAGATGTGGTAGCTCGATAGGATCCTTTATCCATATTTGGTGGTTATGTCCGTTGGTTAAAATAACCTGGACTTGGGCATATGATACTTTTTGTAAATTAACGGGTAATACGTTAAAATGGGGACCAGAAATTGCACTCCTCCACTTGAAATGGAATGTAAATACAATAAATCATATATGTTTGGCCATACATTGTCTTATAACTACTAAAATAATAATTCCTAGAAATTGGAGATCATCTTCCCCTTTTTTAAAAAAAAAACAAAAAACAACCAAATATCAATTAAATATGGAGAAGGACCTATTGATTCCCTATATAAACTCTTTTTTAAAAAGGGAAATGTATGAAATTTGGTTGAATAAACTATAATGCCTAGATACAGTGACATAATGGGAAAAAAAGGTAGAGAAGAAAAGGGAAGGGGGAAGGGAAAGAAAAGTAAAAAATAAAAAAATATATAAGATAAATTATAAATGAATGGTCTCCTGCTCTGATATGTATAGTATATTGTAGTACTGTTGTGTGATGATATGTCTGAAAACTGTATATGGTCCTGAAATACTGCACTTATGTACTAATTTTAAACCATTGGACGAATATATAATTGTAAATGCCAATATATTTTTTATGTCTTAAAGGACCAATGTACAGATTATATGTATTTGTATTTTATGTGTTAAAATCAAGAAAGAAATATTATTTAAAAAAAAAAAAAAGGTAAGTGACTGAAGGGGTTTTAACCCTTCAGCCCAGCGGGAGGGGGGAACTAATTACATAGTTACATAGTTAGATAGCTGAAAAGAGACTTGCGTCCATCAAGTTCAGCCTTCCTCACACCTGTTTTTTGCTGTTGATCCAAAAGGCAAAAAAAAACAAAAAAAAAAAAACCCAGTTTGAAGCACAATTTTGCAACAAGCTAGGACAAAAAATTCCTTCTTGACCCCAGAATGGCAGTCAGATTTATCCTTGAATCAAGCAGTTATTACCCTACATTGAAAGATTATATCCTTGAATATTCTGTCTTTGCAAGTATGCATCTAGTAGCTGTTTGAACATCTGTATGGACTCTGATAAAACCACTTCTTCAGGCAGAGAATTCCACATCCTGATTGTTCTTACAGTAAAAAAACCTTTCCTTTGCCTTAGACGAAATCTTCTTTCTTCCAGTCTAAACGCATGGCCTCGTGTCCTATGTAAAGTCCGGTTTGTGAATAGATTTCCACACAATGGTTTGTATTGGCCCCGAATATATTTGTATAATGTTATCATATCCCCTCTCAGGCGACGTTTTTCTAAACTAAATAGGTTTAAATTTGTTAACCTTTCTTCATAGCTGATATGTTCCATTCCTTTTATTAATTTTGTAGCCCGCCTCTGCACTTTTTCTAGTGCCATGATATCCTTCTTTAGAACAGGTGCCCAAAATTGCACAGCATATTCAATATGTGGTCTTACCAGTGATTAATAGAGAGGCAAAATGATATTCTCGTCCCGAGAATGAATGCCCTTTTTCATGCATGTCAATACCTTACTGGCCTTGGCCACTGCTGATTGACATTGCACATTGTTGCATAGTTTGTTGTCTATAACAATTCCCAAGTCCTTTTCGTGTGTTGTTATCCCTAATTCGCTTCCATTAAGGGTATACGTTGCTTGTGTATTCTTTACGCCGAAGTGCATAACTTTGCATTTTTCAACATTAAATTTCATCTGCCATTTGAGTGCCCAGTCCTCCAGTCTATCTAAATCCTTCTGCAGCAAAGTAATATCTTGCTCACATTGTATTATTTTACAAAGTTTTGTGTCATCTGCAAACACTGAAACATGACTTTCAATGCTGTCTTCAAGATCATTTATAAAAATGTTAAATAGAAGGGGTCCCAGAACAGACCCCTGAGGGACACCACTTGCCACCTCTGTCCAGCTTGAAAATTTACCATTAACGACAACTCTTTGTATTCTGTTTTTAAGCCAATGTTCTACCCAAGAACAAGCATTTTCATCGAGACCGATTTCCTTGAGTTTGAACACTAATCTTTTGTGTGGAACTGTATCAAATGCCTTGGCAAAATCCAAATAGATCACATCCACTGCAACACCCTGATCTATACTTCTACTTACTTCTTCGTAGAACGCAATCAAGTTAGTTTGACATGACCTGTGCTTCATAAAACCGTGCTGATTTTTGCTGATAACCATATTCTTCTCAAGGAATTCTTGAATATTATCCCTTAATAACCTTTCAAATATTTTACCAGCCACAGAAGTTAAGCTCACAGGTCTATAATTTCCAGGCAAGGATTTTGAACCCTTTTTGAATATAGGAACCACATCTGCCTTCCTCCAATCCTCCGGAACACTTCCTGAAAGAAAAGAATCTTGAAAGATTAAAAACAGAGGTTCACTTATTTCTACACTTAGTTCCTTAAGTACACGTGGATGGATACCGTCAGGCCCTGGAGCTTTGTTTATATTAACTTTCTTTAGTTGCTGCAGCACATTGTCTTGAGTTAACCAATTACAATTATTCTGCAAGTTTTTAGTAGCAATCATTTGCACATCTATTGCCATGGGTTCTTCTTTAATATATACGGAGGAGAAATAGTTATTTAGAATTCCTGCCTTTTCTTGGTCTTCATTAACTAACACCCCCGTTTCAGTTTTAAGTGTACCTATACTTTCATTTTTGGGTTTTTTGGAATTTATGAACTTAAAAAATGCTTTGGGGTTTGTTTTGCTCTCTTTAGCTATCATTTTTTCATTTTGAAGTTTAGCAAGTTTAATTGCCTTTTTGCACGCATTATTTGCTTTCTTATATCTTTAATAACTCTATAGTGCCAGGAAAACAAGAAAAACTTAATCAGGACGGCCACCAGAGGGTTTGAGAGAATATAACCTGAAAGCAGGTTATGTGGTTTGTGTAAAAGAACTGGTAGGGAGTCCGGCTGAACCAGAAAGGAGTCCAAGGCCAGTTTTGAGTATCTTGACTGCGATTGGATCCAGTTCAGCGCATGCCGGAGTTGAGCTGCCAAACTGTACTCTCTGGCATTTGGAAGATTAAGTCCTCCATTGCATTTGGTTTGGTGAAGTTTAGTTAGGCTCAGCCTGGCCCTCGCCAAATAAAGTGCGTCAACTTTTTGTTTAAAAGACATTCTTTTCTGTGCATATTTTAAGTCTGTCTTCAGCGTTCAGTGCATCCTGGAGACATATATTCTTTGAATCTCCCCTTGTAGACAGAGTGTGCAAGGGTAATTTGGTGTCTCCCCTCCCTCACTGAAGCTCTCCCATGGTAATCCTACCAACTGTACACTTATGAAAAAAGCCCTTGGGATTTGTCTACAATTAGACATTAGGCATTTATTCAGAGGTAATAAAACAAAGAAACTATATATAACGTGGTAGAGCTTGACTACCGTGCAGACCAGACGTGATTGATAACAGCTCCTGCGTCTGGCTCTGAATATTGGGGACTATTCCTGGGCCACTCAACTTTATAGACCGCAGCCAGCATTCTGCTTGTTACCAAAACGGCACCCTATCCGAGGATACCTTTTGTGCGTTTCTTCAACGCTGAATTGCCCAACTCGAGACCTGCGGCCTACATGTGTTCGGGCCGTGTAGAGACGGTTGCTCTGACGGATCTCAGGCAGACGGTGTGGTCCCCATCTACAGCTCTCCGTCCCCACCCGGACCGGTGGGGGTTATCACAACTCCCGACTGACCCGCTCCATAAACCTTACCTAACTGCAAGCGGCTGTCCCAGCACAAATCCTGGCAACCGCATACAAGATGTCGACTGCACCAAAGTTAGAACCTGCCCAACAGTGCGCAATCAACCGCCTCACACAGCACCTCAACGCAATGTTTGACCGCTTCTGGGCGATACTAGAGGTCCTACTTGTGATGGGGCAGGCTCGGAGCTGGAGACATGGGCGAGGTGGAGAAGATCAGGTAGGGAGAGGGCCCCCCCTGGGCACAACTTCCATACACAAGCCTGTATTCACATTCAATGGCCCAACTGAGCTGAGAGCCGTTAGGGTTATACTCCCTCTGCATCAACCACAGAAGCTAAAGTTCCGCCACAAGCGGCGACAAAACACCGGGAGCTCCCGCTTTTGTGGTATATTTTTTATCAGTATTGTGGTATATTTTTATGTGTGGTGAAAATATGGCATAGATGATCTAATCTATCAGTGATACACACATGTATGTGGTCTCAGTGGTCTACAATACTTGCCCTTTTAGCCTGTTTTTTTGTATGTTTCCTATGCATGTGACTCCTTATCTTATCAGTTACTTATGGCATAGCACCATCTACTACTCATAATGTCAAGGAACTCTTCACACTGACAGCCTTTCCTATCTAGACATGTGAGCTTAGCTTGTACCTTTCTAACTATTTCATTTGTGGCTTACAACAAAAAAAAAAAAAAGGAGATGTCTGTCTTTCTTGTTCAGTATCTTACAAGCTTAGCATTGTACCTAACATATAAATTTGTCAAGATATTGTACTTTGAAACTGCATGGATTGTATAACATGAGATATCATCTCAATAAGAAAGATTACTTCCTGCTTCTTTTCCAGCCATAAGATATATCATTTGGTCATTATTGTTTCAAGGGGAAATGGATGGACAGCATTGTTGCTATGACTTGAAATGTGGAAATTATGTAATCGCTACACCTACCACCTACCTTTAGTTTTATTTCAATTTTGATGCCACTCCCTCCCCACTCTCTCTCACCTTGCTGACTCATAGCGTGTGCATGCATTTGGAGCAGGCTTAACAGTCCAATTAAAGGCTTCTCAATTAGAAGACTATAATTGGACTGTGTGATGGCAGGCATGTGATAAAACAGTGCCAGATTCAAGTTTTTAGTTTTGGGCAGGGTATTTTAAGAATTATGCCCAATAGGACATTATGCGTATGAAGGAAAAAAAAAAATTTATAAGGGTTGGAGTAATGTTTGAAGCACAGAGTTAGCAGACATGGTAAGTATCCATGAACCAAAAAGAAAGCAAATATCTGCAAACAAAGCAAGATGTGATTTTTTTTTTTTTTTGAGTTAATTCTAGAATCTGCTGCAAAACTGCTTCTGGAAGTTGCACAGAGAGGAGGCGGAGTTGAACATGGATCGTGGGAAAAGGCCAGTGAGCAGCCAGCAGCATTGCTTGCTCGCAGTCTGTCTGTGACAGTGAAGGAAGTGGCCTGCTGCAAAGGAGATGCTTCCTGCTCCCCCAGGGCATTGGTGTTTGCCTGTACTCACCTATTAAGAACATCCAGACTGCAGCCATCATCCTCTTGTCCTCATCTGGTGGTAAGTAAGCAATTCAGTATTATTACTTAGTATTATTATTACATAGGGCACTAATCTCTAGTTTACCTCACATTAAAAGGACACTACACAGTCAGAGAGAGACAGAAGGGAAGGAAGGGAGGCCCAGCTCCATTTACACTCCCAGGCGGGCTCCAGTATGGCGGCGGAGACGGCTGCCATACTCTATGATACAATATGATAGAGTAGGTGGCCTGACTTTCGCCGCCCCTCTTGCCTCCATATTGTCCAAGACAGTCCTGGGTGCGGCCCTGCAGACTTACCTTGGCCCTGAGAAGTGTCCTGTGTCCACAGTGGCCTCTTCTGCTCTTCATAGTGTTGGGGTGCCTTAGCGATAGCCTGCCTGCAGTCCACCTCACTTTAGACCTGCCAGCACTTGAAAGGGGAAAGTTCAAATTTTTCTTTATATTTATAAATGTAATGTACTCTGTGACCTCCTGTAAGAGCACTAAGGGGTCGGAGTGACAGGGGGTTACAGTCTCCTACTCCCTGTCACGGTGTCCCCAAATCCCCTATCACCTTTTGGGTAAAGGTGTATTTTAGCATATTTTATTATTTGCTATTTTGTTCAGGAGTGATTTTAGCAAAATAACTAACTCATATAGTATTTGTCTTACCTAGAATGTGGGGGTAAAGGTGTATTTTATGATTTGGAGTAAATTATTTTGCTTATTATGCCACTTAATCACTCCTGAACGAAACGGCAAATAATAAAATACGTTAAAATACACCTTTTTCCCTCTGCATCTTATTTCTCACTCCTTTGCCACTGTGTCCCATAATCCCAATTGACGTTTATGTAAATTCCCTGCAGCGTTTACTGGTGACTGCTTTTAGGATAAATGCTCAGACTCCACTCTCAGTCTAAGAAAGTCAGGAGGAGGAGAAATACATAGACAAAGTAGTCCATACTTTGTCTCTGTATATCTCTTGACTGAGTTGGAATTTCAGTGGGATTTTAACACAGTCAGAATATTTTCTAAAGATTCTAACTTTAGAGGGGGGGGGGGGGGGGGGGGGGTGAGTGTGTAGGGGGGGGAAGTAAGGGATGACCGTGCTGCATTAATGCCTCTGTTAGCCTCTATGCCACTAATCCCACCCTGTCCCGCTAGTCATTCTGTCCCCAACCTGTGTCAGTCTTTCAACGTAATCCCGTATCCCCCTAATCCTTTGCCACTCTGCCTGCTGTATTCTCAGGGTGGATAGATTGTTTAATGTTTATGTACTTTATACCCAGAGAGGTTGTTAATTCCACTATGAAAATAGCAGTAAATGTGTGTGTAATTTACTATAAAAAGAAAAAAAAAAAAGCAGCTACTTGTGCACAATTCCAAATCCCTGTTACATTTAAATAACTGGATGTTTTTTAGTATGCGTATTTTAGCTCATCTGCCAATTATAATTACAGTATATTAAATGTACATAGGGATTTGGGATAGTGCACAAGTACATTTTTATTTTTTATTGTCTGTATTGGGGCTGATGTGTACTGTGGTCATTGATTGTGCCCAGGAGAAGTGGGAATTTGAGTGCAGGGTTTAATTTTGTATGTATTTAGTTTACCTTTTAATTATTTTTGTAAATTTTTAATGATTTTGCCTTGCCTGCACTTAGGGCAGGGCTCGACAAATCCTAGGACTAGACTAGGAATTTTGTCCTGGCGCCTGGGTGTTTGTTAGCCCAGTCTTCGGAGGCGGCAGCCCGAGGGCGCATGGAGCAGTAATATTTCTGCAGTTCTTGCTCGGCTTCTTCCCATGCTGGTTAGTGATGCCTGCATCTGGAATGTGACGTCACTCCTGCCCCAGCATCACTAAACTGCACGTGATGGAGGAGAGCAAGAATGGCAGGAAGAATAGAGAGCAGCCACACTGCATCCTAGTGAAAAAATCCACTCCAGCTCTCCAAAAGGTTGGGAGGCTAGGTGTGCTTAACCCCTTAAGACCGGAGGGCGTACTATTACGTCCTTTTAAAAGCGGCTCTAAACGCCGCCGGACGTAATAGTACGCCCTCCGGTTTTTAGTAACTTACCCGGTCGCTGGCGGTCCCACGCCGGCGATCGCGGTTCGGGGGACTCCCAGGGAGCCCCCCGCGGCACGTCCGCCCTCCAGGAGCCCTCCCGGCCATGTGAGAGTGAGGTCCTTGCGAGGACCTCACAATCACATGGCCGGTATAGCTGCCTGCTGCATTGCCAGCAGGGGGACCAACTGTAATGACAGTTGGTCCCCCTGCTGGCTGAAAATCAAATAAAAATGTTTTAAAACAGTGTAAAAATAAATAAATTATATACTTAGATCATATATATATATTATATATATATGATCTAAGTATATATATATACACATATACACACATACACATACACCGTCTAGGTGTATTTTAATATTAATATATATATAATTATATATATATATTAATATCAAATTACACGTAGACTGATACTGATTAAATATATATATATAATTATTGTTATATATATATTTATAAATAATATAAAAAAAATTAATATGTAAATACGTAAAAAAATTAAATAAAAAAAATAATTAAAAATAAAATATTAAAAAATATATAGATGTGTTTTATTTCGTTCTAACTGTATTCTGATATTAATATATATATATTTATATCAAAATACACTTATAACGAAATAATATATATATCTATATACACAAATATATACGTATATATCACTATATATATACCTATATATAAATAAAAATATTAAAAAAAAATATATATATATATATATACGTATATATACACATATGTATATATATACATATATTAATTCTACACATATATTTATGTAATAATTTTACATAATTAGGTATCCTAATTAATTACAATTAGCGGGACCTGCCTGACCACCCATGCCGAAAGTATAGGGAATTTAATTTGCTAGCACTATATTTAACCCTATAACTTTCCAAGACACCATAAAACCTGTACATGGGGGGTACTGTTTTACTCGGGAGACTTCGCTGAACACAAATATTAGTGTTTCAAAACAGTAAAATGTATTACAACCATGATATCGCCAGTAAAAGTGACGTTTTTTGCATTTTTCACGCACAAACAGCACTTACAGGGACGATATTATTGCTGCAATACTTTTTACTGTTTTGAAACACAAATATTTGTGTTCAGCGAAGTCTCCTAAGTACAACAGTACCCCTCATGTACAGGTTTTATGGTGTTTTCAAAAATTACAGCGTCAAATATAAGGCTTGTGTTTAATTTTTTTCACATTAAAATTAGCCAGATTGCTTACGTTGCCTTTATGACCCTATGGTAGCCCAAGAATGAAAATTACCCCTATGATGGCATACCATTTGCAATAGTAGACAACCAAAGGTATTGCAAATGGGGTGTGTCCAGTCTTTTTTAGTAGCCACTTAGTCACAAACACTGGCCAAAATTGGCGTTTTTTGCATTTTTCACACACAAACAAATACAAACGCTAACTTTGGCCAGTGTTTGTGACCAAATGGCTACTAAAAAAGACTGGACATCGCTTATTTGCAATACCTTGGGTCGTCTACTATTGCAAATGGTATGCCATTATGGGTGTAAATTTATTTCCTGGGCTACTATACAGTCTCAAAGGCAACGTAACCAATCTGGCAAATTTCAATTTCAAATGTAACACGCTATATTTGACCCTGTAACTTCCCAAAACACCATAAAACCTGTACATAGGGGGTACTGTTTTACACGTGAGACTTTGCTGAATACAAATATGTGTATTTTATTGCAGTAAAAGCAAACAGTATTATGACATTGACAGTTAAAATGTCATGAAGAACGAAAAAAATCAAAAAAAATCTTATTTTCTCCCATTTTTTTCATATTAAATTATGTTTCATAGCTAAATATTTGATATTAAATTAAAGCCCTGTTTCCCCTGAATAAAATGATATATAATAAGGGGGGGTGCATTTAATATGAAAGAGGTGAATTACGGTTGGACAGACATATAGCGCAAATGCCAGGTTTTGTTTACGTTTTGTTTCGTTCACAACTTGTACATTTGGCTGCGGTGTTAAGGGGTTAAATAAAATAAATAAATAAATAATAATAATATTTGTGAGTGTATGACAAAATATGTGTGTGTGTGTTTAGGTTTAGGTTACTGCCCATCCTCCGATCTCATGGGACAGGTATTTTTATTCACCTTTTTTCCCAACACCGTGCTGGTCTCACCATGGTTGGCCCTGCCTCTATAACGGCGTTAATCAATCTTGATGATTTCAGCCAAGCCAATGCTTTCTCATAAGAAAGCATTGTAAGTCTATTGTAAATGCGCTGCAAAACGTCGCACTGCAACAATCTACTCGTAAAGATGCACACTGTGCAGCATTGGACTAGGAATCACCTCTACTGGCCATCTGAGTGACTGTCACTAAAGGTGTTATTAGGATGCAATGTAAACACTGCCTTTTCTCTGAAAAGGCATAATTTAAAGGTCTGCATGGGCAGGCTTTAGACACCAGAACATTAAGCTATAGTGGTTCTGGTGACTATAGTGTCCCTTTAAAAAGTAGTTTTTTTGATAAACCTTGCTCCTAACTTTTTTAGCTGGCTCCTAGATTGCAAACTAATTTCTCAAGCCCTGCAACAAGCAGGATTGAACTTTGAGGGATTATTGAGTTGGTGGAGAAGCAAAGCAGATACTGTGAGAGGAACACAAGGAAAGGAAGGAACGGTTTGGACAAGGCTGGCCTGTTCTGGCTGCTGCAGAGAAGGAAAGAATCTGCATCAAGGAAAATGACCAGAGCGAAGAAGGCAGGTTGAGCTGTGGATGGAGACATGGGTGAAATTTCACTTTTCCTTTTAATGTTATAATTCTTAATGGTGTGTGAAATTAAACATTATTCTTATTCTTCACATAGCTGGAAAAGTATATTCAAAATGCCGAAACTATTTAAGGAAAATAAATCATCAGGGGCAGAAAAAGCAAAAGCTGGGAAGTGGATGTCTGAAGCTTTAAAGGAGTACTTGACTTCTCACAAAAGGAGAAAGCAAGATACGGCTGCATCAGAACCAGTTTCCAATGTTGCAAGCGAACCAGTACAAATAGATATCGATGAATCTTCAACATCATCATTCAAACAGCCCATCACAGTCCAAGAGGCTGTTAGTGTAGATGATGCAAATACTGGAAAAATACCAGAACAACAAGATGATGAGCAACCTTCCACATCATAACACTCTGTCTACCTTGAGAAGACTAGAGGGGCGCCTGAGTTTTGTCCTGCCTAGGGCACACAAAACCAGGATACACCACTGGATGCTACTGTCAGGAAAAGTCCTGCAAAGCAAAAACTAATTTTATTTTCCCCAAAAATGCAGCGAGTAGACGGCTGCCAAACGGAGAAGAAACCTTTAGAAACTGGCTGGTTTATTCTGTCAAATTGAACAAAGTATTTTGTTTTTCTTGTAAGCTATTTGCAACTAAAGTTTGACACGTGGAGGTTATAATGACTGGAAAAACATATCTCAAAATCTTTCCATTCATGAAAAGTCTAACTCACATCTTGTCGCTGTAAGAGACTGTAATTAGCTCTTGAAAGGATTTGGTTGTGGAAAAACGATAGATGCAGCTTCCCAGAGATTGTTGGCAACTGAAACACAGCATTGGCAAGATGTTATCAAGCGCCTTATAGGCATAGTAATATATCATGGTCGCCAGTGCTTGGCTTTCCGAGGTAGCAGAGATACATTATACAGTGAAAATAATGGGAATTATCTGCAACTTGTGGATATGTTGGCCACATTTGACACCGTTATGCAGGAACATCTGAAAAGAATAAAAAATAAGGACATTTTCCAACATTATTTGGGGAAAGACATTCAAAACGAACTCATCAGCCTTATAGCGAAAGAAATCACAAAACACATTCTGTAATTGCTGAAAATTGCAAAGTATTGTTCTATAATACGTGATTGCACACCAGACATTCCTTTAATTGAACAAATGACTATAATTGTTCGATTTGTGTCCATCAAGGAAGGCGAGTTTCCAACTGCTGAGCCAGAGATCTGTATAGAAGAAAGATTTCTAGGTTTTATCCAAATCCAAAGTTCAACTTGAGAAGGTTTAACTGAGGCAATTTTGTCTGAACTTGAAAAACCTAAGATCCCAGTTGGTGATATGAGAGGACAAGGATATGATAATGGATCCAATATGAAGGGTAAACACCAAGATGTTCAGAAAAGAATCCTGGATTTTATTAAAGACCCGGAGGCTCCTATTATGCTGCACTCTTTAATTACCTCAGCAGAAAAGAAACATTATTTGAAAAAGATAACATTTGAACAGGTATAAACATCATAATGATAATGTCCGCCTAGCAACATGACCCTCCAATCAGCGACATCCTTCTCCTATAGTAGGCGGAGCATTGATGACCATTTCCTATTTCTTTGCTGCTTACCTCAGATAAGTACACCTCTCACAATTCTCCTGTGATTGCTTCATATACTATTTGTTTTCTGTTACATTTGATGTTTTATCTTACTGTACCTTTAAATGCTCACTTATTTTTAGTGGTACCTTTACATTTTAATCTTACTGTTGTGTTTCTGTAGTACCTGTAAATTTTAAACTTACTATTGTGTTTGCTTATTTTATATTACACCGGATTCCCTGCAATTCCACATACATTGTCCTTCTCTGTGCTACTGCACATTATCTGCTTTCGCCCATTATTGAACTAAACGATTGTTTTCGCGGGCGGTTGGACTCCCGCTCAGCCCTCTTCAGAGAGACACCCGGCGGCCATTTTGTGTAACGGATGGTTGCGCGGTTGGACACAAATTCCGATCACGCATTCACTCATTACCTCTGACATGATCATTAGTCATGTCACCACTGCGGCCACCTCGCTCACACTAGCGATCCGTTTTTAACCGCGACGAGCATCTGTTTGGTGCCGTTTTGGCGGCGGCCATTTTCTGCAAGGTCCTTCCCGCCTTTTTTACTCTAACACGCCCACTCTGCCCTCTGGTCAGAGTGTGTGTCCAGAATTAGTGGCGGACGGTTCTCTGTGCTTTGCTCTCCCCCTTGTGGCATTGTCACAATCATTTTTCTATTTGGCAATTTATCTGGGTTACTTAATCCAGTTCCTCTGTTTCTTTTCAATAAAATACCTGGTTTAACTATAATACTTGGCTTTACCATTACTACTATTTTCTAAAAACAATATGCAGTCATCCAATAATTTGCCTGGGCCATCTGGGGTTCAATCTAACCCTCAAGCTTCCCTGGTTTTACCTCATATGATTTCTGGGGATGAGGCTGAATTCCCAGCTTCTGAAGAAATTCAGGCAATAATAGACACTACTGTTTCAAAAGCCCTGGCAACAGCTATGGATATTATGTCCTCAACTATCTCAAAATCATTCGCACAAGCGATTTTACAAGCCCATTCAGCGGTCCCTCCGGCAGCTATACCAGCCGCGATACCCACGGTCTTTCATCCTACACACCCCGGCCGCAAGACCTCGGCCAAAGTAAAGCACTCATCCAGAAAAATGATGGACAGTTCTAAACCTGTCACAGATGGCACGCATAATGATCCACCGCACAAGAGAGCCTCTAGCCAGGCAAAAACGGCTAGGAATTGGAAATGGGCAAAAGCCCAGCAAGATTACACTGAGTCTGAACTCAGTTCAGAAGAGGGGAGTGCATTTTCACTGAACTCAGACCACTCAAATGATTTATCTGATTTAGATTCAGAATACGAATTTGGTGAGGATTCAAAAGCCTCTACTGATTTGCATACCACAGACATGTCTAAATCTGATCTAATTAAAGAGGGCAAAATACTCGACCCACAGGGCAAACCTTTATTTGAACCTAATGACTTACGTCACCCCCGCTCAGCGGAATGGTCACCGACTGAACATGTGGCGCAATATGTCGCATCCCGGGTCCGCAAGCCCATAGATAAATCGGCCGAAATAAATTAAGGGCGGAATGCCCACGCCCCACTGTACCTGACAAGGTTTGTAAGACCCCTCAAGTTGATCCCAAAATTATCCAGTTCCAGGGGCGGACTGAGAGCCTTTGGGGCCCCTGGGCAAAATTAGATCCCAGGCCCTTTGAATGCACAAATATATGTGCATTAAATAAATGTTAAAGGATCACTATAGTGTCAGGAAAACAAAGCGGTTTTCCTGACACTATAGTGCCCTAAGGGTGCCCCCACCCTCAGGGTCCCCCTCCCGTGGCTAGTCCCCTCACTGTCACTAGAGTGAGGGGGTGACTAGTGACAGAGTGAGTGAGGGGGTGACTAGTGACAGAGTGAGGGAGGGGGTGACCCAGTGACAGAGGGAGGGAGGGGGTGACTAGTGACAGAGGGAGGGAGTGGTGACTAGTGACAGAGGGAGGGAGTGGTTACAGAGAGAGGGGGTGACTAGTGACAGAGGGAGGGAGGGGTGACTAGTGACAGAGGGAGGGGTGACTAGTGACAGAGGGAGGGAGGGGTGACTAGTGACAGAGGGAGGGAGGGGTGACTAATGACAGAGGGAGGGGGTAACACAATTACAGAGGGAGGGGGTGACACAATGACAGAGGGAGGGATGGGGTGACACAGGGAGGGGTGACTAGTGACACAGTGACAGAGGGAGGGTGGGGGTGACACAGGGAGTGATTAGTGACACAGTGACGGAGGGAGGGGTTGACTAGTGACAGAGGGAGGGGTTGACTAGTGACAGAGGGAGGGGTTGACTAGTGACAGAGGGAGGGGTTGACTAGTGACAGAGGGAGGGGTTGACTAGTGACAGAGGGAGGGGTTGACTAGTGACAGAGGGAGGGGTTGACTAGTGACAGAGGGAGGGGTTGACTAGTGACAGAGGGAGGGGTTGACTAGTGAGAGGGAGGGGTTGACTAGTGACAGAGGGAGGGGTGGACTTGTGACAGAGGGAGGGGTGGACTAGTGACAGAGGGAGGGGTTGACTAGTGACAGAGGGAGGGGTTGACTAGTGACAGAGGGAGGGGTTGACTAGTGACAGAGGGAGGGGTTGACTAGTGACAGAGGG
Source organism: Pelobates fuscus (assembly GCF_036172605.1). NCBI lineage: Eukaryota > Metazoa > Chordata > Amphibia > Anura > Pelobatidae > Pelobates > Pelobates fuscus. The sequence goes on from NC_086322.1 coordinate 216,939,202, forward strand.
AGGGGTTGACTAGTGACAGGGAGGGGGTGACTAGTGACAGTGAGGGAGGGGGTGACAGTGGCAGGTGACTAGTGACAGAGGGAGGGGGTGACTAGTGACAGAGGGAGGGAGGGGTGACTAGTGACGGAGGGAGGGGTGACTAGTGACAGAGGGAGGGAGGGGTGACAGAGAGAAGGGGTGACTAGTGACAGAGGGAGGGGGTGACTAGTGACAGAGGGAGGGGGTGACTAGTGACAGAGGGAGGGAGGGGTGACTAGTGACAGAGGGAGGGAGGGGTGACTAGTGACAGAGGGAGGGAGGGGTGACTAGTGACAGAGGGAGGGAGGGGTGACTAGTGACAGAGGGAGGGGGTGACGACTAGTGACAGAGGGAGGGAGGGATGACTAGTGACAGAGGGAGGGTGGGGTTGACACAGTGACAGAGGGAGGGGGTGAATAGTGACACAGGGAGGGGTGACTAGTGACACAGTGACAGAGGGAGGGTGGGGTGATTAGTGACAGAGGGAGGGGGTGACACAGTGACAGAGGGAGGGGGTGACACAGTGACAGAGGGTGACTAGTGACAGAGAAAAGGGGGTGAGACTGGTGACAGAGAGAGGGGCTGACTAGTGACAGAGGGAGGGGGTGACAGTGACAGAGGGAGGGGGTGACACAGTGACAGAGGGAGGGGGTGACACAGTGACAGAGGGAGGGGTTGACTAGTGACAGAGGGAGGGGGTGACTAGTGACAGAGGGAGGGAGGGGTGACTAGTGACGGAGGGAGGGGTGACTAGTGACAGAGGGAGGGGTGACAGAGAGAAGGGGTGACTAGTGACAGAGGGAGGGGGTGACTAGTGACAGAGGGAGGGGGTGACTAGTGACAGAGGGAGGGGGTGACACATTGACAGAGGGAGGGGTTGACTAGTGACAGAGGGAGGGGTTGACTAGTGACAGAGGGAGGGGTGACTAGTGACAGAAGGAGGGGGTGACTAGTGACAGAGGGAGGGAGGGGTTACAGAGAGAGGGGGTGACTAGTGACAGAGGGAGGGAGGGATGACACAGTGACAGAGGGAGGGGGTGAATAGTGACACAGGGTGGGGTGACTAGTGACACAGTGACAGAGGGAGGGTGGGGGTGATACAGTGACAGAGGGAAGGGGTGACACAGTGACAGAGGGTGACTAGTGACAGAGAAAGGGGGTGAGTAGTGACACAGTGGGGGGTGTGACTGGTGACAGAGAGAGGGGGTGACTAGTGACAGAGGGAGGGGGTGACTAGTGACAGAGAAAGGGGGTGAGTAGTGACACAGTGGGGGGTGACTAGTGACAGAGGGAGGGAGGGGTGACAGTGACAGAGAGAGGGGTTGACTAGTGACAGAGGGAGGGGTGACAGTGACAGAGAGAGGGGTTGACTAGTGACAGAGGGAGGGGGGACAGTGACAGAGAGAGGGGTTGACTAGTGACAGAGGGAGGGGGGACAGTGACAGAGAGAGGGGTTGACTAGTGACAGAGGGAGGGGGTGACAGTGACAGAGGGAGGGGGTGACAGTGACAGAGGGAGGGGGTGACAGTGACAGAGGGAGGGGGTGACAGTGACAGAGGGAGGGGGTGACACAGTGACAGAGGGAGGGGTGACTAGTGACAGAGAAAGGGGGTGAGTAGTGACACAGTGGGGGGTGACTAGTGACAGAGGGAGGGAGGGGGTGACACAGTGACAGAGAAAGGGGGTGAGTAGTGACACAGTGGGGAGGTGACTAGTGACAGAGGGAGGGAGGGGTGACAGTGACAGAGAGAGGGGTTGACTAGTGACAGAGGAAGGGGGTGACAGTGACAGAGGAAGGGGGTGACAGTGACAGAGGAAGGGGGTGACAGTGACAGAGGAAGGGGGTGACAGTGACAGAGGAAGGGGGTGACAGTGACAGAGGAAGGGGGTGACAGTGACAGAGGAAGGGGGTGACAGTGACAGAGGAAGGGGGTGACAGTGACAGAGGAAGGGGGTGACAGTGACAGAGGAAGGGGGTGACAGTGACAGAGGGAGGGGGTGACACATTGACAGAGGGAGGGGGTGACACATTGACAGAGGGAGGGGGTGACACATTGACAGAGGGAGGGGGTGACACATTGACAGAGGGAGGGGGTGACACATTGACAGAGGGAGGGTGGGGGTGACACGGAGTGATTAGTGACACAGTGACGGAGGGAGGGGTTGACTAGTGACAGAGGGAGGGGTTGACTAGTGACAGAGGGAGGGGTTGACTAGTGACAGAGGGAGGGGTTGACTAGTGACAGAGGGAGGGGTTGACTAGTGACAGAGGGAGGGGTTGACTAGTGACAGAGGGAGGGGGTGACTAGTGACAGAGGGAGGGGTGACTAGTGACAGAGGGAGGGGTGACTAGTGGCAGTGAGGGAGGGGGTGACTAGTGACAAAGAGAGGGTGGTGACAGTGACAGAGGGAGGGGGTGACCAGTGACAGAGGGAGGGGGTGAGTAGTGACACAGTGGGGGGTGACTAGTGACAGAGGGAGGGAGGGGTGACAGTGACAGAGAGAGGGGTTGACTAGTGACAGAGGGAGGGGTGACAGTGACAGAGAGAGGGGTTGACTAGTGACAGAGGGAGGGGGGACAGTGACAGAGAGAGGGGTTGACTAGTGACAGAGGGAGGGGGGACAGTGACAGAGAGAGGGGTTGACTAGTGACAGAGGGAGGGGGTGACAGTGACAGAGGGAGGGGGTGACAGTGACAGAGGGAGGGGGTGACAGTGACAGAGGGAGGGGGTGACAGTGACAGAGGGAGGGGGTGACAGTGACAGAGGGAGGGGGTGACACAGTGACAGAGGGAGGGGTGACTAGTGACAGAGAAAGGGGGTGAGTAGTGACACAGTGGGGGGTGACTAGTGACAGAGGGAGGGAGGGGGTGACACAGTGACAGAGAAAGGGGGTGAGTAGTGACACAGTGGGGAGGTGACTAGTGACAGAGGGAGGGAGGGGTGACAGTGACAGAGAGAGGGGTTGACTAGTGACAGAGGAAGGGGGTGACAGTGACAGAGGAAGGGGGTGACAGTGACAGAGGAAGGGGGTGACAGTGACAGAGGAAGGGGGTGACAGTGACAGAGGAAGGGGGTGACAGTGACAGAGGAAGGGGGTGACAGTGACAGAGGAAGGGGGTGACAGTGACAGAGGAAGGGGGTGACAGTGACAGAGGAAGGGGGTGACAGTGACAGAGGGAGGGGGTGACAGTGACAGAGGGAGGGGGTGACAGTGACAGAGGGAGGGGGTGACACATTGACAGAGGGAGGGGGTGACACATTGACAGAGGGAGGGGGTGACACATTGACAGAGGGAGGGGGTGACACATTGACAGAGGGAGGGGGTGACACATTGACAGAGGGAGGGTGGGGGTGACACGGAGTGATTAGTGACACAGTGACGGAGGGAGGGGTTGACTAGTGACAGAGGGAGGGGTTGACTAGTGACAGAGGGAGGGGTTGACTAGTGACAGAGGGAGGGGTTGACTAGTGACAGAGGGAGGGGTTGACTAGTGACAGAGGGAGGGGTTGACTAGTGACAGAGGGAGGGGGTGACTAGTGACAGAGGGAGGGGTGACTAGTGACAGAGGGAGGGGTGACTAGTGGCAGTGAGGGAGGGGGTGACTAGTGACAAAGAGAGGGTGGTGACAGTGACAGAGGGAGGGGGTGACCAGTGACAGAGGGAGGGGGTGACTAGTGACAGAGGGAGGGGGTGACTAGTGACAGAGGGAGGGGGTGACTAGTGACAGAGGGAGGGGGTGACCAGTGACAGAGGGAGGGGGTGACTAGTGACAGAGGGAGTGGGTGACTAGTGACAGAGGGAGGGGGTGACACAGTGACAGAGGGAGGGAGGGGTGACTAGTGACAGAGGGAGGGGGTGACAGAGGGAGGGAGGGGTGACTAGTGACAGAGGGAGGGAGGGGTAACAGAGAGAGGGGGTGACAGAGGGAGGGAGGGTGGTGACAGTGACACAGTGAGGGAGGGGGTTGACATTGACAGAGAGAGGGGTGACGGAGGGGGGTGACAGTGACAGAGAGAGGGAGGGTGGTGACAGTCACACAGTGAGGGAGGGGGGTGACAGTGACAGAGAGAGGGAGGGAGGGAGGTGACAGTGACAGAGGGAGGGAGGGAGGTGACAGTGACAGAGAGAGGGAGGGGGTGACAGTGACAGAGGGAGGGAGGGGGTGAGTAGTTCCTACCTGTCTTTCTGCTCGCTCTGGTCTCCCTGGCTGCTGCTCCTTCCCCTGCTGATCGGGCTCTGTGTGAGAGGAGAGTACAGGAAGTGAGGTCACTTCCTGGCCCCGCCTCTCCTCATCACACAGAGCCGCACGGGACAGGAGAAGGAGACCTGGCATAGAGCTGGTGAAGCTGCCAGGTCTCATGTGAGGGTAAGGGGGGGTGGGGGGAATTTACAGAACGGTAGGTTGCTGGGGCCCTGCGCTGCATCAGGGGCCCCAGCAACCTATTAAAGGAAATTATTTTTTATTTATTTTTTGCCATTCCAGTTAGAGAGATCTCTGATCTCTCCAGCTGGAGCATGGCTGTGCTGCCGGGCCCCTGGCTGCCTCGGGCCCTCGGTCCATGACCGATGTGCCCGAGTGGTCAGTCCGCCCCTGTCCAGTTCCTAAGCAAAACTGAATGGAAGCCTAAAAAAGGCTTAGACTTCTCATTATATAACTGCCAGGATAAGGTTCTAGATATTCTAGGCCCAGCAACCAAAATATTTGAAGCTGTAGAAGAATCCTTGGCCAAGGATGAGGTCCTAGATCGGTTCACGATTAGGGGTTGGATCCAAAGAATAATATGCCTAATTGGCAATGCTCATACCATTGATCCTGACCCCTGATCCTCCAGGATCTCCTATGCCTCACGGCATGGCTAATTCCCGGGGACCCTGGGCAATCGAGGGACTTTCGCAATCGACTCTCCGACTTCGAGGGTGCATGGGCACCCGGCACGAGACAGTCTTACAAGTCTGCTTGGCGCACATGGGATGATTGGTGCGTGGCAAGGGGCGTGGATCCCCTATCAACTCCTGTGACAACAGTCCTCCAATTCTTAACTTCCCTCTATGAGAATGGGAAAGCTTATCGGACAGTAAACCTCTACCGCTCAGCGATTTCAGACGGCCACACCGGCATTGACGGTACCCCGGTAGGACGACACCCACTTGTCTATCGCCTCCTCCACGGCATCCGCTTCGCAAGGCCACCTTTATCTCATTATTCATCCCTATGGGACGTCTCCCTGGTATTGAATTTCCTGACTATGTGGCCAGACAACGAGGCTTTATCCCGGAAACAACTCTCGGCTAAACTGGTCATGCTATTGTGCCTAATCTCATGTAAAAGAGTATCAGACGTTAGAGCACTCAATGTCAATGCCCGCTCCTTCTCCCCTTTTTGACATCTCGCGGAGGACAAAATCCTCCTCCCGGTCGGTCCGATATCCGGCTTTCCCCACAAAGCCGCTCCTCTGCCGGTAGCGTGTCTCAGGGTGTGCGAAGCTCGTACCGCACCCCTCCGGACTGGTTCGGAACCCCAGCTCTTTATCTCCTTTCGCAAACCGCATGCTCCGGTATCCTCTCCCACCCTGGCCCGCTGGGTCAAGTGGCGCATGTCCTTGGCAGGCATTGATACCTCCATATTTTCTCCTCATTCAGTTTGCGGTGCCATGGCCTCCAAAGCTTCCTTTGTTGGTTGTCGTTTGGAGGATATTTTGAAAGCATCTACTTTCCTTAACTTCTATTTCAAAACAATCCAGCATTTTGCAGAAGACGTGATATCACAGCTTTGAAATAGCATATTAGGAGCCTCTGGGTCTTTAATAAAATTCAAGGATTTTACTATTATCATGACGGAAAGTCATGATTTTATTAAAGACATGGAGGCGAGTATTAACCCACCCGCCCGCCTTTTGACGGCTTGGATGTGGGTTAAGGTAAGTTACAGACCTCCCCATGGTAAGTTCAATTTGACGCTGCTGATGCCATCACATTCCTACATTACTCTAGGGCATTATTTAATGATGGACTTTATTTGTCACTGTTATCTTCAGGCTGGTAGTTTCCTCATACTACATTTATGAATTATTATCAATGTTTATTCAGACGATGTTGCGGTCACCGGCCCGCCGAGCCTCACGGTCGTGCCCGACCGGCACGACCGCTCAGACTACACGAGCTTACCTGCTCGTCGGCGAGCCGGGAACCGCGCACGTAGTTCTTCCGGGCATCGCGCCCAGATCCAAGATGGCGCCGACCGCGTGGTCGCGTCTATTGCTAGCCCCGCCCCCGAGAATTATACCAACGTGTGCGTGACGTCACGACGTCAACGCACACGCACGTTTTGGGGTCAGAGGTCGCCCTCTGACCAATCATAACCTAGAGAGGGGTATTTAAACCCCTAGCTTTCCCCATTACTTTGCCATGTCGTGGTTTCAGTTTCCTGGTTTCCTGAAAGTGCTATTCTCGTGTTTCTGATTTCCTGGTATCCTGATCCTTGGCGTTTCCCTGGTTATTCTGATCTCTGGTTTCCCTGACTTGGCTTGTTTAATCGGTATTGAGTATTTTCTGGCTTCCTTGACCTCGGCTTTCCCTTTGACCATTCTCTGTCTCTAGCGTATTAGTCCGGCCATTCTAAGGTCCGGTTTACGCTCTATCCTATTATTTTCCTTTTCTTACTTATGTATATGTTTACATAGTTTCTGCGTGCTGGACCACATTACTAGTCGTGACACTACGACATGGACATGGATCCTGCAGAACTATGCAAGCATATGATCGCATGTGAGAGTAGGGTGGAGGATATGGACCACAGGTTAGACCAATTTGCCCAGGCATTTCAGACCTTGCTCCAGAGGACTGCCTATTTAGAGGTCCCTCCGGTACCACCTGTGGTTCCGCCACCTGTAGTGGTTCCCGTACCACATAAACCACCGTCCATAACCTTGTCACCGCCCCCTCGCTATGGAGGTGATTCTAAGGAATTCAGAGGTTTTTTAAACCAAATTGAATACCACTTTGAGGCCTCCCCAGGTTCATTCCCAACAGATAGATCTAAAATAGGCTATCTGATGAACCAATTAACTGGAAAAGCTTTGACCTGGGCTAACCCCTTATGGGAAAGTGGTGACGCAGTAGCCCGTGATTACAATACTTTTCTTACGGCCTTTAAAGCTACATTTGAACCTAAAGGCAGGGAGAAGAACGCTGCCAAAGCCCTTATGCGAATCAAGCAAGGCAGTCGTTCTGTAGCCGATTATGCTATAGAGTTCAGGACATTAGCGTCTGAGGTTGATTGGACCAATAGCGGTCTGGTGGCTGCTTTCTCTGAAGGTTTAGCTGAGAATATACAAGATGAGACTGCAGCTAGAGACCTTCCGGTTAATCTTAACGAGTTTATTGCCTACATGATAGACATTGACAACAGGCTCAGAGAGAGAGAGAAAAACAAACAACGTAACAGACGCTCTAATTTGTCCATAGCTCCTCGTTTCTCTAACCCAGTGGTGAGTAGCCAAACGCCTCTTCCAGAACCTGAACCCATGCAATTGGGTAGTGCTAAACTCACTGAGGCAGAGAGACAACACAGACGTAACGAGGGGTTATGTATGTATTGTGGCAAGAAGGGGCATCTAAGGTCATCATGCCCGGTTCGGCCGGAAAACTTGCACACCTAAGGCACGTACGGGGACCGACCTTAGGTGTGATGTATATGTCCCCTAAATTGACTAAGAACCGTTTCCTTATCAAAGTAACCTTATCTTTCGAGAACACTACTGTTCAATGTGAGGCTATGATTGACTCTGGGGCAGCGGAGAATTTCCTAGACAAAGAATTCTCTGCAAAACATCTCCTGCCCTTAAGACATAAAGAGAAACCTATAGCAGTCGAGGCCATTGATGGAAGGCCTCTTACCCAGCCTTTCATCACACACGAAACTCTGCCAATCACTGTTTCAGTGGGTATTCTCCATTCTGAAGAAATGACCTTTCAAATTATATCTTCACCTACAGTTCCGATAATACTCGGTTTCCCTTGGCTCCTTAAACACAATCCACGTTTGGATTGGATTGAAGGAGAGATTGTGAGTTGGGGTGAGAGATGCAAAGGTGTCTGCTTTAAGCAAATCCCACAACCTATTGGCACCATTAATGTTCCTGTTACACCTCCCTTGACCACACAAATTCCACAGCAGTATATGGATTTGAAAGAGGTATTTAACAAGGTCCAGTCAGAAGGGTTACCTCCTCATAGACCTTATGACTGTACTATAAACTTATTACCAGGGACTATGCCTCCCAAGGGAGGAATCTATGCCTTGTCCCCCCAGGAAAATCTTTGTTTAGAGGAATACATTAAGGAGGCTCTCAGAAAGGGTCATATCCGTAGGTCCTCCTCACCAGCCGGGGCTGGATTCTTCTTTGTCTCTAAAAAAGAAGGAGACCTACGCCCTTGTATTGATTATAGGGGTTTGAATAGGATTACCATTAAAAACGCCTACCCTATTCCCCTTATATCAGAGCTATTTGACAGATTGAAGGGAGCTCGAGTCTTTACCAAGCTCGATCTCCGAAGTGCATACAATCTAGTCAGGATTAAGGACGGTCACGAATGGAAGACCGCATTTAACACCAGAATGGGACATTACGAATACCTGGTTATGCCGTTTGGATTATGTAACGCTCCAGCGGTATTCCAGGATTTTATTAACGATGTCCTAAGAGAGTACCTTCACATGTTCGTTCTAGTGTATTTGGACGACATTCTCATCTATTCCCCAGACCTAGAGACACATCACGAACATGTGAGAATTGTACTGAAAACCCTGTTACAAAACGGCCTTTACTGTAAACTGGAGAAATGCCAGTTTGACCAAACGGAGATACAATTCCTTGGATACGTTATATCTCCGTCTGGTTTCCAGATGGATCCTCGCAAACTGGAGGCAGTCTTACAGTGGCCATTACCCAAGGGCCTTAAAGCTACTCAACGCTTTATAGGTTTTGCAAATTACTACCGCAAATTCATAAGGGGATTTTCCTCCGTGATTTCCCCTATAACCAATTTAACAAAAAAAGGAACAAATTGTATATCTTGGCCCAAAGAAGCAAGAGAGGCATTTGAACAATTAAAATTTTTATTTTCCCTGACCCATCCTGATCCATCCAAACCATTTATCCTAGAGGTGGATGCATCAGAGACAGGAGTTGGAGCCATTCTGTCTCAAAGAGAAAGTCCTGATACGCCTTTACATCCCTGTGGATTTTACTCTCGCAAACTCACACCTGCAGAGAGGAATTACGACATAGGGAATAGGGAACTTTTGGCCATTGTACTTGCCCTTAAGGAATGGAGGCATCTCTTGGAAGGTTCCAAAGAGCCACTTTTGATCTTTACTGATCATAAGAATTTGGCTTATATTGGGGACGCTAAGAGACTGTCCTCTCGTCAGGCTAGGTGGTCATTGTTCCTCTCCCGATTCAATTTCGTAATTACGTACAGGCCTGGTACTAAAAACACCAAGGCAGATGCACTATCTCGGCAGTTTGAGACAGATGAAGTACCAGAACAGGAGATATATCCTATTGTACCTCCTGAATGCCTCATTGCCACTACTGTTTCCGAAGTGTCTTCTCCACTCTTCTGTGCCATAATAGCAGATAAAACTCAGGCACCTGTGGGAAAACCTCCGGACAAACTGTATGTGTCACCTCAGTTTCGAAAGAAGGTACTAGATTTGTTCCATGACAACCTCACAGCGGGCCATCCTGGAGTCCATAAAACTCTCTCAGCCGTCTCCAGGAGATTTTGGTGGCCTGCTCTTAGAAACGATATCAAAGATTATGTTGGGGCATGTCAAATATGTGCAGTTTCTAAAGTTCCTCCTAGGTCACCTCCTGGACTGTTACAACCACTGCCCATACCTAGTGCTCCATGGACCCACTTGGCCATGGATTTCATTGTGGATCTACCCAGTTCAAACGGGTTTAATACAGTCCTTATGGTTATTGATAGATTCACGAAGATGGCACATTTCGTCCCACTTAAAAAATTACCATCTGCTCAAGATCTTGTTCAAATATTCTTGAGAGAGATCTTTCGGTTGCACGGTGTACCCAAAAACATAGTATCTGACAGAGGTACCCAGTTTGTTTCTAGGTTTTGGCGTTCCTTTTGCAAACAATTGGGCGTCGAACTCTCCTTTTCGTCAGCATATCACCCTCAAACAAATGGAGCAGCAGAGAGGGCGAATCAGTCTTTAGAAGCCTATTTACGTTGCTTTATAAATGCCAATCAATCTAACTGGTATGAGCTCTTACCCATGGCTGAGTTCGCCAGAAACAACGCCACTCATGAATCTTCTAATCACAGTCCATTCTTTGTTAATCAGGGTTATCACCCCGCTGTTTTACCTTCTGCATTCTCAGACACAGAAATCCCCGCTTTGAACACCCGTTTAGAATCGATTCATGATACCTGGGATTCCGTCCATTCAGCTCTGCAAAAAGCCTCATTCCGAGCAAAGGTCCAAGCTGACAAGAAACGGGGCGCTAATCCTGTCTATCTTCCAGGTGACAGGGTGTGGCTCTCCACAAGACATATCAAGCTTAAGGTCCCATCCATGAAATTTGCCCCTCGGTACATTGGTCCCTTTCGAGTTACCCAACGTATTAATCCAGTGACCTATTCTTTGGCACTACCGGCTCATATGAGAATAGCGAATACTTTCCATGTGTCTCTGCTCAAGCCCCTTACTTGCAATCGCTACACCAGGGTATCCACTCCTCCTCCGCCCTTGGTAGTGGGTGATCAAGAAGAATACGAAGTCCATTCTATCATGGACTCCAAATTATCCAGAGGTGTCTTGTCCTATCTCGTTGACTGGAAGGGTTATGGTCCCGAGGAACGTTGTTGGGTTCCTGCTGACCGGGTCCATGCGCCCCGTCTTATCCGGTCATTTCACAACCGCTTTCCTCTTAAGCCGGGTCCTTCCCGCCCGGTGCGCGGTCTTCGAGTGGGGGGTACTGTTGCGGTCACCGGCCCGCCGAGCCTCACGGTCGTGCCCGACCGGCACGACCGCTCCGACTACACGAGCTTACCTGCTCGTCGGCGAGCCGGGAACCGCGCACGTAGTTCTTCCGGGCATCGCGCCCAGATCCAAGATGGCGCCGACCGCGTGGTCGCGTCTATTGCTAGCCCCGCCCCCGAGAATTATACCAACGTGTGCGTGACGTCACGACGTCAACGCACACGCACGTTTTGGGGTCAGAGGTCGCCCTCTGACCAATCATAACCTAGAGAGGGGTATTTAAACCCCTAGCTTTCCCCATTACTTTGCCATGTCGTGGTTTCAGTTTCCTGGTTTCCTGAAAGTGCTATTCTCGTGTTTCTGATTTCCTGGTATCCTGATCCTTGGCGTTTCCCTGGTTATTCTGATCTCTGGTTTCCCTGACTTGGCTTGTTTAATCGGTATCGAGTATTTTCTGGCTTCCTTGACCATTCTCTGTCTCTAGCGTATTAGTCCGGCCATTCTAAGGTCCGGTTTACGCTCTATCCTATTATTTTCCTTTTCTTACTTATGTATATGTTTACATAGTTTCTGCGTGCTGGACCACATTACTAGTCGTGACAGACGATCAGTCCTCTATATATGCTGGCAAACCTCGATTTCTGGACATTACCATATTTTCTTGTTTCTTTTAGCGTGACTTGGTTGAAAGAAGTCTCTGAAGCACAGGCATAGTTCCGGTTAATTTGTTTTGTCCGTTCCTTGTTCGGAGTTGATTTATTCTTTGGGATTCGCAAGAAAGAGGAAATGGTCATCAATGCTCCGCCTACTATAGGAGAAGGATGTCACTGATTGGAGGGTCATGTTGCTAGGCGGACATTATCATTATGATGTTTATACCTGTTCAAATGTTATCTTTTTCAAATAATGTTTATTTGCTGCTGAGGGAATTAAAGAAAGAGTGCAGCATAATAAGAGCCTCCGGGTCTTTAATAAAATCATGACTTTCCGTCATGATAATAGTAAAATCCTTGAATTTAAACTCGCTTGCCTTTTATATTCCCTGCAGCGCTCATACATTAAATCTAGTTGTGAATGATGCATCAATGTCATGCAGGGATGCTGCAACCTTCTTTTCTGTTGTACAGAAAATCTGTGTGTTTTTGTCAGGATCCACAGTTCGATGGAATGTCTTGAAGAAGCACATTGGCAGACTTACGCTAAAACCTTTGTCTGACACCAGATGGCCTTCAAGAAAAGATGCTATTCGTCCGTTTAGGTTCCAGGTTGGAGACATTTTTGATGCTCTCTCTGAAATTTCAAAAGAGAACTCTCACACGTCAATGGCACAGTCTGATACTGGATCTCTTTCAAAAGAACTGAATAACTTAATTTCTGTGTCTTATTGTGTTGTTGTACAACATCCTAAATAGAATAAACGTTGTTAGCAAACTTCTCCAAACTAGAAGTATGTATCTTCCAGATGTAATAGATATTCTGGAATCCACAACCACTTTTTTGAATAATTATCGTTCTGATAAAGGGTTTGAAAATTTACTGGAAGAGGCAAAAAACCTATAATTAGAAATGGAAAAAGATCCTGTGTTTCCTCCTTTTGTGCGGCAAATTTAAAAAAAAGAGGATATTTTGTTATGAAGCACCGGATGATCCAATTTGTGATCCTGCAAACAAATTTCAAATTGAGTGCTTTTACAGCATTTTGGATGTGTATTAATTCTCTAAGAGAACATCTGCATAAGGACGAGGATAAAAATGTTGGAAACATTCTCTCTGTGATCAAACTCGTTGCTCAGTATGATCCACTGTTAGAAAAACACCTACAACATGCCCGAGAAAATCCAGGTTCAGTATCTTATTTATCACCGGAAATCCAAAATGAATTTATCCACCTACTTGCATCGACTGTAAGGAATCAGCTGTTGAGTGAAATCAGAAAAAACAAGTACTACGGTATCTTACTTGACTCAACACCCGATCTAGGACACCGGGAACAGCTTTCTCAAGTCATCAGATTTGTGGATGTGGATTTTCAAACTAAAAAAGTAACCATCAAAGAATCATTTTTAGGTTTTGTTCAGATACATTCCAAAGACGCAGCAAGCCTTGAAAGAGTTATCGTAGAGAAACTGGAATCTGATAACATACCTCTAGCCGACTGTCGGTCACAATGTTATGACAATGCTGCTGTAATGACTGGGCATATATTCGGCCTTCAACAGCGAATATGTGCCAGAAATCACAGAGCATTGTTCGTCAACTGTGACAACCACAGCTTAAACTTGGCAGGAGTACACTCAGCTAAACAGGATCCAGTTGTTATCACATTTTTTGGAACAGTTGAAAGTATATATTTGTTTTTCTCTCGTTGGGAAGAATTAAAAAGAGTTGTGCCAATCACAGTGAAGAGGGAGTCTGAAACACGCTGGAGTGCACAATCAGAAGCTGTCAAAGCTATTTATGAAGGACTAGATGAACTAGTAGGGCTGTTGGAAAAATTATCAGCAGATGCAACTATGACCCCTGACACCAGAAGTGATGCAGAAACTTTGCTGGCAGGTATATTAAACTTTAACTTCCTAGTTTTGTTACATTTCTGGAACATCAGACTTGGGAAAATTGATCGTGTCCAGAAACGGTTGCAGGATCCTACTATGAATTTCAAGGAAGCAGCATCTGATCTTGAATCGCTGGAGCAAGAACTTGTCAACATTCGTGATAATTTGAACCAGGTTGCGGTAGACAATGGAAAAACAAGATGCACAACTTGGGGAATCGAGGTTTACAGAAGGATTAGACGACATCGGAGGATGCCTGGAGAATTAGCAAGAGATGCAGGACTTTCTGCAGAAGAAGAAATTGCACGTGTTATGAACAGCGTAATTGATAGACTCCAACAGGAGATATCAATACTGTTTTTACGTCTAAAAAAGCTAAACACCAAATTTGGATTTTTACTAGACGTCAAAACTCTTCTCGCTGAGACAAATGTCGATACGCTTCGTCAAAATTGCTTAGATTTTGGAAATTTCTACAACACTGACGTCAATGGTCACGAATTGTGCACAGAAATCGGAGACTGCAAAATGCTGCTCAGTACCCGGACTGAAGTTCTACCGGAAACTCCTTTGGATCTTCTTGGTTTTATTGTTTCATATGGAAATGACGTGATTAAAGTTCAATTTAGAGATTGAGATACAATTATTTAAGGTAAATTACATCTGTTTGAAAGTGAAACCAGTTTTTTTTTTCATGCAGGCTCTGTCAATCATAGCCAGGGGTGTGGCTAGGGCTACATAAACATAAACAAAGTGATTTAACTCCTAAATGACAGTGAATTAAGCAGTGAAATTGCAGGGGAATGATCTATACACTAAAACTGCTTTATTTAGCTAAAGTAATTTAGGTGACTATAGTGTTCGAGGGTGACTACTATTTGCAATGTAAGGGTACGGCTATGGGGACCAGGTTCGCGCCCAGTTATGCAAACCTATTCATGGCCTATTGGGAAAATAGGTTTGTTTACTCTCCGCATGACTGGAGTGCGAACCTGGTCCTATATAAAAGGTATATAGATGATATCTTTTTTTATCTGGAAGGGAGAAGAAACCCAAGTTTTAGCCTTTTTAAATAGCAACCAATGGAATATCTTATTAACCCAAGAGATTAGTACCAGTAATATCCACTTTTTAGATTTGGAAATTTATATAGAGGACAACCATATTAAAACGAGGACCTTTTTCAAAAAAGTGGACGTGAATAGTTATATCCACACAGAGAGCTGCCATTATCAACCATGGTTAGAGATCATTCCAAGAGGACAGTTCTTAAGACTTAAACGGAACTGTACCGACTTGGAGTCTTTCAACAATCAGGCAGAAACTCTGAAGACACAATTTTTACATCGTGGATATAAGCTAGAAAATTTAGATAAAGAAAAAGAAAAAGTTTGAGATTTAGATAGGAGTTCCCTTCTTAAATATAAACCTATTAAAGCTAAAGATAAAGAAGTATCAACCATACCACTTATTTTTAATTATAGTAAGGACCAAAAACAATTAAAACGAATCCTAAATAAAAATTGGCACATTCTCCAACAGGGTTTAGAAATTCAACCATTCATATAAAACAGACCAAAGGTTGTATTTAGGGGGGCTAAAGGTTTAAAAAACATACTTACTTCTAGCTATATAGATGTCCCTAATACCAATTTTTTTGAGTATTTTAAAGATATAAAAAAGGGATTCTTCTACTGTGGCGAATGTATGGGTTGCAAAAATTGTAAGCACCAAAATCAGAAGGTTAAGAATTTCAAATCAAGGGCAGGGAACCCTATGTACAAGATAGACTCATTTATTACATGCCATTCGAAAAGTGTTGTTTATTTGCTCACGTGTCCTTGCGGGCTCTAATACGTTGGAAAAACATCTAGGTGTCTTAAGACAAGGATACGTGAGCATATCTATAATATCAGGAGGGGCTTTTAAAAACATAACGTATCATTGCACTTTTTGAAATGCCATGGAGGTGACCCCTCAGGACTCCAGTTTTTTGCCATACAAAAAGTAGAAGCCCATTGGAGAGGAGGAGGTTTGGAATCGACGTTGAGCCGCTGCGAGATGAAGTGGATCTTTAATTTGGACACTTTGTCTCCAGGCGGACTCAACGTCGATTTCGAGATGACAGCACTTGTCTAAATCTACTGTGTTTTCCATTTTTATCAATATATTTTAAAACATTTTTTATTAATATTTATTTTTTTATTGTACTAATAATCTTTGTCTCCTTTTTCATCTTCCCTTTTTTCTACAATTTATTAGGTATTTTACCTTTTTTAAAGAGATGTTTTCCTTTATTACTTTATACAAATTATCGTTCCCCATTATAAGTGTATTTCACTTTAAGGGGTTTGTCCTCCTTATACTATAGACGTGTTCTGAACATATTTATTGTAATGATAGGCAGTGTGTTTTATTGATGCATAGACATAGTCATTACTATCTTTGTATAAATATGTCTTTTAATTTATTATTGCACTTATATACTATTCGTTGTTTTTAACATATGCATATTTTCCTATATCTTGAATTTCAAAGTAGGAATTATAATGTATTGATATAGTTTATATGTATATTTAATTTTCTGTATGTAGTGGTTCTTTTTTTCCCACTTCCAATATGGCGAAAACGCCAGTTCTTCCGACCTGTGTAAAGAGGAATAACGCTATTACCGAGAGACCGGAAATGACATCACTAAAGATGACGTCCGGATCATGTGACCGGACCAAAAATCACGTGACGCGGATGTTCGGCGAACCCGGAAGTGATGAAAAACGCCGGCAAAAACGGCGCCAACTTTAAAGATTGGAACACTACTTAAGAGAACGAAGAGCAGCATGAACTACACACTTTGATAAAGACCTGGAGGAAAAAACACGTTAGTGTTGGACTTTTCATTATTTATGTTATTTTAGCTTATTTTATTCTTGTATTTTGTCCAGTAAAGTTTTGCATTTATCTTTACAATATTGGATATCCTGAATTACTTAAAGCTGGAGAGAAGCTATCCTGGTGGGGAGTCTGAAAGCCTGAATAAGCTTATTATTCATCTGCCATTGAAGCCAGAGCCAGCTCTATGTGGCTCTGCATACTGTGAGTGACCCATTACCCTCCATTTACTTATGTTCCTTTTAAAACAGTATCACACTATGTATATGTTTTTATTGTAGGACATTCAGGAGGTGTTTTCATTCATCATGCTAAGTATACCATATTTGTGTATATTTTCTCTGCACCCCCCTTATACTTTTCTCTTTCATATTGTTCCTTTAAGTTTTTGTAGGCTACCATTTTCACTTTGTGTGCAATATATGTTAAAGCACTTTATACTTTAGGTGAATTCGCACTTGCAGAAACCTAAAGCGTACAGTTTTATTCATTGTATAAAAGTTATGGATAGTAATTATATATGTTAATGTTAAAGCACCTTGATACTAGTTGCACTGTCATGCTTTGAGTAATAGTTCCTGCAGTTTACATGCACTTTAATGTATTATTTATTTTTGTTCTGTTGAATAAATGTTAATAAAATACAGTTTACAAAACCCCAAATTTGTTCTTATTTTTCTCTAAAAACAAACAAAAAAAACACGTTAAAGGAAAACTCTAAGCACCAGAACCACTATAACGTAATGGAGTGGTTTTGGTGAAAAGAGCTTGTCCCTGCAATCTGACAAATGTAAAATACCAGAGTTTTTGCCTCTAAGGACATCTCTAGTGGCTGTCAATCTGTCACTACAGACACTTATCATAGTGCTTTAATCTTTGCAGGACCAGACAGTTTTATGCCTCTCTGAAGAGCTGTTGATTGGCACAGCATGGTGACTGCTATGCATGCGCAGAAAGCCCTTCAGTGCTCCTCACTGGGAAAATTTTGAAATGGCTGAGATAATCAGGGGAGGGATGACAACTATGGCAAAACCAATGCAATGTGCAATAAGAGTTAAATGGCTTTATATCTTAAAAAAAATGTGTGTGTGTGTGTGTGTGTATTTATATCTCTATCTACCGATTTAAATATTTTTACAATCTAGTATTTTGTCAAACCTCTAAAACATTTTAGAAACCGCAAGAAAAATGTACAGGGGGGGGGAGAGGGGGGATAGGTGGAAAAATGCTCCTTCGCCTGTGTAGACAAATTCCTTGCACCGGCCCTGTGTGTACAGCACTGGTGTTAAGTGTCTCCACGCCCTGGATGGAGGAGCCTAACATTCCCATAGAGATGCATTGAGGTCATGCTGATTGGTGCAGTGTTTTTTTGCACATGCACAATAGCCTGAGTATTATCACTTTATTGTTACTACACTGAGGGAGAGGGTGGCGGGGTCTGCACTAACATAACAGGAATACAGGTTTGTGTTCCTAACGCTATCGTGTCCTGCTCCCCACCTTCACTACATCAACTTGCCTAATGCAGAGATCTTTTATTGTAAAGAGCTGCGGAACAAGTTGGCGCTAAATAAATACCAATAATCATAATTGTGGCGAAACCGACCTCGCCACGTGTCCTTGGAGGGGGCTGATTGCCCGCCTCTTGCCTTTGGACTATGGACCAGACTTTATGGGAATGTGATACCCCAGATAGCCATACCATGGAGCCTATTCATATAATGAAAGACTATGGGAAAGACTTTAGCTCCATGGCAATTGTACTGTGTGAGTAGGATCTGCACGCTATTCGGTAGTTTTGTGCGCGCAGATCCCAGCTATCTGGGGATAGGTGAAATGTCTGTGTGTTATGTATAAATGTGACTTTATGTATTTTAAAGTGTTTTATGTCGTTTTGCAACCATGTGGTTAATGGAGTCTGCCTCTAGTCCTGGATAATTGGATTACTTCTCCAATTAACTCCAGGGCAGAAGGGAGGAAACCAGGGTGCATTGTGGGGATGTTTTTCTGCCAGACAGGAGGGACAAAAGATACTTTTAGTAACTTTTGAACCCCTGGTCGGATTCATGCCATTTTTTAATATGTTGTTCCCCTGAATGGATTGATTGTGGATATGTATTTTTATGTGAATGTGATGTATGGTTTTAAAGTTATGAAAGTTGTGTAAAAGTATATTTTACACTGTATGCATAATGGGATTATGTGTCACACTAAGGGGAGGGGATGTGTGGGAGGTAACATCTATGTCATTGGTTCTTTTATGCCTCCCCCTGGGTGTGGCCTGTATGTGTGAGTTGGAAATAAAAGCCAGGCTGGATGAGCCAGTCCTGAGTTCCTGTTTAACCCTCAAAATGAAGTGTCGTCTCGTTCTTGGGGGGAATTGGATTGTAAGCTGACTGCCAGGAGTGTAAGCGGATTGTATGCTTTTCTTGTTCAGCTGTTCCAGTTCGGAGTGTTATCTTGTATCCAGTTCGGGAGTTTGGTGTTCTGCAGTAGCTGTGCCTGTCTCTCAAAAAGGGGATTATCGCCTAAACGGATTTTAACCCCTTGTCTGCTGAAACGGTCCGTTACAATAATAATAATCTTCTGGCTCTTGGCTGACATAGTGAAGGTAGGGTCAGGTGTTTTAATTAGTCAAACAGCTATAATACGGGTTCACTACTTAGATAGGGGGGGTGTCAGACCACTATGCATTGTAGTGTAGTGACTCAGTGCATCTCTATTATGAGGTGCTGATTAATCACATTACCCCAATATCGGTGGGCCCTGGAAACAGTTTACATGATAATCTCCCATTTTAAAATTAGTGTAGGACCCACGGATATTGAGGTACTGTGATGCAGTGGTGGACTTAACAAAATATGGCCATATGGTGTAATGGAATCCCAATATTTTTTTGCTAGTATAGGTGATTTTAAGTAACCTCGTAAAATTTAAAACTGGATTTATTTTGCGCGCTGTTCCCTTATCTGTATTTTGAGGCTAAAAACATTGTCACTTCGGTAGCATGCCAACAAAGGGCGGTAAGTGTCCACCCGGTGTGTCCACCCGGTGTGACGAGAAGGAGGGGGTACACAGCATAACTCCCCATCACATTTTAATTACTTTGTTTGTGTCACGGCTTACCTTAGTGGGAGTCCAGTATGCAGAGATATGCTCACCCTTGCAATTAAACACAGGTCAAGGTGGTCAGGTAAGAACTCACCTGGCCTGTGAATCTGTGCACGATGATGCTCCAAGTCGCAGTACAGGTATGGACATAAACAAGAGAATCGTCGTGGGTAAGCCAAAGGTCAGTGGGTGCCAGAAATCAGGATAAACGAGTGCACTTTGCCATTCCTAAAGATGCATACAAGAGATGGTTTACATCAACCCACTATAGAGGACACCTTGGAAATGGTGAAGTGCATGCTAGAAAGTGGCTTGGTTATTCTCCTAGACTAAACACAATGTTTTGCTTTTGTTGAAAAGTCTTTACAACTACACAAATAAGCCTGACAAATGGAGGCTATAATGATTGGAAAAAAATGTGTCCCAGTGTCTGGCTACACATGAAGTGTCTCCATCTCACCTCACTGCTATGGGAGACTGGACAGAACTGTTAATAAGGCTTGGGTCAGGAAGAACTATTGACCATTCATACCAAAGATTATTGGCAACAGAAACGCAGCACTGGCAGAATGTTCTTAAGCGCCTTGTAGTCATTGTTCAATACCTTGGGAAGTAGTGCTTGTCCTTCAGGGGCAGCAGTGACATGCTGTACTCTGAAAACAATGGAAATTACTTTGCAACTTGTAGAAATGCTGGCAACATTTGATAGTGTGATGCAAAACATTGAAAAAGATAGTAAATTCAGAAATTCAGCAGCATTATTTAGCAGTGCTCATTCCTTAGATCTTGTTGTAAATGATGTGGCTATGTGCTGTAGGGATGCTGGCATCCTTCAGAAAATATATGTTTTTTCATCAGGTTCAACAAATTGATAGGATGTGTTAAAATAACGTGTGAGTAAGTTGACAGTTAAGCCGCTATCCGATACTAGATGGTCAAGCAGAATCAATGCTATTCGGCTATTTAGATTACATATTGCAGAAGTGTATGATACCTTAATTGAAATCGAAGGTGATGTGAATTTTGCGGCTCTTGCAAGAAATGAGACTTCATCCTTGGCAAAAGAGTTGAACATATTTAAATTCTTGTGTTTTATCATCCTTTGGTTTAACAGATAAGTCATATTAATTCTGTCAGCAAGGTTCCTCAGAGCTGTCAATGTATTTGCCAGATGTTGTGGAACTTTTGAAATCAATCAAGACATTTTTTCAGTCTTATCAGACAGATTATGGTTTTGAGGATTTACTTAAAGAAGCGAGAAAGCTGGCAGTAGAAATGGAAATAGACCTAGTGTTTCTCAGCCACGAAAAATTAAGAAGGCAAGAGAAAAGTCAGCTGAGGTGATGTCTGGATCAATTTTAAAATATGTTGCACCTTCAACATCTACCGCAGTAGGAGAAAGTGCTGAAGACGTTCAGTCTGTTGAATACAGAGATGAAATGCCTGAAGTATCTTCTCAAGAAGCTTCATATGTGAAAGCGCAAGAATTGGAGAAGATCGTTTTATCTTCAAGCGGTGAAAGTGATGTAGATGAAGGAAATTCCAGCAGAAGCCTGCATCAGCAAGACTCTGATGATGAAGAAGAAGAGGAGACTGTTCGACTGTCAGTTTATTCTGATGTTGCTGCTTGGCCAGTTCCAGTTCCAGATATTTTAAGAGTGGACCTTATTAAGAGGGGGAGTGAACCTTTCCAAAATAGAGACGGGCCATTCAGTCCTGTTGAAAAGCAAGGAGAGAAATCAAAAGGGAAGAGTCGACAGCATAAGGCTCTGCCTAATGGCAAAAAATTTCTTAGAACGTGGATGGTGTACTCTCCATCAAAACAAAGTTTGTTTTATTTTTGCTGCAGACTTTTTGCTGTTGATGACAAAGTAACAGGGGCATCCAGTTTTGTTACTGGGTTTCAATTGTGGTGGAAGCTGAACCCAAAGGTGTCTGATCATGAGGCTTCTGAGCAGCATCTTACATGCTTGGAGAAATGGAAGACCTTGAGAGCAGGATTGAAGCTACAAAAATGCCTTGATCATGTCCATCAAACAACAGTGGACAGAGAAAAAACGAAATGGAGGGATATTTTGCATCGCCTTTTGGATTTAACTTTGTTTCTGGCTCACCAGAATCTTCCCTTTCGTGGTCATAGAGAGACCATGTCATCCGCAAACAAAGGCAACTTCCTCTAATTGGTAGAATTGCTCTCAAACTATGATCCCATTTTAAAGGAACATTTCATAAGGCTGAAACATGCTGTTGCATCTGGAAAGAGAATTACTTCCTATTTCTCTCCAAAAATTTAGAACAAATTAATTTGTCTTTTGGGAAATCCTGTGAAGGACAAAATAGTGGCTGATATCAAGAAAGCAAATTACTTTGGGATTCTTTTTGACAGCACCCCTGATGTGTCCCACACTGATCAGATGTGTGAAGTGATCAGATATGTTCAGACCATGTTGAAGTAAAGGAATCATTCTTGGGCTTCTTTCCTGTTGCTGAAAAGACTGCTGCTGAACTCACAGAAAATATCCTGCAACATCTGGAGGAAGATGGACTATACATAAGCCTTTGCCGTGGTCAAGGATATGATAATGCTGCAACTATGGCAGGGATTCATGGTGGTGTTCAGGCAAAAATAAGAGAGATTAATCCCAAGGCTTTGTTTATGCCATGTGCAAACCATTCCCTGAACCTATGTGGGACGCGCTCATTTGGAAGTGTTGCTTCCTGTGTGACTTTTTTTGGAACATTGGAGAGAGTGTATTCCTTTTTTTCGGTTTCTACACATCGCTGGGAATTGCTGATGGAGAATTTAGGTGTGACAGTGAAAAAACTTTCCCAAACAAGATGGAGCGCTCATTATGATGCTGTGAAGCCAGTGAGGGCAAATTTTGAAAAACTGACTTCAGCCCTTGAAAAATTGTGTAATCCCAAAGAAAATGTGGACACAAGAGGATCGGCTCAGATGTTGCTGTCTGCTGTATGTGATTTTTCTTTTTTGTGTTACCTTTCTTTCTGGTGTGAAGTTCTAGAAGAAGTTAATATCACACAGAAATATTTGCAAACTGTGGGACTCACTCTTGAAAAGTGCATTGTGAAACTACAAGGTTTGAAAACGTTTCTAGCAGATCAGCGCAGTGAAATTGTGGAGAAGGCCATTTGTTATGCAACTACTACGAGTAAAGAAATGGACATTTCAATGGAAAGAAGAGGGAGAGTAAAGCTCCGTAAAACAATGCCAGGAGAGAAGGCAAAGGACGCTGGTCTCACATTGCCAGAGGAAATTAAAAGGGCTATGTTTGAGTGCTTTGATCGTTTTCATCACGAGTTGGAAATTCGTTCCCAGGCAATTGAAAAAATCCTTTCAATGTTTGCTGTTATTCAGCCAAACTCTCTGGTTGCGGCAACAGAGAAAGCTATTCGTAATTATACTCCAAAATTGACTGAGATTTTTGACGAATTCTCTAATGAAGACCTCTTTATGGAAATTGAACGTCTTCGGAGGCATTTGGAAGATGCCAAGATCAGTGTTGAATAAGCAAAGAAATGGACAGCATTGCAGTTCCTGGAGTTCATTGTTAAATGGGATTATTGTGAATCTCTGCCAAATTTGTCACTGTGTTCAAGATTCTTTTTGACTCTCTGTGTGTCTATTGCTTCATGTGAAAGAAGTTTTTCCAAATTAAAATTGATAAAAAATGTATTTCGCTCAACCATGAGTGAGACAAGGTTCACAAATCTGGCTATACTTTCAATTGAGCATGAATATGCAAGGAAGACTGGCTTTGATGAAGTAATCGATAAATTTGCAGAAATGAAGGCTCGAAGGCAGCGGATGTGAATCATTGCACATTACCTCTGCCGAATAGACTGAGTGGTCACTTTGGATCTCTGTGTTTTTTTTGTTTATAGAAGGCGTATTAACTGTTAAGTAAATGTTAATTATTTAAATTTTATGTATTTCTAAGTTAATTTATTTTTCATAGTTCCATTTTTTTCAAGTTGATATACAGTTTACACATTTGTGCAATAAATATTATTTAAAACATTGAAAAAATTGTGGGTGTTTTCTTCCATTTTTATTTAGATACAAGAACTGCTAGAAAGTATTTCTTATTTAACCTGTTTTCAAAGTTGTTGAAGCTGTTTACAAAGGTGATTAGCACTTAAATTATATGCTGCATTTATATATCCATGTGTTTGGAGTTCTTTAAATTACCATACCATTTCTATTGTTGCATTAATGTTATGCAAGTATGCCACTTTAATATAAATGTGGGCATGTGTTTTTCTCTTAACAACTGTATGTTGTATTTAACTTTCAGTTTGTTTATGAATTAAACAATTTAAATTGGAACTTTATTTTACGGCCTTTTGTGCAATTTGTCAGTCTCTTGAAGCAAAAGCTACACGGTTATGCACTAAAAGTGAGAATTTAAAGCGAATTCTAAATTTAAGGCCAAAGTAGCTTAACTGAAAGCATAACGGACTTAGAACATTTTTACAAATCAGTATCTTGTTTGCATAAAGAACTAAATTTGGGTAAGAAACCATTAAGTTGCCAAACTCTCAACAATCGAATACACACGCTTATTTCTTTCAGAATGGCTAAAGTTATGGTGGTTATTATCCAAGCATATGGAGGGGGGGCAGCAATTTTTCTTTTTGCATAGGGTGGCAAAAATCCTTGCCGTGTGTGTGTATATGTGTGTGTTCCTCTAGTATTTGTGTATATGGGGTTCAGTGTGCATGTAAGGAATTTAACAGGAATCTCAAGACAAGGTAGCAACAATAAATAAGCAAACATAGCTGTACATCCCCCCCATTTTACTTTAAATTTAATATCAATATGAAAATATATGATGAGGTGTAGAGATCTGGCAATAAGTCAACATAGGACAAAAAAAAAAGACCAAAACAAAATATTTACACTCAGACAAAAACCATGCTCACTAAGCCATGGATTACGTTCTGATCAAAACAAAACGTTAACAATAACTGGCATTTGCACTATATATTGTATCTTAACTGGGTGTGCTTGTTCTTTAATATGTGTGTGTGTGTGTGTGTGTGTATATATGTATATATGTGTGTATGAGTGTTTGTTCATAAATACATATATTCTGCAGTTTGTCTTGTCCTGCATGCTAAAGCTAGTTGCTCCCTGCCCTGCTCATCATTGGTTTGTAAACTTAAATGTTATTCAACATTCTGCTTATCTCTAAAGAATTTCTCTGTTATTTCTGCTCCCCCCCTTTTTTATTGATACCCACCCGAATGTCTTGCTTGACCAATCCTCACCTCCTCTGTGCATCTCCATTCCATAGCTTTTATTGCAGTCCTGTTTTGACCCTATCATCTCTGTCTTCCACAGTCTTAAAGAGTTTTAAAAGACCACTTCTAGCAAACCTGAACAGTGCTCAGATGGTAAACTCATCAGCTTATTTGACTTCCAATATCATTTATATGCAGATGACACACAAATCTACCTGTCCTCCCCTGATCTCTCTCCACCCACCTTGACTCGTGTTTCTGACTGCCTCTCTGCTATTTCCAACTGGATGGCTGCTCACTTCCTTAAACTCAACCTGTCCAAAACAGGACTTCTAGTTTTTCCTTCCTCAAGTGCTGCTACTCCTGTGTCTGTCTCCATCCAAGTCAACGGCGCTACTATCACTTCTACCTCGCAAGCTCGCTGCCTAGGGGTTCTTCTTGATTCTGACCTCTCTTTTACTCCCCATGTCCAATCGATAGCCAAATCCTGTCGCTTCCAACTCAAGAACATACCGCGCATCCGCCCATATCTAACGCCGGACACGGCTAAGGTACTGGTTCATGCTGTTGTTCTCTCTCGCCTTGACTATTGCAATCCCCTTCTCACCGGTCTTACATGTTCCCAGCTTGCACCGCTGCAATCTATAATGAATGCGGCTGCGAGGCTTATTTTCCTGTCCGGTCGCACCTCCCACGCCTCCACGCTCTGTCAGTCCCTGCATTGGCTTCCAGTTAGATATAGGGCCCAATTCAAAATTCTGGCACTTGCTTACAAATCCCTACATAATGCTGCAACAACATACCTATCCTCCCTCATACACAAGTATGTCCCATCGAGACCCCTGCGCTCAGCCCAAGACCTACGCCTATCCTCTGCCCGGATCCCCAACTCTGATGCTCGCCTTCAAGACTTCTCCAGGGCTGCACCTCTTCTGTGGAACTCCCTTCCCTCCTCAATCCGACTTTCACCCAGCCTCCACTCCTTCAAAATATCTTTGAAAACTCACTGCATTAAAGCGTATCAATTACACTGTCAGCAGGTTTCTCATCCCCCACCCCATGACTACTTTCCTGCAACTGTCAAAAATGACATACCAAGCACTCAATAAACCCTTCTCTAACAAACTATTTAATTCCCCTACTTTAACCCTTTGTGTCACTATACCCCACTCCATCTAGCATGTAAGCTCACCGAGTAGGGCTCTCAACCCCCTCTGTTCCTGTACGTCCAGTGGTCTGATCTCAATTATGTGTCTGTTAGTCCACCCATTGTACAGCGCTACGGAATTTGTTGGCGCTATATAAATAATAAAATAATAATAATAATAATAATATGAATAGCACAGAAGGGTATAGCCTTAAGAATGGATGTGTTAAACGACATATAGATATAGCATAGAATGTAAAGTTATAGAAATAGATAACATTTTATATATATATATATATATATATAACACTCAGTAGAAGGTGGATACTAATTTTATTGAATCCATTGGATGAATGGAAAGCTCTTTGAAAGCGATCACATGGCCCCTGGGGGCCTGATTTGCCGTGGGAGGGCCTGATTGCCAGGAGGGTGAGTATCCCGGGCGCTCCAGGGCTCAAAGCTGCTAAGGCGTTCTATGCCGCTTCAAAGCCCACTTAATGCGAGATGGCATATAACGTTGTAATGGCGTTAAGGGGTTAAGTTATTCAGATTGATAACTTAATCCACGGCTTAGTGAGTGTGGTTTACCCTGAATCAAACTTGTATTATGAATTGTATTACAAAACATCATCCTCCAAAATATATTTTAACATTGTTTTCTGTTCTAGGTTACCTTAGTGATTGAATTTTTTTTAGGTCATCTAAAATGCAAGCATTGATTTTCCTGTGAAATTAAAAAAAAAAAAAAAAAAGCATTTTACTCCCCTTGTAGCCTTTGCCACACTATTCTATAATCCTCTCACTTGTGTATTATCCTATATGTTCTTTATATACATACAGATGTATCCAAAAATATTCAACCCCAATTGAAAAGGTTTCATTGGGCACAGTAAGGCGCGTACAAAACACAGAAGGTTTCAATGCCAGAACTCCAAGACGTACACCACTACTGACCAAAAGCACCAAGAAAAGTTGACTTTAATATGCTCAAAAGGATATAAATAAGTCAGAGAAGTTTTTGGATTCTGTTCTGTGTAACGATGAAACAAAACCTCAACTTTTTGGCTCAATGGATCAGCAGTATGTCTGGAGGAAGATGAATGAAGCACTGCGGAATATTTTGTTGCTATGTAAATGCCAAAATAATAATAATCATGAATATCAATAATTCCCATACCTTTTTTTCTAGAAACTATTTCTCCAGACAGCTGTACCACCATCAACAAAAGCACTCGCACCACAAGACTTTGATTATCCAATGTCAAAATCGCTATGAAAAAGATTTACAAGATTATTGGATAGAAGTCTACAATAAATTACACTGGTATTTTTAAATCTGACATAAAATATTGTGTAGTCAATTAACGAGGGAATATACATCTTTGACTAATTGACTACAATATGTGAAATGACAAACACAATCCTCTTGTTAAATTCTTTGTGCCACTAGTCACCCCCTGGTATTTCTGTTTGGACACCATTCAGCATAAAAAGCTTATATATGCAATGATTTTATCATCATATAGCCCCAAGCTTTTAGCCTTGTACAGATGTCTGGGTTCAGTATTAACATATGGCATTTATTGATAATGTCCATGATTTGTTTCTAAAACCTTCTTCTCTAGGCCGGCATACCACCGTCACCAGAAGCACTCGTACCACATGGTTATTTGATTACCCAGGCTCGGATGTCAAAAGCGCTATGAAACAAATTTAAGTACATTCGATAGAAGCCTAGAATAAACTGAACTACACTGACATTTTTAAATCTGACATACAAAATGTCTATTAAATTAATAAGGGAATGTATTTATTTGACCAAAATATGTGATATGGTAAATACTTTTCTAGGCTGCCATGCCATCACCACCACAAGGTTTTTTGATTATAAATGATGTCAAAAGTGCTATGAAAAAGATTTACAAGTATATTGGGGAGAAGCCAAGAATAAATTACACTGGCATTTTTATAACCGACATAAGAAATGTTGTATTGCTATTTAGCATTGATCAGGGAAGTATCTTTTGGCCCACGTATAATTGATGCATGATACGATTGGAGTACACAGAGCTGGATTTAGATGTCAATCTAATGACTTGATTCTGAGAATGTATAAAAATGTTAATACAGGGTATAATTCTATGAATGTAATATGTCAACGTGTGAAAGAATCTCAAACAGTGTTCATAACTGACTGTAGGGTGTAAATTAGGAGAAACGTTAAATTTACAGTCCTCCCATTGAGAGTACAGGTTGTCCATAAGAAGCTGCACTCTACTTATGCTACATTATAGAAATGAAACAAAAGCAGGCCAAGATGTGGATACTTAGAATAATAATGACTTTTGGCCAGAATCAGAGATATAATGGCATCTGCATAACTCCACCCCCTACAATTTTCTGTGCATTTGCAATGGTTTATGGCAGCTCCTATGTTAACATATTACAATAAAAATATTCAATATAAATTGAAAAATAGATTCCTGCATTCAGTTCCTCCAAACTGTAATTAATCCATTTGAGAAATTAGCTAAAAAAAGTATATTTTTGATTGTTACATGAGTGTAGTGATTTACAACAGAGAAATAAAAAAATAACAAAGTCCAAACTCAGATTTTAATATGAGAAAACCAAATCATATTTTACCAACAAATGTTTTCGCTACTCAGAGTTAAGTGATACTTCATGCGCTAACTGCTGTAGTATAAGGTGCAAGTCATTTGTCTATGACGGGTTATTAATATTATATTGGGTAACTAAGTACACCCTCCAAGAATACACAAGAGCATAATGGCCAACTCAGTAGAACTTTAAATTTCTCCCTTATCCCTCACAGCTTCTCCTTCAGTTAAAATAACCAAAACATCACTGAAATTGAAGAGATATAATTGGCTCAACTGTTGGGTCAAAGACTTCTATCCAAAAGCCATTGGTGCGAATTGGTTCAGGAATGGGCAGCCACTGCACATTTCAAACATGGACAAAATTCAAAGGAACTCAGACGGTACCTATAGCTTTGAATGCTCTGTGATTGTCAACCCAACAGAGTCCAAAGATTTACAACACTTCGAGTGGAACATGAATCCCTAGGAAACCCTATGAAGGATATATTCAGGTTGTGGAATAGAGGTAAGAACAATATTCTGCAGCTGTGTACACTGCTAACAGAATGGCAAACTGGTACTACTTTTCCAAAATAAGTCTCACTGTAGGATAATATGCAAACAAGGGGAAAAAAAAAAAAGAGTAAAAAAGGATGGTGGATGTATTTGCCATCTCGCCTACTTCCCATGTAATGCTTGCTTTATACCTGGCACAGAATAGAGTATAACCAGTTCGCTTTTCTCCATTAGGAGTGTCCCGCATCAGGAAGAGAATGCAAACAATCAAAACAGATTCTGATTTGGGTGAGTTTTCTCCTAATGGCAGAAGAAAAAGAAGATTGTTTTCAGGGAAAACAGTATAAACAATATCAAAGGCTTGCATGTTTTGTACATGGGAAACGAGTTCTGGGCTTTGTTGGAGCCAGCTCTACTTTATAGTGAACAAGGCATTGTCCTGTGGAACTGCTCCAAGAAGGGAAGTATAGGGCCCTTGGGACATCATAAAATCTACTGCATTTCACTGTATTGTTGCCATAAGGAACCATTGCTGTAAAGGAAATTATCTAGATTACTTAGACACAGTCTCGAGTTTCCAACAAACATTTTTACTTATTTTGTCCTAATATCTGGTCAGTTCTTTACAATTCTTGTTTAAGAGAATAAATCCATAAGGAGGGAGGGAGGGGGATAAAATATGAGGGGACATCAAAATGGGTTGTTTAGGATGGCAAAAAAGCTGCAGCACTCTGATCATATTCAATATATTCAATATAATGACCAACCATCAAACATGGACAGTTCCTGAAATGTAATTCTTTTAATTCATGATATAGTAAATACAACCCTCTTGTTATATCCAGTTTATCTCAGTATTTGCCCACTAGTATTTCTGTTTGGACACCATTCAGCTTAAATAAAAAAAGTGGATATCTTTAATAATTTAATATATATATTATAGTAATGATATTTTTCTAGAACCTTCTTCTCCAGGCAGTCGTCCCACCACCACCATCCACAAGTACTCGAACAAGGTTTTTCTTTGATTATCCAGACTGACTGTTGAATGCGCTATGAAGGTTTGTAATATCACTGGAGAGGAGCCTAAAATAAACAACACTGGTATGTTTAAATCTCTGACATACCAATATTTATTGAGGAGGGAAGTGTTTTTTGGCACATACACATAATTGATGCAGGATACAATTGTGTGCACAGACCTGGATTCTAATGGCTAAATTATGAGAATGCATTAAATGAATGTGTTAATACAGTGTATTATATTTATATGAATGTAATATGTCAATGTTTGAAAGCATATCTGTCTGTGGCGTGTTAATACTGGACTGTAGTATGCAAAAGCAAAAAACAAAACAAAAAAAACAACCTTTTATTAAGATTACTAGGTGCCCACTCAGCAGCAGCAGTCTATGTATGCTACAATATAGGACTGTGTGTAATTAAGTTGTGACGCTGTATGATTGTGTGTCTGTGCATGGGGGTGCTAGCTCTCACTTGCCCTCTCCATTTTTAATTCTTCATGTTTACATCAACTGCTCTCATACATGCAAAACATAGCCATAGTCTTACATACACATATTTTTGCGTCTTTCACACTCACACACACGTGAGCACATATGTACAGTAGGTTTCTAAATGATTTTCAGGTATTATTGTGGTTTAATGATCTAAGAGAATATTAATTGAATATTAATAATTTTTGATGTACATTTATTCTACAATAGTTATTTTGATAATTGAACAAGATGTCTGCACCACGAAATAAATTGTCTGGTGCTGCTTTTCGAAAGAAAAGAAGGCTCCAAGAAGAAGACACTTCTAAGATGGCTGGATCATTAAATAGGTTCTTTAAACCTGATCCAGTACTAAAAGCTGTAAGCGAGATGGAGTGCAAAACTAAAGAGCATCGTGAAGCTGTAGATGTTGAATCACACCTTCTACTTCAACTGTGGGCGAACAATCTTTGGGCATAGAAAGTGATACAAACACCGAGGAAGAGAGTTCACAGAAATCATCATCATCAGAAGATGAAAATGGAAAAAGCACGCTGGTAGACTTCTTTGATCCAGCTGACTGGCCTGATACGCTTACTAGCTCACTAAAAGAAACCATCGTTATGAAAGGTCCGGCAAAGCCAAAAGAGCACTTTGCATTTCCTAAAGATGCATCCAAGAGACGGTTTACATCAACCCACTATAGACGGCGTCTTGGAAATGGTGAAGTGCATGTTAGAAAGTGGCTTAGTTATTCTCCTAGACTGGACAAAATATTTTGCTTTTGTTGTAAACTCTTTACAACTACGAAAATGAGCCTGACAACGGGAGGCTACAATGACTGGAAAAACTTGTCCCAGTGTCTGGCTACGCATGAAGTGTCTCCATCTCACCTCTGCTATGGGAGACTGGACAGAACTGTTAACAAGGCTTGGGTCAGGAAGTACTATTGACCATTCATATCAAATATTATTGGCAACTGAAACGCAGCACTGGCAGAATGTTCTACAGCGGCTTGTAGCCATTGTTCAATACCTTGGGAAGCAGTGTTTGGCCTTCAGGGGCAGCAGTGACACGTTGTACTCTGAAAATAATGGAAATTACTTGAAACTTGTAGAAATGTTGGCAACATCTGATACTGTGATGCAAAGCCACTTGAAAAAGATACAGAATTCAGAAATTCATCAGCATTATTTAGGAAAAGACATCCAAAATGAACTAATTGGTTTAATTTCAAAAGAAATACGGAGACGCATTCTATGGTTGCTTAAGGATGCCAAGTACTATTCCATTATACTTGACTGCACCCCTGACATCACTCTTGTTGAACAGATGACTATGGTTTTCAGGTTTGTATCTGTTAAGCAAGGAGACTCGCCAACTGCAAATCCAGAAATACACATTGAGGAAAGATTTCTTGGTTTCCTGCCAGTTCACAACTCATCTGGAGAAGGATTAACAGAGGCAATTTTGAATGAGCTTGAAATGCTGAAGATACCTCTCAGTGATATGAGAGGTCAAGGGTATGATAATGGCTCCAACATGAAGGGAAAGCACTCAGGAGTACAAAAAAGAATCATGGACCTGAACTCACATGCTTTCTATGTCCCCTGCAGTGCTCATTCCTTAAATCTTGTAGTAAATGATGCTGCTATGTGCTGTAGGGATGCCAGTACATTTTTTGGCGTTCTTCAGAAAATGTTTTTTTTTTTTTATCAGGTTCAACAAATCGATGGGATGTTCTAAAAAAGCATGTGAGTAAGCTGACAGTTAAGCCGCTATCCGATACTAGATGGTCAAGCAGAATTGATGCTATTCGGCCATTTAGGTTACATGTTGGAGAAGTGTATGACACCTTAATTGAAATCGGAGGTGATATGAAGTTTGCTGCTCTTGCAAGAATCGAGGCTTCATCCTTGGCAAAAGAGTTAAACAAGTTTAAATTCTTGTGTTTTATCATCCTTTGGTTTAACATACTAAGTCGAATTAGTTATGTCAGCAAAGTTCTTCAAAGCCAGTCAATTTACTTGCCAGATGTTGTGGAACTTTTGGAATCAATCAAGACAATTTTTCAATCTTATCGGACAGATAATGGTTTTGAGGATTTACTTAAAGAAGCAGGAGAGCTAGCATTGGAAATGGAAATAGACCCAGTATTCCCCCCTTAAGTGCATCAGACAAAGGGAAAAAAAAAAGGTTGTTTTTGTATGAGGTTCCAGATGACCCCATCTTAGATCCTAAAAATAAATGTAAAGTGGAATGTTTCTTCGCAATATTAGACACAACAATAAAATCTGTACATGAAAGATATGAACAGCTGCAATTTCATTCCACGCATTTTCAATTTTTGTATGACATCCACAAACTAAAAAGATGTGCAAAAAGAAGAACTCCTGCAGTTCTGCATGGAATTGCAGAATGTCTTAACCGATGCAAAATCAAAGGAGTCTGATGTAGATGGAAGGCAACTGTGTGAAGAACTTGCTGTGTTGGCTCCTGTTATAAAACCTACGATGACACCTGTTGATATTTTGGCCTACGCAGTGAGGAATGGATTTGCTCCAAATGTGGCAATTGCACTTCGAATTATGTTGACCTTACCAATCACTGTTGCCACAGGTGAGCGAAGCTTTTCGAAGCTGAAAATTATAAAAAATTATCTTCGTTCTTCAATGTCCCAAGAACGGCTTGTGGGACTTGCCATGATATCAATAGAGAATCGGACGGCACAGGAGATTGACTTTGAAACATTACTGAAGGACTTTGCGAATGCCAAAGCAAGAAAAGTTAAATTTATTTAGATAGAATAACGGTTAGAAAGTATTTAAGCTGTTTACGAAGTTGTTGAAGCTGTTTACAAAGTTTTTTAGCACTTAAATTGTATGCTGCATTTATGTATTTATGTATTTATTTTGCTATGTGTTTGGGGTTCTTTGAATGACCATACCATTTCTATTGTTGCACTTATATTATGCAAGTATGCCACTTTAATATAAATGTGGGCATGTGTTTTTCTCTTAACAACTGTATGTTGTATTGCACTTTCAGAATGTTAATGTATTAAACTATTTAAATTTGCACTTTATTTTACATTTTGGCCTTTTGTGCAATTTGTCAGTGTCTTGAACCAAAAGCTACAGGGTTATTCACTAAAATGAGAATTTAAAGTTAATTCTAAATTTAAGGTTTGTGATGTCACATCGTGGGCCGGGTATACGGGGGGTGGGGTGGCAGCAATTTTTATTTTGCCTAGGGCGCCAAAAATCCTTCCACCGGCCCTGACCACCATTGAATATCTCCCCAATCATCTCTCGGAGGAATACTTCACTCCTGATTTCTCTCATCAATATCTCTCTCCATCCCCCCTTCAACAAAATCATTCTCCATTCCACACTCCCTCTACAATAACTCTCCATAGATTGCACATTATTAGCCTGCTTCCCTGTCATGTGTTTGCTTGCTCCCTTAAATAACATCACTGGTTATTCTTTCGCAATATTAGTTTCTCTTTGCCATAGTTTCATTATGCCATTCAGACTGATTATAACATACTTCCTGATATTGTGCTATTGTACCGCCTTCCCCTGGCACAGGCCTCCACGGTTCCTCTGTCACATTTTTCAGCCTCCTTTCTCATGCTCCTTGCTATGAAATTTGAGAGATTCTTGCTATCCTTCTTCTGTCACCTTATTTTGCTCTCCTCCCTTTTGTCACATTAGCAACAAGTTCTCTTCCTCTGTCATGTTAGTCGTTTGTTCCAGTTCATCCCCCCGGGTTAGTCCCCCCCCCCCATATTGAGAATTTTAACAAAAAAAGATTATTCCATTTGTTAGATCAGGTTTGAGCAACAATTTTTTTCGTTAGATCTACTCTAAAATTTGCGATATTAACAATCATTTTCAGGGGGGCTAACGCGTAGCCAGCCCCCCCATAACAAAAATGTGTACAAAATGTTGTTGATTATGATAGCTCTATGTTAGATCAGGTTTGATCAAGCAACATTTTTGTTAGATCTAGTCTAATTACAGAGCTATTTCATGTATAATTAGGGGGGGGGCTGTGCCCCCCCCCTCCCCCCTGTTTTTTTCGTTTGATCTATCACGCAAGAGGCGGTTTTCACAATCCTATTTTGTATGCAGGGGAGAGGTGAGTACGTTAGCCCTCCCTCAACTGGAATTTTTAATTTCTTTTTTCTAGATATACTTTTTAATGAATTTTTGGTTCACATTTATGTGCAGTAACAAAGTCAAGGCAGCATTGGCATCCAGGGTAACAATAGAATGTACAAGCGCAATTGCAAAATCGTGATGTCCATAGCTTTACATTCACTTACATACTTACATTTTATGAATTCAAGGGTAGAAAGGGTGAAGAAAGTGGAGAAGGGTGTAGAGTGTGAGGAGGAAGGGGTGTAGATCATTTTCAATATTTTTTTTTCTCTGCATGCACAGTATTAAGGTGATAAAGTCCAGCATATGCCCAGCCTGAAATTATTAGTGATATTTGAATATGCATGTATAACCTGAGTAATGCTGTGTATGACTGTGTTAACGAAGTGCATGCAGTGTGTGTACGTGGTGTTGTGTGTTTGTGGTAATTAGTAAATTGGGGGGGGGGGAGAAGTTTTTTTAATTGTAACTTATTCCCTCCCTCCCTGCCTTTTACCTGTGGGCAGGGAGGTGGGATACATGATTCCATGGTGGTCCAGTGGAGCTGGAGGTCAGTAAAGAGGGAGCCCTAAGAGTGATCTTACAATCGTTGCTGCACTGGCCCACTGGGTTCCCTGGAAATTTCCCGGTGGGCCGCAGCAAGCTCTAATAACCAGCGTGATGAAACCATTTAAATATTTCTCCTCGGACTGTGCCAGCCTGTCAGTTCGAGGGGTGTAAGGATGGAGGAGCTGAGGGGTGTAAGGATGGAGGAGCTGGGGGCTGGGGTGGCTGCCAACGGCTGGAGGGAGACCTGTCAGTCTCCCTGCACAGCGTAAATCAATTTCAGCCGCAAGACCCACCCCCACGCGGAAGCGCCGCCTCCTGAACAGACGCTCAGCCTACCGCAAGCAAGCTCCACCCCCACGCACATTGCAGACCTTGCTGGAAAGCTGCCCACTGGACCACCAGGAAATAATTACGGAAAACTAAAAGGTATTTACCTTTTTACAGCCCCCTACCCACCATACAGCCCACCCATCCCACCTCACCCACCATACAGCTCCCATACCCACCATACAGAACACCTACCTACCAATTCCTACAAATTGAAAAACACACCTGCCTAACATCTAGCATTGAAATTAAAGGGATTCTATAGCCACCAAAACAACAGCTTAATGTAGTTGTTCTGGTGTCTACAGCCTGTTCCTGCAGGCATTTAAGTGCCTAGTAAAGGCTCTAGTCGCAGTCAGTCAGACAGCTACTAGTCATTGCTGCCGTCCAGGAGTAGTGAGAGTTTGAGTGCAGGGCTTAATGCTGTAGGTTTGGATTTGTTTTTGTATTACACAGCCATGCTACAGTGGTGATGTCCAGTCCACCCCATGTGTACCCTAATAAGGGTTAATGAGTGTAGTTTTTTTTTTTTTTTTTTTAAATACCTCTGGTCTCCTTAGAGGTTTTGCCTTATAGCTAAACACAGCAAGGTGAATTGCTAGTGTAGGACTCACCTGAGAGGTTTTGCCTTGACATGGCAGGTGAGCTTACACTTCTGGCCAAAGCTAGAACTTGGCTAACTACAGCAACTATACATATAGCTACACATCTAGAAGCTACACACTCCTCCAATATCTCTTACTCTGTGTTTTTCCTATTTAACAAGGCTCCTGCCCTATTTACAAAATTGCAGTGTCTAATCATGTAAAAAATAATATTAATAGAATTATTGAAGTAATAAAATACATATTCCTAATCCTGATTAAACTAGCTGCCCTTGGAGATCACTTATGTGTTGTTAGAAAACAGCTAAGGAGCTGATTTAGTGTTGCAAAAGAAAATAGACCAATAACAGGATCTGTTGTAAAGAGCGCCCTCTGCTGCTTTGGAGTCATGTCATACACATTTTCCAACTGTTAAAGATTAAGAGATGAATTAGAATATTATCTTCTGGACCAAACTGAGCAGAGTTAAATAATTTTTCCAAATCAACTATTGTTAACTAAGTTAAACTTTCCATTTTCTACAATTCAGATGTTCATGAGAACCAGTTGAAGTTGTGTTTTTTTTGTCATGCTAGGCAAATATATAATTTTGCTACCCCCCTTGTGAGTGCAATTACATTCTCACTGGGTTTTTTCACCAAACTCCATTTTTATTATTATTTTTTTAATTATTATTTCAATTTTTATTTATTTATTTTCGTCCCCCCTCCCTGCTTGTTAGCTGGCCAGGGAGGGGGGCTCTTATTCTCTGGTGGTCCAGTGGATGGGCTGTGTAGGAGGGGGGCTGGCAGGAAGCATTTACTTAACCTCTCCTGCAGCTCCTGTCAGCTCCATTCTCCTCCGCGCCGTCCGGTCAGCTCCTCTGTCAGCTCCCACTGTAAGTCTCGCGGTCTCTCACGAGACTTACAGTGGGAGCTGACAGAGGAGCTGACCGGACCGGCGCGGAGGAGAAGGGAGCTGACAGGAGCTGCAGGAGAGGTAAGTAAATGCTTCCTGCCAGCCCCCAACAGGACCGCCGGGCTTGTAATGAGCCCGGCGGTCCTTGTCTGTAATATGGCAATGTAAGTTGCCATAATACATACATTAACTCGAGTTAAATGTCAAAACATTTGCTGAAAAACTCGACTTATACTCGAGTATATACGGTATGTAAAAATAGCCTAGCTGTAGCTATAGCTGAGTAGGGTAAATCTGTTAAATCAGATATTTTCACAATTTGCTTTTCAGTTTGTAATTTGGTCTGACTAGCTGCCCCTTTCCTTCATACCTCACTCTTAAAGGGACACTTCAGGCACCCAGACCACTTCTGCCCATTGGAGTGGTCTGGGTGCCAACTCCCACTACCCTTAACCCTGCAATTGTAAATATTGCAGTTTTCATAATCTGCAATAATTACCTTGCAGGGTTAACTCCTCCTCACGCTATGTGAGGACCTCCAGCGTCGCTAAAATCCCCATAGGAAAGCACTGAAAGCATTTTCAATGCTTTTCTATGGGGAGGTCTAATGCGCGTGCATGGCATTGCCGTGCCTGCGCATTAGGTCTCATCCCGCCGGCGGCCAAGCATGTGCAATCGGTCTCCCCTGCCGGCTGACGTCGGTGGTGGAGGAGTGTGGGCGGACCCTAAACCTTTCAGGCAAGTCACTGAAGGGGATTTCACCCCTTCAGCAACATGGGATGGGGGGTGGGATGGAGAGAGGACCTGCAGTGCCAGGAAAACTATTTGTTTTCCTGGCACTGGAGTGTCCCTTTAACGCTGTCTATTCTCTCTCATCAGTTTTTATTCTCCCACGTCCGCTCTGATTTTCCCCTACTTTGCTGGGAATTTCAAATCTAAGAGCAAAATAGCCAAACTTTTGCTATTTGGCCCTACATTTTTTAATTTACTTTGAATTCCTAGCATTTTTCAGTTTCAGTAACCCTGTCAATGTTCGTGCTTTTTCTGCTCAATGTACTAACTTATTCTCCCCAGCCTGTTTCTAGTCCCTTTTTTTCTTATTTTTCATCATCTCCCCTTCCCTTTTTTTGACACAATTGCTGAATGTGTGTCATCTGATTCACCAAATGAACACATCACATGAAACAACTGCGTCCATTTGGTGATTTGGTCAGTCGTTGTGATCCGCCGAAACAATATTTTGTACGAATCACAGTTAATGCAAATACAAATGCACAAGTCTACTTTGCAATAGAGAAATATGCAGAATATGGAGCAGTGAGACTTCAGGGGCATGTTCAATACACCCAAAAAAATTCATTAAGCTAAAGTTGCTTTTGAGATTTGAGTGTCCCTTTAACTGAAACTTAAGGGACCACTACAGTCACCCAGACCACTTCAGCTCAATGAAGTGGTCTGGGTGCCAAGTCCCCCAGGTTTTAACCCTTCAGATGTAAACGTAGCACTCTGAAAGAGCTATGTTTACACTGAGGGTTAATCCAGCCTCTAGTGGCTGTCTTTCTGACAGCCGCTAGAGGTGCTTCTGCCGCGTTTAATGCGAAAATCGCATTGAGCACGCAGAACTTCCATAGGAAAGCATTGAGAAATGCTTTCCTATGGGCATTTTTAATGCGCGTGTGGCTCTGGCCACGCATGGGCATTCGGCTCCACTCGGGAGCTGATGTCGGAGGGGGAGCCCTGCGCTGGATTAAGGTAAGTGGTTGAAGGGGTTTTAACCCATTCAGTCCAGCGGGAGGGGGGCCCTGAGGGTGGGGGGGACCTAAGGATTATATAGTGTCAGGAAAACAAGTTTGTTTTCCTGACACTATAGTGATACTTTAAGGTAAGGGCTGCGCTAAGGGCTAATAGCAGTAGTTTATAACAATGGAGACCAGACCAAATGGTCTAAATGGATAAACAAGTAGGCCTATGTAGATAATAAAAAACGGTAGAGAGTAAAAAGTCTCACTTAAGACAACAGAATAAAAATAGGGGTAAAATCCTCAGGAGTTGATCTGTCCAGATGGTTAAAATATCCGTATATGTGGAGAGACAAAGGGAAAACACGACAAACACCCTCTAGAATGTAAGCTCATTGAACAGGACCCTCCATTTATCTGTTCCTGTACGTCCAGTTGTCTGGTTACAATTACATGTCTGTTAGTCCACCCATTGTACAGCGCTACGGAATCTGATGGCGCTATATAAATAATAAAATAATAATAATAATGGTGAGGGAGGGGGGTGATGTTGAGGGAGGGGGTTGATGGTGGGTGATGTTGACGGAGGGGGTTGATGTTGATGGAGGGGGGTGATGGTGAGGGAGGGGGGAGGGTCTGATGGAATGCCTACATACCTTTTTTTTTTTTTTTTTTTAATTCTCTGGTGGTCCAGTGTGGGCTGCCTGGTGGCCTGGTGGACATTACATACGGAGCTGCAGATCGGTTTCTGCGATGGCTGGCCAGGGCCTCGCACTGACTGAGGACCTGACAGTCTGCCCTTAGGCGGTTTAGGCCGCCGCAAGGCCCCAGCCAGCGCAAGGCCTTAGACGGTCGCCTAATTAGAGAGCCACCTCTGCACATACAGCTCAGTTTCCAGTGTATTAAGTGCAAAAATTAGTAGGTGATATAAATAAAAATAAACAAAACAAAATTCCTAGCTCTTTCTTAAGTACTTTCAAGACATAGCAGTAGCTTCTATGATTGGGTGGCTATTCCACTTACTAATATTTCAAACAAATTCCAAAGTATGCTTTGCAGGCAAAACTGCTCCTTCGTAAGCTCGCTGGTGTCTCTCTTTATGCAGCAGGCTGATCCATTTCTTTTAACATAGTGCCAATCTAATTAATTAATCTCAGGTAAGCATTACTTGATTCACACTTATGGAACTGCAGGTCAGCATACAGGCTCTGACATGGATTTTAAACAATTAGGTTTATTGGAGCATTGGCCCACCCTGCTCTCCAAATGCTCCGCGCCAGGGACCTTTACCATGTTTAGCAAATTACCAGCAACACAGATCATCTTTCCCTGGGACATAGTTAACCCCTTAAGGACAGCAGGCGTTCTATGCAGTCCTCAAGGAGCCGTCCCCACCTTCCACTCCACTTACCAGATTGCTGCCGTTCCCCCGCTGGCGATCCATATTGCTGCCAGTCTTGGGGGACTGCCTGACAGCCCAGACAGTCGCCCTGTAGGAAAATAACGTCCTTATGGGGCATGTGATAACTCAAACAGAGCAGTCACATGGCTGCAATAGGCATCCATGCAGCTGCCTGCAGGGGGTCTACTAAAATACCCTACTATTTTAAGGGTAAGAAATTATCTATTTCTTTACCACTATTTACCACTAATTTTGTGTATTATTGGGGTATTATCTATTGTTTTATATAACTTTGGCCAGTGTTTGTGACTAAGAGGTTACTAAAACGGACTGGACATACCCCATGTGTAATACCTTAGTTGTCTACTTTTGCAAATAGAATGCTATTATGGTGGGTAATTCTCATTCCTGGGCTACCATACAGTTTAAAAGGCAACATAACCAGTCTGGCAAATTTCAAAGTGTATAAACGGAAAAATGTAACGTGCTATATTTGACCCTGTAACTTTCCAAAACACCATAGAACATGTACATGGGGGTACTGTTTTACCCGTGAGACATTGCTCAACACAAATATGTGAATTTTATTGCAATAAAAGCAAACAGTATTATGACAGTCACAGTTAAAATGCCATGCAGAACTACAAAAATTACATTTCTTAATTTCTCACATTAAATTATTTTTCAGATCTAAATATTTGCTGTAAAATTAAAGCCTTGTTTCTCCTGAACAAAATAGTATATAATAAGTATGCGTGCACTTAATATGAAAGAGGTGAATTATGATTATATAGAGGTATAAAGTGCACAAGCAATATGAAGTCTTAACGGCTAGACCCATAGTATCTGGGTTTAACAACTTTACAAGTAAGGGGAGCATTTATGTTGATAAGATTTTAAGACCATATGTAGAAAAACTGCCATCATACCGTAAGGATACTAAGGACACGCTCAAATGTCTAAAATCACTAAAAGCAGCTACATTATGTAGCCTTGATGTGGTAGTATTGCACTCCTCCATACCCCATGCCACTAGTATTGAAAATGTGGGTTTCGTTTTAGAAACAAGAGGAGTAGGACATTCTCATGTTTTATTCTGACGCACAATTTCTCTCTTTTTCATAATACATTTTACCACCAGGTGCGGGGAACAGCTATGGGGACATCTTGTGCCACAGCTTATGCCAACCTGCACATGGGTTGGTGGGAAAAGAAAGTGGTAGGCTCTGAATCCCTTAAACACTATATGGAACAATTAGAAAATTGACAGTCATGGCTCCTCTAATTTATATATACACACACAAATATATAGTACCAAAATAAAAGTATTATGTATATACTAATATATAGATATCTCTAATTAACAGAGAAACACAAAAAAAATCATGAAAGGGTTAACTTTTGAGCCTTAATGCAAATTCTCTCATGGTGCAAAATCATCACAGGAAATGTACTTTTAAGTTGATATAAGGACAAAAGGTAAATCAGGGGGGGCGGGGCCTGACAGCAAAGATGGCCAGTCGCACATAATCACAGCTCCTGCAACCTTGGCCGAATGTGTGAGGTTGCCAACGGACACAGTGGTATAAACGGCAAAAAGAGTTTGGGACCAAGCGCAGTACAGCACCCTGAACACCCAGATACCTGTCTTCCACCGATACACCACGGAAAACCGCCATCCGACCATGAGGCCTAACTCAGCGCAGAGCCTGAGGACTGGGGAAGACGGCCGATCACCCGGTACGGGACGCGCTGTTAAGAAGAAGCCTATCGCAGCCCTGCTACCCCCCCCTGTGGACCGGCGGGGGTCATCCCAGTCCTCGCTGGGGACGGTTACCCCCACACTAATACCCGTGCAAGCAGCAAAACAAGCAACCACACGGGGTAAGCGAGACTCAGCCAAGATGGCGGTGCAGCAGCGGCCTGAGACCAAGCAACCGCGCATCATACCACCCAAGCATACAAGGGACTTCGTGGACCTGCTGCGCACCCAGCTCTGGACAAAATTTAACGACCGGAAAAAATCTTACCGGCTAGCGATGAGGGGGGTGGCAGCATGGATTCGTCCTACCACTCGGTGCTCCCTACTATGGTGCCCCCTCACAACTCCAGAGCAACCTCTAAACAGAGTGGGAGCCGATACTCCATTGCGCGGGAAACCGCAGACACTCACTCTCACGCTGAAAGCTGCGGACCTGCGCCGCTAAAGAAGCCAAATCCTCACCCAGCGGGCCCTGAAGCCAGAAACAAGCGCAGCACGAAACTCCACAATAGTGAACACAAAGCCCAACACGAGACAGAAACACTTGCAGCAAAGCTGGATTCGGGGAGACAAAACCAGCGGAGAGCCCACATACGGTCCGCTGTGGAGAGAACCCAGAAAGGACAAGACCAAGCCACAAGACTGGACGGCACTGCAGTCAGCGCGGTCCAAGAACACAAGGACGCTCGAGACTGGAGCGGCCCCCACCTACAGAATGGCGGACCCTTGATCCCTGGGGATGACAGCCTACCATCGGCAGGCATTGGCTAAGTAGTCACAGGCAGAGACAATCCCTGCTGCTGAGCATACCCTCACCTGCTGCAAGGGGACGAGCAAAAACCCCCAATGGCTCAGCCTTTATCCCTCCTCTGTATGCCCCCTGATGGAAGTGCTACCCTAGGGTCATGTTGCTGGCTTAGTTTTTATTCTTCTTTTAACTTCCAGCCCTTAATCACACAAGACGTATAATAACTTGTGAAAAGCCTGTATTTGTTACCATGACAATTTATGCATGTCTGCCAAACCTTTGCACAACAAAAATGTCAATGTTATATCTCTCTCCCACACAATGCCACAGAAGCGCACTCAACACTTAACATTTATCACACGTATCCATGACAATCACATACTTACACCAGCTCGCAATCACGTATGTTTCAACCACAACGTAATTTCAAGATACGAAATGTCTCACTTTTAATCGCATGTGTACCCAGGGGTCTCACAGCTCACTGGTGTACAGTTGTTATTTAGCTTGTTCCTCGCACTACAAAAATTAACGTGTAATATTAGCATAACTTAAAATGCCTCTGCTGTGAATCTTTGTTTAAAGCTGTTAAATCTTATAAGCTCCTGACTTTACCTAAAATGTATATCCTACCTTTACGTAACTATAAGCCTGATTGAAACTAATGTTGGAGACGTTTATATCTAGCCTGATTCCTTTTAAAAAATTGTGCTGTCAATGTTCGCCATGAAACTTAATTCTTTGTTATACCATTAACTTGTATCTGCTGTCGTGGCGATATAAGCATGTCTGTCAATCTAAGCACTACAAAAATAAAGAATTAAAAAAAAAAAAAAAAGGTAAATCAGCTAATGATGTCATGCCTTGTTTGTGGCTCTGTGACATATTAACATGATGTCACTCTTGTTGCATGAGAACAATTTACTGTCAATACAGCAGCCACATTAGTAAGCTCTCTGACACTGGTTGTAGAGGCTTGTACGTGGTGAATTCAATGATATAAGGTGTGACACGAAATACTGTAATTTTTAGCATCTACTAAAAGAAAACCAATTTCCAACAGGAGACAAATCTCAGACGGCCAGTGCTTCTGCGCAGTCAGTACAGATGGATCTCCATATATTAATCATTCTGTTACTGCCCTTGACAAGTAAGTAATCGTCATATTTACCCGTTAAAAATACAGATAGTTTCTTTATCTATTTTAGCTTTCAGGTTTCCCCTTTCCATACTTCATATCTTGTCCTGTTTTCTTTCATGCTCTCTCTCACTCATCTATTTCTTTATTATTTCCTCACTGTGTGTCTTTTCCTCTTTCTGTCCCACTAGATATACCATTTCTATCGTACTTGGGGTTATTTACAACCCTGTGGCCAAGTTTTGCCAGCCAACTGCTACACACTAAAATAGTATTCGCTACTGCTACCAAGTAGCAGCCATTTACCAATTGTAAAACCAAACCATTAGCGGCAGTGAATTACCGTCTGACTACTATAACCGGGCCCCTTAACCTCTACTTACTGATTACAACCTTGTCTCTATTGTTTAAACAGCTGTTGCAAACCAAATTTAAAACCTGCCTCTGCCACATACATACTATACAAAACAAAATACACCTAGCTGTATGTCCTTACATTGAATGCTATGGCACATAATAAACTATATTAAACATTAATTTAAATATTGTGTACAAATAAAAGCAATGTTTATTATTTGCATGCATGTAACATTTAAATAACAATACACGGAAAAGATATTTGTCTCAACAAAATAAGGTAATAAATAGGACTCGCAGGACCATCACAATGAACGTGATATAGTACCAAACCACATTCTAATTCACATAATATACACATTCCATATACATCAACCATCATGTACAAACTAAACAGATTAAAAATATCTGTTATACCGTAATACAAGAGATTTTTTTTAAATCTACACAACAAACATTCAAAACA
The DNA here is from genome assembly GCF_036172605.1 of Pelobates fuscus. Taxonomy (NCBI): domain Eukaryota; kingdom Metazoa; phylum Chordata; class Amphibia; order Anura; family Pelobatidae; genus Pelobates; species Pelobates fuscus. The sequence continues at coordinate 216,983,975 of NC_086322.1, forward strand.
CTAGAGCCTGTTGAAGTGATTTTGGTGCTATGAATTTCAACATTTCAGATTAAGCAGTCAAACCGTTTAAGAACGCTTGTCCCAAGCGATCTGTGTTTTAGCCCTGCTTCTAAGATGAGCAGGGCAGTCTCACTGGCTGAGAGCGACCGCCAAGTACTTCCAATCAGTAATTAAATGCAGCAATTAGCAAGCTGAAGTAGCCAAGCTGTGATTGTAGCTGCATTTGTGTAAAAAAAAAAAAAAATCACCTGGTTATATCTAAATTTGACAATTTCCTACAATTTAGGATTCACCTGCAAAATTGTAAAGTGTGGCAGAGTAAGAAATGGACAAATGGATGGAGTGATCTTTCATGCAAGTTAAAGGACCACTATAGTGCCAGGAAAACACTCGTTTTCCTGGTACTATAGTGCCCTGAGGGTGCACCCTCAGGCTGGATGGAGAGGAAGGGGTTAAACTGACCTCTTTCTCCAGCGCCGGGCGGGGAACTCTCCTCCTCCTCTCCGGTTGAAAGCGCATGCGCGGCAGGAGCCACGCGCTTTCAGCCAGTCCATAGGAAAGCATTCTCAATGCTTTCCTATGGACGCTGGCGTCTTCTCACTGTGAAAATGCCACTAGAGGCTGGATTAACCCCATTATAAACATAGCAGACCACTTCATTAAGCTGAAGTGGTCTGGATGCCTATAGTGATCCTTTAACAATCATGGGGGGAGGGGTATGTGGGAAATTAAATTGTGTGTGTTTCTGTGGGGAATAGTGTGTATCATTCTTACCATCACTCAAAATGGATGCCCGTTCCCTCCTTTTGCCTGTGCCTCTATAACGTTTCGTGGATATGCACTGATCCTTCTATTTCAATATTTACAACCTATACAAAATTAATGTAAGACAAAGTTAAAAAAAAGTCAAACATATGTAATTTCCTATTTTTTGCATCCAAAAATAATTTCGTACAATCTTTTATCTTGCATATATGCTTGTGGAGTCACATTAATAGACCACTAAAGTCACCCAGGCTGCTTTATTAAGATGAAGTGGTCAGTGTGCAGGGGTCCTTTGCTTGTAACCTTGCAAAATAAAACACTGCAATTTTTAAGCAACTGCAATATTTACATTGCTGTGTTGAGTCCTCCTCTACCTACAGCCAATAGAGGAGCTTTCGCAGAATTGACCTGGTAAAACTCTCTAAAGCAATTATTGGAAAAAATTAATCCATTGCATTTCTCATGGGGAAGCTTGGATGCGCATGCAGCATTAGCAGAGGAGGTAGTGCCTTGTTGTCTGTGATATCGTGTGAGGTGGATCATTGAGCAACAAGGGGGGTGTTAGGAATACAGGTTTGTATTTACAATGCTTGACCGGTGTATAGTCGCCATATGGGCTGGCGGAACCTTGGACAAAACCCCCCACATACCTAACCCAATAACACACTGACACCTGGTATATGGGAAAATTTGTCCACAGCTTTATTAAATAATTTAAATAATATATAACGATAATATTGCTTTAAATAAATTAACATATAAACATGGGTCATTGCCCCCACCTTCCGCCCCTCTCATCCGTATCCTTCTTTTTAATAGAGGGCAATGACCCCCAACATAACAAATACAAATATGTAACGACATTTTCCAACCTCGCCAACTTGAACCGAACAAGTGCCAACCATAAGTAACCATGGCAGGGGTATACCCGGATACCCCTGCCCCACCAGGTTCTGAGCCACCTCCAGGACTCGAAACCACCATTGACCATAATTCCACTTTTTTCCATGTTCCTCACGTTCCTCATAGGGAGCCTATGTCCTCTCTCTCAGCTCCCTATCCCGCCGCTGTGAAAAAACGGGAAACCCCTATCTAAACATAAAATATAGGGAGGGTGGGTGGGACAAACTGAACCGGGTAGGAAATTAGAAGTGAACCTTACAAAATGGCTCCTCCCTTAAATAGCCAATCCCACATATCCCATAACCCACCTGTCCTGTCTGTTCCTCCTGGGCCCGCCTCCTAACCCCTGTCAAGGCCCTGTTCCGCTTAAGCTGCGCTTTGGCTACATGGGGCTACATGACCGGTGTATAGTCGCCATATGGGCTGGCGGAACCTTGGACAAAACCCCCCACATACCTAACCCAATAACACACTGACACCTGGTATATGGGAAAATTTGTCCACAGCTTTATTAAATAATTTAAATAATATATAACGATAATATTGCTTTAAATAAATTAACATATAAACATGGGTCATTGCCCCCACCTTCCGCCCCTCTCATCCGTATCCTTCTTTTTAATAGAGGGCAATGACCCCCAACATAACAAATACAAATATGTAACGACATTTTCCAACCTCGCCAACTTGAACCGAACAAGTGCCAACCATAAGTAACCATGGCAGGGGTATACCCGGATACCCCTGCCCCACCAGGTTCTGAGCCACCTCCAGGACTCGAAACCACCATTGACCATAATTCCACTTTTTTCCATGTTCCTCACGTTCCTCATAGGGAGCCTATGTCCTCTCTCTCAGCTCCCTATCCCGCCACAAGCTCAGACCTTGACCCCTTAAGCCGTCTGAGCTCCGCCACCCCGGAGAAGGAACGCCCTCTGCATCCCCTCCTGCAGACCCAAGTTTAGCAGGTCGTAACCCACTGCCGAAAGGTGTACACCGTCCGAGCGGTAATACCCATCCAACCCCTCCTCCAGTTCCTGGTGCCTTACCACCACTCCCCCCAGTTTCCTAACAAAACTTGCCATCAGGCTGTTCACCTTACCCCTGCATCTATCAATGGCTACCGGGTCCCGGGCGTAGCGCCACCGCTGCCTCGGAACAATCTCCGACCATACCAGCATCACCCCGGGAAGCAGATCAACCAACCGGTTAAGATCCTGCTTCATCCATTTTACCAGCCTCCGCTGCGGGGTGAGGCCCAGGTCATTACCGCCTGCATGTAAAACTAGCATATCTGGCCGCGCCCCGCCTGCGACCATACCAAATATTGTCCTGCAGACGTCCCCCCAGCAGAAGCCCCGATACCCCCACCAGCGCACTACGAGCTGGTCCTCCGGAAAGCCCAGCTGCTGGCCTTGAGCTCGAGCTGCAGCCCTCCGTCCGGCCCAGAAAATGAAGGAATGACCCACGATCCAAGCGACCCGGCCTGGGGAAGAAAGAAAAAACACAGGATAAAACCACCCGTACCCCCCAGGCCGCCCCAATGTCCCTTAGTGTTCCAACATACCCAAGCGTACATATGAGCGGAACCTAACAGATTCCCATCTCCCAATCCGCTTGACTACCTCATCCCCCAAACCTAGACGTGCGGCCTCCGTGGCCGCCCCAATACGAAAGGAGTGGGTGCCGTATGCGCTGGCATCCAGTCCCATCCGACCCAGACTCAGACTGAAAACTTTCTGAAATTGGAAGCGAGAGAGCGACGAGCCATCCGCATGGACCAACAGGGACCCGCCAACCGCGGGCCTCTGACCCAAATACTCCGACACCGCAGCTACTGGGCACAATGCCGAGCCCGGCAGGGCCCCCAGCGTAACGTCCCGGCCCTTGCCTTCCACATCCGTCTTGGACCTAGCCAAGTGTACCACCAGCTTCCCATCCAGTATACGTACCCCAGACACCTGTAAGCCCCCCGTGGCCGCCCGGGTGTTGCTCACCAACTCCCCGACGCGGAACGCCCCAAAGAAAGCCAAAAGAAATGCCACACGGAATAGCGACACCTCAAATGCATTGAAACAAATGGAGGGCAGCGCCCGAACAAGCCCGTCCAGCACATGCACCGACACCGGGCGCCTAGCGTCGGGGGCCCTCCGAGCCCTCCGATACCCTTTGAGTGCTTGCCGGACAATAAACGCCTTGGTAAGATCCGCTCCACCATGGAGCTTGAACCAGAACGCCATTGCAGCCATGTTCCGGTCAATCACCGCCGGGGAGGCGCCCCCCGCCAGTAATTGAAAGGTAAACCACAAGAAGGCGTCCAGAGGCGGCTCCCCTCGTACCCCTCGGCCCAGCCCGCCCCAGGAACGTTCCCATGAACTCCAGACCTTACTGTATGCGGCCCATGTGGCCGGTGCCAGCGAAGCCTTCACGAGTCCGCCAAGCAGGACGCTCCTAGCTGCCACATCTCGATCGGGCACGGCTGACCCCTGTCCTGGGCCTCCGGGGCCATCTTTCGAAACCGGGACCACTGAAAACGAGACAGAGCGTCAGCCACCTCGTTCAAGTACCCAGGCACATGGCGCGCGCGAAAAACCACATTCAGGGACATGCACAACAAAACAAAACGCCGCAGCAGAGTTACCACCGGCCTCGATGCTGCAGACTGATTATTAACCGCGTGCACCACGGACATGTTGTCCGAGAAGAAAACCACTTTCCTGTCCCTCAACCGGTCCCCCCACAGCGCCAGCGCCACCACCAGTGGGAACAGCTCCAGAAACGCCAGGTTACGCATGAGGGGGCTCTGCCCCCATGCCTCCGGCCATTTTTCAGCACACCAGCTCCCACCAAAGTAGGCCCCAAAACCCACGCTACCCGACGCGTCGGTGTACAGCTCTAGCTCAGCTGTCGACACGCCCCCTTGCCGAAAGAACACCGTCCCGTTAAAGTCCCTGAGGAAGGTATCCCACACCCCCAAGTCCGCCCGCATGGACGAAGATACCCGGATGAAATGGTGAGGGGACCTAATCCCCGCGGTAGCCGCCGATAAGCTGCGGCTAAACACCCTACCCATGGGTATCACCCTACAGGCGAAATTGAGCATTCCAACCAATGACTGCAGTCGGCGCAGGGTCACTTTTCGTGCCCGACGCACCTCTGCCACCACGCCGCGCAAACCTTCCAGCTTTGCCAGCGGCAGCCGACATTCCCCCCGCACTGAATCTATCTCCAGACCCAGGAAACTAAGGCACTCAGTCGGGCCCTCAGTTTTATCTGCCGCCAGCGGCACCCCAAAGCAGCCCGCCACCCATTGGATGGTACCTAACAAGTGCTGGCACGCGGGAGATCCGGCCGGCCCCACACACAGGAAATCATCCAGATAGTGCACCACCGCTTTATCTCCCGCTTCCGTCCGCACCACCCACTCGAGAAATGAACTAAACTTCTCAAAGTAAGAGCACGAAATGGAGCACCCCATGGGAAGGCACAAATCCACAAAGTAGCCCCCTTCAAAGAAGCACCCTAACAGGTGATGACACGCCGGGTGCACCGGAAGCAACCTAAAAGCAGCCTCGATGTCCACCTTGGCCATCAACGCACCACGCCCAGCTCTCTTCACCAGCTCGACCGCCTGGTCAAATGATGCGTAAGAGACCGAGCATAGGTCCCTGTCAATGTCGTCGTTCACCGACTCCCCTTTAGGATAGGAAAGATGGTGAATGAGCCGAAACTTCCCTGTTTCTTTCTTGGGGACCACCCCGAGGGGAGAGACCCGAAGGCCCGCCAGTGGCGGGGCCACAAAAGGCCCCGCCATCCTACCCAACCGCACTTCCTTGTCCAACTTCTCCCGAACCACCTCTGGGAACTCCACCACGGACTTGAGATTATGAGGGCAGGCAGTGCCACCCCTCTCCCGAAACGGAATGACAAACCCTTGCCCAAACCCCGCTCTAAGCAGCTCCGCGTCTGCCCTGTTACCGTAGCGGTTTAGCCAGGGCTCCATCGCGTCTAATTTCACTGGGGTTAGCCCCCGAGGTAGTGGGAGACCCTCCGCCGCCAACCGCGGCAGAGGCTCCTGTCCCCCCGGACTTCCCTTTCTTGAAACAACGTTGGAGCCCATGAGCCCCACCGCAACCCGAGCACTCGTGCTTGAAGCGGCAGGCTGCGCCCCACTTGCACTGGCCCTCATTAAAGAGCCAGCATAAGCCCTTCTGCGAGGCGGCCGACGAGGAGGACTGACCCTTAGCGCCAGCCGCGTGCTGAAAGGGCTGTGCCTTCTGTGCCATCATGAGCTTCATCCAGAGAGGCAGGTCCATCTGGTCCCACCGCATGCCCGGATTCGCCGCCAGCCGCTGCCGGAACTGCTCATCATACCGCCACCATGCCAATCCGCCATAGGTGCGGTATGCCTCCCATATGCCGTCCAAGTAGCAAAACAGGGACGAGCAGGAGCCCGGAGATTTTTCCCCGATCACGCTGGCTAGGATACAGAAGGCCCTTAGCCAGTTACCAAAAGACTTCGGTATCTTGCGATACCTCCGCCGTTTCTCCTCCTCCTCTTTCTTTTCGTCCTTTTTGTCCTCCTCCTTGAGGTCAAGAAAGTCCTCCAAGGGAAGAAGCGAGAAAATCTCGCAAAATTCCCCCTTCCAGATTTTATCCTTCACCTCCTGCTTGAGGTGCACCCCCAGCGGGCCCGCGAAGGACACATACGCATGTTGCCTCGCTGCTTCCGTCACCCCCCCCGTCAACTCCGCCCGTTCGCTTCCCGCCTCACCCACGCTGGAAGCCGACACAGCTTCCCCGCCCGCAACTACCGCCGGGGTCCCTGGACCGGGCCCCACCTCCCCTCCCCCTTGCGTCCACACCTGCCCTACGCTACCTTGTGTGCCACCCCCCGCCCCCAGTGAGTGGAGTAGTGACTGCAGTGTTTGTACTAGTGCACTGGACTGTAGCGATTCAATAGACTCACCGGCCAAGCCCCTGGGGCCGAGGACACCCGGGGCTGCGCAGTCCGTCACTGCTCGTCCAGGATGAACGCCATCCGCCGATGTCCCGCCAACCAGGGATCCCACCCGGTGCCTAGAAAATTCAGATGAGGAGCGACTCCGGGACCTGGAAAGAGGAGAAGAAGTCCTGGGCAAGGCGTACTGTTCCCCCACCACCTTCCCGTCCCGAACCGGGGAGCGCCTGCTAACCGCCAAAGCCTCCCGCCGGGTATCCTCCCGCCGTCGCGCCCCAAAGGCCCTGAGAGCCCTGCCACGTGGACTACGACTCCTACCATCGCCTTTGGATGCCAACCCCCGTTGAGACAACCTGGGGGACCCGGACCCTGCCGAACTCCCTGACATTGCGCGCCTGCGCCGGGGCCTCCGTCTGCGTGTCCTGGGGGCCCTCACCGGCGAGGGGCTAGCACTACCCGACTCCGAACTAGGCCCACCCTCCCCGCTTCCCGCCCCGCGCCCCAACCCCGCCGCAGCCCGACCTACCACTACACCTACGGAACCCAGACCAGGGGCACCTCCCCCGGGGCCCTCAACGGACGCGGATGGTGACACCCTGCTCCCCGAGACAGTTATCCCCGACCGACCGGACCTCGGGGCCTTACCTTTCCCCTTACCCTCTACCACCCTCCTAACATCCATCGAACCCGCAGGCAATACCTTCCGCCCCGCAAGAGAACTACCGAGGGACCCCCCATCCCCTCCCACGGAAGCCCGCCCAGTCTGCACTCCGCGGGACCCCTTCGCAGTATCCCGCACCCCCCCCAGGGGCCTTCCGCCCGACCCTTGCTCCCCTTGGGCCGCTCGCCTACCCGCCTCCCCGTCCGCCCGCTCCCTGGAATCGGGCCTCACTCCCCGCCTGCCCACCACGCCAAGGGGACCCCCGGAAGGAGCCCCTGCACTTGCCTGCTGTACGTTGGGCCCGTCGTGGACCGTCCCAGTCCGCGTGCTGCAGTCCACCGCCAAGACCGATGGGGGTGCCCTCCTGGGCCGAGACCCCGCCCCGCCAGGCCCCGCACTAGGCCGTCCGGCCGCCATCTTGGATCCTGCTCCGCGCACGGCCCCCTCCGTGTTAGGGGTTGGTGCATCGATGTCCAGGGCAGCCGCCCGTCTCGACTCACCACGCCGAAGCCCCGGCCGCACACTGGGAGGCAGAGCCTCAACCAGGCAGCTCCTGGGCCTGCTACGACTTCCACTGGCTGTCTCCTGCACTCCCGTGCCACCGACCTCCGGTTCTCCTCCCGGGCTCAAACGCCTCGGGGGCCTCCTGGCCCTCGCCGGGCGTGAGTCTCCGGCCTCCTGTCCTGCTGCCGCAGCAAGGACCGGGCCCAGCTGGGCCTGCACCCAATCCGCTCCTTGTTGCCGCGCCGCTGTCCTGATTCCCTCCAAAAGCTTCTCCACGATATCCATGGCCCTGCAGAGGAGACAAAAGAGAAACCCTACCCAGAAAGTCTAGAGAGCACCGGGATGCACACAAACTGAACCGGGTAGGAAATTAGAAGTGAACCTTACAAAATGGCTCCTCCCTTAAATAGCCAATCCCACATATCCCATAACCCACCTGTCCTGTCTGTTCCTCCTGGGCCCGCCTCCTAACCCCTGTCAAGGCCCTGTTCCGCTTAAGCTGCGCTTTGGCTACATGGGGCTACATTAGTGTTCTTTTAATAGAACTGTGTTAGATCTTGTAGAGTATTTTTAACTTACCCTCTCATGGTTATTTGTTACTTTATACGTTGACTTGGCACCAGAAAATAATAAGTTTGTGAATAATTGTAGCAAATAAAATGAATCCTTTTAACAAGACACGGTCATGCACATCTGGTGGAGATGCCCACGGTTAGTTAGGTTCTGTAAAGAAGTCCACAAACTCATACCAGAGGTCACGACTGTGGACATTGATTTTGAACCCGCAACTTGCCTGTTGCTAGATTTCCCCGAGGCTGTACCCCTCAAAGCAAAGAAACTGATATACCACATACTACTGACTGCGCAAAAACTAATAGCTAGATCATGGAAATCTACCACAGCCCCCTCTATTCCACACCTCACCCAAGAATTAGACAAACAAATGTCCTACGAAACGCAATTCGGTAAACTATCACCCCAAGCACATCACTTTCAAGGGACGTGGGAAATATGGCGCAAATGGAGAGGGGTCAGCTCGACCAAACAGGGAAATACTAAATTAGACGTGGGCTAAGACGAGACACAAAACGACTAATCGTAGAGGCAATGACCCAGTGTGCTGCCCTCACCAAAGCAAGAGTATCAAATATGCGAAAATAAGGTAGGGATAGCGGAATACCACCCAAAAGAGTAGAAGTGGGACGGAGACAGGCAGGAGGGACGCAAGCGGGTTGTGGTTAATGGATAGACAGGCTCATGCGGGTAGAATGTGTAAAGCATAGTACCAAAGCTCTTAACACCTCAGTATGTACAGACTATGTATATGTTATGTAAAAGGTATAAACCATTGTATTGTGTTGTATCATTCCCCTTCCCCCCCCCCTCTTTCCTTCTGTACCCTTTCCCATCTTGTTGAAAAAACAATAAAATACAAATTACAAAAAAAAAAAAATGAATCCTTTTGAACAGGGATAGTCAACCTAGTAGCTACCGTTTGGGATTTCAGGTGGGTGGTGGTGGGTTCTGAAAAAAACGCCCAGTAGGCCTCGATGGCTGTGGACCAAGGCCAGCAAGAGAGATCCTGTGGTATCCTCTGACAGTAATTCCAAGGCTGCAGACAGGAGCAGCAGCTATCGTATTAATTTACAAGGATCTACTTTTTTTCTACAGCTAGTATTTTAACTACTAGTTTGCAAAAATTGGGACAAGACAAGCATTAATATCGTCTTTACTACAGATAAGTGACCTCGAAGGCACAAATAGGGCATTAGTGTACTTGATCTATATAGTGAGTAGCTTTCACTATAGATACGTGCCCTAGAAGTAGAGATGTCCCGAACAGTTCGTTGGCGAATAGTTCCTGGCGAACATAGCTTGTTCACGTTCGCCACGGACGGCGAACATATGCGATGTTCGGTCCGCCCCCTATTCTTCATCATTGAGTAAACTTTGACCCTGTATCTCACAGTCAGCAGACACATTCCAGCCAATCAGCAGCAGACCCTCCCTCCCAGACCCTCCCACCTCCTGGACAGCATCCATTTTAGATTCATTCGGAAGCTGCACTCTTTTTTTTTTTTAAGACAGAAGTGTGTTGTATTTGAGCTTGCTAGGCTGAACGTGCATATATCATGGCTAGTTGCACTGAGGGTATGAGTATATAGCAGTACATTGTTGTGAAAGATGGCTGTCATGTTTAGGGTGTAGCTTGCACGTTATCAACTGTGTATTTATATCAGCAGCTCCACCACTAGTTATAAATCAAGTGTGAGTCGCCCCATGAGATGAGACTAGTGAATAACATAATACATGAACGGTTAAGGTAAAGGCATGTAAGGAACTACGACAATAAACTCTTTAGGAGGTGAAATAATGACATGTTTAAACGCTTGCTACTTTACGATTAGTTAATGTGCAGAGAGCAGTTCATGTGATCAAAGGCATGGTGTGGAGGATCGGCTATAGTGGGACATGCTTGGCAGGCTGCTGTTTACTGCTTGTGCTCATCCGATCCCTTCTGGGCGCCAGGTGCAGACCCTAGGAGTCCCTGATACCTAGAACAACAAAGGCAAGTCTCTGGCTGAGTGCCGGGTTAGTGGCTTGAGGTGGTGGAAGCTTGTTTTGTCGGGTGGTCAGATCTGTCCCGGTGGTGCTTCACGTCTGGTGCGGGATTGTGGTGGCTTAAGGTGAAGGCGAGTGCTTGACATGGGGCAGGCTCTGCATTTCTGTTTGTGCCTCCGGTCCCGTCTTCGACGCCTTTTGCGTTGGTGGATTTTAATGGGGACTGCTTGGCTTAGCTGTGGTGGAGCTTGTTGGGGCTTCCTGCTTGTTATTTGATTAAAATAAAATTGATTAAAGGGACTCTCCAGGCAGCCGATTTTACTTGCCTGGTTCCAGCGCCAGGAGCCTCGTGAAGCCGCGCCCCCTATTTCGTCAACATTATGTTTTATATCCTATAACACACAGACAGGTAGCCCAATACCCTCAGTGGGGCACTACAGCTCCACACCTCTTTTGTTAAATTGTTACATTTTGGGTTTAGCCCCATTTGGGGTGCGTAATTCTGTTGTGTCTGTTTTTCTGCAGGTTCTGGGCTGGAAATGACTGTTCCCAATCACCCTATAATTGCAAAGGTCGGATCATCTGTCCTGGTTCCTTGCACATTCCAAGTACCTGACCAGGATGTGAACCCCAATTTACTAACTGTAATATGGAAATTTGGAGGAAAAAAACTGTTGATATATGAGAACAACAAATATAAGGTTTTACACCAAAGGATAACAATGGACAAGCAGGACTTCAGCAAGGGTGATGTTTCTTTGTCTCTACACGATGTGACTATCAATGATGAAGGAAGTTACACATGTGTAGTAACTTACAACAGAGACAAAGACATGAAAAATATTAAATTGAATATTCAAGGTAAATATATATTAAACACAAAAAAAAAATCATAACATTTTAGTTAAAAGGACACTATAGTCAAACTATTTTAGCATAGTGAAGCAGGTTTGGTGTATAGATCATGCCCCTGCAGTGGCCTAATTCACTGCCATTTAGGAGTTAAATCACTTTTGTTTCTCTTTATGCAGCCCTAGCCACACCTTACAGGCTGTGACTGACAGAGCCTGCATGAAAGCAAAATGGTTTAATTTTCAATCCGATGTAACATATGTTAAATGTTTTTATAATCTGCTTTGTGAATTGAACTTTAAGGAGGCTTCTGCAGGGTCTAGCAAGCTATTATCAGAGTAGGAGATAAGGAATTCTAAAGTAACCAGAATTTGCAATAAAAGAAGTGTAAACATTAGAGGACATTTTACAGGAAGGGTTTAGGAAGGTTGTGTACGTCACATGCAGGGAGGTGTGCTTATGGCAGCATAAAGAAAGTGATTTAACTCCTAAATGGCAGAGAACTGATCAGTGAGACTTCAGGGGGATGGTCTATACACCAAAAATGCTGTATTACGTTAAGGTTGTTTTAGTGACTATAGGGTCGGTTTAAATTATATTACACGATCTATCTGCTGTAGTATAAAGGTGCAAATATTTTGCCTATGATGGGTTATCAATATATTGGGTAACTAAGTGGCCCTCCAAAACCACAGAAGAGCATAATGACCAACTCTGTCTTACTTTAAATGTCTCCCTTTTTCTTCACAGCTTCTCCATCAGTTAAAATAACCAAAACATCACTGAAACTAAATAGAGAGAATTGGCTTAACTGTTGGGTCAAACATTTCTACCCAAAAGCCATTGGTGTGACTTGGTTTAGGAATGGACAGCCACTGCACATTTCAAACATGGACAAAATTAAGAGGAACTCCGACGGCACCTATAGCTTGGAAAGTTCTGTAATTGTCACCCCAACAGAATCCAAAGACTTACAAATCTTTGAGTGTCAAGTGGAACATGAATCCATAGGAAACCCTATCAAGGATATATTTACATTGTGGAATAGAGGTGAGAGCAATATTCTACAGTGTGCTGCCAGATTGGCAAACTGGTACTACTGTTTTAAAACTCACTGTAGGGTAATATGCAAACAAGGCAACAAGAGTAAAAAAGGATGGTGGGTGTATTTTGCATCTAGCCTACTGCCCATGTAATGCTTGCTTTCTACCTGGCACAGAATAGAGTATAACCAGTTCTCTTTTCTCCCTTAGAAGTTTCTCGAACTATCGGGAAGAGAATGCGGGCGATGGAAGAGATTTCCAATTTGGGTAAGTTTTATACTAACTGCAGAAGAAAAAGAGGCTACTTTTCAGGGAAATAGTATAAATATCAAAGGCTTGCAGTTTCTGTACATGGGAAATGAAGGGAACAATAGGGCACTTGGGACACCACAAATCTCCCTTATCTCACTGCATTGTTGCCATAAGGAACCACTGCTGTAAGGAAATTTTGAGTCTCGAGTTTCCAAGAAACTTTTCTACTTTTTTTTGTCATAATATCTGGTCAGTTCTTTACCATTCTTATTTCTCATTCTAGAGAATACAACCATAAGTGGATATCAAATTAAGAGAGGACATCAAAACGGGTGGTTATTTAAGATGGTAAAAAAATCTGCACTACCACTGAGCTTATCCAATATTTTTCAATATAATTACGAACCATCAGCAATTTGTGAGAGTACTTCTTCTCTTTCCTATTTTAGAAAAGGCCTTGTTACAGCAATGCATTACCTTATGACAAAGAAGCGTAGTTGGATTTTTTTTCCTGAACTTGGACATTTTGGGGAAAAAATTTAATTCTCTTAGTTCACTACAGTACATGAAATGCCAAATACAACCCTCTTGTTATATTCCCCGTTTGTCTCGGTAGTTGCCTCCTAATATTTCTATTTGGACACTATTCAGCGTAAAAAACGTATATTTTAAAGATTTTAGTATCATATTGCCCCAGGCTGTTAGAATTGTACAGGCCTATTGGCTCTGTGTTGACATATGACCGTTATTATGTTAATTATTTTTTTCTAGAACCTTCTTCTCGCGGCCGCCGTCCCACTACCACCATAAGTACTCGAACATCAAGGTTCTTTTTTGATTATCCAGACTCCGATGTTGAAAGCGTTATGAAGGTTTATAAGTTCATTGGAGAGGAGCCTAAAATAAACGACACTGGTATGTTTAAATCTCTGACATACCAATATTTATTGAGGAGGGAAGTGGCTTTTGGCACATACATATAATTGATGCAGGATACAATTGTGTGCACAGAGCTGGATTAAGTTGTCAATTGAATGGCTAAATGATAATAATGTATTAAAGTAATGTTTTAATACAGTGTATAATATTTATATGAATATAATATGTCAATATGTGAAAGCATCTCTCTGTTGTGTGTTCATACTTGACTGTAGTATGTAAATGCAAAATATAAAAATGTATTGAGATTGCCAGGTGTTTACTCAGCTGCAGCAGTCTATGTATTAGGCAATATGGGATGGAAACAAGAACATGCCAAGTAATAGGTGAATACTTAGGCCAGAATAGTAACCACTGTTAGCCAGAATTATTGGAGAGCTAATGGCATCCACATAGCTCCACTTCCCACAGTTGTCTGTGCATTGCTATTTGCAGAGCAATAAATAACGGCCATAGGCAGTCATTTTATTTTGCCCAGTCTCAAGCAGGCCCTGTGTGAATTTAAAAGCAGCTCCTATGTTAAAATATTACAATAATAATGGGGGGCGAGGGAGAAAAGGAGCTGAAAAAACAAATTATATGTATTCTATATAATACACAAGATCCAGTGCACTCTCTCATCCACTCAATAGCAACTTCAAAGCTCACAGATTTTATTTGTTTAAAAAAATAAAAAAACACCTAATCTAGGCAAAAATAATGGGGGTTTAGTTACAATATATGATCATACAATGCATAAGTCTGCCACAATGTCACCTGTGACAGGGAGGGGTGGAAAACCAAGGAGTCGGCCTGACTCCTAAATGTATATATAAAACCAGGGGGCTACACTCACCTGAACATCTATTAATGGGGTGCTGCTGGGGCCAATTTATACTTTCTTCTCACTTGATCTGCGATCCACATAGCGGGAAAATGCCAAGTACTGAAAAATAGAATTGTTATGTATATATTTTGCAGAGCACTTATTGGCCATTTTCAAGCCATTTCGGCTGATCTGACTCAGTTTCCCAAGTCATTTACATGCATGAAATCCATCTGAACCAAAAATGCCATATGAATGCATTTCGACCACCCAAACTAAATGTTTGTGCTGTGCACAATTCTAGCAAATATGCAATTATAGTTCTAAGACATGAACCCTAATGAAAGTGTGCCAGTAGGTAAATACAAATTAAGCCCTGAGAGTGAGTCAGTGTAAGAGAAGTGAGTGCCTGCATGCGTCTGTCAGCAGATTTTGGCATGTTGATAGTGCATTCCACAATAAACGACAATGTTTCTCTTTCTTTCTTTCAAGCCACACTGAATGCAATCTTCAGAACTGTGATATTAAGTGTGTTGGGTGTGACGCTGTTCTGCTCATGCTATCATATATTCTGCAGAATGTAAGTATATGTCATCCCATAATCTCAAATGTCTCATCTAACACAACCATTGAATATCTCCCCAATCACCTCTCGGAGGAATACTTCACTTTTAAGTCCCCTCATCAATATCTCTCCCCATCCCTGCCTTCAACAAAATCATTCTCCATTCCACACTCGCTCAATAATAAGTCTCTCCATTGACTTCACATTATTAGTCTGCTTTCCGTTCTGTGTTTGCCTGCCTTCCTTAAATTACATCACTGGCTGTTCTCGTTCACATTATTGGTTTGCTCCCCTGTGTCATATTTTCATTATACCCTTCGACCTCATCAATTTCATATTTTCTGATATTGTGTTAATGTACTGCCTTCTCTATCATATAAAAGACCTCAACGGTTTGTCACATTTTGTAGCCTCCTTGTTCATGCTCCTGGCTCTCTGAAATTTGAGATTCTTGCTATCCTACATCTGTCACCTTTTTTTCCCCCCTCTCCTCCCTTCTGTCACATTAGCAACAAGTTCTATTCCTCTGTCATGTTGCTTGTTTGCTCAAGTCCATCCCCTTTTCTATTGTGGTGTGATCATATTGTTTTGTTATTTTTCAGTAACTAACTGTAATTATTTATTTAAATTCTCTCCTTTTTCCTCCACCAGATTTTGTATGTGTGGATAGCATCAGTACCAGTTATTGATGGTCACCGATCCCTGATGTAATCTGCCAACTTTCTATTTTTAACAGAACTCATTTCTAAAAAATAAACAGCGTTTTTCACTGTACTCTATTTGCTACTAATAATTTGACAAAAATATACTTTAACTGATTCGGACACAAAAGTGGCAACTCCTTTACTATTTTGGGGCACATGTTAATTTGCTGAATGTTGAAGCTCATAAGCAGCAGAGAAATTAATATAAAGGCAGGGATGTCTACATTTTGCCCAACTTCTAACCTGCAGAATGATATAAACTGTGATTATCTTAATTTGTTTCAAGGATACAATTTTTTATCTATACTCCCCCTCTAAAAAGCAATGGAAGTAAGGGTCTATGTATGCCATTTTTATGTTCCTTTCGAAAATGCATTTGCAGTTTCGTTTGTACTATTTTTTGCAAATAAACCTTCTGAAAGGTTACTCCAACATTTATGACTACTTCAGCTTTTTAAAGTGGCCATGGAGGAATGAATGTGGATGTGCAATGTTTCTGCTTGAAATATACCACATACAGAGTTATTTGCACTTTTGTGTCGGGGGCTTTACCCCTGACACACATGACAAGTTCCACGTTGCCTAATACAAACACAACCAAAACAACACATATCTATACAACACAAGCCCAGGTAACAAGAATCAATTTCAAAAATAAAAATAAATTCTGCACTTAAAACGTATCATGCAAACTGTGCAGCAATGTTTTAGGCAATATCCTGAGCTGCGGCAAACTCTGGGCTGTGTGCTCTGCACCCTACTTTCCCTTTGAAAGCCCTGCTTTAACCCCTTAAGGACACATGACATGTGTGACATGTCATGATTCCCTTTTATTCCAGAAGTTTGGTCCTTAAGGGGTTAATGGAGCGTACAAAATTCAAGGAGATGAGGGAGAAACTTTCCTAAACAGAAAGTAAATCCCATCAAGACCAGTACCCCAATAGAGCACTATAGATAAACCTTGTAAAAAAAAAAAAAAATGTATCACGGACAAGGTGCAAACAACACAGAAAAAATTATAAAGTTTTATTGATAATTAGTTAAAATCAACACCAAATGCCTCGAATACATTAGACTGTTCAAACAGTCAATGTGGACAAATACAGAAAGAGATATAGACTCCAGCTTAGTTAGACGTAACTAAATTTAAATTAAGTACATACTATGCAAATAAATCACTCAAAATAGCAGAGTGGCTAAAAAATAGCAACAAAAGTGGCAAAAAGTGTCAACTTATCATGTGTAGGAGAAAAGCTGAAATATATCTAAATTAATCCAAATGAATGGAACCCCATTCAGAACCCAAAGATCCCCTGATAAAGCCAGATCCTATGGTATAAATCAAAATCCTTTACCCTAATACACCTACTCGGATTAGACTAGCCCTATAAGTATCACAAACTGTGAATAAATCGAAAGGACAGAGAGGAGTAAGTTTAGTGGGAAAAAAAGGGGTAGGAAAAATAAGGGTTCTTATTGCTCCATGTAGACTGTATAAAGTAGAGAGCAGGAATTCAGCCGGCAAAAAAAGATAAAATCCCTGCCTAAATAAAGCTCTATTCAACACCAGATTCTTCCACCAGGTGAGGGGTACTGCCATGGGGACGGCTTGTGCCCCCTCATATGCAAACCTCCACCTGGGATGGTGGTAAAGGCAGATTTTTTCATCAGATGCTGTGAAGGATTATCTCCCCAAGATTCTGTGGTGGGGCCACTATATCGACGATGTGTGGGGGACCCCACAGGAATTCACAGATCTAGTGGGATGCTTGAACCAGAACACTGAAAATCTCAGATTTACCTCAGAATATGGGGGCCGCTCAATCAATTTTTTGGACATCACCATCTCTATCAATGAGGATGGGACAGTCCAATCTTCTCTTTTTAGGAAACCGACCGATACGAATTCCCTTCTGCACTGGAGAAGTTACCATCCTAGGCCTCTCAAGGAGGGGATCCCGGTTGGCCAATATCTTCGTCTCCGTAGAAACTGCAGCGATGTAGCTGACTTCAAGGTGAAAGCGAGTCAACTTATTACTTACTTTAAAGAGAAAGGCTATCCAAACTGCTGCCTCAAAAAGGCATATTAAGAGAGCTCCTGAAACTGAAAGAAATGAACTTCTCTGTGATCAACCTACTAACAGAGAGTCAAAGAATAGAGGTAATATTCGTATGATTGCTACATACGATACAGGATGGTCTGAAGCGAGGAAGTGTCTCGATAGATTCTGGCCAATTCTTTTGAATGATGTACACCTAAAAGAGGTCTTAGGTCCACACATCAACATCACTGCTAGAAGGGGGCGCAATATTCGCGACCTGCTAGCGCCCAGCCATCTATCCATAAAACCACATTTGAAAGATACTTGGTTAGGTAATCCACCTTGTGGCTCCTATGGCTGTGGTAGATGCGTGGACTGTAAATATATCTCTAAAGAATCCAAATTAGTGAGTGACAGCACAGGCCAGGGCTCAATAAAAATTAAGATTTTTTTTCAATTGCAACACAAAGGGCCTGGTATACTTACCATCTTGTTCTTGCGGACAAAAATACGTAGGTAAAACATTCAGAGCCTTTAACCCCTTAAGGACACATGACGTGTGTGACACGTCATGATTCCCTTTTATTCCAGAAGTTTGGTCCTTAAGGGGTTAAAGAAAGGATTATGGAGCATGTAAGATCTCCTAAATATCGCCTTGAGACACCCATCTCACGACATCTTAGGGAACACCATCAGGGTGACCCTAGTAATTTGACGTTTTGTGGCCTGGAGTGGGTTAAGAGACATCCGAGATGTGGAGACTATGATCCACTACTAAGACAGAGGGAGTCTAGACGGATCTTTAGACTTAAAACATTACAACCTCTCAGTCTCAACGAGGGGTTTTCTTTTGCCCCTTTCATTTAATTCAACTCATTCTATTTCACTAAAGGGCGCACACGTCATGGAAATTTTCCTGACTTAGTTCAAGATGGCATCTTAAAGTCTAAACATCCTTATCTACTAAAGGTTACCACAGTATATTACGTACTGAAAGAGTCGTAGCATTGCCTTGAAGCTTGTTTATGCATTATTGTTATTGTAATTTGTCTGGGACGAAATGGCGCAAACATATTATGCACTGTAGGTAGTTAAGAGGTTTTTGCTTAAAGAAACAGTTATGAAAAACAATATGTTCCATTTCTAACACCTTGTCAGTTTGCAATATCTCTTAAAAACAAAGTACACAGTTTAAGAAAAACAACATTTCATTCTAAAACTTGTAATATTTGCATTTGCCCATAACAGTAGAGCATAGTATACAATCAATGATAATCAATCATCTTTAGGACTTACAGCTGAATAGATACACAGGTCATATTTATTACAATTGCCATCATCTTAGGAATAATGCATGCTAGCAGAATGATAGACATTGAGCGCCATATTCCAGTGTGCGCTATAGTAGATATAGTGTAACATGTATATGTCCATTTATGTGGAAAGATTACACAATCAAAAGTATGTCATACATAAAAAATAAATAAAGGAAATGAAAATAAGATAGGTTCTAAATCTAACATTACAAATCAAATGACAAAAGTCCCCAAACAGTCGCCTCATCAGAGGCCTCCATGAGTACAGGTGAAGTGCCTTTATATGTAGCTGCCCATGCAATGATCCACTTAGAGGGTATACCACTTTTTACAGTGCTACTATCAGGGCCTACGACATCTGAAGGTTCCTAGCCTGAATACAGCTTTCACGTCCCTTAATATATTTTGCTCTGTTACCTTGTAAACTCTATATTTTTCATATAGACAAATATCCATTTTAGAGTTAATTTACAATTTCCATAATGGATGGAATGGTATTGCTTTTCCAGTAGCTGGCAATACTGGTTTTGGTGGAAATTAAGACGTTTACTATTATTGTTTTGTGTGGATTATTGTCTAAATCTGGGATCAAGTGGAATAGAAAACACGCTGATGAATGTGGGAGTTTCATTTTGGTAACTTTCTCTAGTGCCTGCCCCACCCTCCTCGAAAACCGTTTCAGGGGGTCACAGTCCCAAAATATATGTAACAGGTAGTGATGTCCCGAACTGTTCGCTGGCGAATAGTTCCTGGCGAACATCGCTTGTTCGCGTTTGCCACGGATGGCGAACACATGAGCTGTTCGGTCCGCCCCCTATTCGTCATCATTGAGTAAACTTTGACCCTGCCTGTACCTCACAGTCAGCAGACACATTCCAGCCAATCATCAGCAGACCCTCCCACCTCCTGGACAGCATCCATTTTACATTCTTGTGAAGATGCATTCTTAGTGAGAGGAGGGACAGTGTAGCTGCTGCTGATTTGATAGGGAAATTGATAGCTAGGCTAGTGTATTCAGTGTCCACTACAGTCCTGAAGGACTCATCTGATCTCTGCTGTAAGGACAACACCCCAAAAAGTCCTTTTTAGGGCTAGAACATCAGTCTGCTTTTTTTTTTTCTGTGTAATGTAATTGCAGTTGCCTGCCTGCCAGCCTGTGTGTCAGGCTCACAGCATATACTGTGCCCACTTGCCCAGTGCCACCACTCACTCGTGTCACAATAGCTTGCATTTAACAAAAACAAAACTTTTTGGACTGTAATATAATAGCAGTCAGTTTCCTTCACTAGTGTGCGTTTCAGGGCCTGCCAGGGCACAGTGTCACACCAGTGCAACTCATATCTGGTGTAACAGTAGTGTACATTTTAAAAAAAATAATTTTTTTTGACTGTAATAGATTGAATAGAAGTTGTCTGCCAGCGTGTGTGTCAGGCTCACAGCGTATACCGTGCCCACTTGCCCACACCAGTGCCACTCATATCTGTTGTCACAGTAGCTTGCACGCATAGTACCACTAATGGAAAAAAAACGACAGGCAGAGGCAGGCCACCCTGCAGGGGCCGTCGTGGTCGTGGTGCTGTGATTCCCTTTGGCCCTAGAATAATGCCCAGTGTTCAGAGGCCACGTACCCTGAAGTTCTGAGGACATAGTTGACTGGCTAACACAGGACACCCAATCTTCTACAGCTTCCGCTCGGAACCTTGACGCACCATCCTCCTCCAGCTTGGCTTCGGGCACCTCTCAAGATACCACTCACCCGCCTGCCGCCACCACCAACACTAGCACCACAGCCGCTTCACTTGGTATGTCAGGAGTTATTTACACATCAGTTGGAAGAAATGAGTGATGCGCAACCATTATTGCCAGAGGATGTAGATAACAGGGATATGTTTCAGTCAGGCAGCATTACACACGTACGGTGTGATGATGATGTTGTACGTTCGTGGATGTCACGTGGGTACCCGCTAGAAGAGAAGAAGAACAGGGGGAAAGTTCAGATGGAGAGACAGAGATGAGGAGGAGGAGACGAGTTGGAAGCAGGGGGAGGTCGTCGCAAGGAGCTAGTGGCACACTCAGAAAGCATGCATCGGCACGCCAATCAACGCATGCTGTTGCCACCACCAGAATGCAGTCATTGCAGAGCTCAGCAGTGTGGCATTTTTTTTGTATGTCTGCCTCTGACAACAGCAATGCCATTTGCAACCTGTGCCAAAAGAAACTGAGTCGTGGGAAGTCCAACACCCACCTAGTTACAACTGCTTTGCGAAGGCACATGATCGCACATCACAAACGCCTATGGGATCAACACATGAGTACAAGCAGCACACAAACTCAAAGCCGCCATCCTCCTCCTGGTCCAGCATCTTCAGCCACGTTAACCACTGCTGTCCTCCTTGCCCCCTCTCAACCATCCGCCCCTCCGTCTCTCGCCTGGAGCAGTTCCTGCTCATCTGCCCACAGTCAGGTGTCTGTCAAGGACATGTTTGAGCGTAAGAAGCCAATGTCAGAAAGTCACCCCCTTGTCCAGCGTCTGACAGCTGGCTTGACTGAACTCTTAGCCTGCCAGCTTTTACCATACAAGCTGGTGGAGTCTGAGGCGTTCAAAAAATTTGTAGCTATTGGGACACTGCAGTGGAAGGTACCCGGCCAAAATTTCTTTGCACAAAAGGCAATCCCCAGCCTGTACTCGATTGTGCAAAAGGAAGTAATGGCATGTCTGGCACACAGTGTTGGGGCAAGGGTCCATCTGACCACTGATACCTGGTCTGCAAAGCATGGTCAGGGCAGGTATATCACCTACACTGTGCATTGGGTAAACCTGCTGATGGCTGCCAAGCATGGAATGCGTGGCTCAGCAGAGGAGTTGGTGACACCGCCACAACTTGCAGGCAGGCCTGCTGCCACCTCCTCTACTCCTCCTACTCCATCCTCTTCCATAACCTCCTCGGCCGAGTCCTCTTCTGCTGCTGCGTCTTGCTCCACATCAACGGCACCCCCCCAGCTCCCCAGGTACTATTCCACATCCCGGATACGGCAGTGTCACGCTGTCTTGGGTTTGACTTGCTTGAAAGCAGAGAGTCACACCGGACAAGCACTCCTGTCTGCCCTGAACGCACAGGTGGAAAAGTGGCTGACTCCGCAGCAACTGGATATCGGCAAAGTGGTGTGTGACAATGGAAAAAATTTGATAGCGGCATTGAAGTTGGGCAAGTTGACACATGTGCCGTGCATGGCACATGTGTGTAATCTGATCGTACAACTCTTTGTGCATAAGTACACAGGCTTACAGGACTTCCTGAAGCAGGCCAGGAAGGTGTGTGGCCATTTCAGGCGTTCCTACACGGCCATGGCTCACTTTGCCGATATCCAGCGGCGAAACAACATGCCAGTGAGGCGCTTGATTTGCGACAGCCCGACACGTTGGAATTCAACACTCCTAATGTTCGACCGCCTGCTCCAACAAGAAAAAACTGTTAATGAATATTTGTATGACCGGGGTGCTAGGACAGCCTCTGGGGAGCTGGAAATTTTTTTGCCACGTTACTGGACGCTCATGCGCAATGCCTTTGTCACGACACTCCTCAGCTGATTTGCCCTTGTGCAGTACTCACACTCACCACTGTTTCTGTTTGGCACTGTTCCTGATTTCTTTTCATTACGCACTTCACCTGGTCCTTGTTTAGCACCTATTTAGTTTGGGTTCTCCCCTCACTCCTTGCCAGATCATTGCCTTTTGTTTCCTGTTTCCCTGGTTTCCTGTGTTCTTGGCTCCTGGCTCCTGCATACTGTGAATTGGTCTTGTTTCCGGTGTCCTCCTGATCCTGCGTTATGGTGTCCTCCTGATCCTGCGTTATGGTGTCCTCCTGATCCTGCGTTATGGTGTCCTCCTGATCCTGCGTTATGGTGTCCTCCTGATCCTGCGTTATGGTGTCCTCCTGATCCTGCGTTATGGTGTCCTCCTGATCCTGCGTTATGGTGTCCTCCTGATCCTGCGTTATGGTGTCCTCCTGATCCTGCGTTATGGTGTCCTCCTGATCCTGCGTTATGGTGTCCTCCTGATCCTGCGTTATGGTGTCCTCCTGATCCTGCGTTATGGTGTCCTCCTGATCCTGCGTTATGGTGTCCTCCTGATCCTGCGTTATGGTGTCCTCCTGATCCTGCGTTATGGTGTCCTCCTGATCCTGCGTTATGGTGTCCTCCTGATCCTGCGTTATGGTGTCCTCCTGATCCTGCGTTATGGTGTCCTCCTGATCCTGCGTTATGGTGTCCTCCTGATCCTGCGTTATGGTGTCCTCCTGATCCTGCGTTATGGTGTCCTCCTGATCCTGCGTTATGGTGTCCTCCTGATCCTGCGTTATGGTGTCCTCCTGATCCTGCGTTATGGTGTCCTCCTGATCCTGCGTTATGGTGTCCTCCTGATCCTGCGTTATGGTTCCGTGGTTCCGGCTTTACTACCAGTGATCTTGTCCCTGCAGACTTATTCATTGATTTTCCTTTGGATCTTGATGTGACTATAATTGTCTTGTGACTCTGGACCTGTGCCCTACCTGATAATCGTGGTAGCTGCACAATCCTACCCTTATACCAAAGGACTGTTTCAATATTTGTTGCCTGCACGATTAGTGCTAATTTTGATTTATTGTATATATTTTGTGGCCTTGTCTGTGTGTGTGTGTATATATATATATATATATATATATATATATATATATATATATATATATATATATATATATATAGTTTTGCGTTTTCCTTTGGTTTCCTGTAAATATATTTATCTCTTGATTTATCCTGTTTGTGTCTTGGTATTTATTTCTCTGCTGAATGGGTTCCCACATTTAAAGTGACAGTGCTGTTCCAGGGCAGCAGCCCTTCATGTCATTACAGAATTAACTGACCATTATGGAGTCCGCAGAGATATGTAAGATGCTCACCTTGCTCAGCAAGTGTCCAGCCTGACCCAGACTGTTTTGGAGCTGCAGCAAGAGGTTTTATTTCTTAAAGGCACAGTACGCCCAGTCCCAGAACCTGCTTATCCAGAGCCGTTTGTTGTGATGCCTGACAGATTTGATGGTTCCCGTTCCTCCTACTGGATTGTGAACTCCTTTTTGCCCTTAAGCCTGAACCTACGCCACCGACCATATCAAAGTCCGCTCCGCTATTAATCTGTGTACAGGGCGGATTAAGGTGTGGGCACACCAGAACCTGCAGGAAAAAAAGCACTGTCTTGGACAGCTGGGAGTCATTCATGACCGCAATGGACTCTCAGTGCGTTACCTCCAGGAAAGCTACTCCCAGGCCTGCTCCATATATCTGCAGATCTCGGTTACCTAAAGAAAAGGACTCTTACCAAGTCCCCATCATGTTGCAGCATGAACCCACCTTCAGGGACCCGCCTTGTAACCCCCTGTTTATACTCAAGCTAGCCATGAAACTCCACTGGACATGGAGGAACCCATGGAGATTGGATTTAAGGAAAAAGACCGCAGGAGAGCCCATGGCCTATGCCTATACTGTGGGAAAAGAGGGCATTTCATCTCTCTCTGCCCAACTCGTCCACCTAGGCCAAGATCACTTCTGTCTGGTACCATATGGACTTATCCTGTCATCCCGACAAGACAGCCTGGAAACTGCCAGCCCTGTCCCCGTCCTGTAACACAAAAGGGTACCCAAACTACTACAGTCAATGTTACCAGTGTCCCTCAAGAACCTGCAACCAGTACCCCTGAGGAATCTCCACCTCCTGCTCCAGAAACATCTGTACCTCTTCTTAATGACACTTCTGTTCAAGCAAGCACTATCACCACTTCCTGCCTTTCCAAAAAAGGTCTACCACCTGACTGCACGTATGCCTCAAATGGCACAGTTGTATGCAAACAGGATCTAGAAGTATTCGAAAAAGCATTGAAAGCTGCGAATGCCTAACCTGTGAGAACTACTAGAGCAAAGGCTATGGTAGGTGCTGTGTTTCCCTCTAATCTGGAAGAAGGCCGTACGTATGGCATGGATGCCTATGGTAGAACGTACCTCCTGCCAGATGAGGTATTCAATCTCTCAGAGGAGGAAGGTAACAATTAACAACCAAATCACGCCCGGAGGGCGTTCTTGAGGGAGGGGTATTGTCACGGTTCTCACCGCGACATCCAGACGGCCAGACAAGGTCGCCCCAGAAGTGCCCGATGAGGGACTTGAACCTGGGTACTCTGCAATCCTGGACCTGCTCTCTTGCCTCTGAGCCTCTTGCCTGAAGTATAATCTTGCCTTGTATCCAGCACTGGGGGCTGGACGTTATTCTGTGGCTGCTCCAACATTCTCAGCACACCTGTGGCTAATCACCAATCAGCCAGGTATAAGACACTGCCTCTCCCTGAGGGCAGTGTCAGTTCATTGACTCTGGTTCAAGTATTGCTGTTTCGTGTTCCAGTGTGCTCCTGACCTTGGATTGTTATTTCGTTGTACCTTGACTTCTGGCATCCTCTGACCTCGGCTCTCTACTCGCTTATCCTGATTTCTGGCACCCACTGACCTCTGGCTTACCCACGACTATTCTCCTGGTTTATCCGTTTCTGTACTGCGACTTGGAGCATTAACCTGCACAGCCCCTGTGCACAGACTCACAGGCCAGGTGAGTTCTTACCTGACCACCTTGGCCTGTGTTTAATTGCAAGGGTGAGCATATATCTGCGCTACAGACTCCCAACCAAGGTAAGCCGTTACAGCCTGTAGGCTCATGCGTCCTTTTGAGGAGGTGACAAACCTAGTCAGTCGCACCGAAGGCACCATCAGCGACGACATACCATTTGTTTTCTTCCTGGAGCGTGCCCTGCGAAGAGTGCTGGATCAGGCCGTAGATAAGCGTGAAGAGGAAGAGGAAGAGTTGTGGTCACCATCACCACCAGAAACAGCCTTATCAGCATCGCTTGCTGGACCTGCGGCAACGCTGGAAGAGGATTGTGAGGAAGAGGAGTCAGAGGAGGAATGTGGCTTTGAGGAGGAGGAGGAAGACCAACCACAACAGGCATCCCAGGGTGATCGTTGTCATCTATCTGGTACCCGTGGTGGTGTACGTGGCTGGGGGGGGAAGAACATACCTTCATTGACATCAGTGAGGAGGAGGAACGGAAATGAGTAGCTCGGCATCCAACCTTGTGCAAATGGGGTCTTTCATGCGGTCGTGCCTTTTGAGGGACCCTCGTATAAAAAGGCTGAAGGAGAACGACCTGTACTGGGTGTCCACGCTACTAGACCCCCGGTATAAGCAGAAAGTGGCGGAAATGTTACCGAATTACAACAAGTCGCAAAGGATGCAGCATTTGCAAAATAAATTAAAAAGTATGCTTTACACAGCGTATAAGGGTGATGTCACAGCACAACGGGAATCTAACAGGGGGAGAGGTGGGAGTCATCCTCCACCTCCCATGACCACGCCGGCAAGGACAGGACGCTTTAAAGACGTGTTGTTGATGGAGGACATGCGGAGCTTTTTAAGTCCTACGCATCGCCACAGCCCTTCGGGATCCACCCTCAGAGAACGACTCGACTGACAGGTAGCAGACTACCTCGCCTTAACTGCAGATATCGACACTCTGAGGAGCGATGAACCCCTTGACTACTGGGTGTGTAGGCTTGACCTGTGGCCTGAGGTATCCCAATTTGCGATAGAACTTCTGGCCTGCCCCGCTTCAAGTGTCCTGTCAGAAAGGACCTTCAGTGCAGCAGGAGGTATTGTCACTGAGAAGAGAAGTCGCCTAGGTCAAAAAAGTCTAGATTACCTCACCTTTATTAAGATGAATGAGGGATGGATCCCGAAGGGACTGACACTGATACATTCGATTAAAAAAGGCCTGATGAGATGAGCTGCCTTGGGCTAAAAATGGTCCACACGCTGCTGTATTTTAGCTCTGAATGCCGGTTGATTTGCATGACTTATCCGCCGCCATGTTTTAGGGCACTTTCTGCCTGTGAAACAAACATCAATTTTTCTGGCCGCTGCTACAGCAGTGGCTGCAACAATACCAAATTTTTCAGGCATGTGTACATGCCTAATTTTTAGGCCCTCTGGTGCTGCACCGTGGCTTCAAAAACCAAACCAAAAAAAAAAGGCACAGTGACCCTATGTAGGGGGAACAGTCCCTATTCTGCTCTGTCAGTGTGTATCAGGGATTTGACTATCTTTATTCAGATTCCAAAATTACAATTCCAGGAAAATTTTTACAAACATTTACAAGAACATGTTATGCACATCATAGAAACAACGTGAATTCTGCTCTTGTCAGTGTGTTTCAGGGATCCTTAGGATAGGTGTCAATCCATATCTGCCAAGTGACCCTATGTAGGGGGAACAGTCTCTATTCTGCTCTTGCAATTCTATTTCTTCTTAGATAACAAAAAAGTCTGAGACGACGTTGGCAGGGCTATTCACTTGTGTGATCTGTCATGAATTGTCATTTGAATGTTAATTTGAACTGTGGAGCACAAGAACTTAAATCTGACAATTTTTATTTTATCAGATAACTTGTTCGGGATACAGAAAGGAAAAAAGGTAGGGTAAGCGGTTAAGGTACATCGATCTTATTCACATCTTATACATTCAAGAGCAAACTGGTTATTCATTCTTGTGGGAGTTTTTCCGCTGCCCTTGTGCCTTCGGTCTAGTACCATGTCATGGTTGTCGCTCTCCTAAAACTGGGTTTGGTCCGGGGTATGGGAAGGGGGAAACCTGGGGACAGGCTACAGTAGGGGAAGAAGAACGGGGGAAATAGACGTCGGAAGCCCCTCATCTCCCTTTGTCTTCTTAGTTAGCACGCTGTGTGCGGTCACCGGGTCTATACCCTTATCTAACTACTTAACTATGTACAATGTGGGTGTTTGTTCCGTTATGCTTATGTAGATTGCTTAACCTCAGCTTGGTATACCTCAATGTTGGCTGTTGTACCATGGTGTTTGGAGTAGTCTCTCTGCGTCAGAGCAGTTAGGTCTTAGGAGTGGTACTATTCATCCTTTGTGTATATATATATATATATATATATATATGTGATATATGTTATTGTTCTAACACGACCCCCTCCTCCTCCTTCCTCAGATACGCCTCCCATATGTTCCAGGCTTCCACTATGTGGTGTGGGGGGTGTAGCCGCTGGCAGGTTTTTGTTTCATATGCTAGGTTTAGGGAGATCTGTTGGAGAAGGCTAGATCTCTCCGGTGGCTGTTGTTGTTTCCACCCTCTGGCTATTAATAAGTTGGCAGCAATCAAAATATGATATGTTAGGTCGGCATGTGCTTTTGGGAATGGGTCAATCGAGATGAAGAGTAGGGCATTTTCTGGTCTCAGGTTGGTTCTCGTGACCAGTGCCCCTTGTATCACCCCCTCAACTGCCTTCCAGTATCCTCTGATGGCCGAGCAGGCCCACCAGATGTGGAGCATTGTGCCCTACTCTATTAAACATCTCCAGCAAAGTCTCGAGGTGTTGGGATATATGGTCGCTAGTCTAGTCGGTACCAAGTACCACCTATATTGTATCTTGCGCATTAGCTCTAGGTGGGATGCGCATCTGGATCTACCTTTATGGGCTATGAAGGCTTGGTTCCATTGTTCTTCTGAGAAGACTGTACTCAAATCCTTATGCCATGCCTCTCTGAATTTGTCTAGCTGCGGTGGTGGCTGTTGGGTAGGATTATTTAGAATTGCATACATGAGTGAAAGCGGTTTCTTGGGCATTGTTCTAGATTCGCATGCTTTCTCTATACAACGCATGTGGGTCGGGGTTGTCAGGATAGTGGAGTTTGTCAGTGCTCCCTTTAGTTGTAGGAAGGAGAATATCGCTCTTTGTGGCAAATCGTAACTCTGTTGCAGGTCGGGGAATTGTCTCAGCTGTCCTTGATCATAGAGGTGTCTAACCAACGTGCATCGTCGCTCGGTCCATAGTCTATGGTCAAATGTGGGATTCATCATGTGTATGCAGTATAGTGGTGTGGCCAGCGCCCATTTATATGCATAACCTAATTGTGGTTTAATCGTATCCCAGGTTTTCAGCAGGATTGCGGTAGTGGCCGGTGTGTCTGTTAGTTTAGGGCAATGTCTATGTGGGACCCAGAATAAGTACCTAAGGCCCTTGGGGCAAGCCCACGTTGATTCCATGTCCACCCATTGTGGTGTGTTGTGGGCTCTGTGTGCCTGCAGGGCGGTGGTCATCAGCGCTGCCCTATAGTAGGTTCTCACCTCTGGTAGTCCTAGCCCTCCCTTCTCTAGGGGTTTGGTGAGTATGCTAGTGGCTACCCTGATTTTTTTGTGTGCCCACACGGAGCTAGTGAGAGTCCTTTGTAGACGTCGCAAGTACGCATTGGGTAATGGGATCTGTACCGTTCTAGTCAGGTATTGGAATTTTCGGCAGCAGCAGTTTCCACTTTTTTTTTTTTTTTTTTTAAGAATTTGCCAGTAATCTTTTTTTGAAGTTGTTCCCCTCCTCTTGACACGATCAATGACCTGAGAGTCTCCGTAAGCAGGGTTGACCTGTTAGTCCCGTTTTCCATTCAAGTTGTGCATGATGTCCAGGCTAGGTTTCCAGGACAAATGTTGTAGCCTGTTGAACGAGGTGACCTTGCTCGGGTCCCAGGTGTGCGGTTCCTACAATCGCTGCCATATACACGTCCACTGATAGGAAACGCAACAGGTATTATTAAACTGATAAGAATAATACTAAACACACCACTCCTATCTGGTGGCATATTAGATTGCACGGGCAGTGCCCCAAATTTGAAGTAGGAGGACCGACCAAGCATCTTTTTCCATCTCCCTGTTCCAAAAATCGCTGCCATATACACGTCCACTGATAGGAGATGCAACAGGTATTAAACTGATAAGAATAGTACTACTTAACACACCTTATAATAACGCAGAGAGAGGCAATGCAGAGAGAGGAGTCTGAAGAAGAGGAGTCAGAGGAGGAAGGTGGCTTTGAGGAGGTGGAAGACCAAACACAGCAGGCGTCCCAGGGGGCTTGTTGTCATCTTTCGGGGACCCTTGGTGTTGTATGTGGCTGGGTGGAGGAAGAGACCTTCAATGACATCAGTGAGGACAAGGAATGGGACATGGCTAGCTTGGTATCCAACCTTGTGCAAATGGGGAGTTTGCGGTTGTGAAAATGGACTGTTTGCGGTTGTTTGCGGTGCGTTAAACTGGGAGTTTGGTCTGTCACTGAAGCGGGCGTAACCCTTACACTACCTGATCGATACAACATCATACAGTAGGTCCCCCCCCCTCATTTTTATGGCCCCCACCCACCGCTCTCGGGTGGGGGCGGGGGGGAGGACAGTAGGTCCCCCCCATTGTGATTTATGCCCCCCACCCACCGCGCAGGGGTGGGGGCCGGGGGGGGGGGGGGGGGGGAGGACAATAGGTCCCCCACCTTATCCATATTTACTGAATTTTCCCCTGTATAACAATGTTTGCTATTTAGTGAATACTCCCCATTATGCTCTGTGTCAGTGTGTATCAGGGTCTCTGAGGATAGGTGTCAATCCATATCTGCCAAGTGACCCTATGTAGGGATAACAGTCTCTATTCTGCTCTGTGTCAGTGTGTATCAGGGGCTTTGAGGACAGGTGTCAATCCATACCTGCCAAGTGACCCTATGTAGGGGGAACAGTCCCTATTCTGCTCTGTGTCAGTGTGTATCATGGCCTCTGAGGACGGGGAACAGCAAGAACGCATTGGGTAATGGGATCTGTAGCGTTCTAGTCAGGTATTGGAATTTTCGGCAGCAGCAGTTTCCACTTTTTTTTTTAAATTTGCCAGGAATCTTTTTTTTAAGTTGTTCCCCTCCTCTTGACACGATCAATGACCTGAGAGTCTCCGTAAGCAGGGTTGACCTGTTAGTCCCGTTTTCCATTCACGTTGTGCATGATGTCCAGGCTAGGTTTCCAGGGACAAATGTTGTAGCCTGTTGAACGAGGTGACCTTGCTCGGGTCCCAGGTGTGCGGTTCCTAAAATCGCTGCCATATACACGTCCACTGATAGGAGACGCAACAGGTATTAAACTGATAAGAATAGTACTACCTAACACACCTTATAATAACGCAGAGAGAGGAGCCTGAAGAAGAGGAGTCAGAGGAGGAAGGTGGCTTTGAGGAGGTGGAAGACCAAACACAGCAGGCGTCCCAGGGGGCTTGTTGTCCTCTTTCGGGGACCCTTGGTGTTGTATGTGGCTGGGTGGAGGAAGAGACCTTCAATGACATCAGTGAGGACAAGGAACGGGACATGGCTAGCTTGGTATCCAACCTTGTGCAAATGGACTGTTTGTGGTTGTTTGCGGTGCGTTAAACTGGGAGTTTGGTCTGTCACTGAAGCGGGCATAACCCTTACACTACCTGATCGATACAACATCATACAGTAGGTCCCCCCCTCATTATTTTTATGGCCCCCACCCACCGCGCAGGGGTGGGGGCCGGGGGGGAGGACAGTAGGTCCCCCACCTTATCCTTATTTACTGAATATTCCGCAGTATAACAATGTTTGGCATTTAGTGTTCCCCATTCTGCTCTGTGTCAGTGTGTATCAGGGATCCTTAGGATAGGTGTCAATCCATATCTGCCAAGTGACCCTATGTAGGGGGAACAGTCCCTATTCTGCTCTGTGTCAGTGTGTATCAGGGGCTTTGAGGACCGGTGTCAATCCATACCTGCCAAGTGACCCTATGTAAGGGGAGCAGTCCCTATTCTGCTCTGTGTCAGTGTGCATCAGGGGCTCTGAGGACAGGTGTCAATCCATATGTCAAGGTGTCAATATGTCATATGTCAGGTGTCAATCCATATTCATTGCGATTTAGGAATGTTAGGTGATTTCTGCCCTTTATGGATTAAAACCAGACTCTGCATCAACTGTGTAATTTTTCATGGGAGTTTTGCCATGGATCCCCCTCCGGCATGCCACAGTCCAGGTGTTAGTCCCCTTGAAACAACGTTTCCATCACTTTTGTGGCCAGAAAGAGTCCCTGTGGATTTTAAAATTCGCCTGCCCATTGAAGTCAATGGCGGTTCGCGAACGTTTGCGGAAGTTCCCGTTCGCCGTTCGCGAACCGAAAATTTCGGGTTCGCGACATCACTACTTACAATGTTTAATCCATTACTAGACTGATATTCACTCCAAGTATCCTGCGGTCTGCTAGGAACTCTACCTAATTTGTTGGACCTTTTTGCAGTCCTGACCAGTTGCTTATAAAGAACTAACATTCATCAGATAAGCATTACTACAGAGGCAAGAATAAGGACTGTGGACATGTCCTAGAACACTAGACTCTCCTTAAAGACTTGTATTTTTATTACACTGTTGCTTCTCCTAAGGGGAGCAATAAGAAAATGGATCAGAAAGTCGACCAGAAGGCGGACAAACGTCTAACTTTTTCTTACCACTAGATGAGTTAAGAAGAGCTAGTCATCATGAATTGTTGAAACTTCAAAATGAGGACTCCACCAACCTACTTCAACCTGTTAAAGAGCAAGATCAAGAAATCCAGGATACATCATTCAGGGGTCTGGTTAATATAGATAGAGAAGTGCTGATTACATGCCTAGAAGCACAACTTGAACAAAAAAATATGAGTTTGGCCAATTCTTTGAAATAAAAAAAAATAGATTTATATATCTCAATTTTTTTTTTATTTATATGGACAGTAGTGGCTATATAGTCAGGCCACTAGCAAAGCTTGCTTTTGCCTTTTTTTCCCCTCCCCTCCCTTCTCTTCTTCCCCATGGTAAATACAATATAAGATTAGTGTACATTAACTAGCTGGTCCCAAGACAGACTGGAACAAATTATACATGACGACTTTTAAATATTGGGGGTATTATAAAAGAAGTTTACAGATAAATCTATATATGTTTTTGGATTGAGGCACTTTGATAGTACTATTTCTATATACTGAACTAATTAATGATTTAGCACAAGCCGACGCTAAAGTATATTGGCATCTCTGACATGCACTAATATGTAATTTATTAACATTGGGGGCATTATAAAGATCCCCATGGATCATTTTAATGTTGGAATAAGGCACTCTAATAAGCAATCTCATACTTGGTTCAATATTGCACTATTTATAATTTAGCATAACTGACTTTGAAGCATACTGGTACACCCTAGCTCCACAACTATGTAACAATACAAATTTACACATTAATAGACTGGGCAGCACAAGCTTTTTTTGCCTGGAATAATATTGGGGACATATTGGCTTTACACACAGTTTGTTTACATAAACATTTTTAATATAATTTCAAAAGAGGGCTAGGTAAATTAAGAATACTTCACGGGCCTTTGATTTCCTTTCTGCACAATTGAGATCCTTTTCAGTAAAACAATCATTGTTGCTGGAATCTACTGCCCACCTAGCTCTCTGATGCACTCCCTTTCTGACATAGCCCAACTCCTTGGTGAAACTGTAGCTCAAAACCCCGAAAAAAATTAAATGAAAAACTGTTGATTTTTGGAAATTTTAATATGGATTGGCTGAATCCTAAAAATAATAAATCATGTTCGCTGTTTAAGACTTTGCAGCCAACAATTAATTTCCTCTCCAACTCACATTAATATTAAAAGCCATAAGCATACCTTGCTAGATTGGATTCTCTCCAGTTGTCATGACAGAATCCAGGAGGCAGGTGTTCTCCCTAACAGTTTCAGTGACCACTATCTAGTGCAGTGTTTCCCAACCCAGTCCTCAAGGCACACCTACCAGTCCAGGATTTAAGGATTACCCAGTTTTGTCTAAGGTGTTTTTAGAAAAAAAAATAAGAAAAAACACCTTAGACACAACTGGGTCACCCCTAAATCCTGGACTGGTAGGTGTGCCTTGAGGACTGGGTTGGGAAACACTGATCTAGTGTACTGCATATGCAAAATAAAAGGCCACTAAATCCCCTCCCAAGATTATAATCACCAGGTCTTTCAAAAAATTTAATCTTGAATCCTTTTTAAATGATCTCAAGAACCTACCATGGCACAGATTAAATCTAATCCCACATCTAGACTCTGCAATTTCATTTTTTCAGTCCAAGCTTTTGCATGTTTAGAATTTGCATGCCCCTCTGCGTACAGTGCAAATAAAAGGACACACCTGCCCTGGGTTACAGCTGACATTCAAATGTACCAGTTTAGAGATTCACTGTGGTTAAAGTTCAAGCGTACTGGCTCCATGAACGATCGCTGTATCTACAGTATGGCAAAATGCATGCACAAAACAAATGGCAAAGGCTCAATATTTCAGTGAAAATATGAACATCATATCAAACCCAAGGAACTTTTGGAAAATCATAAAATCGCATACAAACCCCCACAATCCACTCCCAAGCTTCCACTGTCAAAATGGACAACTGAACCCTGCAACACCCCCTAGATATAGCAAATACCTGTAATAATTATTTTGTTGATTGTGCTACCACCCTGGTTGCTTAAATAATGAATGACGCTCGTTTTCAGATCACAAATAAAGAAAGATAAGGGCCTCCTATATTTGCAAAGTCCTCATATAGAGAAATTCAGTTTTAGACTTGTGCCTGTTCGTATCTTTATTAAAAATCTTAATTTAAAAATGAAAAACCAGTGATCAAATGCCAGCAATTGCTAAACCTGTCACTACCCTTATCAATGAATCCATGGTGCCAGGAAACATACCCAAACTTTGGAAGACTGCAAAAGTAGTACCTATACATAAAAGGGGTGACAACACTTTGTTATCGAACCATCGCCCGACATCATTGCACCCAGTATTGTCAAAAGTCTGATATGCTTCAGATATGTTCTCTCTGTAATGGCACAAGATGAGCTAAAACCAGCTTGAGTTCTGAGCGGGGACCTACCGAAGGGCAGGCTATTTCAGTTGCTGTCCGTTCTCAGAATACTCATGCGACCCGTTTTTTCTCTCCATAAGTTTAAAGGGTAATCCAGACGTGGACCCCTTGCTCACGGTGCCTAGAGAGATATTAGCTATGCCTCACTGATGATGCCTAACAAGGCTGAAACGATCGTCTGGGGTTGCTGTATCTCTCGTGCAGAGAGAACTTGCTGGCATTTCGGATCTGGACTACCCGTATGGGTGGGACCAGTCTGATATGCTTCAGATATGTTCTCTCTGTAATGGCACAAGATGAGCTAAAACCAGCTTGAGTTCTGAGCGGGGACCTACCGAAGGGCAGGCTATTTCAGTTGCTGTCCGTTCTCAGAATACTCATGCGACCCGTTTTTTCTCTCCATAAGTTTAAAGGGTAATCCAGACGTGGACCCCTTGCTCACAGTGCCTAGAGAGATATTAGCTATGCCACTCTGATGATGCCTAACAAGGCTGAAACGATCGTCTGGGGTTGCTGTATCTCTCGTGCAGAGAGAACTTGCTGGCATTTCGGATCTGGACTACCCGTATGGGTGGGACCAGTCTGATATGCTTCAGATATGTTCTCTCTGTAATGGCACAAGATGAGCTAAAACCAGCTTGAGTTCTGAGCGGGGACCTACCGAAGGGCAGGCTATTTCAGTTGCTGTCCGTTCTCAGAATACTCATGCGACCCGTTTTTTCTCTCTTGGAAAAATGAGTCCACGCGAAAATATGTTAATATCAAATTATCTGACCCCTAATCAAATCAGGCTTTCGTCCAAATCACCCAAATTCGCATGGAACAAGAAGACTTAACTGGAGCCATTTTCCTTGATTTTGCCAAGGCCTTTGACACAGTAGACCATGGCATTCTTTTGCAAAAATTTTAAATCTCAGGCATTGGTGATCGTCTGCTAACCTGGTGTGGATTATATGTATCAGACCGATTGCAATATGTGACCATTTCTGATAGTGCCTCCCTCTTGTCACATGTGGTGTTCCCCAAGGCTCCATACTTGGCCCCCTGCTATTCACATTATTTACAAAATGATCTGCCCAACGTCTGCAAATCCTCAACTGTACACATGTAAGCAGACAACACTAATCTACGCTAGTAATCTCCCAATCTACCAGTCACGGTTCGTACCGTGCCAAGCAGACTGCAAGGTGTAGACATCACCTCAGGGACAGGCTGGGATTGAACCTGGGTCTTCATCCCAGTCAGTGATCTTACCTAATCGCTACTTCTCATGTTCATTCTAGTTTATTTCTCATGCTATGGTATCTGCATCACTAAGCCTGGACTACTATCACACCTGCATGTGGTTCCCGATTTAGTAGTTTATTAGGTACCTTTATAAGCCCTGCCTTGCCACTTCCTCCTGGTCAGATTGTTTCATCTGACTCCTGCTTTGACCTTCAGAACTGTTTACCGTATTTTCCAGACCACCTGACTATTGGAATTCTTTTGTCTGTTCTACGTATCCAGGAGTACTTTTCCTGCAA
This sequence comes from Pelobates fuscus, assembly GCF_036172605.1. Lineage (NCBI taxonomy): Eukaryota > Metazoa > Chordata > Amphibia > Anura > Pelobatidae > Pelobates > Pelobates fuscus. The sequence continues at coordinate 217,020,218 of NC_086322.1, forward strand.
AGCCCCAGTGCATTGTTTCATAACCATGGAGATTTCTTCCTAGAGTATCCTCAGTTTGTGTTAAAGTGCAAGGATGTGCCTTAACTCATCACTTCGGACTCCCACCTCCAGCTAAGATCATTACACTACAGCAGCTTGAGGCTGTGCTCCAAAACCAATTCACACAGGTAGAAAAGTGGATAGTGGTTAAACTCTTCCTTAACACTGACAAAGCTGTTACACTCTGTGGCTGTCCCTGGTACAATATTATATCAATAAATACGTTTGGTTGGGAAAACTCCCTAGAGTGAACTCCAATCGTTTAACTATAAAAAAAAGTTAAATTGGTAGGCTTGGGATTCCCGCTGTTAAAAGTAGCAAACTCACACTCATAGCAACGAACTTCCCCAATGAAAAGCAAGGGCAATACATGCAAATGCAACTCCACAAAATAGATAAAATCAAACAAGGCAATATAATACTGTGTGGATACTTTAACTGTGTCCAATCGCCCACAATGGACACAACTGCCTCTCTTACAGGCAACAGCAAACGGAGAATGGTCTCTGTCAGTAAGTCCTTCATTAAACTCAGACAATTACGACCTATACGATGCTTGGAGATCACTACATCCGGGGGACAAAGATTATTCCTTTCACTCCAAAGCCCATAACACATACACACGCATAGATGGATTCCTCATTTTCAGGCGACTCTTCGCGCAACTGACTAGATGCACTATGGGGGACATAACGTGGTCAGACCACTGCCCGGTATACATAGAACTCCTAGACGTCTACCAATTTAAAGGGAAAGGTACGTAACGACTCACTACTGTTAAATATCGCCTTTGCCAATGAAATCAGGGATGCCCTGCAGACATACTTTACCACCAACAGTGGAGAGGGAGTTTCGGATACTACAGTATGGTTAGCCTACAAAGCAGTCAGGGGGGGGCTATTTATTCGGAGAGCCTCCTTCCTGAAGAGATACCACCAAATCAATCTCCTAGATTGCCAGAAACAATTAGCAATACTCACTAAACAAAAAAAAATACTGCCCTGATCCCAACTGGCAGCACAACTGCAAGCAATACATAAAAAGTTGACAGAACTGAATGCGGAAAAGACAAAAACACTCCTCTATAAACTCAAAGCAAACATATACCACAATAGCGGCAAGGCTAGCAAACACCTAGCTAACAGACATAGGGCAAAATATGCTACCACAAAAATCACACATATCATAGGAGGGGATGGTAAACAATACCAAACACTCGCAGATTTAAGTCAAGAATTTGCAGAGTTTTACTGCAAACTATATAACTTGCATACGTGGCTAGCACGGAAGAAATAGATACCTACAACAAATCAATCTTCCCCAGGTTTCCCAGACCCATATAGCTGACCTGACTAAACCTATAGAACTACAAGAAGTACTGAAAGTGATAGCGGGATTGCCAGGGGGAAAATCACGGGGGGGCAGATGGCCTTACAAATGCCTACTACAAACTATACGCCAAAGAACTCGCACCAAACCTCCTCAAAGTGTACCACACTCAGCCGCAAGCACAGGGAAATTACCACCAGAAATGCTGCTAGCGACTATTGTAACCTTACCAAAACCGGGCAAGACACCGGATAGATGCCAAAACTACCGCCCCATATCGCTATTGAATACCAACGCAAAAATATATGAGAAGGTGTTGGCTAACAGACTTAGCGACATACTGCCCAACCTCATCAGGAACGACCAAACAGGGTTTGTAAAAGGAAGACAGGGCCTAGACTACACACAAAAACTGACATTACTTTTAGAGAGACTGCAAAAAGACAGACAGGGAGGATTACTCCTCGCCTTAGACGCGGAAAAGGCGTTTGACCGCCTCAGCTGGCCTTTCCTAGACCGTGCACTAAGAGCATACGGATTCCCTCTCCCAGTAATACATCAAATATTCGCCCTATATTCAACACCGTCGGCCCAAGTCCTCCAATCCGGCTTTAAATCAGACCCCTTCGCCATCTCCAACGGGACTAGGCAGGGCTGTCCACTCTCCCCCCTCCTATATGTATTAGCATTGGAACCCATTCTTTGCAACATCAGGGCAAACCCACATATGCATGGCTTCACAGTCAAAAACACTGAATACAAAATCAGTGCTTTCGCCGACGACATACTACTATACATCACAAAACCCCAAGAAACCCTCCCGGACACTATGCAGGTGATAAAAGAGTATGGTCAACTGTCATATTACTCCCTAAACACTGCGAAAACACAAGCCATGGGGATAGGCCTCCCCTCCTCCCTGATACAATCACTGAATACCCAATATAACTTTGACTGGAGAAAGGACCACATAACATATCTGGGACTCCTAATTACTAGACAAAACAAAGACTTACTATCAGGAAACTACATTAAAGTGTGGAATTAGTGCAAAATACACTCAAAAGCTGGAGATCCCTCTTTCTTACATGGACAGAAAGGATAATCGCATAAAAAACGTCCATACTCCCAAGACTACAATATGTCTTTAGGATCCTACCGATACACGTGCCCCACTCATACTTCAAAACAATACAAAGAGACATTAACACATTTATCTGGGCTGGAGGGAAACCCCGAAGTGGCCCAAAAACTACTAAAAGCGCTGATGAGAGCAGGAGTACTGGCAGTCCCAGACGTACGCGCATACTACCAAGCCTCCATACTAGCATCGGCACTACCACACTTCCTAGAACAACCCTCCCCACAGTGGGTATCCCTGGAAAAGAGACTAATTGACCCATATGAACTCCCTCACATCCTATGGCTACTCAAACACCTTAGACCGCCGCTTACCAACCCACCTGCCCAAATAGCACTACTAGTACAAACTTGGGATGCACACAGAACCAAGCTGAGCTCCAGCTCCCTAATTTCCAAAGTTACACCCTTGTGGGCCCTTACATACTGCATACCCACATTTCACGCACAACCATGGTAAGAGAAAGGCCTCACGCACCTAACGCAGGTTTACGAGAGGGACAAACTCAGACTGCAATACACTACAAACGACACAAGGTCTCCCAACCACCTCACAATTTTCATATAGACAACTGACACCCTTCCTCCGCAAACACGAACCCCCAGACCCGCAGAGGAAATGCATGGACCCAGACACCCTTACCACCTGGGAAAACATATGTATCAACAAAAAACTCCATAGGTCCACCAGATCACTCTCTATGTGCTAGAAACTACTCTTAGACTATACACCTCTGATGGAGACTACTCAGGCAACACAATGGAAAACCGAGCTTGGGGAAGATATCACACAACGACAGTGGGACGACAGTGGTTTCCCCTAAAAAGTTGATTAAATCAGCGCCACTCATAGAACACCACATAAAAATGATATACAGATGGTACTTCGTACCGACAAAGCTACATAAGCTCTACCCATCTAGCTCACCTAAGTGCTGTAGATGCACCACACAGGTGGGCACGGTCCTGCACATTTGGTGGCAATGCCCACGGGTTGAATCTTTTTGGCAGTCTATCCAACAGACAATTTGAGAAATCACACATACTGAATTAACCTATGGACACCCCCCAGGACACCTCCGCATATAAAGAAAATTACATACCACCTTCTACTTACGGTACAACGCGTAATCGCAAGGGCATGGAGATCGAGCAAACCCCCATCAATTGAGACAGTCCTGGCAGAGGTAGATAACCAGCAAATATATGAAAAGCACTGCCATAACATCTGCCCGCCTAACAAGACAACAATGGCTGCCTGGGAGATCTGGGAGACAGACATCACAAATAAAGGTTCCCTACCCAACCCCACGGTAAAGTTAGAGACACCTAAGGAACTAATAGGTAGAGCCAGGTCGAGACACTACAAATAAGAAATACTGTATATATTGATGCACTTCTCTGTGGTAACAAAAAAAAAATAACTTTACCGAGGGGGGGTGGAGCCAACTGCTGAACAGAGAGGACACGTTCTCCCCGAGCTCCGAGCTTAACTCGCCTAAACAGCGAAATATACCGTAATAACGGTCATCTAAGAAGCCAAATACCGTCACCAGCAGAGGAGAAAGGAGTATGGGATGGAAAAGCAAAAAACCCAAGAGCGATCGGACCCCTGCAAGCCGAGATATCGGCGAACTCCTGAGAGGCGCCCGAAGGGCGGCATGGGACAAAATGGCGCTGGAGGGAGATGGCTCCTCTTACTCCTCGGACGACAACCCACTCGACATGGGAGAGGAGATAACACTCGACATACCCAGAAGACCCACAGCCAAACACACAGCCCCAGCCGAACCCGTTACCACTGCCCAACTGAAAGACATGCTGGCAGAGCTCAGGGCAAACATAGCGGCAGATATGGCCCACTTCAAAACGGCCATTGCAGACGCAACCTCTCGGATCACTGTCCTCGAGGCCACGACTAGCACCCAAGGATCCAGGCTAACCGCAGTGGAAAACCAGATTGCAGAACTACAAAAACACCAACTGACAACAACCGACAGGGTGGACGCCATGGAGGATCAGAAGAGGCGCTACCAACCTCAAACTTCGCGGCATCCCGGACTCAGTAGGTCTGACTGACTTACCTCACTATGTCCGCAGACTGCTCAACACACTGCTGCCTCCCAAACAGGCCAAAGCTGTAAAACTTGACGGCCTATTTCGCCTGCCAAAGCCTCCCACAGCTCCCACGACAGCCTCTGCAGACCTTATCATTCGGTTTCAGTCCATGTCAGATAAGGCCCTGCTGCTCACGGCCACAAGGGGGAAAACCCCAATACTTTTTGAGGGCTCATCCCTAATGCTATTCCCCGACCTCACCCGAAACACTATTGCTTGGCGCAGGTCGCTAAAACCGCTGTTAACCATCCTCCAGGCAAGAGAGATCCAATACCGCAGGGGAACCCCAAAGCAGCTGCTATTCACACACATGAATGTTGGCTACAGGGCCCGGAGCTACGCGGAACTCGAAGCTCATCTACAAAAGATCGGAATCGCAGGACCACGGAGAGAGGCCGGCTCAGGATTGCCGCACATGGACCTCTCTGCCATCAAAGAATTCACTCCCCGCACGGGGCGTTGCCCGGGACAAGAGAGACTGACCTGAAGATCACTCTTCGAACAGACACCCTCAACTCCCCTGGTGAACAACCGGACGCCTTCTAACACCACCACCGATGACCACTCGGACTTAAAACAGTTGTTTGAACTCTCTCTCTGTTCACAAGATGCTACAGTCTATACTTAAGTTTCATATTCATGTTTTACTTTTTTTTTGTTTACCTTCCTTTACTATTCCCTTAAGTTGACTGTTTAACACAGCCTTCGCATTGTCTCCCACACTTAGGTAGACACAGCCGGCCCACGGGAATGGGGTTCTCCCTCAGACATAGGGACTCACAACTCAAGCAGGACCTCACTCCCCTCCCACCCTCCGCTCCCCCCCTCCGGACCTAGGTACCCTAAGACGACATGGCCCGAGATCTGCCATTGACACCGTAGTGGTAACTCCTGACAGGGACGCTCGAGACTCACCGACATGACAACACTTTCGCACCCTGGGGACACCAATGGATGTACCCGCTCATAACTTGCTCTACTTCACTCACACTGTTTTCTTATTTTTTCATTTCTATTTTTTATTACCCTGGACGTAAACTCGCCTGCCTCACTCTCCCAGTTTTACAAGCCCAGCCGCCATATGCGGCGTCTTCTGACCGACCCTTCCGAGCAAACTCAAAGCATACATGACAATAATGAACAGACGTCACCATACGGGCTGGGAATTCCTTGGAATAGATGCATTCTGTGTATACTTCATTCTTTACAAAACAAAAAACAACAGTGCAGTAGATATAATCTTACCTAAATGTCAATTGCCTACTATCGAATTATACTTGTGTGTATTACAGTAACTTGTATACTCTCTACTGCATTGTCAAAAATAAAGAATTAAAAAAAAAAAAAAATAACTTTACCAAAGTTTGTATATACCATGCATTACTTGTATATACGTGAAACAAAGCTGAAACCCTCCCCCCCCTTTTTCCTTTCTGTACCCCACCCACCAATCGATTATTGATGAAAAAGAAAACAAAAATTGTCAAGTTTAAAAAAAAAAAAAAAAGTAGCAAAAAGTCCGTACTCTCACATGTATTTATCACTCAACAATAAAATTCTAACAAGGGGATCTGGTAACAAGTCATCTGTCTTGAACCCAAGCTGAGGTTCCCCTTATAGATTTAAGTCCTATTTTCTGGAAAGTTCAAGACAAACAGGGTAGTTTGTTAAAAATGAGCTCTAGCAGCTCTATATTAAACTACAGTGTCTTGCTGGGAGAAGGGCAAAAAAGGACTCCTACTGCATAATAAGCCAATTTCTTGTCTACCACACTACATGCCCAACTTAAAATATACATACAAAGAACACGCACAGATATTGAGCTAAAAAACCCTTAACCTTCCCAGTGAGATGTTTAGTGCAGCGCTATATATTAATGGTTTGAAACTCACCCTTTAGAGATTTCATTGAGTGGTTTAACTCAAATATATATAGATAAGGAGACAAAAATAAAAAAAGTATATAGTGCAGAGCGGTTATTGCAATTTGTAGTGAACGAAAGTGGATATGAAGTAGCAAACTCACATGTTAAGGAGCCTTTAGGGATAGGCTCCAAACTTGTCAGCAGGTATGTTTTTAGGTAGTATACAACCCCTTTAAATCTTCTTAATAAGATGACAGTGCTTTTCAATATATACCAGAGAAGAGAAAAGAAGATACATATACTAAGTGTAGATTGTTTACACAAGTAAATCTGTTTGTAATACAGAATGTGCTCACCTGGCTCAGAGCCTTCCAAACTAGGCTCTGAGTATGAAGATTAGTGTCAATTGAGGGTGACAAGATAAGCTAAAAAGGACACATACCTGCAGTCAAGCAACAAATGCTACCGGAAAACTCACGGGCTGAAGAGAGGGAACCGCGGTGATCCGACTGACACCACACTCGGAACCTTTCAGGTCCGGATTACCAGCCCTCAACCTCCTGCGGCCTACAAGCGCAATGGGCGCCGGAGAGACGGCCGCTCTCCGACGCTGACACTAACCACAGCGGACATCTGCCCCCCCCCCCCTTTGGACTGGGGGGGGGTCATCCCGGTCCCAGGAGTCTCTCCACTACTACACCCAGTGCCTCTCGGGCAGTATTGCGGAGTGACGCCCAAGATGGCGGAGAACGCATACAGCCCCACAACTGAGGCTTACCTTGCAGCCTCGCAAGCACGGCTGGATTTAATCTTCGACAGGTTCTGGGCAAAATTGGCAGCACGGCAGCCGGCAAAATTGGCAGCACGGCAGCCGGTTACACCACAACCTGACCAGCACACAGCTAAACCGGTGAAACCACAAACCTGCTTGCACAGAACCGCTAAGCACCCACAGCCGGCATACATCCAGATGGAACAGAGTCGCCCCCGCAAGACTCAGCGATCACGGAAAACACGCGTACCTGTCACCTCACGGAGGCTTACAAAAACCATCAAAAACCACGTTGCAGGGAAAAGCAGGGGCAGGACCCAAGCAAACGGGACTCTGACCTCCACAGCTTCACAAGATGGCGGGGAAACCATGTGCCACTCTGACGCAGCACAGCCTCACACTCTCACCAAGGGGGTATACCTGCATGACACTTGCCTACAGCAGAGCGACCAACGATCTCCCCACAGACTGGGCATTGGATGAGGGGGCTGGAAGACAGAGACTGCCCGTTGGCACATTGCAGTGCTGACACTAGCACAGATGACTTCATAGACCCTGATTAATTTGGTGGACTTCTGTTTCAAATCTGCCTTTACGTTTTTAAGATAACCTAAACCTTTTACTTTTCCATAAGCATGATCTTACCTATGAATTTCTCATATTCTATTTAAGCATGGCTCTCAGTATTCTGTCTAGTCTCAACATATGTCTTTAATGCAGATAACACAACAAAGAGCCAATAGATACTACCATGAAAAACGTATAATGCATGTTGAGTGTGTTGCAATATCACCCTACAGACATAACTACACTAACATAATAGCCTGCTAAGCTACTTAAGACCATACAGCTAGATCAATAGCAATAGCCTGTCTACCTAACTGACAATGCATACCTATATATGTATGCCCGTATTAATCGTAAGAAACTAACCTAACTCAAGCTCTGACCAAGCATGTATGTAGTATAGGTGTATACGTACAGTCGAAACTACAATGCTGAAACTGCTTATACTCCTAGACCATATTTACAATCTACTACGGTATTCGTGTACTTAAACCTGTTTCAAATGTAAAATTGTGCATGTTACTCTTGTGCCCCGCATGTTCCATGTGGGGAAAGCTGGAGGACTGCCTTTGGGGCACCTCTTGCCTGTTTATGTCACATCTATGCACTATAAAAATAAAGAATATAAAAAAAAAGAAAAAAAAAAGAAAAAAGAAATTGAGGGTGACAACTCCCTTTGATACCCGGCAACACTGGAAACAGGATCCGCCTGGTTCAAATGTACAAAAAAAAGCAGTCATGCAGGATATTAATAAGATAAAAACAAGAACAACTAATAGGAATTTAAATAAAAAAAAAATGGCTAGCTTTGAAGGAACTCCAAAAAGACCAAAGCATAGTGATACAACCTGTGGACAAGGGAGGGGGAGGATAGTGATAATGGATGTTGACAAATATACCCAGGAAGGAATGAGATTAGTGGGAAAAAATAACCACCTATCGCCAACTTCCTCGGCAATCCTACTAGGGAAATAAAGACCAAATTTGACATTTTTTTTGAGGAGGGTAGAGATAGGGGGATTCTTAATTAACAAGAATATAAGTATCTTAACATCAAGCATTCTAGAATCCCTATACTCTACCATCTGCCAAAAATACACAAACACCCAACTGATCCACCAGGCCGTCCGATAGTCTCTGGAATCGATTCGATTACCAGTAGACTATCGGAATATATTGATCACTGCCTCCAGCCCATTGTACAAAAAAACCCAAGTTACCTGAAAGATACTATTAACATACTTCAAACTTTGAAAATCATCACCTGGAAAGAAAGCTATATATTAGTAACAGCTGATGTAAGCTCCTTATATACCAACATACCCCATAATAGAGGAAAGGAAGCAGCCAAGTTCTATTTGGAACAATCACAACTATATCATTAAGATCAGATTAACTTTATTGTTCAAGGCATAGATCTTATCATGCAACAACTTTTTTTGGTTTTCAAATGAGGCGAGCCACAACGTAAACATCGGAAGCAACACGAAGACCGATTGAAAAAGCCTAGAATATAGCCTTTTAAAAATTGTATTTATTTTATTTACTGTGTTTGTATTTTAATCTTTTATTTTATAATAAATAGCACTCTTGTGCATTTGAACCAAGCGGATCCTGTTTCCAGTGTTGCCGGGTATCAAAGGGAGTAGTCACCCTCAATGAACACTAATCTTCATACTCAGAGCCTAGTTTGGAAGTCTCTGAGCCAGGTGAGCACATTCTGTATTACAAACAGATTTACTTGTGTAAACAACCTACACTTCGTATATGTATCTTCTTTTCTCTTCTCTGGTATATATTGAAAAGCACGGTCATCTTATTAAGAAGATTTAAAGGGGTTGTATATTACCTAAAAACATACCTGCTGACAAGTTTGGAGCCTATCCCTAAAGGCTCCTTAACATGTGAGTTTGCTACTTCAGATCCACTTTCATTCACTAAAAATTGCAATAACCGCTCTGCACTATATACTTTTTTTATTTTTGTCTCCTTATCTATATATATTTGAGTTAAACCACTCAATGAAATCTCTAAAGGGTGAGTTTCAAACCATTAATATATAGCGCTGCACTAAACATCTCACTGGGAAGGTTAAGGGATTTTTAGCTCTATATCTACTCTGTGTGTATTCTTTGTATTTTGACTAGTGGGTGGTTTTGGAGCACCTACACAGTGTTCAAGCTGCTATACTAAAAGATTGTTTAATTTTTGGGGGGGATTTAATATATTTCTATTAGTTTTATCACAAAATACATAAAAAATTTTTACATACAGCACACTCAACATAGGTATTGGTTTGAGACAGGTTACATAAAAAAAAATAAGACACATACAACAGTCTATCAAACAGTACATAATGTCTAGATATGCTAATAAACTCAAATTACAAATAATAACCTGCCCCCTTCACACCTCTACCCGGGGGGTACTCTGCCCAACTCGTCTCCAAATCTCCCCATTTAACCTATATTAGAGACATATTCCAACTCCACATATTGATCATCATCTACAGCCATATCCTAGAGGAGAGACCCTATAACATAAAAGACATGCTTATATAGATAGAAATGAGGAAATATTCCAAAAGCTGTATAGTGGGAAACCCGGGAAGATGGGATATATCCGTGTCAAAACCCTCAATACTCATGTATAAAACACACACACACACACACACACACAGTTCTGAAATGCCACGGGGAAGTGAGCTGATGAGGGACAAAAACTATAAAGAATTTTGTCCATGGGATAAACAATCATCCCAAATGGCCCACCTATACTTCGGGGCTATGTAAACCCTTAAGTGTCTATCCTCTCTTTCTAATGCTCTATTTCTCTGCATCACCCTTTCCACATCTGACCATTTTGGCAACCGCTCTGCTTTCCAATTTACAACAATCAACCATTTCGCTATTGAAAGGATACAAATGTAAGAAATTGATATGCCAAACTGCAATATTGTATCTAACTTTCTGTGTATGTGACTGGTTTCACAAGTTGGGGTCATTTCCTTGATAACAGTGTGATAAGGATCAAAACTTTCAATTGCATTTTACAACATCCAACTAAAACAAAAACTTACATCCCTCCAGTATTCCATGTATGTTATCAGAAGACCAAAGTAATTAAAATCTAGGTGTAACCATGGAATTGTGTGTGTTTTCCCAAGCTGTCTAACCTACCCAGAAACCAACTCTAACTGGTCACCTCTTTCAGAACGTTAAAGTATAGCTGGAGGGAAGAGATCAAAGGGAAAGACTTGTGTAAAGACAGAACTCTCTGGAGAAAGAGGGCGGGATAAACCACTTTTGGGAGGGAAAAGGGATTTGTAGTTTATTACTCCAAGAATCAGTCTTTAAAAGGACAACATCCAAGGAAGTCTCTCTCTCTGTCTCTTTGGAGAGGACAGTGCAGCAAGCAGGGCCATGGTGAACTGATAGAGTCTGTCCAAGATTACCCAAGATGAAGGGGCAAGGGGAAGACCTCCATTTAAATGCTTAAGTATTTCCCTTTTATTGTGCATCTTTTGATTATGTACTGAATGTATAATGTGTAATGTGTATATCCTTTTAAAATCTAACAGTATCCTTAAATTAATATTTACAATACATTTTATTATACACTTGTGTTTGTCTTATTTGTCACACATTCTCTAAAAGAATATCCTTGTAAGAGGGTCATAATTTCTTACACAAAGCAGGAAGGATTTTAGTTCTTTTGTGCGGTAACTAGGTATGAAGTGAAACAGAGCCAGTTCTGGGGTTAAATTAATCTTTTCACCAATGATACGAGACACCCCATATGTATCGCTGAGCCTACTTGGTTACAGCCTCTCCAACAAAATTTAGAAGTGTCATCTTTCTTCATTTGCCAAAGTTTAAGTGGCGTTACATACCATCTATTTACAATTTTAAAGTATAACTCCCTGTGTATGAAACGTGTTTAAATAAACTTATTTGTTAGAACGGAAGCAGACCATATTTCCATGGGCCAGGATTGATTTAATTCTTCTTCCCAAATTCTCATATTTAGACATTTAGTGTTCAAATCCCCATCTCTCAAGAGACTAAAACATTTCGAAAGCATAGGTTTCCTATTTGTTGAGCATATTTTTTCACAAGGAGTCAACTGTCTAAACTCTTTACTGTGATAGCTCGATGAATAAATACTCAATTTCAACCTATTGTATTCTAACCACGTTAGCTGGAATATTAAACTTAGACTGAATATAGTCAAATGGAAGGAATTCATTATCAATATATAAGTCTCTTAAGTATCTACATCCAACCTTTAGTAATATCCCTAGCAAAGGAGAATGAATCTTCTCCTGAATCCATAAAATAGGCGTGATCGAACTTGGAAATGGGATCAGAGAGTATTTATGATTCAAATTCCGCCAGCCTTTGAGAATGTGCCATAGTGGTGAAGTTTTACTATGCACTAGACCACTGGATAGATCATCTCAAAAGAGAAGGGAGTTCAAAAGTGTTTCTTTAAAAAAGAAGGCTTCTATCGAAACCTAATTAAATGTTTTTGTACCTCTTCCTCCCATCTCAGTGTATGTGCCAAAAGGGAGGCTTCCTGATACTTCTTAATGTCTGGATATGCAATCCCACTATCAGAATTTTTTTTGGCCAATATTGGTATCTTAGTTCGCTTTCTTTTATTCTGATGGATAAATACATCTATCGCCCGTTGTAAATTATTCAACAAATAAACGGGAGAGTGCCAGGGTATACAATGCATAATATAGGTGATCTTAGGTAATAAAATCATCTTAATCGCCGCTATTCTACCTGACCAAGAGATCTTAAGATTTTTCCACGTAGATAGCACTTGCATTATATTTGAATAAACTATTTGGACATTAACTGTTATAGTTTTTTTCATTTCAGCAAATAATGTAATGCCTAAATGAGTTATTGAATATTGCCAATTAAACTGATATAATTGGCTAAGAGTTTTTCTCAGACCGCCCCATATTAAGGCACATCGCTTCCGATTTTTTTACGTTTAATTTATAATTGGAGATTTCACTATATTCAGTTATAACCTTTTGAAGCGCTATTAGGGATTTTTCTATTGTTATTATTACATCATCAGCATAAAGAGAGATTACATGGGATTTTCGATTTACAACAATGCCTGTTATATATCGAAAGATTCCCTTATCGCACACACTAGTGGTTCAATAATCAGAGCAAAAATGAGAGGAGACAGTGGGCAACCTTGCCTAGTACCATTTGAGATGACAAACCTTTCAGACGGAGATGTATATAAAGCAGCTATCGCCTTAGAGGCAGTCACCTAAGCCATATTTTGACAGGGTGTGGAACATAAAGTCCCAATCCACCCTGTCAAATGCTTTCTCAGTGTCCAGACCCACGAATACTGCAGTTTTTTTTATTTTTTTTTAACCACTGAGATTAAATTTAAAAGTTTCCTAATGTTATCTGAGCCCTGTCTCCCCTGAATAAAACCTGTTTGATCTGAATTAAACAGATTGTGGATATGTTTATTCAATCTTTACGCTAAAATTTTAGCATACATCTTAATATCCACGTTTAGTAGAGAAATAGGTCTAAAATCCCTACACTCAGGGGTTGGGTTGTTTGTTTTGGGGATTGTTATTATTTGAGCTTCTAACATTTCTGGGTGTGCTCGACTAGTCTTCTTAATTCTGTTTAAAATTTGGCACAGATAGCTGGAGATCTCCTCTTGACAAAGTGAATAGCATTGATTAACTAGGCCATCAGGTCCAGAAGCTGAGCCAAGTCTCAGTTTAGAGATTGCCCATTTAACTTCCTGTTCCGTTATATCTTTATTTAATTTTACCAGCTCTGTTTGAGAAACCCTGGGAAGATAGATCTTATCTAAAAATTCCACAATTCCCCTTTTTTCCCCCACTAACATCTATGTAAGAAGAATTCAAATTATAAAGATCATGGTAATATTTCTCAAAACATGTGGCAATATCATCAGGTTTAACAGTTTTTTATTACATAATAACTTGTCTATTCTATTGTTTAATTTTTGTTTCAACTTTCTAGCCATCAATTTTCCTGCTCTATTTTGGTCATGATATGATCTTTGTTGGGCAGCCCATAAAGATTTATCCACCAATAGTTGCTGAATTCTTTTTATTTCTAATTGTAATTCTCAAATTTTATTTATCTTTAAATCAGATGGAGATTTTTTATTTTCTCTGTTCAATAATACCAGTTCTATATACAAGTTTTACTGATTTACCTCTCTGCTTCTTTAAAACTGACTACCATTTTATCATTATCCCTCTTATATAGGCTTTATAAGAAGGCCATACTATTTCTTTCGAATTTACGGTTCCATCATTTCTTAAAAAGAAAGCAGCCGTTTCATTTTTTAAGTTTTTAAGCATTTCCTGATCTTTTAATAATTCTATATTCATCCTCCATGATCTCTTGTTATTAACGGGAGGGCCAATATCCAAACTTACTCCAACAGTCAGAGAAGAACAGCTCACAATTGCCAATATGGAGGAAGTAATGATAGATTTATTAAAAGACCTAAAGGCCTCTATGGTGCAGGAAATCTCTAGTGAGATTGCCAAAAATTCCAAGGATATACAGTTGCAAGAAAAAGTATGTGAACCCTTTGGAATGATATGGATTTCTGCACAAATTGGTCATAAAATGTGATCTGATCATCATCTAAGTCACAACAATAGACAATCACAGTCTGCTTAAACTAATAACACACAAAGAATGAAATGTTGCCATGTTTTTATTGAACACACCATGTAAACATTCACAGTGCAGGTGGAAAAAGTATGTGAACCCCTAGACTAATGACATCTCCAAGAGCTAATTGGAGTGAGATGTCAGCCAACTGGAGTCCAATCAATGAGATGAGATTGGAGGTGTTGGTTACAGCTGCCCTGCCTTATAAAAAACACACACCAGTTCTGGGTTTGCTTTTCACAAGAAGCATTGCCTGATGTGAATGATGCCTCGCACAAAAGAGCTCTCAGAAGACCTACGATTAAGAATTGTTGACTTGCATAAAGCTGGAAAGGGTTATAAAAGTATCTCCAAAAGCCTTGCTGTTCATCAGTCCACGGTAAGACAAAAGGTCTATAAATGGAGAAATTTCAGCACTGCTGCTACTCTCCCTAGGAGTGGCCGCCCTGTAAAGATGACTGCAAGAGCACAGCGCATACTGCTCAATGAGGTGAAGAAGAATCCTAGAGTGTCAGCTAAAGACTTACAAAAGTCACTGGCAAATGCCAACATCCCTGTTAGCGAATCTACAATACGTAAAACACTAAACAAGAATGGATTTCATGGGAGGATACCACAGAGGAAGCCACTGCTGTTCAAACAAAACATTGCTGCACGTTTACAGTTTGCACAAGAGCACCTAGATGTTCCACAGCAGTACTGGCAAAATATTCTGTGGACAGATGAAACCAAAGTTGAGTTGTTTGGAAGAAACACACAACACTATGTGTGGCAAAAAAGAGGCACAGCACACCAACATCAAAACCTCATCCCATCTGTGAAGTATGGTGGTGGGGGCATCATGGTTTGGGGCTGCTTTGCTGCGTCAGGGCCTGGACGGATTGCTATTATCGAAGGAAAAATGAATTCCCAAGTTTATCAAGACATTTTGCAGGATAACTTACGGCCATCTGTCTACCAGCTGAAGCTCAACAGAAGATGGGTGTTGCAACAGGACAACAACAGAATGGCTTAAACAGAAGAAAATACGCCTTCTGAAGTGGCCCAGTCAGAGTCCTGACCTCAACCCGATTGAGATGCTGTGGCATGACCTCAAGAAAGCGATTCACACCAGACATCCCAAGAATATTGCTGAACTGAAACAGTTCTGTAAAGAGGAATGGTCAAGAATTACTCCTGACCGTTGTGCACGTCTGATCTGCAACTACAGGAAACGTTTGGTTGAAGTTATTGCTTCCAAAGGAGGTTCAACCAGTTATTAAATCCAAGGGTTCACATACTTTTTCCACCTGCACTGTACATGGTTTGTTCAATAAAAACATGGCAACATTTCATTCTTTGTGTGTTATTAGTTTAAGACAGACTGTGATTGTCTATTGTTGTAACTTAGATGATGATCAGATCACATTTTATGACCAATTTGTGCAGAAATCCATATCATTTCAAAGGGTTCACACACTTTTTTTTGCAATTGTAAATACCCTCTCAAAGAAAGTTACAGATCTAGGTACCCAACAAGAACACTTGATAGAATTACATAACCACTCTAATCTGGAAATACAGAAATTAAAAGAGGAGCTTTTGGGCTTGAAATAGAAATATAGCAGACTGGAGAATTTTTCTAGACAAAATAATATCCGCGTAAGAGGGATACTAGAATTAGTGGGGCAGGTCGACCTCCCTAACTATATAATAGCATTTCTGAATTCTTTGGTGAATCCAGATTTTGAGAGGGCCCATATGCCAGATAGAGTTCATAGACTCCCGCTCTCACGCAATATCTGAAGGGATTTACCGAGGGATGTGATAGTTAAATTACATTCTTTTACTGTTAAACAAAAAATATTACAGAAAGCATTTGAATGTAAAAGCTTTGATGCACCTTATGAACAATTGAAAATCTTCCCCGATATATCAGGAGAGGTGATCATGGAACGCAAAGAATTCAGAATGATAACAAAAGCTTTAAGAGATAAAAATGTATCTTAAAAATGGGGTTTCCCAACTAAACTAGTTAATAAATTTGGTACGGAGTTTAAAGTAATCAAATCTCCACTAGAGGGAGAAAAGTTCCTCAGAGATATAGTCTAGTTGGGAACTGCTTAAAGTATGGTTATACTGAGATATTTGAGGGAGAGCATAGTATTAGAGGGTGGAAATGAGTATAGAAATGCACTTTGGTAGATCTTCTGGGGGAGGTTTAAATAATGGTTTTAGGGGTGTTATACCTCATCTATTTTAGTTAATAAATTGTGACACTTGGAACCAAATAATTGGGTGAGGAGAGATAATTAGAGAGTGATAACGAACATAGAGCTCTGTGAGGTCCAAGCTCCTGGGGGAGATTTAAATTTTAGTTTAAGGGGGGTTATAGTTATATTATTTTTTTGATAGGGTAGATCACGCTGAATAGAAATAAATAATTTACTTGTTAAAAGGATCACTGACTGATGGTTTGCCACTTTATATTAAGGTAATTGTTAGTAATAATTAAGTATTTACTAAACTATGTCAGGTTGTTTTTGGGTAACACTTTAATATCACTTAGAATAGAATTAGAATAGAGATATTTTAATTAGTTAAAATTCATTGGAAAATTGCACAAAATGAGTTAGCTTTGTTGGGTTCAGGGATATGTGTATTAAATGGATTGAGCTTCCTTAATGGAGGCCCAGTACTGGTAGTGAAATCCTTAGTTAAAATTTACCTAAGGGTAAATTAAGGTTTTATAAAACGGCCCTGTAGGGCCCTTACGGGTTTAAATTTATAGTCCTTTATTACATCAGAGTAAACACTATTGTTTTTTTGCACTGGAGAATTGCACAAAATAAGTTATTACTATGGATTAAATGTTTATCACAAATTATTATAGCAGAATCTTTGATACAGAAATTATTTAGATTTATTTGTATATTTTTATACAATGGTATGTTTAGCACAGTTGGTAAATCCCCAGGATTGATGGACAATTTTGATGTATTTTCTCTCCTACCTCAATTTGTTTGTTGTTTAAAGCAGCACTATGGTTCATACGTGTGTTTACATGGCCTTCTATACTCACAGGAATAGCTGTATTAGAGGAAGCTGTTACTTCTAGCAGCCTAGCTAACAGCCCCTCTAGTACGGGTGGGGATCAAAATGTAAGGAAGGCAAGACAGGTTGTGGTGGTAGGGGACTATCATTAGGAGAGCAGATAGTGCAATCTGCCGCTCTGATGGGCTCAACCGGACAGTTTGCTGTCTCCCGGGTGCTCGGGTCCGGCATGTTGCTGACAGAGTGGATGGATTATTGGGAGGGGCTGGGGATGACCCAGTGGTCATGGTCCATGTTGGTACCAATGACAAAGTAAGAGGAAGATGGAAGGTCCTAAAGAATGATTTCAGGGAATTAGGTAGCAAACTTAAGAAAAGGACCTCCAAGGTGGTATTCTCTGAGATATTACCTGTGCCATGCGCTACAGTGGAAAGGCAGCGGGAGATTAGAGAGGTTAATGCGTGGATAAAGTCTTGGTGCAGGAAGGAGGGTTTGGGGTTTTTAGAGCACTGAGCCGACTTTGCGATTGGGTACAATCTTTATAGTAGTGATGGATTGCACCTAAATGGGAGAGGGTCTGCAGTGCTGGGGGATAGGATGGCTAGAAGGTTGGAGGAGATTTTAAACTAGTAGTAGAGGGGAGGGTCATAGCAATCTACAAAATGGAGATAGGACAGAAAGAAGATGGGCTTTAGCACAGTATAAGGGGGTGGAGACGGGGGGAGGGGCAAGCTCAGAGCAGAGAAGCTATGTAATATTGATAATTCACAAAATATATGTGATGCATGATATTAAATGTATGTTTACTAATGCAAGGAGCCTAAATAACAAAATGGGGGAACTAGAGGCATTAGTATACACTAAACAATATGATATAATAGGCATAACTGAAACATGGTGGGATGAGACACATGACTGGGCAGTTATCTTAAATGGGTACATGTTATTTAGGAAGGATAGGAAAAACAAGAAGGGTGGTGGGGTATGTTTGTATGTCAACCATGATTTAAAGCCAAATCTTAAGCAAATGGATTGCGATGAGGATAATGTGGAAGCTTTATGGGTAAATATCTGCTTGCGGGAAAATAAGGGAAAACAACTATTGGTTGGGATATGTTATAAACCACCTAATGTTAATATTGACGAGGAACAACAGCTGTTTGAGAAAACTGAGAAAGCTGCAAATCTGGGTAACACGTTAATTATTGGAGATTTTAATTACCCGGACATAAATTGGGACAGAGGGACTAGTAACTCAACAAAGGGAATTAGGTTTTTAAACTTGTTGAATGACACCTTCATGTCACAACTTGTACAAGCACCATCTAGAATAGACGCTTGTCTGGACCTGGTTTTAACAAACAACGTTGATCTTTTGACCAACATTCAAGTAGGTGAGCACTTGGGAAATAGTGATCACAATATAGTGTCCTTTGAAATAAACAAAAGCACATGGGGTATACTAAAACATAATTTTAAAAAGGCCAATTTCAATAAGTTAAGGGAAGCTTTACAATATATTGACTGGCATAAACTCTTTAGTGAAAAGAACACTGAGGATAAATGGATCATCTTCCAACAAATATTAGAAAGGTACATTTCTCCGTATGTACCATTGGGAAATAAATATAAAAGAAACAAATTAAAACCAATGTGGCTTAGTAGAGAAGTAAAGCAAGAGATTACAAATAAGAAAAGGGCATTTAAAGCATTTAAATCGGACAAATCAGATGCATCTTATAAAAGATATAAGGAAGCAAATAGTGCATGCAAAAAGGCAATTAGACTTGCTAAACTTCAAAATGAAAAAATGATTGCTAAAGAAAGCAAAACCAACCCCAAAGCATTTTTTTTTATTCTTTATTTTATTGTGCATGAGAAAAATTACAACGAGGCAGACAATGCCACAATAGCAATTGCCGGCATATCTGTCAACATATAAGAACAATTGCGTGGCAAAACTAAACATTGCACATTTTGTAAATTTATAAAGTGTAGTTTCATAAGGAGTGAAATCAACGTGTCAGTTACGAGTGAGCGCTTAAGAGTTACAAATTCAGATTTCCTAACTGACTATGTTGTAAGATTTTAAGGTTGCAAGCTTAACTATGATCATTTTCCGAGTAAGTTACCACCAAGCAGAATATGGCATATTTTGTTATCGGCATCAGTAGGCAGGCAAATAAAATTAAACTTAAAACTATAATAGCTCTAACATTAACGGAGAGGGAGCGTGCTTATCAAAATCTACAACCACCACAACATCAGATGGGGCTAGCTGAGTTATATTTCTACCGTATGTGCTTTGTGGTATAGCCTGCTGGGCTGGGGTCACTGCCTGCTCCAAACATAAGAAAGATATTATAATGTTAGCCCATTCCCGTGCGTGGGGATAGTCCCTGTATAATACCCAAGAGGTTCACAGAGTCCCACTGTCCTGCCTCTGGATGTCGCAATTGGAGTCCGCCTTCATCATGTCTCCCGGTTGCTGGATGAGTGCGTGCACGGTACCTGTCAAGCCTTAGTACCGTGGTGCAGGCCGCTGTGTAGTGGAGTTGGTGCAAGGGGATGGTTTCCTTAGGTGCTCTCCAGGTTCAGGTCACCGGTGCAGGCTTCATGAGCTTTGGTGAGTTGTGCTCAGCCGGAGTAGGCCTTGTGTCTGTGTCAGGGGGGTGCCGCTGCCGTGTGGGTAGACACAGATATGCAGGTTGTTGTAGGGCTTGCCAGTTTTGGAGCCTTTTCCTGGGGTGATTATTGAGGAGGTCGAGAGCCATCAGGACATCCCCCATAGTGTTTTCTTTGGCTGGGTGAATTCTGAGTGCCTTTTCAGTGCACCACTGAGGGTTTCCTTTCTCGGTCTGTGGGACTACTGCACCGCCTTCGGCCATTTTAGTGGGCCACGTGTGAGCCGTCTGCCTTCGACATTTAGCCGCACAGAAGAGATGTGTAAGTGCGAGCTTGCCTGGTGTGGACTGGGATAACCCCCACCGGTCCAAAGGGGGGGGGGGGTAACGGGGCTCTAGGAGGATTTGGCACATGTCCAGGACCTTCTGGGCTGGGAGAGCGGCCATCCCTCCCGCTCCACAGGTCGACTAGGCCGCACCGTCCCCTCCAGTTGTTGCTGCCTCGATCTTGGCTTTCGACCGCTGCTACATGAACCTGGTCTGTCAGGGCTACGGTATGTTTCCACCGGGTGCTAATCAACGGCAAAATGTGGCTATAATCCAAGCTAATGTTGCTTCCAGACGAGGAGCCCTGCATCCCCCAAAGCATTTTTTAAGTACATAAATTAGAAAAAAAAACAAAAATGAAAGTGTAGGTACACTAAAAACTGCAATGGGGGTGTTAGTTAATGAAGACCAGCAAAAGGCAGGGATTTTAAATAACTTTCTCCTCAGTATATATTAAGGAAGAACCCATGGCAATAGATGTGCAAATGATTGCTACTAAAAACTTGCAGAATAATTGTAATTGGTTAACTCAAGACAAGGTGCTGCAGCAACTAAAGAAAGTTAATATACACAAAGCTCCAGGGCCTGACGGTATCCATCCATGTGTACTTAAGGAACTAAGTGTAGAAATAAGTGAACCTCTGTTTTTAATCTTTCAAGATTCTTTTCTTTCAGGAAGTGTTCCAGAGGATTGGAGGAAGGCAGATGTGGTTCCTATATTCAAAAAGGGTTCAAATTCCTTGCCTGGAAATTATAGACCTGTGAGCTTAACTTCTGTGTGTACTTATGTATTCAAGAATTCCTTGAGAAGAACATGGTTATCAGCAAAAATCAGCACGGTTTTATGAAGCACAGGTCATGTCAAACTAACTTGATTGCGTTCTACGAAGAAATAAGTAGAAGTAAAGATCAGGGTGTTGCAGTGGATGTGATCTATTTGCATTTTTGCAAAGGCATTTAATGCAGTTCCACACAATAGATTAGTGTTCAAACTCAAGGAAATCAGTCTAGATGAAAATGCTTGTTCTTGGGTAGAACATTGGCTTAAGGATAGAGTACAAAGAGTTGTCATTAATGGTAAATTTTCAAGCTGGACAGAGGTGGCAAGTGGTGTCCCTCAGGGGTCTGTTCTGGGACCCCTTCTATTTAAAATGTTTATAAATGATCTTGAAGACAGCATTGAAAGTCATGTTTCAGTGTTTGCAGATGACAAAACTTTGTAAAATAATACAATGTGAGCAAGATATATATTACTTTGCTTCAGAGGGATTTAGATAGAATGGGGGACTGGGCAATCAAATGGCAGATGAAATTTAATGTTGAAAAATGCAAAGTTATGCACTTCGGCGTAAAGAATACACAAGCAACGTATACGCTAAATGGAAGCGAATTAGGGATAACAACACACGAAAAGGACTTGGGAATTGTTATAGACAACAAACTATGCAACAATGTGCAATGTCAATCAGCAGTGGCCAAGGCCAGTAAGGTATGGCCATGCATGAAAAAGGGCATATTGAATATGCTGTGCAATTTTGGGCACCTGTTCTAAAGAAGGATATTATGGCACTAGAAAAACTGCAGAGGCGGGCTACAAAATTAATAAAAGGAATGGAACATATCAGCTATGAAGAAAGGTTAACAAATTTAAACCTATTTAGTTTAGAAAAACGTTGTCTGAGAGGGGATATGATAACATTATACAAATATATTCGGGGCCAATACAAACCATTGTGTGGAAATCTATTCACAAACCGGACTTTACATAGGACACGAGGCCATGCGTTTAGACTGGAAGAAAGAAGATTTCGTTCAAGGCAAAGGAAAGGTTTTTTTTACTGTAAGAACAATCAGGATGTGGAATTCTGCCTGAAGAGGTCGTTTTATCAGAGTCTATACAGATGTTCAAACAGCTACTGGATGCATACTTGGAAAAACAGAATATTCAGGGATATAATCTTTCAATGTAGGGTAATAACTGCTTGAACCAAGGATAAATCTGACTGCCATTCTGGGGTCAAGAAGGAATTTGTTTCCTAGCTTGTTGCAAAATTGTGCTTCAAACTGGTTTTTTTTTGCCTTCTTTTGGATCAACAGCAAAAAACAAATGTGAGGAAGGCTAAACTTGATGGACGCAAGTCTCTTTTCAGCTATGTAACTATGTAACAGATGAAAAGAGGATGCCAATCTGGAGAGTTGGCTATGTTAGAGGTTTTTACCTGTTGGTTTCGAACATAGGGATGCTTCTCTCCTTCACTCCCTCCTCTTCCACATCTGTTTATGAGGTTTGGCTGCTGGTCCTTGTGGCTCTTCGAGTCTTCATGTAGAATTTGCTTTATTAGTATTTGTTAGATTATTTTTTATTTTGTGATATAGATAAGTAGGGCTTTACTTTAGGCTGTTGTTGAGGATGAATATAAAGACCACCGGCAAGTCTGACGGGAGACCTCCGCCAAGGTCTCGAACTGAGGTAGTTCGACGAAACAGATTTGCCACTTATAAAAGGTGTTAGAGTGAGAAGTGGGGTCTGTCTAAGTAGGTAGCTCCTTTAAGAAGAAGATTGTATCACATCAATTTTTTATTTTATGGATGCATGGCTGCGAATGTGTTTATTATGTTATTTGGGAGGTTCCGAGACATGGGGTGGGAGATGCTGATGGAGGTAGTTTAGCCTCAAGAGTCGTGGTGAGTTTGGTTCACCGACTCTCAGGATTATTAGTCAAAATGTCCAGGGTTTAAACACTATGGGTAAAAGAAGTATAGCTTTTAAAAACTTGTTTAGGAGTAAACCGGACGTTATATGTTTGCAAGAAACTCACTGGCAGACTAATAAAATTCCCTTTTTTGGTAATAGATATTATTCTAATCCTTATAATGCTACTTACTCGAGAAGTAAATCGAGAGGGGTTTCAATAATATTTAATAAAACACTAATAAAAGAATACATTGTTATAAATGATAAAGAAGGGCGATATCTACTATGGGCAGGTTTGATTAATTCCCAGAAATTTACAATTTTAAATATGTATGTCCCTAACAAAGGGCAAATTAGATTCATTACCTTTAGTCTGTGGAAATTTTAATTTGCCCTTGGATCTATCTGTAGATAGAAACTTTATGGGAGAGATAAAATTGGATCCTCATCTAGTTCAAAATTCTAAAAAGTTTAATAAAATATTAAAATATAATCTTTTTGATACTTTGAGAACTTTCCATCCTTTAGAGAGAGAGATTAATTGTTTTCACATAGACATAAAATGTATAGTAGATTGGATTATATTTTTGTGGATGGGCAGGGCATCTCAAAGATTAAACATTCAGAAATAGGGGTGATCACTTGGTCTGATCATGGTTTGGTTGGAGTAAAAATTGTCTAAAAATTAAGAGCCTATATCTCACATCTGTTTTTTGTATTAATATATACATAATTGGCTAAATTGTAGCATGGAAAAAATAGACCAATAAGCAATAATGTATGATAGACTTTCATTCGATTTGCTCTACCTATAATTTAGACTGTAAATAAGTCTTAAGCTATTTAAGAATAAAAGTATTCTGTCAAGAATATGTAATTAAAGATAAAACAGACAAATCAATTACGGTAGAAAAGAAATTAAACTGATTCCAATTACATACAATAAAATGTGGAGACTCTTCTTATGTAACAGGTAATCAATAGTAGGCAGTCCTAAAGGCAGAAATAAAAACACATAATGGTGCAATATAGTCTATAAATAATATAAATAGAATGAGGTAGTTGGAATATCACTCACAAGTGTAGAGCCTCTAGATAGGGCTCAATTATCCAGTATTGTGGGAAATAAGGTTCCCACTACCTTCTTTATTGTGCTAGTAGCCAAATTTTTTTTTAACAAAGATAAATATCAGCCAGAAATACAAAGCAATGAATATTTTCATACAATATTGAAAGAGAAATCCCATTTTTTCCCTAAGGATACTCTCAGATGTTTCAACCTATCGCAAATTGACCCATAACCCGACCAATGAAACAATTAAAGTATTTAAACAATCTGTAGATAAAGGAAGAGAAATAGGGATCCTCACGGAGAAAGAAGCACAATATTTGTGGATAGATAATCCGAAAATACCAGTTTTTTACCTCCTCCCTAAAATTCACAAGAATGTAGAAAACCCCCCAGGGAGACCCATCATTTCAGGTATTGATTCCATCTCCACTATAGTATCTGAATACATCAATACTATACTTCAACCAATCGTCACAAAGAGTCCTAGTTACCTTAAAGACACTATTCATGTCCTACAAATTTTGGAAGATACTAAATGGACAGATGGAAACGTATTAGTCACATGTGATGTGACTTCTTTATATAGTGTCATACCTCATGATGTAGGATTGGCAGCTGCAAAACATTTTTTAGGCAAATCCAATTTTAAAATAGAACAAATTGAGTATATTTTAGAAGTGATTTTACTTATTTTAACTCAATTATATTTGGTTTCAAGATTTGTTTTATTTACAAATTTGCGGTACTTCAATGGGCACGAAATTTGCCCCAAGTTACGCCAACCTTTTCATGTTGTTTTGGGAAGAAACCGATGTATTTACGTTACAACAATGGAAAATCAATTTGATAATTTATCGTCGATTTATTGACGACATTTTTTTCATATGGAATGGCACTAAGGAAGCCTTACAAGAATTCATAACATATCTCAATACCAATAACTATGGAATTCATCTAACCGGCGTTTTTAACAACACCAATATACATTTTCTTGATTTAGATATTAGTATTAAAGACTCCAAGATTGTCACTAAAAATCATTTTAAACCCATAGACGCAAACAGCTACATTGAAAAGAGCAGTTGCCACCACAAGCCATGGCTTAATAATGCTCCCAAAAGTCAATTCATTAGAATTAGACGTAATTGCAAGTTGGATACAGACTACTTAGAACAGGCTGATTACATTAAACAACAGTTTATGGAAAAAGGATACAATGAAACACTTCTCAATCAAGACATAGAGAAAGTAAGAAAATTTGAAAGAAAGCACCTTATTCAATACAAACATAAGAACAAACTAGTAGAAACTAATGAAATCCCCTTTATTTGTAATTTTAACAGACACAATCAACGCATACAACGCACTATAAATAAACATTGGCACTTACTTAAGGATGACCCAATTTTAAATAAAATCTTACCCTCAGAACCTAAAATCACCTATAGAGGAGCAAAAAATTAAAAAAATATTTTAGTTAAGTCATTTAACCGCTACTAAACCGAATCATTTTATTCAAGACCTGAAAGGATTTTATGGTTGCGGTATGTGCCTCCCATGCAAAGTTACTAAAAAGTACTAAACGACATCTAGAAAATAAAGAAAATATTATGCACAAGCCCTATACTATTAAAGATCATCTTACCTGTCACTCTAAAGGCATCATATACATTTTTAAATGCCCCTGCCATTTACTATATGTAGGAAGAACTATCAGACCTTTAAAGGTCAGAATCGCTGAACATATTCGCAATATTAAAAATGGCCTTGAAACTCATAGCGTGTCCTTACACTTTAAAGAAACCCACAACCAAAATCCAGAGAACCTATTCTTTTGTGCAATAAAGCAGGTCAGACGAGACTGGAGAGGGGGAAATTATATAAAGCTATTGAGGGGGAAATTATATAAAGCTATTGGGGAAGGAAGAAATGCGTTTTATTTATAAAATCAATGACTCATGATACAATGGATGATAATTTGATTATAAACTTATCCACATTCAATTTAGAAAATAAGCATAAAACCTAACTCAACAAAGGATTGTCCTTTGTTCCATCTCCCATTACTAACAAATTTGATTGGGTGAAAGACACCAATCTCTTTGGACGGAAATTGGCTTTAAATGTCACTCATAAAAGAAAAGACATCAAACTAGCCAAAGAGTTGGGCCTCACCTATGATGAGTATCAAGACCTTAAAACGATGGTGTCCCTCCTTGAAGAACAAGATGACAAACAGCCTCTCACTAACTGCAAACCTCTGAGCTGGTACACCCCTAATTTTAAAGAGATATCGAGTGTGGACTTATTTGTCCAGATGACGACCAAATGTGTAGAATCACTCCCACCACCCGATAAAATTAGGGATAATCTGACCAGACTAGAACGGGAAGCATTGAGGGAACTTATAGACAATAAAGACCTAATTACAAAACCGTCCGACAAGGGAGGAAATATAGTGCTGATGGACCAAGCAAAATATCTGGGCATGTGTATGGAACACCTTAATGACATCAATCAATACAGACCACTCTCTCAGGATCCAACTAGTGAGTACCTTACAGAATTAAGAACCAGGCTTACGAAAGCACAAGAAATGAATATAATCACGAAGGAAGAATTCCAATACATGATCCCCAATAATCATCCGACCATTCCAACTTTCTATTGCCTCCCAAAGGTCCATAAATGTCTTACTAATCCACCGGGCAGACCAATTATCTCCGGCAACAACTCCCTGACGGAAAAAGCTAGCAAATTTATAGAGAAACTACTGCATCCTTTTGTCATCAGTCTAGAATCACACATTCAGGACACCAAGCAAGCGTTGCTTATGTTGGAAAACCTAGTCGTCCCTCCTTACACCCTACTTGCAAGCTTAGACGTTGTATCATTATACAACAATATCCCACATGCAATAGGTCTGCAGGCCACATCCTACTTCCTACTTAAATCCAATAAATTCAACCCTGATCAAATTAAATTCATACTAGAAATTCTGGAGTTCATCTTAACCCACAACTATTTCGTTTTTGACAATACTTATTACTTGCAACTAGTTGGCACTGCGATGGGCACTGCTTGTGCTCCTAGCTATGCTAACTTATACTTAGGGTGGTGGGAAGAGACAACACTTAAAGACATCTGCCAATACCATCAGTACATCCATAAGTGGTTCAGATATATCGATGATGTCCTGCTATTCTGGACTGGCTCTATTCCAACCTTCACGAACATGGTCAATGAGTTAAATGACAACCAAATCGGACTCAAATTAACACATGTAATCCACGAGACACATTTGGTATTCCTTGATCTCAGACTTCTACTTCACCTAGATGGATCAGTAGACACGGAGCTCTTTAGGAAAACCACTGCATCAAACAGCCTCCTACATTGGCAAAGTTTTCATCCGCACCGACTCAAGGCCAGGATCCCATACGGCCAGTATCTGCGAGCAAGAAGAAACTGTTCCAGCGATGAATCCTTCAGATTTGAGGCCAACAAACTCCGAACCAGGTTTAAAAACAAAGGATACCCTAACCGGATCCTTAAAAAAGCTTTTCAAAGAGCTCTCACACAAGATAGAAGTACAAGCCTCAGATCAACCAGACCAACCTCTACAGATAAAACGATCAGATGCATTGGTACGTTTGATAGTAATTGGCAACCCATTAAAGACATCTTTACTCGACACTGGCCCATTCTGCAATATGATAAGGATCTAGATACCAACTTAGTTCCTTACCCAAACATCACGGCACGCAGATCGAGGAACCTAAGAGACCTATTGGTACACAGCCATCTGGAAAGAAAAACTCCTTCAAAAAATTGGCTGACTGCTCCAATGGGGACCCATAAATGTGGCCACTGTAAGGCTTGCCAATTCATCAAAACCTCTAAAGTAGTGAGATTCAGTCAAACCTCAAAAGAATATAAAGTAAAACAATTTATCAACTGTAGCACCACCCGTGTCATATATCTAATAACCTGTTCATGTGGTACCCAATACATTGGGAAAACCTATCAAGAATTCAGGAGACGCATTCTCCAGCATGTCAACTCTGTCACGAATCTCAATCTCAGCACTCCTGTAGCGAACCACGTCCGCCACGTCCATGATGGTAACCCCAACCACTTGTCCTTTCAAGCCCTTGAGAAAATCACTCTGAACTCTAGGAAAGGGAATTTTAATCTCATTCTCCTCCAAAAAGAATCCAAATGGATCTATGAGTTCAGAACTTTAACCCCAGGGGGTTTGAATGAAGAATTTAATTTTACTTCGTTTATCCATTAAAGAGCCTGAGTTGTTACGCTTCAACACCATGCTTCGAACCACAGCTCTGCACACTGCTGTTAGTTCAATCCAGCAGCTTCTCTTTCTTTGATAGGGGAATACCTGTGGATACCTCTTCGATGTTACCAATGGGTCTGGAACCTCTCTATCAGACAAGTGACTTTAGGGTTGACTCTCCATACCCCCCTATACAAATGGACCAAAAAATGATTAAATAAGGTATCATAAAGACATGCCCAGTTCAATCTGTCTTTTGGGGCATTATGTGACCTTTTGTCCCATGCCTGTATGTCCATTTTTAGGGTTTCCCCCCAGGGGCTAATTGTTTATCTATCCCATGACAGTTAAATTATTCCGTTGTCGTAATTGTATGGAATTAGCTACCTAATGATATGTCTAGATTAATCTGTCTCTTGGGGTAGTGTGTGATCTGTTTATTCTATGTTCGTATGTTTCTTACAACTGTTTTCCCCTCAAGGGGTTAATTGGTTTTCAACCCCTTATCAAGTTGAACTACTTTGCAGCCGGACCATTGTAACTACATTACTCCGTAGCTTGATCAGGATTGGGTAATTACTTATGACGTATTCGGGGATTCTACCAATGAATCCTCCCCACTTACCTTCAAATATCGGTCCAGTTCCCACACTTCAGCACCCCTCTGATGAGCTGCGGGCGAAACGCGCGCGTCAGGGGCTTCTCGAAGATCCGCTGCCGCTGCCATTTACTGCCACATCCTTCCCCTCTGCACCACGGACTAAGTGGCATCTGGTTCTCGAGCCGACTTCCAGACTGTATGGTATTGGGACTAGAACCCTCGGTCTAGCTGCTCCGGCTATGAATTAGCCGTAGCATCGATCCACTCATTGGCTACCCTGCCGGTTCAGTACATAGATCCCTTCCCACTCAGTTGGTTGTCTGACTATTTATGTATTCATAATTGTATCCATAATTGTAATTGCTGGAAACCTGTGTCAATCGTGACCCTTCCCGGCTCACAGTTACATTGTATCTAACTGTTGTACTAGGCGCCATCTAGGCTCCCTAGCACTTTGAGCAAAAAATTATTTTTTTGCACAACAGACTTGTACCCGGAGCACACTGAAAACTTCTGAACAGTTCCTCCTGTACTTTTGTTGCACTATTACGATGACTATCCACATATCTCACCAGCACTTAGTACACCATAGATGAATCATTCAGTATTTCAGTGGGGGTTTATTATCCAACCGTGATCGGATCTCAGAAGGCTTTTTACCAGGCACCACTTAAGGCCGGGAAATACGTCCTTCTGTTAAGCATAATGATACACTGTATACTCCAGGGTTATATACCAGTTGTGGGCAGATTAGCGATCTCCAGCTAGGAGGTCTCAGCCTCTCGTCAGTAAACCCCTTTGTCTTTGATTGATTAACTCTGTACCTCACAGTCCGAATGGTGTATGATCCGTGCCATCACAGTGGATAGCCGTGTTGTCCAACTATATAGTTGCTGCTGGGGATCACTGATGACTGTGATTGATCCCCGATATATTCGGAACATATAAGGCTTCCACTAGGCACTATTCAATATCGCCTATACGCATCCTGGTATTAACACCGATACACTGCTATTTTAGGACTATATACCACCCACAAGTCTGAGGTGGTGTGCCCTTTGAAATAACGTTTAGCAGGGTCTACTATAGGTATGACCTAATGGATATGCTGTTAATCATATGGTAATATCACTCTGACAGATTGATACCTAAAGGACAACATTGCTTACACGCAGTCCCCCACGAAATAGACATCGTATCTTTTGTTAAGTGTTTCCCCTTGACGACTAACTGTATGACGTATGGTATGTGCACATCAATTAATTATACCTTCATAGCATGAATTATTAATTGTATGGACCTTTCAGGACCGTATATTAGTCCTGTGCAACAAAAGTGTTTCCCTTTGACGATTAACGGTATGATTGAGGGTATATACACATCAACTTATTATACCTGTATAGCATAAACTATCAATTGCATTGCTGCTGCTATACAATTTCAGTCCGGTGCACATATAGATTTTTTGCTCTGAGGAGACTGACAACTTTTGTACGGCTCCTCTTTTACTACATTTGAGGTGGTTATTTCCACTTTTGATTTTAAAGATTTGATTAAAAGCTATGCATTTACTATATTGAGCTACACTGTTGGTGGTGACTTTCACGTTTTAAGGGCTTTATTAAAAGTCATGTATTAGTTACCCCAGGGCACTCATTATTTTTCTTTTTGTGTACACTACCTTCGTAGTTTCCTTAGGGTTAACCCCTTGCCTGTGAGTGCCCCTCTCTAGCTTCCAGGCTCCTTCTTATTTCCTTTTCGCGTTTTATTTATAACTTTAAAACTTTAATTCCCCATGAACTAAATCTAGATTTTGAAGTTTGTCACTTTTAAATATCACTATTGTTAAATAATACTAGATGTTGGATTCTTTGACACCAATATATTGCATTATGTATCTACTCCTTTTAATATATTTTATCTATTTGAATAATTTTTAAGGTCCTATTCTTTAAGTTTTAAGTAAGAGTTAGGAATATTATCACGCTTTTGTATCTCCCTTCAATATATATATATATATATATATATATATATATATATATATATATATATATATATTTTAAATTTTTAAGATATTATTGTTTCATTCCTCTTGTTTTGTCTTTATTGTGGGTTCCCTTTATTCATAAGGGTTACCCACTACATAAAAATCAAATTAGTTATGAACAACGAACTTTACAGAGCACCAGGATATACTCCAACACATGAGAAAATACGATCGCAATCTATGCGTTCCACAGGTGGAACGCAACTATCTGAAAGCGGAAGTCCCGCCCAAACACGTACACGATGATGACGTTTGCACTCCACTGATGGAACACAATCACCCGGAAGCAGATATACCCGAACATCAGGACCACCGGCTTCAAATGAACGCTTATCAGCAAACATAAAAACGGACACGTTTTACAGACTCCACAGCAACTGATGAAGCCTCTGAAGGAGGCGAAATGAGTTTTGCACTAAGGACTTTTGGACTAAGGACTTACTCCATTTACTACCTTCAAAATTGTAAGGTCTTTTTATTCTTATTTTAATATTTTTGTGCACTTTATAATAAAGCACTTTTGGAAAGAACATACCTGTCCTTGTGAACATATTTGGCTACTAGCAAAATAAAGAAGGGTACCTTATTTCCCACAATACTGGATAATTGAGCCCTATCTAGAGGCTCTACACTTGTGAGTGATATTCCAACTACCTCATTCTATTTATATTATTTATAGACTATATTTTGCACCATTATGTGTTTTTATTTCTGCCTTTAGGACTACCTACTATTGATTACCTGTTACATAAGAAGAGTCTCCACCTTTTATTGTATGTATTTGTATTTATTGTGAGGTAAAAGGGATACTCACTAAGGTGTTTTGAGCACTTATTGTATTTAACTGTGCGTGTCTCACTGTAATACTACTACTCTGTATTAAACTGATTCCGACTAAACTAGTTGCAGGATATTTACAATTTTATTTTAAAGTACCCAGATAAACCCATTGAGCCAGTTATTCATAAATTGCAATCCAAGTTAAAGGTACAAATTAGCTGTGATGAGTGGAGCAATTTTGTCTTTAGTCTATAAAAATATATAGTGTCAATTTAGGTGAATGTCAATACAAACTTATCAATAGATGTTGTATGGTTCCAAGCAGAGTGAGCAAATTTACTACATATCAGGAGTATAACTGCTGGTGATGTGGGTCCCAGGTTACACATGTGGTGGAATTGTTGTCCAATTCAGCTATTCTGGAATATGATAAAGTCTAAAATTATAATTTTAACCTCTAAATCTTGTGATCTTCCATAATTATTTATTTTGCAGATTAACATCAGATAAATATTTGGAAGTTTATTTCCTTTAGTCATCTATCTCCTAGCAGCAGCTAAAATTGTTCATTGAAAATGACCTTTGGTTCCTTCTTGGCCTATGGTAAAAGAGTAATTGAAATCCCAATTAAAAATAGAACGGGGTATTTATTAAGGGGTCTCAGAATAAATATGGTTCATTGATAGTGGATCAAGAACGGATAAGGCTTTATGTACTGATTTAGCTCTAATTGTAAAATTTACAGTGTCGGTTACGGTCTTTTCTCCTACAAGGATTTAGAAAGGAAGATGCTGAGAGCTGACTGATATCAAGTAATCTTCTGCTTTATCTCTCAATCATCCAATTGAGTATTATAATAGTTTTAATCAATGAGTTTTATAATTTAACATGGTCATTAGATCTTTGTCATTAAACTGAGCACTAAATGTCATCCTACGTTGTTATAGTAGCTGTGAATGAATATCACTTTTTGTTCCCCCATCTATTTTATATAGATGTTCTAATTAATTATGGCCTAGGTGTGGTTTTTCTGATGTATGAACTCTATATCTATAAATAGGATATGTATACAATGGATGACAACTCTGTAAAATGTAAGTTTGCTATGTTTTTGCAATTATTTAATGCAATAAAATAACGGAAAAAATAAAAAAAAAACCTCGGGGGTTCACAATGCACCAGTGACCTTGGCCCCTCTATACCAGTTATTGGTTTTCGTTTTATATTTTAGATTTAGTAATATATTATCCATTTGATCAGTTTAAGAAAAAGGATTACCTAAAACGTGAACAAAAAAGTACAACTGATTTCTTGCAAATCTAGTATAAATGATATGCATTTCTTTATTCTCATTTCAGATGGATCCTTTTCAGCAGTGGGTGGTTCACAAGCATATGCAGCCAATGAAGAAGTGTTGGAAGATGGAGAAAACTGCCTAGAGGATGGATATTTGTCAGACACTCAGTCCAGTTCTTCCTCTAATGCCTGGGATTGTGGTGATCAGGATGAATTTAGTGATGAGGACTGTCCAGAGAGTCCACCCACTGTACTGTCTGAGGAAGATTATTATGATGATCTCTTCCATTTATGTGGCTGGAGATGGGCTGAATGCCATATTGCAGACCAACGCAGGTTTTTAAAGGAGGATATCCTGCAGCTGTGGTCTTCTCTGGGGTACTGTGAAACATGCCTTGTTAATGATGATGGGATGGACATTTAAAATACGCGGTGTTGGAATCAGAAGATGAAGGTGACTGGAGATGTTAAAACAGCAGATGAGGACTTCTTGGTTTCCAGTGGGAGATAGGTAGCAAATATAGAATTGCTAAATAAATCTATTGATTGAAAACCTGCATAGTGTTTTGGTATTTTTATTTCTGTTATTGGGATTTTACAGGAACGCTAGTAACCATCAGTTGTTTTCAAAATATTGTACCACACTGAAGGTTCTTTTGGAATTTGCAAACTGGTATTTACACTGTGTATAAAGTCACTATACTAGTTATGGTGCTAAATGAAGAATCCTTCACATGTGTTATATCATTTGAGCGTCCTTATAAAAATTGTGGGTTCACAATGTACCAGTGGCCTAATTTCATCCATATTTGTTTGGACGGCAGTGATAGAGCATCAGTTGACCAGCTTGGCCTATCAATGCTGTTCAAATATGAATATATATATATATATATATATATATATATATATATATATATATATATATATATAATTTTTTTTTAATCATTTATAAGAAAAGAGTAACAAAGACAGATATACAGGGATTTCGAAATATGCACCTATAAAAAAAAATGAGGGGAAAAAAGGGTACACAATATTTGATAACATGACGACACAATGAAAATGATAAATAAATTTGCGTTGTATAATTAATGGTTACAAACCAAGTTACTGTACCAAATGAGTAGAGACGAGGTATGGCTGGCCAACTCTAAATGGCTTCTAATGTAAAAAAAACAAAAACAAAATCATTGTTTAAGTAAATGTAACTGTTTAAGACAATTCAAAGTAGACATTAAAAATATTTCCATGCAAATGAGGTCTTGTGTATTCACCTTAAAGCATAGTGTACACATTTAAAA
Source organism: Pelobates fuscus (assembly GCF_036172605.1). NCBI lineage: Eukaryota > Metazoa > Chordata > Amphibia > Anura > Pelobatidae > Pelobates > Pelobates fuscus. The sequence goes on from NC_086322.1 coordinate 217,054,833, forward strand.
ACCTTGACAAGGGAAGAATTTAATACTGAAACTTTTTAAATGCAGTTAAACTAGAAGGACAATAAACTACATTACATGTTAGAATTACATTCAGCGCCATCTTACTGCATGGGCACGCTGGACAGTTGCCCAGAAGCCTCACTTGCCCAGCAGCCCAATCCTAGGCAAGCACTAGTGTCACTACTCGGGATGACTTCCGTGTTCCTCCGCTGCCGAACGTTGAAGTTATCATCGGCCTGGCGCTGCTGTCAGGCTAATCAGGCCGGGAAACAGGCACACACCAAGACAGCCATCAGCAGCTCAAGTTGCAAGGGGGTAGCAAACACACACTGCTACCTCATGCCTTAACAGGCACTGCTACAGAAACCTAAAGTGGCAGCCAATTCAAGCATGGCAGAAAGGAATACCACTACACATACAGAATTTCATTCAAAGACGATGGCTAAGGCTCTTATGTGAGAAATGAATAATTTAGAAAGCCAAAACATCTGCAGGACACTTATTTTGGGCACCAAGTGTATAGAAAATAAGGATAGTCAGTGCATTTTATTTTAATTATTATTGTATTGATACTTTTTAGTCTAGAATCACAAAGTGCAAGAACAGAATATGAAAGTTTTATTAATAGAGTAAAATATAAAATGCTGCTGTTTCTAATACCAGAATTAGAGTGTAATCTGAAAAGCTTGCAGTCTGATTTAAATAAATGTTAGTCTAAAAAGCTTTCAACAAATGATGTGATCTGTTTTTGATCCCTTTCTCATCTAAAGTGCTTGCAGTTTGGCACACAATCATTTATGGAAGTTTCTTCTAAAAAGCATGACTGACTGTAAATTATAAGAAAACAATGAGACTACAACTCCCAACTATACTGACCTTAAATGTAAACGCAGGTTTACTGCCTACTTCGGAAACTACCGTAATATCGATTTATTCTTAGAGACAATGAAAAGCGAAATCGAAAAGACTTTGGACTTTCATCCGAATATGAATTTATGCAAAAAAGAACAAGTAGCCCTCAAGTCTCTAAAAGATACCAACAAAATAATTATTAAACCAGCAGATAAGGGGGGAAACATTGTGCTAATGGGACTTAAAAGCTGAAGATGTGAAGATGGTGATACTTATAGGGTTCTGAAGTCAGATCCCACTAACTACTTTCTTCAACAGTATAAGGAGATCCTGGACAAGGGCGGCAGTGAGGGGTTGCTATCGGGTGACGAGTACGAATTTGTTCTTAAATAGTCACCCTAGGATAGCAACCTTTTACTGCCTGCCCAAAGTCCATAAGAGCCTGACCTCCCCTCCAGGCCGCCCGATTGTTTTGGGGTATAGACAATATGACTCAAAACGGGAGTGTCTACATTGATAGAATTCTGAGACCATTTGTTGAAAAGCTCCCTTCTTATCTCCACGATACCAAACAAACCCTTACTCTCCTCTCCAAAGTAGAGGTACCCCCCTCAGCAAAACTCTGTAGCCTAGATATTGAGGCACTCTACTCCTCAATCCCTCACTCAAATGGCATAAAACACACCGGCCATTTTCTTGAACAAAGGGGCAAACAACATTCCCCACAATTTCTGCCTTAAACTCCTGGAGTACATACTCACACATAATTACTTCACCTTTAAAAATAAATGTTACCATCAGATCAGAGGCACTGCGATGGGGACAGTGAACTGTCGTGAACTGTAGTGAACGAAAGTGGATATGAAGTAGCAAACTCACATGTTAAGGAGCCTTTAGGGATAGGCTCCAAACTTGTCAGCAGGTATGTTTTTAGGTAGTATACAACCCCTTTAAATCTTCTTAATAAGATGACAGTGCTTTTCAATATATACCAGAGAAGAGAAAAGAAGATACATATACTAAGTGTAGATTGTTTACACAAGTAAATCTGTTTGTAATACAGAATGTGCTCACCTGGCTCAGAGCCTTCCAAACTAGGCTCTGAGTATGAAGATTAGTGTCAATTGAGGGTGACAAGATAAGCTAAAAAGGACACATACCTGCAGTCAAGCAACAAATGCTACCGGAAAACTCACGGGCTGAAGAGAGGGAACCGCGGTGATCCGACTGACACCACACTCGGAACCTTTCAGGTCCGGATTACCAGCCCTCAACCTCCTGCGGCCTACAAGCGCAATGGGTGCCGGAGAGATGGCCGCTCTCCGACGCTGACACTAACCACAGTGGACATCTGCCTCCCCCCCCCCCTTTGGACTGGGGGGGGGGGGTCATCCCGGTCCCAGGAGTCTCTCCACTACTACACCCAGTGCCTCTCGGGCAGTATTGCGGAGTGACGCCCAAGATGGCGGAGAACGCATACAGCCCCACAACTGAGGCTTACCTTGCAGCCTCGCAAGCACGGCTGGATTTAATCTTCGACAGGTTCTGGGCAAAATTGGCAGCACGGCAGCCGGTTACACCACAACCTGACCAGCACACAGCTAAACCGGTGAAACCACAAACCTGCTTGCACAGAACCGCTAAGCACCCACAGCCGGCATACATCCAGATGGAACAGAGTCGCCCCCGCAAGACTCAGCGATCACGGAAAACACGCGTACCTGTCACCTCACAGAGGCTTACAAAAACCATCAAAAACCACGTTGCAGGGAAAAGCAGGGGCAGGACCCAAGCAAACGGGACTCTGACCTCCACAGCTTCACAAGATGGCGGGGAAACCATGTGCCACTCTGACGCAGCACAGCCTCACACTCTCACCAAGGGGGTATACCTGCATGACACTTGCCTACAGCAGAGCGACCAACGATCTCCCCACAGACTGGGCATTGGATGAGGGGGCTGGAAGACAGAGACTGCCCGTTGGCACATTGCAGTGCTGACACTAGCACAGATGACTTCATAGACCCTGATTAATTTGGTGGACTTCTGTTTCAAATCTGCCTTTACGTTTTTAAGATAACCTAAACCTTTTACTTTTCCATAAGCATGATCTTACCTATGAATTTCTCATATTCTATTTAAGCATGGCTCTCAGTATTCTGTCTAGTCTCAACATATGTCTTTAATGCAGATAACACAACAAAGAGCCAATAGATACTACCATGAAAAACGTATAATGCATGTTGAGTGTGTTGCAATATCACCCTACAGACATAACTACACTAACATAATAGCCTGCTAAGCTACTTAAGACCATACAGCTAGATCAATAGCAATAGCCTGTCTACCTAACTGACAATGCATACCTATATATGTATGCCCGTATTAATCGTAAGAAACTAACCTAACTCAAGCTCTGACCAAGCATGTATGTAGTATAGGTGTATACGTACAGTCGAAACTACAATGCCGAAACTGCTTATACTCCTAGACCATATTTACAATCTACTACGGTATTCGTGTACTTAAACCTGTTTCAAATGTAAAATTGTGCATGTTACTCTTGTGCCCCGCATGTTCCATGTGGGGAAAGCCGGAGGACTGCCTTTGGGGCACCTCTTGCCTGTTTATGTCACATCTATGCACTATAAAAATAAAGAATAAAAAAAAAAAGAAAAAAGAAATTGAGGGTGACAACTCCCTTTGATACCCGGCAACACTGGAAACAGGATCCGCCTGGTTCAAATGTACAAAAAAAAAGCAGTCATGCAGGATATTAATAAGATAAAAACAAGAACAACTAATAGGAATTTAAATTAAAAAAAAATGGCTAGCTTTGAAGGAACTCCAAAAAGACCAAAGCATAGTGATACAACCTGTGGACAAGGGAGGGGGAGGATAGTGATAATGGATGTTGACAAATATACCCAGGAAGGAATGCGATTAGTGGGATACATTACCACCTATCGCCAACTTCCTCGGCAATCCTACTAGTAAATAAAGACCAAATTTGACATTTTTTTTGAGGAGGGTAGAGATAGGGGTATTCTTAATTAACAAGAATATATGTATCTTAACATCAAGCATTCTAGAATCCCTATACTCTACCATCTGCCAAAAATACACAAACACCCAACTGATCCACCAGGCCGTCCGATAGTCTCTGGAATCGATTTGATTACCAGTAGACTATCGGAATATATTGATCACTGCCTCCAGCCCATTGTACAAAAAAACCCAAGTTACCTGAAAGATACTATTAACATACTTCAAACTTTGAAAGACATCACCTGGAAAGAAAGCTATATATTAGTAACAGCTGATGTAAGCTCCTTATATACCAACATACCCCATAATAGAGGAAAGGAAGCAGCCAAGTTCTATTTGGAACAATCACAACTATATCATCAAGATCAGATTAACTTTATTGTTCAAGGCATAGATCTTATCATGCAACAACTTTTTTTGGTTTTCAAATGAGTCGAGCCACAACGTAAACATCGGAAGCAACACAAAGACCGATTGAAAAAGCCTAGAATATAGCCTTTTAAAAATTGTATTTATTTTATTTACTATGTTTGTATTTTAATCTTTTATTTTATAATAAATAGCACTCTTGTGCATTTGAACCAAGCGGATCCTGTTTCCAGTGTTGCCGGGTATCAAAGGGAGTCGTCACCCTCAATTGACACTAATCTTCATACTCAGAGCCTAGTTTGGAAGTCTCTGAGCCAGGTGAGCACATTCTGTATTACAAACAGATTTACTTGTGTAAACAACCTACACTTCGTATATGTATCTTCTTTTCTCTTCTCTGGTATATATTGAAAAGCACGGTCATCTTATTAAGAAGATTTAAAGGGGTTGTATATTACCTAAAAACATACCTGCTGACAAGTTTGGAGCCTATCCCTAAAGGCTCCTTAACATGTGAGTTTGCTACTTCAGATCCACTTTCATTCACTAAAAATTGCAATAACAGCTCTGCACTATATACTTTTTTTTATTTTTGTCTCCTTATCTATATATATTTGAGTCAAACCACTCAATGAAATCTCTAAAGGGTGAGTTTAAAACCATTAATATATAGCGCTGCACTAAACATCTCACTGGGAAGGTTAAGGGATTTTTAGCTCTATATCTACTCTGTGTGTATTCTTTGTATTTTGACTAGTGGGTGGTTTTGGAGCACCTACACAGTGTTCAAGCTGCTATACTAAAAGATTGTTTAATTTTTGGGGGGGATTTAATATATTTCTATTAGTTTTATCACAAAATACATCAAAAAAATTTACATACAGCACACTCAACATAGGTATTGGTTTGAGACAGGTTACATAAAAAAATAAGACACATACAACAGTCTATGAAACAGTACATAATGTCTAGATATGCTAATAAACTCAAATTACAAATAATAACCTGCCCCCTTCACACCTCTACCGGGGGGTACTCTGCCCAACTCGTCTCCAAATCTCCCCATTTAACCTATATTAGAGACATATTCCAACTCCACATATTGATCATCATCTACAGCCATATCCTAGAGGAGAGACTCTATAACATAAAAGACACGCTTATATAGATAGAAATGAGGAAATATTCCAAAAGCTGTATAGTGGGAAACCCGGGAAGATGGGATATATCCGTGTCAAAATCCTCAATACTCATGTATAAAACACACACACACACACTGTTCTGAAATGCCATGGGGAAGTGAGCTGATGAGGGACAAAAACTATAAAGAATTTTGTCCATGGGATAAACAATCATCCCAAATGGCCCACCTATACTTCGGGGCTATGTAAACCCTTAAGTGTCTATCCTCTCTTTCTAATGCTCTATTTCTCTGCATCACCCTTTCCACATCTGACCATTTTGGCAACCGCTCTGCTTTCCAATTTACAACAATCAACCATTTCGCTATTGAAAGGATACAAATGTAAGAAATTGATATGCCAAACTGCAATATTGTATCTAACTTTCTGTGTATGTGACTGGTTTCACAAGTTGGGGTCATTTCCTTGATAACAGTGTGATAAGGATCAAAACTTTCAATTGCATTTTACAACATCCAACTAAAACAAAAACTTACATCCATCCAGTATTCCATGTATGTTATCAGAAGACCAAAGTAATTAACATCTAGGTGTAACCATGGAATTGTGTGTGTTTTCCCAAGCTGTCTAACCTACCCAGAAACCAACCCTAACTGGTCACCTCTTTCAGAACGTTACAGTATAGCTGGAGGGAAGAGATCAAAGGGAAAGACTTGTGTAAAGACAGAACTCTCTGGAGAAAGAGGGCGGGATAAACCACTTTTGGGAGGGAAAAGGGATTTGTAGTTTATTACTCCAAGAATCAGTCTTTAAAAGGACAACATCCAAGGAAGTCTCTCTCTCTGTCTCTTTGGAGAGGACAGCGCAGCAAGCAGGGTCATGGTGAACTGATAGAGTCTGTCCCAGATTACCCAAGATGAAGGCGCAAGGGGAAGACCTCCATTTAAATGCTTGAGTATTTCCCTTTTATTGTGCATCTTTTGATTATGTACTGAATATAATGTATAATGTGTAATGTGTATATCCTTTTAAAATCTAACAGTATCCTTAAATTAATATTTACAATACATTTTATTATACACTTGTGTTTGTCTTATTTGTCACACATTCCCTAAAAGAATATCCTTGTAAGAGGGTCATAATTTCTTACACAAAGCAGGAAGGATTTTAGTTCTTTTGTGCGGTAACTAGGTATGAAGTGAAACAGAGCCAGTTCTGGGGTTAAATTAATCTTTTCACCAATGATACGAGACACCCCATATGTATCGCTGAGCCTACTTGGTTACAGCCTCTCCAACAAAATTTAGAAGTGTCATCTTTCTTCATTTGCCAAAGTTTAAGTGGCGTTACATACCATCTATTTACAATTTTAAAGTATAACTCCCTGTATGAAACGTGTTTAAATAAACTTATTTGTTAGAACGGAAGCAGACCATATTTCCCATGGGCCAGGATTGATTTAATTCTTCTTCCCAAATTCTCATATTTAGACATTTAGTGTTCAAATCCCCATCTCTCAAGAGACTAAAACATTTCGAAAGCATAGGTTTCCTATTTGTTGAGCATATTTTTTCACAAGGAGTCAACTGTCTAAACTCTTTACTGTGATAGCTCGATGAATAAATACTCAATTTCAACCTATTGTATTCTAACCACGTTAGCTGGAATATTAAACTTAGACTGAATATAGTCAAATGGAAGGAATTCATTATCAACATATAAGTCTCTTAAGTATCTACATCCAACCTTTAGTAATATCCCTAGCAAAGGAGAATGAATCTTCTCCTGAAACCATAAAATAGGCGTGATCGAACTTGGAAATGGGATCAGAGAGTATTTATGATTCAAATTCCGCCAGCCTTTGAGAATGTGCCATAGTGGTGAAGTTTTATTATGCACTAGACCACTGGATAGATCATCTCAAAAGAGAAGGGAGTTCAAAAGTGTTTCTATAAAAAAGAAGGCTTCTATCGAAACCTAATTAAATGTTTTTGTACCTCTTCCTCCCATCTCAGTGTATGTGCCAAAAGGGAGGCTTCCTGATACTTCTTAATGTCTGGATATGCAATCCCACTATCAGAATTTTTTGGTATCTTAGTTCGCTTTCTTTTATTCTGATGGATAAATACATCTATCGCCCGTTGTAAATTATTCAAATAAACGGGAGAGTGCCAGGGTATACAATGCATAATATAGGTGATCTTAGGTAATAAAGTCATCTTAATCGCCGCTATTCTACCTGACCAAGAGATCTTAAGATTTTTCCATGTAGATAGCACTTGCATTATATTTGAATAAACTATTTGGACATTAACTGTTTTTTTTCATTTCAGCAAATAATGTAATGCCTAAATGAGTTATTGAATATTGCCAATTAAACTGATATAATTGGCTAAGAGTTTTTCTCAGACCGCCCCATATTAAGGCACATCGCTTCCGATTTTTTTACGTTTAATTTATAATTGGAGATTTCACTATATTCAGTTATAACCTTTTGAAGCGCTATTAGGGATTTTTCTATTGTTATTATTACATCATCAGCATAAAGAGAGATTACATGGGATTTTCGATTTACAACAATGCCTGTTATATATCGAAAGATTCCCTTATCGCACACACTAGTGGTTCAATAATCAGAGCAAAAATGAGAGGAGACAGTGGGCAACCTTGCCTAGTACCATTTGAGATGACAAACCTTTCAGACGGAGATGTATATAAAGCAGCTATCGCCTTAGAGGCAGTCACCTAAGCCATATTTTGACAGGGTGTGGAACATAAAGTCCCAATCCACCCTGTCAAATGCTTTCTCAGTGTCCAGACCCACGAATACTGCAGTTTTTTTTATTTTTTTTAACCACTGAGATTAAATTTAAAAGTTTCCTAATGTTATCTGAGCCCTGTCTCCCCTGAATAAAACCTGTTTGATCTGAATTAAACAGATTGTGGATATGTTTATTCAATCTTTCCGCTAAAATTTTAGCATACATCTTAATATCCACGTTTAGTAGAGAAATAGGTCTAAAATCCCTACACTCAGGGGTTGGGTTGTTTGTTTTGGGGATTGTTATTATTTGAGCTTCTAACATTTCTGGGTGTGCTCGACCAGTCTTCTTAATTCTGTTTAAAATTTGGCACAGATAGCTGGAGATCTCCTCTTGACAAAGTGAATAGCATTGATTAACTAGGCCATCAGGTCCAGAAGCTGAGCCAAGTCTCAGTTTAGAGATTGCCCATTTAACTTCCTGTTCCGTTATATCTTTATTTAATTTTACCAGCTCTGTTTGAGAAACCCTGGGAAGATAGATCTTATCTAAAAATTCCACAATTCCCCTTTTTTCCCCCACTAACATCTATGTAAGAAGAATTCAAATTATAAAGATCATGGTAATATTTCTCAAAACATGTGGCAATATCATCAGGTTTAACAGATTTTTATTACATAATAACTTGTCTATTCTATTGTTTAATTTTTGTTTCAACTTTCTAGCCATCAATTTTCCTGCTCTATTTTGGTCATGATATGATCTTTGTTGGGCAGCCCATAAAGATTTATCCGCCAATAGTTGCTGAATTCTTTTTATTTCTAATTGTAATTCTCAAATTTTATTTATCTTTAAATCAGATGGAGATTTTTTATTTTCTCTGTCCAATAATACCAGTTCTATATACAAGTTTTACTGATTTACCTCTCTGCTTCTTTAAAACTGACTACCATTTTATCATTATCCCTCTTATATAGGCTTTATAAGAAGGCCATACTATTTCTTTAGAATTTACGGTTCCATCATTTCTTAAAAAGAAAGCAGCCGTTTAATTTTTTAAGTTTTTAAGCATTTCCTGATCTTTTAATAATTCTATATTCATCCTCCATGATCTCTTGTTATTAACGGGAGGGCCAATATCCAAACTTACTCCAACAGTCAGAGAAGAACAGCTCACAATTGCCAATATGGAGGAAGTAATGATAGATTTATTAAAAGACCTAAAGGCCTCTATGGTGCAGGAAATCTCTAGTGAGATTGCCAAAAATTCCAAGGATATACAGTTGCAAGAAAAAGTATGTGAACCCTTTGGAATGATATGGATTTCTGCACAAATTGGTCATAAAATGTGATCTGATCATCATCTAAGTCACAACAATAGACAATCACAGTCTGCTTAAACTAATAACACACAAAGAATGAAATGTTGCCATGTTTTTATTGAACACACCATGTAAACATTCACAGTGCAGGTGGAAAAAGTATGTGAACCCCTAGACTAATGACATCTCCAAGAGCTAATTGGAGTGAGATGTCAGCCAACTGGAGTCCAATCAATGAGATGAGATGTGAGGTGTTGTTTACAGCTGCCCTGCCCTATAAAAAACACACACCAGTTCTGGGTTTGCTTTTCACAAGAAGCATTGCCTGATGTGAATGATGCCTCGCACAAAAGAGCTCTCAGAAGACCTACGATTAAGAATTGTTGACTTGCATAAAGCTGGAAAGGGTTATAAAAGTATCTCCAAAAGCCTTGCTGTTCATCAGTCCACGGTAAGACAAATGGTCTATAAATGGAGAAATTTCAGCACTGCTGCTACTCTCCCTAGGAGTGGCCGCCCTGTAAAGATGACTGCAAGAGCACAGCGCAGACTGCTCAATGAGGTGAAGAAGAATCCTAGAGTGTCAGCTAAAGACTTACAAAAGTCACTGGCAAATGCCAACATCCCTGTTAGCGAATCTACAATACGTAAAACACTAAACAAGAATGGATTTCATGGGAGGATACCACAGAGGAAGCCACTGCTGTTCAAACAAAACATTGCTGCACGTTTACAGTTTGCACAAGAGCACCTAGATGTTCCACAGCAGTACTGGCAAAATATTCTGTGGACAGATGAAACCAAAGTTGAGTTGTTTGGAAGAAACACACAACACTATGTGTGGCAAAAAAGAGGCACAGCACACCAACATCAAAACCTCATCCCATCTGTGAAGTATGGTGGTGGGGGCATCATGGTTTGGGGCTGCTTTGCTGCGTCAGGGCCTGGACGGATTGCTATTATCGAAGGAAAAATGAATTCCCAAGTTTATCAAGACATTTTGCAGGATAACTTACGGCCATCTGTCTACCAGCTGAAGCTCAACAGAAGATGGGTGTTGCAACAGGACAACAACAGAATGGCTTAAACAGAAGAAAATACTCCTTCTGAAGTGGCCCAGTCAGAGTCCTGACCTCAACCCGATTGAGATGCTGTGGCATGACCTCAAGAAAGCGATTCACGCCAGACATCCCAAGAATATTGCTGAACTGAAACAGTTCTGTAAAGAGGAATGGTCAAGAATTACTCTTGACCGTTGTGCACGTCTGATCTGCAACTACAGGAAACGTTTGGTTGAAGTTATTGCTTCCAAAGGAGGTTCAACCAGCTATTAAATCCAAGGGTTCACATACTTTTTCCACCTGCACTGTACATGGTTTGTTCAATAAAAACATGGCAACATTTCATTCTTTGTGTGTTATTAGTTTAAGACAGACTGTGATTGTCTATTGTTGTAACTTAGATGATGATTCACATTTTATGACCAATTTGTGCAGAAATCCATATCATTCCAAAGGGTTCACATACTTTTTTTTGCAATTGTAAATACCCTCTCAAAGAAAGTTACAGATCTAGGTACCCAACAAGAACACTTGATAGAATTACATAACCACTCTAATCTGGAAATACAGAAATTAAAAGAGGAGCTTTTGGGCTTAAAATAGAAATATAGCAGACTGGAGAATTTTTCTAGACAAAATAATATCCGCGTAAGAGGGATACTAGAATTAGTGGGGCAGGTCGACCTCCCTAACTATATAATAGCATTTCTGAATTCTTTGGTGAATCCAGATTTTGAGAGGGCCCATATGCCAGATAGAGTTCATAGACTCCTGCTCTCACGCAATATCTGAAGGGATTTACCGAGGGATGTGATAGTTAAATTACATTCTTTTACTGTTAAACAAAAAATATTACAGAAAGCATTTGAATGTAAAAGCTTTGATGCACCTTATGAACAATTGAAAATCTTCCCTGATATATCAGGAGAGGTGATCATGGAACGCAAAGAATTCAGAATGATAAAAGCTTTAAGAGATAAAAATGTATCTTAAAAATGGGGTTTCCCAACTAAACTAGTTAATAAATTTGGTACGGAGTTTAAAGTAATCAAATCTCCACTAGAGGGAGAAAAGTTCCTCAGAGATATAGTCTAGTTGGGAACTGCTTAAAGTATGGTTATACTGAGATATTTGAGGGAGAGCATAGTATTAGAGGGTGGAAATGAGTATAGAAATGCACTTTGGTAGATCTTCTAGGGGAGGTTTAAATAATGGTTTTAGGGGTGTTATACCTCATCTATTTTAGTTAATAAATTGTGACACTTGGAACCAAATAATTGGGTGAGGAGAGATAATTAGAGAGTGATAACGAACATAGAGCTCTGTGAGGTCCAAGCTCCTGGCGGAGATTTAAATTTTAGTTTAAGGGGGTTTATAGTTATATTATTTTTTTTGATAGGGTAGATCACGCTGAATAGAAATAAATAATTTACTTGTTAAAAGGATCACTGACTGATGGTTTGCCACTTTATATTAAGGTAATTGTTAGTAATAATTAAGTATTTACTAAACTATGTCAGGTTGTTTTTGGGTAACACTTTAATATCACTTATTAGAATAGAGATATTTTAATTAGTTAAAATTCATTGGAAAATTGCACAAAATGAGTTAGCTTTGTTGGGTTCACGGATATCTGTATTAAATGGATTGAGCTTCCTTAATGGAGGCCCATAGTGAAATCCTTAGTTAAAATTTACCTAAGGGTAAATTAAGGTTTTATAAAACGGCCCTGTAGGGCCCTTACGGGTTTAAATTTATACGGGATGTATTACATCAGAGTAAACACTATTGTTTTTTTGCACTGGAAAACTGCACAAAATAAGTTATTACTATGGATTAAATGTTTATCACAAATTATTATAGCAGAATCTTTGATACAGAAATTATTTAGATTTATTTGTATATTTTTATACAATGGTATGTTTAGCACAGTTGGTAAATCCCCAGGATTGATGGACAATTTTGATGTATTTTCTCTCCTACCTCAATTTGTTTGTTGTTTAAAGCAGCACTATGGTTCATACGTGTGTTTACATGGCCTTCTATACTCACAGGAATAGCTGTATTAGAGGAAGCTGTTACTTCTAACAGCCGAGCTAACAGCCCCTCTAGTACGGGTGGGGATCAAAATGTAAGGAAGGCAAGACAGGTTGTGGTGGTAGGGGACTATCATTAGGAGAGCAGATAGTGCAATCTGCCGCTCTGATGGGCTCAACCGGACAGTTTGCTGTCTCCCGGGTGCTCGGGTCCGGCATGTTGCTGACAGAGTGGATGGATTATTGGGAGGGGCTGGGGATGACCCAGTGGTCATGGTCCATGTTGGTACCAATGACAAAGTAAGAGAAAGATGGAAGGTCCTAAAGAATGATTTCAGGGAATTAGGTAGCAAACTTAAGAAAAGGACCTCCAAGGTGGTATTCTCTGAGATATTACCTGTGCCATGCGCTACAGTGGAAAGGCAGCGGGAGATTAGAGAGGTTAATGCGTGGATTTATTTTCCTGTGAACTTTTTTATTTATCATTGTTTAATTTATGTTTTGTTACATTTTAATTACTGCTTTTGGACTCCCATTGTGAAAACTCTGGATTTACATCACCGAGAGGTCCATAATTATTTGGAGATATGCTGTTTTATACATCCCAAGTGTAAGTGCGACCAATAAAACGTGTTATATGTTTTTACTACGTACTTTCACTATATTTGATTCCTTTATTTTTTATATCTGGTTGGAACACTACATCCTACATCTTATATTCATCACAGTACCCCTGAGTGGGTGAAAGGCTTGATCATCCCATCTGTTTGTGAGTGCATTTATACCACATTTATTTATATTCCTAATTTAAACTATTTTACGCTATGTTAGCTATTTGATTTGTTTATACAGAGTGCATATTTGGAGGATTTACCTCAATACAGGTCATTCTATTTTTATATATAGATCTTTACGTATTCTGGGTGGTTTCCACTTCTTTATATATATGTGTATATTTTCTTAGGTGGCTGTGAAGTACACCTGGGATCACTTCCAGTTATACGGTTTTCACCTTTAGTGTTTATACTTTGCTTTTGTTTTTTATAATGCGTGGATAAAGTCTTGGTGCAGGAAGGAGGGTTTGGGGTTTTTAGAGCACTGAGCCGACTTTGCGATTGGGTACAATCTTTATAGTAGTGATGGATTGCACCTAAATGGGAGAGGGTCTGCAGTGCTGGGGGATAGGATGGCTAGAAGGTTGGAGGAGATTTTAAACTAGTAGTAGAGGGGAGGGTCATAGCAATCTACAAAATGGATATAGGACAGAAAGAAGATGGGCTTTAGCACAGTATAAGGGGGTGGAGATGGGGGGGAGGGGCAAGCTCAGAGCAGAGAAGCTATGTAATATTGATAATTCACAAAATATATGTGACGCATGATATTAAATGTATGTTTACTAATGCAAGGAGCTTAAATAACAAAATGGGGGAACTAGAGGCATTAGTATACACTAAACAATATGATATAATAGGCATAACTGAAACATGGTGGGATGAGACACATGACTGGGCAGTTAACTTAAATGGGTACATGTTATTTAGGAAGGATAGGAAAAACAAGAAGGGTGGTGGGGTATGTTTGTATGTCAACCATGATTTAAAGCCAAATCTTAAGCAAATGGATTGCGATGAGGATAATGTGGAAGCTTTATGGGTAAATATCTGCTTGCGGGAAAATAAGGGAAAACAACTATTGGTTGGGATATGTTATAAACCACCTAATGTTAATATTGACGAGGAACAGCTGTTTGAGAAAACTGAGAAAGCTGCAAATCTGGGTAACACGTTAATTATTGGAGATTTTAATTACCCGGACATAAATTGGGACAGAGGGACTAGTAACTCAACAAAGGGAATTAGGTTTTTAAACTTGTTGAATGACACCTTCATGTCACAACTTGTACAAGCACCATCTAGAATAGACGCTTGTCTGGACCTGGTTTTAACAAACAACGTTGATCTTTTGACCAACATTCAAGTAGGTGAGCACTTGGGAAATAGTGATCACAATATAGTGTCCTTTGAAATAAACAAAAGCACATGGGGTATACTAAAACATATAATTTTAAAAAGGCCAATTTCAATAAGTTAAGGGAAGCTTTACAATATATTGACTGGCATAAACTCTTTAGTGAGAAGAACACTGAGGATAAATGGATCATCTTCCAACAAATATTAGAAAGGTACATTTCTCCGTATGTACCATTGGGAAATAAATATAAAAGAAACAAATTAAAACCAATGTGGCTTAGTAGAGAAGTAAAGCAAGAGATTACAAATAAGAAAAGGGCATTTAAAGCATTTAAATCGGACAAATCAGATGCATCTTATAAAAGATATAAGAAAGCAAATAATGCATGCAAAAAGGCAATTAGACTTGCTAAACTTCAAAATGAAAAAATGATTGCTAAAGAAAGCAAAACCAACCCCAAAGCATTTTTTTTTTAATTCTTTATTTTATTGTGCATGAGAAAAATTACAACGAGGCAGACAATGCCACAATAGCAATTGCCGGCATATCTGTCAACATATAAGAACAATTGCGTGGCAAAACTAAACATTGCACATTTTGTAAATTTATAAAGTGTAGTTTCATAAGGAGTGAAATCAACGTGTCAGTTACGAGTGAGCGCTTAAGAGTTACAAATTCAGATTTCCTAACTGACTATGTTGTAAGATTTTAAGGTTGCAAGCTTAACTATGATCATTTTCCGAGTAAGTTACCACCAAGCAGAATATGGCATATTTTGTTATCGGCATCAGTAGGCAGGCAAATAAAATTAAACTTAAAACTATAATAGCTCTAACATTAAAGGAGAGGGAGCGTGCTTATCAAAATCTACAACCACCACAACATCAGATGGGGCTAGCTGAGTTATATTTCTACCGTATGTGCTTTGTGGTATAGCCTGCTGGGCTGGGGTCACTGCCTGCTCCAAACATAAGAAAGATATTATAATGTTAGCCCATTCCCGTGCGTGGGGATAGTCCCTGTATAATACCCAAGAGGTTCACAGAGTCCCACTGTCCTGCCTCTGGATGTCGCAATTGGAGTCCGCCTTCATCATGTCTCCCGGTTGCTGGATGAGTGCGTGCACGGTACCCGTCAAGCCTTAGTACCGTGGTGCAGGCCGCTGTGTAGTGGAGTTGGTGCAAGGGGATGGTTTCCTTAGGTGCTCTCCAGGTTCAGGTCACCGGTGCAGGCTTCATGAGCTTTGGTGAGTTGTGCTCAGCCGGAGTAGGCCTTGCGTCTGTGTCAGGGGGGTGCCGCTGCCGTGTGGGTAGACACAGATATGCAGGTTGTTGTAGGGCTTGCCAGTTTTGGAGCCTTTTCCTGGGGTGATTATTGAGGAGGTTGAGAGCCATCAGGACATCCCCCATAGTGTTTGCTTTGGCTGGGTGAATTCTGAGTGCCTTTTCAGTGCACCACTGAGGGTTTCCTTTCTCGGTCTGTGGGACTACTGCACCGCCTTCGGCCATTTTAGTGGGCCACGTGTGAGCCGTCTGCCTTCGACATTTAGCCGCACAGAAGAGATGTGTAAGTGCAAGCTTGCCTGGTGTGGACCGGGATAACCCCCACCGGTCCAAAGGGGGGGGGGGGGGTAACGGGGCTCTAGGAGGTTTTGGCACATGTCCAGGACCTTCTGGGCTGGGAGAGCGGCCATCCCTCCCGCTCCACAGGTCGACTAGGCCGCACCGTCCCCTCCAGTTGTTGCTGCCTCGATCTTGGCTTTCGACCGCTGCTACATGAACCTGGTCTGTCAGGGCTCCGGTATGCTTCCACCGGGTGCTAATCAACGGCAAAATGTGGCTATAATCCAAGCTAATGTTGCTTCCAGACGAGGAGCCCTGCATCCCCCAAAGCATTTTTTAAGTACATAAATTCTAAAAAACCCAAAAATTAAAGTGTAGGTACACTAAAAACTGCAATGGGGGTGTTAGTTAATGAAGACCAGCAAAAGGCAGGGATTTTAAATAACTTTCTCCTCAGTATATATTAAGGAAGAACCCATGGCAATAGATGTGCAAATGATTGCTACTAAAAACTTGCAGAATAATTGTAATTGGTTAACTCAAGACAAGGTGCTGCAGCAACTAAAGAAAGTTAATATACACAAAGCTCCAGGGCCTGACGGTATCCATCCACGTGTACTTAAGGAACTAAGTGTAGAAATAAGTGAACCTCTGTTTTTAATCTTTCAAGATTCTTTTCTTTCAGGAAGTGTTCCAGAGGATTGGAGGAAGGCAGATGTGGTTCCTATATTCAACAAGGGTTCAAATTCCTTGCCTGGAAATTATAGACCTGTGAGCTTAACTTCTGTGTGTACTTATGTATTCAAGAATTCCTTGAGAAGAACATGGTTATCAGCAAAAATCAGCACGGTTTTATGAAGCACAGGTCATGTCAAACTAACTTGATTGCGTTCTACGAAGAAATAAGTAGAAGTATAGATCAGGGTGTTGCAGTGGATGTGATCTATTTTCATTTTTGCAAAGGCATTTAATACAGTTCCACACAATAGATTAGTGTTCAAACTCAAGGAAATCAGTCTAGATGAAAATGCTTGTTCTTGGGTAGAACATTGGCTTAAGGATAGAGTACAAAGAGTTGTCATTAATGGTAAATTTTCAAGCTGGACAGAGGTGGCAAGTGGTGTCCCTCAGGGGTCTGTTCTGGGACCCCTTCTATTTAAAATGTTTATAAATGATCTTGAAGACAGCATTGAAAGTCATGTTTCAGTGTTTGCAGATGACAAAACTTTGTAAAATAATACAATGTGAGCAAGATATTACTTTGCTTCAGAGGGATTTAGATAGAATGGGGGACTGGGCAATCAAATGGCAGATGAAATTTAATGTTGAAAAATGCAAAGTTATGCACTTCGGCGTAAAGAATACACAAGCAACGTATTCGCTAAATGGAAGCGAATTAGGGATAACAACACACGAAAAGGACTTGGGAATTGTTATAGACAACAAACTATGCAACAATGTGCAATGTCAATCAGCAGTGGCCAAGGCCAGTAAGGTATGGCCATGCATGAAAAAGGGCATATTGAATATGCTGTGCAATTTTGGGCACCTGTTCTAAAGAAGGATATTATGGCACTAGAAAAACTGCAGAGGCGGGCTACAAAATTAATAAAAGGAATGGAACATATCAGCTATTAAGAAAGGTTAACAAATTTAAACTTATTTAGTTTAGAAAAATGTTGTCTGAGAGGGGATATGATAACATTATACAAATATATTCGGGGCCAATACAAACCATTGTGTGGAAATCTATTCACAAACCGGACTTTACATAGGACACGAGGCCATGCGTTTAGACTGGAAGAAAGAAGATTTCGTCCAAGGCAAAGGAAAGGTTTTTTTACTGTAAGAACAATCAGGATGTGGAATTCTGCCTGAAGAGGTCGTTTTATCAGAGTCTATACAGATGTTCAAACAGCTACTGGATGCATACTTGGAAAAACAGAATATTCAGGGATATAATCTTTCAATGTAGGGTAATAACTGCTTGAACCAAGGATAAATCTGACTGCCATTCTGGGGTCAAGAAGGAATTTGTTTCCTAGCTTGTTGCAAAATTGTGCTTCAAACTGGGTTTTTTTGCCTTCTTTTGGATCGACAGCAAAAAACAAATGTGAGGAAGGCTAAACTTGATGGACGCAAGTCTCTTTTCAGCTATGTAACTATGTAACAGATGAAAAGAGGATGCCAATCTGGAGAGTTGGCTATGTTAGAGGTTTTTACCTGTTGGTTTCGAACATAGGGATGCTTCTCTCCTTCACTCCCTCCTCTTCCACATCTGTTTATGAGGTTTGGCTGCTGGTCCTTGTGGCTCTTCGAGTCTTCATGTAGAATTTGCTTTATTAGTATTTGTTAGATTATTTTTTATTTTGTGATATAGATAAGTAGGGCTTTACTTTAGGCTGTTGTTGAGGATGAATATAAAGACCACCGGCAAGTCTGACGGGAGACCTCCGCCAAGGTCTTGAACTGAGGTAGTTCGACGAAACAGATTTGCCACTTATAAAAGGTGTTAGAGTGAGAAGTGGGGTCTGTCTAAGTAGGTAGCTCCTTTAAGAAGATGATTGTATCACATCAATTTTTTATTTTATGGATGCATGGCTGCGAATGTGTTTATTATGTTATTTGGGAGGTTCCGAGACATGGGGTGGGAGATGCTGATGGAGGTAGTTTAGCCTCAAGAGTCGTGGTGAGTTTGGTTCACCGACTCTCAGGATTATTAGTCAAAATGTCCAGGGTTTAAACACTATGGGTAAAAGAAGTATAGCTTTTAAAAACTTGTTTAGGAGTAAACCGGACGTTATATATGTTTGCAAGAAACTCACTGGCAGACTAATAAAATTCCCTTTTTTGGTAATAGATATTATTCTAATCCTTATAATGCTACTTACTCGAGAAGTAAATCGAGAGGGGTTTCAATAATATTTAATAAAACACTAATAAAAGAATACATTGTTATAAATGATAAAGAAGGACGATATCTACTATGGGCAGGTTTGATTAATTCCCAGAAATTTACAATTTTAAATATGTATGTCCCTAACAAAGGGCAAATTAGATTCATTACCTTTAGTCTGTGGAGATTTTAATTTGCCCTTGGATCTATCTGTAGATAGAAACTTTATGGGAGAGATAAAATTGGATCCTCATCTAGTTCAAAATTCTAAAAAGTTTAATAAAATATTAAAATATAATCTTTTTGATCCTTTGAGAACTTTCCATCCTTTAGAGAGAGAGATTAATTGTTTTCACATAGACATAAAATGTATAGTAGATTGGATTATATTTTTGTGGATGGGCAGGGCATCTCAAAGATTAAACATTCAGAAATAGGGGTGATCACTTGGTCTGATCATGGTTTGGTTGGAGTAAAAATGGTCTAAAAATTAAGAGCCTATATCTCACATCTGTTTTTTTGTATTAATATATACATAATTGGCTAAATTGTAGCATGGAAAAAATAGATTAATAAGCAATAATGTATGATAGACTTTCATTCGATTTGCTCTACCTATAATTTAGACTGTAAAGAAGTCTTAAGCTATTTAAGAATAAAAGTATTCTGTCAAGAATATGTAATTAAAGATAAAACAGACAAATCAATTACGGTAGAAAAGAAATTAAACTGATTCCAATTACATACAATAAAAGGTGGAGACTCTTCTTATGTAACAGGTAATCAATAGTAGGTAGTCCTAAAGGCAGAAATAAAAACACATAATGGTGCAATATAGTCTATAAATAATATAAATAGAATGAGGTAGTTGGAATATCACTCACAAGTGTAGAGCCTCTAGATAGGGCTCAATTATCCAGTATTGTGGGAAATAAGGTTCCCACTACCTTCTTTATTGTGCTAGTAGCCAAATTTTTTTTTAACAAAGATAAATATCAGCCAGAAATACAAAGCAATGAATATTTTCATACAATATTGAAAGAGAAATCCCATTTTTTTCCCTAGGCACCCGATTTCGAACGAAATTAAAACGTTTGAAACCATGGTGATGAAAGATATAGAAAAACTTAAGAAAACAAATAGATACAAACATAACTTATCAATAAAAGAAAAAAAGACGTTAAAGGAAAGTAAAGGCGATGAAAATTTAGTGATCAAACCCGCAGACAAGGGGGGAGGAATAGTAATTTTAAGTAAAGACCAATACGTTAAGGAAGCAGAAAGGATACTCTCAGATGTTTCAACCTATCGCAAATTGACCCATAACCCGACCAATGAAACAATTAAAATATTTAAACAATCTGTAGATAAAGGAAGAGAAATAGGGATCCTCACGGAGAAAGAAGCACAATATTTGTGGATAGATAATCCAAAAATACCAGTTTTTTACCTCCTCCCTAAAATTCACAAGAATGTAGAAAACCCCCCAGGGAGACCCATAATTTCAGGTATTGATTCCATCTCCACTATAGTATCTGAATACATCAATACTATACTTCAACCAATCGTCACAAAGAGTCCTAGTTACCTTAAAGACACTATTCATGTCCTACAAATTTTGGAAGATACTAAAATGGACAGATGGAAACGTATTAGTCACATGTGATGTGACTTCTTTATATAGTGTCATACCTCATGATGTAGGATTGGCAGCTGCAAAACATTTTTTAGGCAAATCCAATTTTAAAATAGAACAAATTGAGTATATTTTAGAAGTGATTTTACTTATTTTAACTCAATTATATTTGGTTTCAAGATTAGTTTTATTTACAAATTTGCGGTACTTCAATGGGCACGAAATTTGCCCCAAGTTACGCCAACCTTTTCATGTTGTTTTGGGAAGAAACCGATGTATTTACGTTACAACAATGGAAAATCAATTTGATAATTTATCGTCGATTTATTGATGACATTTTTTTCATATGGAATGGCACTAAGGAAGCCTTACAAGAATTCATAACATATCTCAATACCAATACCTATGGAATTCATCTAACCGGCGTTTTTAACAATACCAATATAAATTTTCTTGATTTAGATATTAGTATTAAAGACTCCAAGATTGTCACTAAAAATCATTTTAAACCCATAGACGCAAACAGCTACATTGAAAAGAGCAGTTGCCACCACAAGCCATGGCTTAATAATGCTCCCAAAAGTCAATTCATTAGAATTAGACGTAATTGCAAGTTGGATACAGACTACTTAGAACAGGCTGATTACATTAAACGACAGTTTATGGAAAAAGGATACAATGAAACACTTCTCAATCAAGACATAGAGAAAGTAAGAAAATTTGAAAGAAAGCACCTTATTCAATACAAACATAAGAACAAACTAGTAGAAACTAATGAAATCCCCTTTATTTGTAATTTTAACAGACACAATCAACGCATACAACGCACTATAAATAAACATTGGCACTTACTTAAGGATGACCCAATTTTAAATAAAATCTTACCCTCAGAACCTAAAATCACCTATAGAGGAGCAAAAAATTAAAAAAATATTTTGGTTAAAAGTCATTTAACCGCTACTAAACCGAATCATTTTATTCAAGACCTGAAAGGATTTTATGGTTGCGGTATGTGCCTCCCATGCAAAGTTACTAAAAGTACTAAACGACATCTAGAAAATATTATGCACAAGCCCTATACTATTAAAGATCATCTTACCTGTCACTCTAAAGGCATCATATACATTTTTAAATGCCACTGCCATTTACTATATGTAGGAAGAACTATCAGACCTTTAAAGGTCAGAATCGCTGAACATATTTGCAATATTAAAAATGGCCTTGAAACTCATAGCGTGTCCTTACACTTTAAAGAAACCCACAACCAAAATCCAGAGAACCTATTCTTTTGTGCAATAAAGCAGGTCAGACGAGACTGGAGAGGGGGAAATTATATAAAGCTATTGGGGAAGGAAGAAATGCGTTTTATTTATAACTTTAAAACTTTAATTCCCCATGGACTAAATCTAGATTTTGAAGTTTGTCACTTTTAAATATCACTATTGTTAAATAATACTAGATGTTGGATTCTTTGACACTAATATATTGCATTATGTATCTACTCCTTTTAATATATTTTATCTATTTGAATAATTTTTAAGGTCCTATTCTTTAAGTTTTAAGTAAGAGTTAGGAATATTATTACTCTTTTGTATCTCCCTTCAATATATATATATATATATATATATATATATATATATATATATATATATATATATTTTACATTTTTAAGATAATTGTTTCATTCCTCTTGTTTTGTCTTTATTGTGGGTTCCCTTTATTCATAAGGGTTACCCACTACATAAAAATCAAATTAGTTATGAACAACGAACTTTACAGAGCACCAGGATATACTCCAACACACGAGAAAATACGATCGCAATCTATGCGTTCCACAGGTGGAACGCATCTATCTGAAAGCGGAAGTCCCGCCCAAACACGTACACGATGATGAAGTTTGCGCTCCACTGATGGAACACAATCACCCGGAAGCGGATATACCCGAACATCAGGACCACCGGCTTCAAATGAACGCTTATCAGCAAACATAAAAACGGACACGTTTTACAGACTCCACAGCAACTGATGAAGCCTCTGAAGGAGGCGAAATGAGTTTTGCACTAAGGACTTACTCCATTTACTACCTTCAAAATTGTAAGGTCTTTTTATTCTTATTTTAATATTTTTGTGCACTTTATAATAAAGCACTTTTGGAAAGAACATACCTGTCCTTGTGAACATATTTGGCTACTAGCAAAATAAAGAAGGGTACCTTATTTCCCACAATACTGGATAATTGAGCCCTATCTAGAGGCTCTACACTTGTGAGTGATATTCCAACTACCTCATTCTATTTATATTATTTATAGACTATATTTTGCACCATTATGTGTTTTTATTTCTGCCTTTAGGACTACCTACTATTGATTACCTGTTACATAAGAAGAGTCTCCACCTTTTATTGTATGTATTTGTATTTATTGTGAGGTAAAAGGGATACTCACTAAGGTGTTTTGAGCACTTATTGTATTTTACTGTGCGTGTCTCACTGTAATACTACTACTCTGTATTAAACTGATTCCGACTAAACTAGTTGCAGGATATTTACAATTTTAATTTTAAAGTACCCAGATAAACCCATTGAGCCAGTTATTCATAAATTGCAATCCAAGTTAAAGGTACAAATTAGCTGTGATGAGTGGAGCAATTTTGTCTTTAGTCTATAAAAATATATAGTGTCAATTTAGGTGAATGTCAATACAAACTTATCAATAGATGTTGTATGGTTCCAAGCAGAGTGAGCAAATTTACTACATATCAGGAGTATTAACTGCTGGTGATGTGGGTCCCAGGTTACACATGTGGTGGAATTGTTGTCCAATTCAGCTATTCTGGAATATGATAAAGTCTAAAATTATAATTTTAACCTCTAAATCGTGTGATCTTCCATAATTATTTATTTTGCAGATTAACATCAGATAAATATTTGGAAGTTTATTTCCTTTAGTCATCTATCTCCTAGCAGCAGCTAAAATTGTTCATTGAAAATGACCTTTGGTTCCTTCTTGGCCTATGGTAAAAGAGTAATTGAAATCCCAATTAAAAATAGAACGGGGTATTTATTAAGGGGTCTCAGAATAAATATGGTTCATTGATAGTGGATCAAGAACGGATAAGGCTTTATGTACTGATTTAGCTCTAATTGTAAAATTTACAGTGTCGGTTACTGTCTTTTCTCCTACAAGGATTTAGAAAGGAAGATGCTGAGAGCTGACTGATATCAAGTAATCTTCTGCTTTATCTCTCAATCATCCAATTGAGTATTATAATAGTTTTAATCAATGAGTTTTATAATTTAACATGGTCATTAGGTCTTTGTCATTAAACTGAGCACTAAATGTTATCCTACGTTGTTATAGTAGCTGTGAATGAATATCACTTTTTGTTCCCCCATCTATTTTATATAGATGTTCTAATTAATTATGGCCTAGGTGTGGTTTTTCTGATGTATGAACTCTATATCTATAAATAGGATATGTATACAATGGATGACAACTCTGTAAAATGTAAGTTTGCTATGTTTTTGCAATTATTTAATGCAATAAAATAACGGAAAAAATAAAAAAAAAACTCGGGGGTTCACAATGCACCAGTGACCTTGGCCCCTCTATACCAGTTATTGGTTTTCGTTTTATATTTTAGATTTAGTAATATATTATCCATTTGATCAGTTTAAGAAAAAGGATTACCTAAAACGTGAACAAAAAAGTACAACTGATTTCTTGCAAATCTAGTATAAATGATAAACTTGCATTTCTTTATTCTCATTTCAGATGGATCCTTTTCAGCAGTGGGTGGTTCACAAGCATATGCAGCCAATGAAGAAGTGTTGGAAGATGGAGAAAACTGCCTAGAGGATGGATATTTGTCAGACACTCAGTCCAGTTCTTCCTCTAATGCCTGGGATTGTGGTGATCAGGATGAA
This sequence comes from Pelobates fuscus, assembly GCF_036172605.1. Classification (NCBI taxonomy): domain Eukaryota; kingdom Metazoa; phylum Chordata; class Amphibia; order Anura; family Pelobatidae; genus Pelobates; species Pelobates fuscus. The sequence continues at coordinate 217,079,415 of NC_086322.1, forward strand.
TTTAGTGATGAGGACTGTCCAGAGAGTCCACCCACTGTACTGTCTGAGGAAGATTATTATGATGATCTCTTCCATTTATGTGGCTGGAGATGGGCTGAATGCCATATTGCAGACCAACGCAGGTTTTTAAAGGAGGATATCCTGCAGCTGTGGTCTTCTCTGGGGTACTGTGAAACATGCCTTGTTAATGATGATGGGATGGACATTTAAAATACGCGGTGTTGGAATCAGAAGATGAGGGTGACTGGAGATGTTAAAACAGCAGATTAGGACTTCTTGGTTTCCAGTGGGAGATACGTAGCAAATATAGAATTGCTAAATAAATCTATTGATTGAAAACCTGCATAGTGTTTTGGTATTTTTATTTCTGTTATTGGGATTTTACAGGAACGCTAGTAACCATCAGTTGTTTTCAAAATATTGTACCACACTGAAGGTTCTTTTGGAATTTGCAAACTGGTATTTACACTGTGTATAAAGTCACTATACTAGTTATGGTGCTAAATGAAGAATCCTTCACATGTGTTATATCATTTGAGCGTCCTTATAAAAATTGGGGGTTCACAATGTACCAGTGGCCTAATTTCAGCCATATTTGTTTGGACGGCAGTGATAGAGCATCAGTTGACCAGCTTGGCCTATCAATGCTGTTCAAATATGTATATATATATATATATATATATATATATATATATATATATATATATATATATATATATATAATTTTTTTTTAATCATTTATAAGAAAAGAGTAACAAAGACAGATATACAGGGATTTCGAAATATGCACCTATAAAAAAAAATGAGGGGAAAAAAGGGTACACAATATTTGATAACATGACGACACAATGAAAATGATAAATAAATTTGCGTTGTATAATTAATGGTTACAAACCAAGTTACTGTACCAAATGAGTAGAGACGAGGTATGGCTGGCCAACTCTAAATGGCTTCTAATGTAAAAAAACAAAAACAAAATCATTGTTTAAGTAAATGTAACTGTTTAAGACAATTCAAAGTAGACATTAAAAATATTTCCATGCAAATGAGGTCTTGTGTATTCACCTTAAAGCATAGTGTACACATTTAAAAACCTTGACAAGGGAAGAATTTAATACTGAAACTTTTTAAATGCAGTTAAACTAGAAGGACAATAAACTACATTACATGTTAGAATTACATTCAGCGCCATCTTACTGCATGGGCACGCTGGACAGTTGCCCAGAAGCCTCACTTGCCCAGCAGCCCAATCCTAGGCAAGCACTAGTGTCACTACTCGGGATGACTTCCGTGTTCCTCCGCTGCCGAACGTTGAAGTTATCATCGGCCTGGCGCTGCTGTCAGGCTAATCAGGCCGGGAAACAGGCACACACCAAGACAGCCATCAGCAGCTCAAGTTGCAAGGGGGTAGCAAACACACACTGCTACCTCATGCCTTAACAGGCACTGCTACAGAAACCTAAAGTGGCAGCCAATTCAAGCATGGCAGAAAGGAATACCACTACACATACAGAATTTCATTCAAAGACGATGGCTAAGGCTCTTATGTGAGAAATGAATAATTTAGAAAGCCAAAACATCTGCAGGACACTTATTTTGGGCACCAAGTGTATAGAAAATAAGGATAGTCAGTGCATTTTATTTTAATTATTATTGTATTGATACTTTTTAGTCTAGAATCACAAAGTGCAAGAACAGAATATGAAAGTTTTATTAATAGAGTAAAATATAAAATGCTGCTGTTTCTAATACCAGAATTAGAGTGTAATCTGAAAAGCTTGCAGTCTGATTTAAATAAATGTTAGTCTAAAAAGCTTTCAACAAATGATGTGATCTGTTTTTGATCCCTTTCTCATCTAAAGTGCTTGCAGTTTGGCACACAATCATTTATGGAAGTTTCTTCTAAAAAGCATGACTGACTGTAAATTATAAGAAAACAATGAGACTACAACTCCCAACTATACTGACCTTAAATGTAAACGCAGGTTTACTGCCTACTTCGGAAACTACCGTAATATCGATTTATTCTTAGAGACAATGAAAAGCGAAATCGAAAAGACTTTGGACTTTCATCCGAATATGAATTTATGCAAAAAAGAACAAGTAGCCCTCAAGTCTCTAAAAGATACCAACAAAATAATTATTAAACCAGCAGATAAGGGGGGAAACATTGTGCTAATGGGACTTAAAAGCTGAAGATGTGAAGATGGTGATACTTATAGGGTTCTGAAGTCAGATCCCACTAACTACTTTCTTCAACAGTATAAGGAGATCCTGGACAAGGGCGGCAGTGAGGGGTTGCTATCGGGTGACGAGTACGAATTTGTTCTTAAATAGTCACCCTAGGATAGCAACCTTTTACTGCCTGCCCAAAGTCCATAAGAGCCTGACCTCCCCTCCAGGCCGCCCGATTGTTTCGGGGTATAGACAATATGACTCAAAACGGGAGTGTCTACATTGATAGAATTCTGAGACCATTTGTTGAAAAGCTCCCTTCTTATCTCCACGATACCAAACAAACCCTTACTCTCCTCTCCAAAGTAGAGGTACCCCCCTCAGCAAAACTCTGTAGCCTAGATATTGAGGCACTCTACTCCTCAATCCCTCACTCAAATGGCATAAAACACACCGGCCATTTTCTTGAACAAAGGGGCAAACAACATTCCCCACAATTTCTGCCTTAAACTCCTGGAGTACATACTCACACATAATTACTTCACCTTTAAAAATAAATGTTACCATCAGATCAGAGGCACTGCGATGGGGACAGTGAACTGTCGTGAACTGTAGTGAACGAAAGTGGATATGAAGTAGCAAACTCACATGTTAAGGAGCCTTTAGGGATAGGCTCCAAACTTGTCAGCAGGTATGTTTTTAGGTAGTATACAACCCCTTTAAATCTTCTTAATAAGATGACAGTGCTTTTCAATATATACCAGAGAAGAGAAAAGAAGATACATATACTAAGTGTAGATTGTTTACACAAGTAAATCTGTTTGTAATACAGAATGTGCTCACCTGGCTCAGAGCCTTCCAAACTAGGCTCTGAGTATGAAGATTAGTGTCAATTGAGGGTGACAAGATAAGCTAAAAAGGACACATACCTGCAGTCAAGCAACAAATGCTACCGGAAAACTCACGGGCTGAAGAGAGGGAACCGCGGTGATCCGACTGACACCACACTCGGAACCTTTCAGGTCCGGATTACCAGCCCTCAACCTCCTGCGGCCTACAAGCGCAATGGGTGCCGGAGAGATGGCCGCTCTCCGACGCTGACACTAACCACAGTGGACATCTGCCTCCCCCCCCCCTTTGGACTGGGGGGGGGGGGGGGGGTCATCCCGGTCCCAGGAGTCTCTCCACTACTACACCCAGTGCCTCTCGGGCAGTATTGCGGAGTGACGCCCAAGATGGCGGAGAACGCATACAGCCCCACAACTGAGGCTTACCTTGCAGCCTCGCAAGCACGGCTGGATTTAATCTTCGACAGGTTCTGGGCAAAATTGGCAGCACGGCAGCCGGTTACACCACAACCTGACCAGCACACAGCTAAACCGGTGAAACCACAAACCTGCTTGCACAGAACCGCTAAGCACCCACAGCCGGCATACATCCAGATGGAACAGAGTCGCCCCCGCAAGACTCAGCGATCACGGAAAACACGCGTACCTGTCACCTCACAGAGGCTTACAAAAACCATCAAAAACCACGTTGCAGGGAAAAGCAGGGGCAGGACCCAAGCAAACGGGACTCTGACCTCCACAGCTTCACAAGATGGCGGGGAAACCATGTGCCACTCTGACGCAGCACAGCCTCACACTCTCACCAAGGGGGTATACCTGCATGACACTTGCCTACAGCAGAGCGACCAACGATCTCCCCACAGACTGGGCATTGGATGAGGGGGCTGGAAGACAGAGACTGCCCGTTGGCACATTGCAGTGCTGACACTAGCACAGATGACTTCATAGACCCTGATTAATTTGGTGGACTTCTGTTTCAAATCTGCCTTTACGTTTTTAAGATAACCTAAACCTTTTACTTTTCCATAAGCATGATCTTACCTATGAATTTCTCATATTCTATTTAAGCATGGCTCTCAGTATTCTGTCTAGTCTCAACATATGTCTTTAATGCAGATAACACAACAAAGAGCCAATAGATACTACCATGAAAAACGTATAATGCATGTTGAGTGTGTTGCAATATCACCCTACAGACATAACTACACTAACATAATAGCCTGCTAAGCTACTTAAGACCATACAGCTAGATCAATAGCAATAGCCTGTCTACCTAACTGACAATGCATACCTATATATGTATGCCCGTATTAATCGTAAGAAACTAACCTAACTCAAGCTCTGACCAAGCATGTATGTAGTATAAGTGTATACGTACAGTCGAAACTACAATGCCGAAACTGCTTATACTCCTAGACCATATTTACAATCTACTACGGTATTCGTGTACTTAAACCTGTTTCAAATGTAAAATTGTGCATGTTACTCTTGTGCCCCGCATGTTCCATGTGGGGAAAGCCGGAGGACTGCCTTTGGGGCACCTCTTGCCTGTTTATGTCACATCTATGCACTATAAAAATAAAGAATAAAAAAAAAAAGAAAAAAGAAATTGAGGGTGACAACTCCCTTTGATACCCGGCAACACTGGAAACAGGATCCGCCTGGTTCAAATGTACAAAAAAAAAGCAGTCATGCAGGATATTAATAAGATAAAAACAAGAACAACTAATAGGAATTTAAATTAAAAAAAAATGGCTAGCTTTGAAGGAACTCCAAAAAGACCAAAGCATAGTGATACAACCTGTGGACAAGGGAGGGGGAGGATAGTGATAATGGATGTTGACAAATATACCCAGGAAGGAATGCGATTAGTGGGATACATTACCACCTATCGCCAACTTCCTCGGCAATCCTACTAGTAAATAAAGACCAAATTTGACATTTTTTTTGAGGAGGGTAGAGATAGGGGTATTCTTAATTAACAAGAATATAAGTATCTTAACATCAAGCATTCTAGAATCCCTATACTCTACCATCTGCCAAAAATACACAAACACCCAACTGATCCACCAGGCCGTCCGATAGTCTCTGGAATCGATTTGATTACCAGTAGACTATCGGAATATATTGATCACTGCCTCCAGCCCATTGTACAAAAAAACCCAAGTTACCTGAAAGATACTATTAACATACTTCAAACTTTGAAAGACATCACCTGGAAAGAAAGCTATATATTAGTAACAGCTGATGTAAGCTCCTTATATACCAACATACCCCATAATAGAGGAAAGGAAGCAGCCAAGTTCTATTTGGAACAATCACAACTATATCATCAAGATCAGATTAACTTTATTGTTCAAGGCATAGATCTTATCATGCAACAACTTTTTTTGGTTTTCAAATGAGTCGAGCCACAACGTAAACATCGGAAGCAACACAAAGACCGATTGAAAAAGCCTAGAATATAGCCTTTTAAAAATTGTATTTATTTTATTTACTATGTTTGTATTTTAATCTTTTATTTTATAATAAATAGCACTCTTGTGCATTTGAACCAAGCGGATCCTGTTTCCAGTGTTGCCGGGTATCAAAGGGAGTCGTCACCCTCAATTGACACTAATCTTCATACTCAGAGCCTAGTTTGGAAGTCTCTGAGCCAGGTGAGCACATTCTGTATTACAAACAGATTTACTTGTGTAAACAACCTACACTTCGTATATGTATCTTCTTTTCTCTTCTCTGGTATATATTGAAAAGCACGGTCATCTTATTAAGAAGATTTAAAGGGGTTGTATATTACCTAAAAACATACCTGCTGACAAGTTTGGAGCCTATCCCTAAAGGCTCCTTAACATGTGAGTTTGCTACTTCAGATCCACTTTCATTCACTAAAAATTGCAATAACAGCTCTGCACTATATACTTTTTTTTATTTTTGTCTCCTTATCTATATATATTTGAGTCAAACCACTCAATGAAATCTCTAAAGGGTGAGTTTAAAACCATTAATATATAGCGCTGCACTAAACATCTCACTGGGAAGGTTAAGGGATTTTTAGCTCTATATCTACTCTGTGTGTATTCTTTGTATTTTGACTAGTGGGTGGTTTTGGAGCACCTACACAGTGTTCAAGCTGCTATACTAAAAGATTGTTTAATTTTTGGGGGGGATTTAATATATTTCTATTAGTTTTATCACAAAATACATCAAAAAAATTTACATACAGCACACTCAACATAGGTATTGGTTTGAGACAGGTTACATAAAAAAATAAGACACATACAACAGTCTATGAAACAGTACATAATGTCTAGATATGCTAATAAACTCAAATTACAAATAATAACCTGCCCCCTTCACACCTCTACCGGGGGGTACTCTGCCCAACTCGTCTCCAAATCTCCCCATTTAACCTATATTAGAGACATATTCCAACTCCACATATTGATCATCATCTACAGCCATATCCTAGAGGAGAGACTCTATAACATAAAAGACACGCTTATATAGATAGAAATGAGGAAATATTCCAAAAGCTGTATAGTGGGAAACCCGGGAAGATGGGATATATCCGTGTCAAAATCCTCAATACTCATGTATAAAACACACACACACACACTGTTCTGAAATGCCATGGGGAAGTGAGCTGATGAGGGACAAAAACTATAAAGAATTTTGTCCATGGGATAAACAATCATCCCAAATGGCCCACCTATACTTCGGGGCTATGTAAACCCTTAAGTGTCTATCCTCTCTTTCTAATGCTCTATTTCTCTGCATCACCCTTTCCACATCTGACCATTTTGGCAACCGCTCTGCTTTCCAATTTACAACAATCAACCATTTCGCTATTGAAAGGATACAAATGTAAGAAATTGATATGCCAAACTGCAATATTGTATCTAACTTTCTGTGTATGTGACTGGTTTCACAAGTTGGGGTCATTTCCTTGATAACAGTGTGATAAGGATCAAAACTTTCAATTGCATTTTACAACATCCAACTAAAACAAAAACTTACATCCATCCAGTATTCCATGTATGTTATCAGAAGACCAAAGTAATTAACATCTAGGTGTAACCATGGAATTGTGTGTGTTTTCCCAAGCTGTCTAACCTACCCAGAAACCAACCCTAACTGGTCACCTCTTTCAGAACGTTACAGTATAGCTGGAGGGAAGAGATCAAAGGGAAAGACTTGTGTAAAGACAGAACTCTCTGGAGAAAGAGGGCGGGATAAACCACTTTTGGGAGGGAAAAGGGATTTGTAGTTTATTACTCCAAGAATCAGTCTTTAAAAGGACAACATCCAAGGAAGTCTCTCTCTCTGTCTCTTTGGAGAGGACAGCGCAGCAAGCAGGGTCATGGTGAACTGATAGAGTCTGTCCCAGATTACCCAAGATGAAGGCGCAAGGGGAAGACCTCCATTTAAATGCTTAAGTATTTCCCTTTTATTGTGCATCTTTTGATTATGTACTGAATATAATGTATAATGTGTAATGTGTATATCCTTTTAAAATCTAACAGTATCCTTAAATTAATATTTACAATACATTTTATTATACACTTGTGTTTGTCTTATTTGTCACACATTCCCTAAAAGAATATCCTTGTAAGAGGGTCATAATTTCTTACACAAAGCAGGAAGGATTTTAGTTCTTTTGTGCGGTAACTAGGTATGAAGTGAAACAGAGCCAGTTCTGGGGTTAAATTAATCTTTTCACCAATGATACGAGACACCCCATATGTATCGCTGAGCCTACTTGGTTACAGCCTCTCCAACAAAATTTAGAAGTGTCATCTTTCTTCATTTGCCAAAGTTTAAGTGGCGTTACATACCATCTATTTACAATTTTAAAGTATAACTCCCTGTATGAAACGTGTTTAAATAAACTTATTTGTTAGAACGGAAGCAGACCATATTTCCCATGGGCCAGGATTGATTTAATTCTTCTTCCCAAATTCTCATATTTAGACATTTAGTGTTCAAATCCCCATCTCTCAAGAGACTAAAACATTTCGAAAGCATAGGTTTCCTATTTGTTGAGCATATTTTTTCACAAGGAGTCAACTGTCTAAACTCTTTACTGTGATAGCTCGATGAATAAATACTCAATTTCAACCTATTGTATTCTAACCACGTTAGCTGGAATATTAAACTTAGACTGAATATAGTCAAATGGAAGGAATTCATTATCAACATATAAGTCTCTTAAGTATCTACATCCAACCTTTAGTAATATCCCTAGCAAAGGAGAATGAATCTTCTCCTGAAACCATAAAATAGGCGTGATCGAACTTGGAAATGGGATCAGAGAGTATTTATGATTCAAATTCCGCCAGCCTTTGAGAATGTGCCATAGTGGTGAAGTTTTATTATGCACTAGACCACTGGATAGATCATCTCAAAAGAGAAGGGAGTTCAAAAGTGTTTCTATAAAAAAGAAGGCTTCTATCGAAACCTAATTAAATGTTTTTGTACCTCTTCCTCCCATCTCAGTGTATGTGCCAAAAGGGAGGCTTCCTGATACTTCTTAATGTCTGGATATGCAATCCCACTATCAGAATTTTTTGGTATCTTAGTTCGCTTTCTTTTATTCTGATGGATAAATACATCTATCGCCCGTTGTAAATTATTCAAATAAACGGGAGAGTGCCAGGGTATACAATGCATAATATAGGTGATCTTAGGTAATAAAGTCATCTTAATCGCCGCTATTCTACCTGACCAAGAGATCTTAAGATTTTTCCATGTAGATAGCACTTGCATTATATTTGAATAAACTATTTGGACATTAACTGTTATAGTTTTTTTCATTTCAGCAAATAATGTAATGCCTAAATGAGTTATTGAATATTGCCAATTAAACTGATATAATTGGCTAAGAGTTTTTCTCAGACCGCCCCATATTAAGGCACATCGCTTCCGATTTTTTTACGTTTAATTTATAATTGGAGATTTCACTATATTCAGTTATAACCTTTTGAAGCGCTATTAGGGATTTTTCTATTGTTATTATTACATCATCAGCATAAAGAGAGATTACATGGGATTTTCGATTTACAACAATGCCTGTTATATATCGAAAGATTCCCTTATCGCACACACTAGTGGTTCAATAATCAGAGCAAAAATGAGAGGAGACAGTGGGCAACCTTGCCTAGTACCATTTGAGATGACAAACCTTTCAGACGGAGATGTATATAAAGCAGCTATCGCCTTAGAGGCAGTCACCTAAGCCATATTTTGACAGGGTGTGGAACATAAAGTCCCAATCCACCCTGTCAAATGCTTTCTCAGTGTCCAGACCCACGAATACTGCAGTTTTTTTTATTTTTTTTAACCACTGAGATTAAATTTAAAAGTTTCCTAATGTTATCTGAGCCCTGTCTCCCCTGAATAAAACCTGTTTGATCTGAATTAAACAGATTGTGGATATGTTTATTCAATCTTTCCGCTAAAATTTTAGCATACATCTTAATATCCACGTTTAGTAGAGAAATAGGTCTAAAATCCCTACACTCAGGGGTTGGGTTGTTTGTTTTGGGGATTGTTATTATTTGAGCTTCTAACATTTCTGGGTGTGCTCGACCAGTCTTCTTAATTCTGTTTAAAATTTGGCACAGATAGCTGGAGATCTCCTCTTGACAAAGTGAATAGCATTGATTAACTAGGCCATCAGGTCCAGAAGCTGAGCCAAGTCTCAGTTTAGAGATTGCCCATTTAACTTCCTGTTCCGTTATATCTTTATTTAATTTTACCAGCTCTGTTTGAGAAACCCTGGGAAGATAGATCTTATCTAAAAATTCCACAATTCCCCTTTTTTCCCCCACTAACATCTATGTAAGAAGAATTCAAATTATAAAGATCATGGTAATATTTCTCAAAACATGTGGCAATATCATCAGGTTTAACAGATTTTTATTACATAATAACTTGTCTATTCTATTGTTTAATTTTTGTTTCAACTTTCTAGCCATCAATTTTCCTGCTCTATTTTGGTCATGATATGATCTTTGTTGGGCAGCCCATAAAGATTTATCCGCCAATAGTTGCTGAATTCTTTTTATTTCTAATTGTAATTCTCAAATTTTATTTATCTTTAAATCAGATGGAGATTTTTTATTTTCTCTGTCCAATAATACCAGTTCTATATACAAGTTTTACTGATTTACCTCTCTGCTTCTTTAAAACTGACTACCATTTTATCATTATCCCTCTTATATAGGCTTTATAAGAAGGCCATACTATTTCTTTAGAATTTACGGTTCCATCATTTCTTAAAAAGAAAGCAGCCGTTTCATTTTTTAAGTTTTTAAGCATTTCCTGATCTTTTAATAATTCTATATTCATCCTCCATGATCTCTTGTTATTAACGGGAGGGCCAATATCCAAACTTACTCCAACAGTCAGAGAAGAACAGCTCACAATTGCCAATATGGAGGAAGTAATGATAGATTTATTAAAAGACCTAAAGGCCTCTATGGTGCAGGAAATCTCTAGTGAGATTGCCAAAAATTCCAAGGATATACAGTTGCAAGAAAAAGTATGTGAACCCTTTGGAATGATATGGATTTCTGCACAAATTGGTCATAAAATGTGATCTGATCATCATCTAAGTCACAACAATAGACAATCACAGTCTGCTTAAACTAATAACACACAAAGAATGAAATGTTGCCATGTTTTTATTGAACACACCATGTAAACATTCACAGTGCAGGTGGAAAAAGTATGTGAACCCCTAGACTAATGACATCTCCAAGAGCTAATTGGAGTGAGATGTCAGCCAACTGGAGTCCAATCAATGAGATGAGATGTGAGGTGTTGTTTACAGCTGCCCTGCCCTATAAAAAACACACACCAGTTCTGGGTTTGCTTTTCACAAGAAGCATTGCCTGATGTGAATGATGCCTCGCACAAAAGAGCTCTCAGAAGACCTACGATTAAGAATTGTTGACTTGCATAAAGCTGGAAAGGGTTATAAAAGTATCTCCAAAAGCCTTGCTGTTCATCAGTCCACGGTAAGACAAATGGTCTATAAATGGAGAAATTTCAGCACTGCTGCTACTCTCCCTAGGAGTGGCCGCCCTGTAAAGATGACTGCAAGAGCACAGCGCAGACTGCTCAATGAGGTGAAGAAGAATCCTAGAGTGTCAGCTAAAGACTTACAAAAGTCACTGGCAAATGCCAACATCCCTGTTAGCGAATCTACAATACGTAAAACACTAAACAAGAATGGATTTCATGGGAGGATACCACAGAGGAAGCCACTGCTGTTCAAACAAAACATTGCTGCACGTTTACAGTTTGCACAAGAGCACCTAGATGTTCCACAGCAGTACTGGCAAAATATTCTGTGGACAGATGAAACCAAAGTTGAGTTGTTTGGAAGAAACACACAACACTATGTGTGGCAAAAAAGAGGCACAGCACACCAACATCAAAACCTCATCCCATCTGTGAAGTATGGTGGTGGGGGCATCATGGTTTGGGGCTGCTTTGCTGCGTCAGGGCCTGGACGGATTGCTATTATCGAAGGAAAAATGAATTCCCAAGTTTATCAAGACATTTTGCAGGATAACTTACGGCCATCTGTCTACCAGCTGAAGCTCAACAGAAGATGGGTGTTGCAACAGGACAACAACAGAATGGCTTAAACAGAAGAAAATACTCCTTCTGAAGTGGCCCAGTCAGAGTCCTGACCTCAACCCGATTGAGATGCTGTGGCATGACCTCAAGAAAGCGATTCACGCCAGACATCCCAAGAATATTGCTGAACTGAAACAGTTCTGTAAAGAGGAATGGTCAAGAATTACTCTTGACCGTTGTGCACGTCTGATCTGCAACTACAGGAAACGTTTGGTTGAAGTTATTGCTTCCAAAGGAGGTTCAACCAGCTATTAAATCCAAGGGTTCACATACTTTTTCCACCTGCACTGTACATGGTTTGTTCAATAAAAACATGGCAACATTTCATTCTTTGTGTGTTATTAGTTTAAGACAGACTGTGATTGTCTATTGTTGTAACTTAGATGATGATTCACATTTTATGACCAATTTGTGCAGAAATCCATATCATTCCAAAGGGTTCACATACTTTTTTTTGCAATTGTAAATACCCTCTCAAAGAAAGTTACAGATCTAGGTACCCAACAAGAACACTTGATAGAATTACATAACCACTCTAATCTGGAAATACAGAAATTAAAAGAGGAGCTTTTGGGCTTAAAATAGAAATATAGCAGACTGGAGAATTTTTCTAGACAAAATAATATCCGCGTAAGAGGGATACTAGAATTAGTGGGGCAGGTCGACCTCCCTAACTATATAATAGCATTTCTGAATTCTTTGGTGAATCCAGATTTTGAGAGGGCCCATATGCCAGATAGAGTTCATAGACTCCTGCTCTCACGCAATATCTGAAGGGATTTACCGAGGGATGTGATAGTTAAATTACATTCTTTTACTGTTAAACAAAAAATATTACAGAAAGCATTTGAATGTAAAAGCTTTGATGCACCTTATGAACAATTGAAAATCTTCCCTGATATATCAGGAGAGGTGATCATGGAACGCAAAGAATTCAGAATGATAAAAGCTTTAAGAGATAAAAATGTATCTTAAAAATGGGGTTTCCCAACTAAACTAGTTAATAAATTTGGTACGGAGTTTAAAGTAATCAAATCTCCACTAGAGGGAGAAAAGTTCCTCAGAGATATAGTCTAGTTGGGAACTGCTTAAAGTATGGTTATACTGAGATATTTGAGGGAGAGCATAGTATTAGAGGGTGGAAATGAGTATAGAAATGCACTTTGGTAGATCTTCTAGGGGAGGTTTAAATAATGGTTTTAGGGGTGTTATACCTCATCTATTTTAGTTAATAAATTGTGACACTTGGAACCAAATAATTGGGTGAGGAGAGATAATTAGAGAGTGATAACGAACATAGAGCTCTGTGAGGTCCGAGCTCCTGGCGGAGATTTAAATTTTAGTTTAAGGGGGTTTATAGTTATATTATTTTTTTTGATAGGGTAGATCACGCTGAATAGAAATAAATAATTTACTTGTTAAAAGGATCACTGACTGATGGTTTGCCACTTTATATTAAGGTAATTGTTAGTAATAATTAAGTATTTACTAAACTATGTCAGGTTGTTTTTGGGTAACACTTTAATATCACTTATTAGAATAGAGATATTTTAATTAGTTAAAATTCATTGGAAAATTGCACAAAATGAGTTAGCTTTGTTGGGTTCACGGATATCTGTATTAAATGGATTGAGCTTCCTTAATGGAGGCCCATAGTGAAATCCTTAGTTAAAATTTACCTAAGGGTAAATTAAGGTTTTATAAAACGGCCCTGTAGGGCCCTTACGGGTTTAAATTTATACGGGATGTATTACATCAGAGTAAACACTATTGTTTTTTTGCACTGGAAAACTGCACAAAATAAGTTATTACTATGGATTAAATGTTTATCACAAATTATTATAGCAGAATCTTTGATACAGAAATTATTTAGATTTATTTGTATATTTTTATACAATGGTATGTTTAGCACAGTTGGTAAATCCCCAGGATTGATGGACAATTTTGATGTATTTTCTCTCCTACCTCAATTTGTTTGTTGTTTAAAGCAGCACTATGGTTCATACGTGTGTTTACATGGCCTTCTATACTCACAGGAATAGCTGTATTAGAGGAAGCTGTTACTTCTAACAGCCGAGCTAACAGCCCCTCTAGTACGGGTGGGGATCAAAATGTAAGGAAGGCAAGACAGGTTGTGGTGGTAGGGGACTATCATTAGGAGAGCAGATAGTGCAATCTGCCGCTCTGATGGGCTCAACCGGACAGTTTGCTGTCTCCCGGGTGCTCGGGTCCGGCATGTTGCTGACAGAGTGGATGGATTATTGGGAGGGGCTGGGGATGACCCAGTGGTCATGGTCCATGTTGGTACCAATGACAAAGTAAGAGAAAGATGGAAGGTCCTAAAGAATGATTTCAGGGAATTAGGTAGCAAACTTAAGAAAAGGACCTCCAAGGTGGTATTCTCTGAGATATTACCTGTGCCATGCGCTACAGTGGAAAGGCAGCGGGAGATTAGAGAGGTTAATGCGTGGATTTATTTTCCTGTGAACTTTTTTATTTATCATTGTTTAATTTATGTTTTGTTACATTTTAATTACTGCTTTTGGACTCCCATTGTGAAAACTCTGGATTTACATCACCGAGAGGTCCATAATTATTTGGAGATATGCTGTTTTATACATCCCAAGTGTAAGTGCGACCAATAAAACGTGTTATATATTTTTACTACGTACTTTCACTATATTTGATTCCTTTATTTTTTATATCTGGTTGGAACACTACATCCTACATCTTATATTCATCACAGTACCCCTGAGTGGGTGAAAGGCTTGATCATCCCATCTGTTTGTGAGTGCATTTATACCACATTTATTTATATTCCTAATTTAAACTATTTTACGCTATGTTAGCTATTTGATTTGTTTATACAGAGTGCATATTTGGAGGATTTACCTCAATACAGGTCATTCTATTTTTATATATAGATCTTTACGTATTCTGGGTGGTTTCCACTTCTTTATATATATGTGTATATTTTCTTAGGTGGCTGTGAAGTACACCTGGGATCACTTCCAGTTATACGGTTTTCACCTTTAGTGTTTATACTTTGCTTTTGTTTTTTATAATGCGTGGATAAAGTCTTGGTGCAGGAAGGAGGGTTTGGGGTTTTTAGAGCACTGAGCCGACTTTGCGATTGGGTACAATCTTTATAGTAGTGATGGATTGCACCTAAATGGGAGAGGGTCTGCAGTGCTGGGGGATAGGATGGCTAGAAGGTTGGAGGAGATTTTAAACTAGTAGTAGAGGGGAGGGTCATAGCAATCTACAAAATGGATATAGGACAGAAAGAAGATGGGCTTTAGCACAGTATAAGGGGGTGGAGATGGGGGGGAGGGGCAAGCTCAGAGCAGAGAAGCTATGTAATATTGATAATTCACAAAATATATGTGACGCATGATATTAAATGTATGTTTACTAATGCAAGGAGCTTAAATAACAAAATGGGGGAACTAGAGGCATTAGTATACACTAAACAATATGATATAATAGGCATAACTGAAACATGGTGGGATGAGACACATGACTGGGCAGTTATCTTAAATGGGTACATGTTATTTAGGAAGGATAGGAAAAACAAGAAGGGTGGTGGGGTATGTTTGTATGTCAACCATGATTTAAAGCCAAATCTTAAGCAAATGGATTGCGATGAGGATAATGTGGAAGCTTTATGGGTAAATATCTGCTTGCGGGAAAATAAGGGAAAACAACTATTGGTTGGGATATGTTATAAACCACCTAATGTTAATATTGACGAGGAACAGCTGTTTGAGAAAACTGAGAAAGCTGCAAATCTGGGTAACACGTTAATTATTGGAGATTTTAATTACCCGGACATAAATTGGGACAGAGGGACTAGTAACTCAACAAAGGGAATTAGGTTTTTAAACTTGTTGAATGACACCTTCATGTCACAACTTGTACAAGCACCATCTAGAATAGACGCTTGTCTGGACCTGGTTTTAACAAACAACGTTGATCTTTTGACCAACATTCAAGTAGGTGAGCACTTGGGAAATAGTGATCACAATATAGTGTCCTTTGAAATAAACAAAAGCACATGGGGTATACTAAAACATATAATTTTAAAAAGGCCAATTTCAATAAGTTAAGGGAAGCTTTACAATATATTGACTGGCATAAACTCTTTAGTGAGAAGAACACTGAGGATAAATGGATCATCTTCCAACAAATATTAGAAAGGTACATTTCTCCGTATGTACCATTGGGAAATAAATATAAAAGAAACAAATTAAAACCAATGTGGCTTAGTAGAGAAGTAAAGCAAGAGATTACAAATAAGAAAAGGGCATTTAAAGCATTTAAATCGGACAAATCAGATGCATCTTATAAAAGATATAAGAAAGCAAATAATGCATGCAAAAAGGCAATTAGACTTGCTAAACTTCAAAATGAAAAAATGATTGCTAAAGAAAGCAAAACCAACCCCAAAGCATTTTTTTTTTAATTCTTTATTTTATTGTGCATGAGAAAAATTACAACGAGGCAGACAATGCCACAATAGCAATTGCCGGCATATCTGTCAACATATAAGAACAATTGCGTGGCAAAACTAAACATTGCACATTTTGTAAATTTATAAAGTGTAGTTTCATAAGGAGTGAAATCAACGTGTCAGTTACGAGTGAGCGCTTAAGAGTTACAAATTCAGATTTCCTAACTGACTATGTTGTAAGATTTTAAGGTTGCAAGCTTAACTATGATCATTTTCCGAGTAAGTTACCACCAAGCAGAATATGGCATATTTTGTTATCGGCATCAGTAGGCAGGCAAATAAAATTAAACTTAAAACTATAATAGCTCTAACATTAAAGGAGAGGGAGCGTGCTTATCAAAATCTACAACCACCACAACATCAGATGGGGCTAGCTGAGTTATATTTCTACCGTATGTGCTTTGTGGTATAGCCTGCTGGGCTGGGGTCACTGCCTGCTCCAAACATAAGAAAGATATTATAATGTTAGCCCATTCCCGTGCGTGGGGATAGTCCCTGTATAATACCCAAGAGGTTCACAGAGTCCCACTGTCCTGCCTCTGGATGTCGCAATTGGAGTCCGCCTTCATCATGTCTCCCGGTTGCTGGATGAGTGCGTGCACGGTACCCGTCAAGCCTTAGTACCGTGGTGCAGGCCGCTGTGTAGTGGAGTTGGTGCAAGGGGATGGTTTCCTTAGGTGCTCTCCAGGTTCAGGTCACCGGTGCAGGCTTCATGAGCTTTGGTGAGTTGTGCTCAGCCGGAGTAGGCCTTGCGTCTGTGTCAGGGGGGTGCCGCTGCCGTGTGGGTAGACACAGATATGCAGGTTGTTGTAGGGCTTGCCAGTTTTGGAGCCTTTTCCTGGGGTGATTATTGAGGAGGTTGAGAGCCATCAGGACATCCCCCATAGTGTTTGCTTTGGCTGGGTGAATTCTGAGTGCCTTTTCAGTGCACCACTGAGGGTTTCCTTTCTCGGTCTGTGGGACTACTGCACCGCCTTCGGCCATTTTAGTGGGCCACGTGTGAGCCGTCTGCCTTCGACATTTAGCCGCACAGAAGAGATGTGTAAGTGCAAGCTTGCCTGGTGTGGACCGGGATAACCCCCACCGGTCCAAAGGGGGGGGGGGGGTAACGGGGCTCTAGGAGGTTTTGGCACATGTCCAGGACCTTCTGGGCTGGGAGAGCGGCCATCCCTCCCGCTCCACAGGTCGACTAGGCCGCACCGTCCCCTCCAGTTGTTGCTGCCTCGATCTTGGCTTTCGACCGCTGCTACATGAACCTGGTCTGTCAGGGCTCCGGTATGCTTCCACCGGGTGCTAATCAACGGCAAAATGTGGCTATAATCCAAGCTAATGTTGCTTCCAGACGAGGAGCCCTGCATCCCCCAAAGCATTTTTTAAGTACATAAATTCTAAAAAACCCAAAAATTAAAGTGTAGGTACACTAAAAACTGCAATGGGGGTGTTAGTTAATGAAGACCAGCAAAAGGCAGGGATTTTAAATAACTTTCTCCTCAGTATATATTAAGGAAGAACCCATGGCAATAGATGTGCAAATGATTGCTACTAAAAACTTGCAGAATAATTGTAATTGGTTAACTCAAGACAAGGTGCTGCAGCAACTAAAGAAAGTTAATATACACAAAGCTCCAGGGCCTGACGGTATCCATCCACGTGTACTTAAGGAACTAAGTGTAGAAATAAGTGAACCTCTGTTTTTAATCTTTCAAGATTCTTTTCTTTCAGGAAGTGTTCCAGAGGATTGGAGGAAGGCAGATGTGGTTCCTATATTCAACAAGGGTTCAAATTCCTTGCCTGGAAATTATAGACCTGTGAGCTTAACTTCTGTGTGTACTTATGTATTCAAGAATTCCTTGAGAAGAACATGGTTATCAGCAAAAATCAGCACGGTTTTATGAAGCACAGGTCATGTCAAACTAACTTGATTGCGTTCTACGAAGAAATAAGTAGAAGTATAGATCAGGGTGTTGCAGTGGATGTGATCTATTTTCATTTTTGCAAAGGCATTTAATACAGTTCCACACAATAGATTAGTGTTCAAACTCAAGGAAATCAGTCTAGATGAAAATGCTTGTTCTTGGGTAGAACATTGGCTTAAGGATAGAGTACAAAGAGTTGTCATTAATGGTAAATTTTCAAGCTGGACAGAGGTGGCAAGTGGTGTCCCTCAGGGGTCTGTTCTGGGACCCCTTCTATTTAAAATGTTTATAAATGATCTTGAAGACAGCATTGAAAGTCATGTTTCAGTGTTTGCAGATGACAAAACTTTGTAAAATAATACAATGTGAGCAAGATATTACTTTGCTTCAGAGGGATTTAGATAGAATGGGGGACTGGGCAATCAAATGGCAGATGAAATTTAATGTTGAAAAATGCAAAGTTATGCACTTCGGCGTAAAGAATACACAAGTAACGTATTCGCTAAATGGAAACGAATTAGGGATAACAACACACGAAAAGGACTTGGGAATTGTTATAGACAACAAACTATGCAACAATGTGCAATGTCAATCAGCAGTGGCCAAGGCCAGTAAGGTATGGCCATGCATGAAAAAGGGCATATTGAATATGCTGTGCAATTTTGGGCACCTGTTCTAAAGAAGGATATTATGGCACTAGAAAAACTGCAGAGGCGGGCTACAAAATTAATAAAAGGAATGGAACATATCAGCTATTAAGAAAGGTTAACAAATTTAAACTTATTTAGTTTAGAAAAATGTTGTCTGAGAGGGGATATGATAACATTATACAAATATATTCGGGGCCAATACAAACCATTGTGTGGAAATCTATTCACAAACCGGACTTTACATAGGACACGAGGCCATGCGTTTAGACTGGAAGAAAGAAGATTTCGTCCAAGGCAAAGGAAAGGTTTTTTTACTGTAAGAACAATCAGGATGTGGAATTCTGCCTGAAGAGGTCGTTTTATCAGAGTCTATACAGATGTTCAAACAGCTACTGGATGCATACTTGGAAAAACAGAATATTCAGGGATATAATCTTTCAATGTAGGGTAATAACTGCTTGAACCAAGGATAAATCTGACTGCCATTCTGGGGTCAAGAAGGAATTTGTTTCCTAGCTTGTTGCAAAATTGTGCTTCAAACTGGGTTTTTTTGCCTTCTTTTGGATCGACAGCAAAAAACAAATGTGAGGAAGGCTAAACTTGATGGACGCAAGTCTCTTTTCAGCTATGTAACTATGTAACAGATGAAAAGAGGATGCCAATCTGGAGAGTTGGCTATGTTAGAGGTTTTTACCTGTTGGTTTCGAACATAGGGATGCTTCTCTCCTTCACTCCCTCCTCTTCCACATCTGTTTATGAGGTTTGGCTGCTGGTCCTTGTGGCTCTTCGAGTCTTCATGTAGAATTTGCTTTATTAGTATTTGTTAGATTATTTTTTATTTTGTGATATAGATAAGTAGGGCTTTACTTTAGGCTGTTGTTGAGGATGAATATAAAGACCACCGGCAAGTCTGACGGGAGACCTCCGCCAAGGTCTTGAACTGAGGTAGTTCGACGAAACAGATTTGCCACTTATAAAAGGTGTTAGAGTGAGAAGTGGGGTCTGTCTAAGTAGGTAGCTCCTTTAAGAAGATGATTGTATCACATCAATTTTTTATTTTATGGATGCATGGCTGCGAATGTGTTTATTATGTTATTTGGGAGGTTCCGAGACATGGGGTGGGAGATGCTGATGGAGGTAGTTTAGCCTCAAGAGTCGTGGTGAGTTTGGTTCACCGACTCTCAGGATTATTAGTCAAAATGTCCAGGGTTTAAACACTATGGGTAAAAGAAGTATAGCTTTTAAAAACTTGTTTAGGAGTAAACCGGACGTTATATGTTTGCAAGAAACTCACTGGCAGACTAATAAAATTCCCTTTTTTGGTAATAGATATTATTCTAATCCTTATAATGCTACTTACTCGAGAAGTAAATCGAGAGGGGTTTCAATAATATTTAATAAAACACTAATAAAAGAATACATTGTTATAAATGATAAAGAAGGACGATATCTACTATGGGCAGGTTTGATTAATTCCCAGAAATTTACAATTTTAAATATGTATGTCCCTAACAAAGGGCAAATTAGATTCATTACCTTTAGTCTGTGGAGATTTTAATTTGCCCTTGGATCTATCTGTAGATAGAAACTTTATGGGAGAGATAAAATTGGATCCTCATCTAGTTCAAAATTCTAAAAAGTTTAATAAAATATTAAAATATAATCTTTTTGATCCTTTGAGAACTTTCCATCCTTTAGAGAGAGATTAATTGTTTTCACATAGACATAAAATGTATAGTAGATTGGATTATATTTTTGTGGATGGGCAGGGCATCTCAAAGATTAAACATTCAGAAATAGGGGTGATCACTTGGTCTGATCATGGTTTGGTTGGAGTAAAAATGGTCTAAAAATTAAGAGCCTATATCTCACATCTGTTTTTTTGTATTAATATATACATAATTGGCTAAATTGTAGCATGGAAAAAATAGATTAATAAGCAATAATGTATGATAGACTTTCATTCGATTTGCTCTACCTATAATTTAGACTGTAAAGAAGTCTTAAGCTATTTAAGAATAAAAGTATTCTGTCAAGAATATGTAATTAAAGATAAAACAGACAAATCAATTACGGTAGAAAAGAAATTAAACTGATTCCAATTACATACAATAAAAGGTGGAGACTCTTCTTATGTAACAGGTAATCAATAGTAGGTAGTCCTAAAGGCAGAAATAAAAACACATAATGGTGCAATATAGTCTATAAATAATATAAATAGAATGAGGTAGTTGGAATATCACTCACAAGTGTAGAGCCTCTAGATAGGGCTCAATTATCCAGTATTGTGGGAAATAAGGTTCCCACTACCTTCTTTATTGTGCTAGTAGCCAAATTTTTTTTTAACAAAGATAAATATCAGCCAGAAATACAAAGCAATGAATATTTTCATACAATATTGAAAGAGAAATCCCATTTTTTTCCCTAGGCACCCGATTTCGAACGAAATTAAAACGTTTGAAACCATGGTGATGAAAGATATAGAAAAACTTAAGAAAACAAATAGATACAAACATAACTTATCAATAAAAGAAAAAAAGACGTTAAAGGAAAGTAAAGGCGATGAAAATTTAGTGATCAAACCCGCAGACAAGGGGGGAGGAATAGTAATTTTAAGTAAAGACCAATACGTTAAGGAAGCAGAAAGGATACTCTCAGATGTTTCAACCTATCGCAAATTGACCCATAACCCGACCAATGAAACAATTAAAATATTTAAACAATCTGTAGATAAAGGAAGAGAAATAGGGATCCTCACGGAGAAAGAAGCACAATATTTGTGGATAGATAATCCAAAAATACCAGTTTTTTACCTCCTCCCTAAAATTCACAAGAATGTAGAAAACCCCCCAGGGAGACCCATAATTTCAGGTATTGATTCCATCTCCACTATAGTATCTGAATACATCAATACTATACTTCAACCAATCGTCACAAAGAGTCCTAGTTACCTTAACCCCTTAAGGACCAAACTTCTGGAATAAAAGGGAATCATGACGTGTCTCACACGTCATGTGTCCTTAAGGGGTTAAAGACACTATTCATGTCCTACAAATTTTGGAAGATACTAAAATGGACAGATGGAAACGTATTAGTCACATGTGATGTGACTTCTTTATATAGTGTCATACCTCATGATGTAGGATTGGCAGCTGCAAAACATTTTTTAGGCAAATCCAATTTTAAAATAGAACAAATTGAGTATATTTTAGAAGTGATTTTACTTATTTTAACTCAATTATATTTGGTTTCAAGATTAGTTTTATTTACAAATTTGCGGTACTTCAATGGGCACGAAATTTGCCCCAAGTTACGCCAACCTTTTCATGTTGTTTTGGGAAGAAACCGATGTATTTACGTTACAACAATGGAAAATCAATTTGATAATTTATCGTCGATTTATTGATGACATTTTTTTCATATGGAATGGCACTAAGGAAGCCTTACAAGAATTCATAACATATCTCAATACCAATACCTATGGAATTCATCTAACCGGCGTTTTTAACAATACCAATATAAATTTTCTTGATTTAGATATTAGTATTAAAGACTCCAAGATTGTCACTAAAAATCATTTTAAACCCATAGACGCAAACAGCTACATTGAAAAGAGCAGTTGCCACCACAAGCCATGGCTTAATAATGCTCCCAAAAGTCAATTCATTAGAATTAGACGTAATTGCAAGTTGGATACAGACTACTTAGAACAGGCTGATTACATTAAACGACAGTTTATGGAAAAAGGATACAATGAAACACTTCTCAATCAAGACATAGAGAAAGTAAGAAAATTTGAAAGAAAGCACCTTATTCAATACAAACATAAGAACAAACTAGTAGAAACTAATGAAATCCCTTTTATTTGTAATTTTAACAGACACAATCAACGCATACAACGCACTATAAATAAACATTGGCACTTACTTAAGGATGACCCAATTTTAAATAAAATCTTACCCTCAGAACCTAAAATCACCTATAGAGGAGCAAAAAATTAAAAAAATATTTTGGTTAAAAGTCATTTAACCGCTACTAAACCGAATCATTTTATTCAAGACCTGAAAGGATTTTATGGTTGCGGTATGTGCCTCCCATGCAAAGTTACTAAAAGTACTAAACGACATCTAGAAAATATTATGCACAAGCCCTATACTATTAAAGATCATCTTACCTGTCACTCTAAAGGCATCATATACATTTTTAAATGCCCCTGCCATTTACTATATGTAGGAAGAACTATCAGACCTTTAAAGGTCAGAATCGCTGAACATATTTGCAATATTAAAAATGGCCTTGAAACTCATAGCGTGTCCTTACACTTTAAAGAAACCCACAACCAAAATCCAGAGAACCTATTCTTTTGTGCAATAAAGCAGGTCAGACGAGACTGGAGAGGGGGAAATTATATAAAGCTATTGGGGAAGGAAGAAATGCGTTTTATTTATAACTTTAAAACTTTAATTCCCCATGGACTAAATCTAGATTTTGAAGTTTGTCACTTTTAAATATCACTATTGTTAAATAATACTAGATGTTGGATTCTTTGACACTAATATATTGCATTATGTATCTACTCCTTTTAATATATTTTATCTATTTGAATAATTTTTAAGGTCCTATTCTTTAAGTTTTAAGTAAGAGTTAGGAATATTATTACTCTTTTGTATCTCCCTTCAATATATATATATATATATATATATATATATATATATATATATATATATATATATATATATATATATATATATATATATATATATAAATATATATATATTTTACATTTTTAAGATAATTGTTTCATTCCTCTTGTTTTGTCTTTATTGTGGGTTCCCTTTATTCATAAGGGTTACCCACTACATAAAAATCAAATTAGTTATGAACAACGAACTTTACAGAGCACCAGGATATACTCCAACACACGAGAAAATACGATCGCAATCTATGCGTTCCACAGGTGGAACGCATCTATCTGAAAGCGGAAGTCCCGCCCAAACACGTACACGATGATGAAGTTTGCGCTCCACTGATGGAACACAATCACCCGGAAGCGGATATACCCGAACATCAGGACCACCGGCTTCAAATGAATGCTTATCAGCAAACATAAAAACGGACACGTTTTACAGACTCCACAGCAACTGATGAAGCCTCTGAAGGAGGCGAAATGAGTTTTGCACTAAGGACTTACTCCATTTACTACCTTCAAAATTGTAAGGTCTTTTTATTCTTATTTTAATATTTTTGTGCACTTTATAATAAAGCACTTTTGGAAAGAACATACCTGTCCTTGTGAACATATTTGGCTACTAGCAAAATAAAGAAGGGTACCTTATTTCCCACAATACTGGATAATTGAGCCCTATCTAGAGGCTCTACACTTGTGAGTGATATTCCAACTACCTCATTCTATTTATATTATTTATAGACTATATTTTGCACCATTATGTGTTTTTATTTCTGCCTTTAGGACTACCTACTATTGATTACCTGTTACATAAGAAGAGTCTCCACCTTTTATTGTATGTATTTGTATTTATTGTGAGGTAAAAGGGATACTCACTAAGGTGTTTTGAGCACTTATTGTATTTTACTGTGCGTGTCTCACTGTAATACTACTACTCTGTATTAAACTGATTCCGACTAAACTAGTTGCAGGATATTTACAATTTTAATTTTAAAGTACCCAGATAAACCCATTGAGCCAGTTATTCATAAATTGCAATCCAAGTTAAAGGTACAAATTAGCTGTGATGAGTGGAGCAATTTTGTCTTTAGTCTATAAAAATATATAGTGTCAATTTAGGTGAATGTCAATACAAACTTATCAATAGATGTTGTATGGTTCCAAGCAGAGTGAGCAAATTTACTACATATCAGGAGTATTAACTGCTGGTGATGTGGGTCCCAGGTTACACATGTGGTGGAATTGTTGTCCAATTCAGCTATTCTGGAATATGATAAAGTCTAAAATTATAATTTTAACCTCTAAATCGTGTGATCTTCCATAATTATTTATTTTGCAGATTAACATCAGATAAATATTTGGAAGTTTATTTCCTTTAGTCATCTATCTCCTAGCAGCAGCTAAAATTGTTCATTGAAAATGACCTTTGGTTCCTTCTTGGCCTATGGTAAAAGAGTAATTGAAATCCCAATTAAAAATAGAACGGGGTATTTATTAAGGGGTCTCAGAATAAATATGGTTCATTGATAGTGGATCAAGAACGGATAAGGCTTTATGTACTGATTTAGCTCTAATTGTAAAATTTACAGTGTCGGTTACTGTCTTTTCTCCTACAAGGATTTAGAAAGGAAGATGCTGAGAGCTGACTGATATCAAGTAATCTTCTGCTTTATCTCTCAATCATCCAATTGAGTATTATAATAGTTTTAATCAATGAGTTTTATAATTTAACATGGTCATTAGGTCTTTGTCATTAAACTGAGCACTAAATGTTATCCTACGTTGTTATAGTAGCTGTGAATGAATATCACTTTTTGTTCCCCCATCTATTTTATATAGATGTTCTAATTAATTATGGCCTAGGTGTGGTTTTTCTGATGTATGAACTCTATATCTATAAATAGGATATGTATACAATGGATGACAACTCTGTAAAATGTAAGTTTGCTATGTTTTTGCAATTATTTAATGCAATAAAATAACGGAAAAAATAAAAAAAAAAACTCGGGGGTTCACAATGCACCAGTGACCTTGGCCCCTCTATACCAGTTATTGGTTTTCGTTTTATATTTTAGATTTAGTAATATATTATCCATTTGATCAGTTTAAGAAAAAGGATTACCTAAAACGTGAACAAAAAAGTACAACTGATTTCTTGCAAATCTAGTATAAATGATAAACTTGCATTTCTTTATTCTCATTTCAGATGGATCCTTTTCAGCAGTGGGTGGTTCACAAGCATATGCAGCCAATGAAGAAGTGTTGGAAGATGGAGAAAACTGCCTAGAGGATGGATATTTGTCAGACACTCAGTCCAGTTCTTCCTCTAATGCCTGGGATTGTGGTGATCAGGATGAATTTAGTGATGAGGACTGTCCAGAGAGTCCACCCACTGTACTGTCTGAGGAAGATTATTATGATCTCTTCCATTTATGTGGCTGGAGATGGGCTGAATGCCATATTGCAGACCAACGCAGGTTTTTAAAGGAGGGTATCCTGCAGCTGTGGTCTTCTCTGGGGTACTGTGAAACATGCCTTGTTAATGATGATGGGATGGACATTTAAAATACGCGGTGTTGGAATCAGAAGATGAGGGTGACTGGAGATGTTAAAACAGCAGATTAGGACTTCTTGGTTTCCAGTGGGAGATACGTAGCAAATATAGAATTGCTAAATAAATCTATTGATTGAAAACCTGCATAGTGTTTTGGTATTTTTATTTCTGTTATTGGGATTTTACAGGAACGCTAGTAACCATCAGTTGTTTTCAAAATATTGTACCACACTGAAGGTTCTTTTGGAATTTGCAAACTGGTATTTACACTGTGTATAAAGTCACTATACTAGTTATGGTGCTAA
The DNA here is from genome assembly GCF_036172605.1 of Pelobates fuscus. Classification (NCBI taxonomy): domain Eukaryota; kingdom Metazoa; phylum Chordata; class Amphibia; order Anura; family Pelobatidae; genus Pelobates; species Pelobates fuscus. Next base: position 217,105,715 of record NC_086322.1, read on the forward strand.
ATGAAGAATCCTTCACATGTGTTATATCATTTGAGCGTCCTTATAAAAATTGGGGGTTCACAATGTACCAGTGGCCTAATTTCATCCATATTTGTTTGGACGGCAGTGATAGAGCATCAGTTGACCAGCTTGGCCTATCAATGCTGTTCAAATATGAATATATATATATATATATATATATATATATATAATTTTTTTTTAATCATTTATAAGAAAAGAGTAACAAAGACAGATATACAGGGATTTCGAAATATGCACCTATAAAAAAAAATGAGGGGAAAAAAGGGTACACAATATTTGATAACATGACGACACAATGAAAATGATAAATAAATTTGCGTTGTATAATTAATGGTTACAAACCAAGTTACTGTACCAAATGAGTAGAGACGAGGTATGGCTGGCCAACTCTAAATGGCTTCTAATGTAAAAAAAACAAAAACAAAATCATTGTTTAAGTAAATGTAACTGTTTAAGACAATTCAAAGTAGACATTAAAAATATTTCCATGCAAATGAGGTCTTGTGTATTCACCTTAAAGCATAGTGTACACATTTAAAAACCTTGACAAGGGAAGAATTTAATACTGAAACTTTTTAAATGCAGTTAAACTAGAAGGACAATAAACTACATTACATGTTAGAATTACATTCAGCGCCATCTTACTGCATGGGCACGCTGGACAGTTGCCCAGAAGCCTCACTTGCCCAGCAGCCCAATCCTAGGCAAGCACTAGTGTCACTACTCGGGATGACTTCCGTGTTCCTCCGCTGCCGAACGTTGAAGTTATCATCGGCCTGGCGCTGCTGTCAGGCTAATCAGGCCGGGAAACAGGCACACACCAAGACAGCCATCAGCAGCTCAAGTTGCAAGGGGGTAGCAAACACACACTGCTACCTCATGCCTTAACAGGCACTGCTACAGAAACCTAAAGTGGCAGCCAATTCAAGCATGGCAGAAAGGAATACCACTACACATACAGAATTTCATTCAAAGACGATGGCTAAGGCTCTTATGTGAGAAATGAATAATTTAGAAAGCCAAAACATCTGCAGGACACTTATTTTGGGCACCAAGTGTATAGAAAATAAGGATAGTCAGTGCATTTTATTTTAATTATTATTGTATTGATACTTTTTAGTCTAGAATCACAAAGTGCAAGAACAGAATATGAAAGTTTTATTAATAGAGTAAAATATAAAATGCTGCTGTTTCTAATACCAGAATTAGAGTGTAATCTGAAAAGCTTGCAGTCTGATTTAAATAAATGTTAGTCTAAAAAGCTTTCAACAAATGATGTGATCTGTTTTTGATCCCTTTCTCATCTAAAGTGCTTGCAGTTTGGCACACAATCATTTATGGAAGTTTCTTCTAAAAAGCATGACTGACTGTAAATTATAAGAAAACAATGAGACTACAACTCCCAACTATACTGACCTTAAATGTAAACGCAGGTTTACTGCCTACTTCGGAAACTACCGTAATATCGATTTATTCTTAGAGACAATGAAAAGCGAAATCGAAAAGACTTTGGACTTTCATCCGAATATGAATTTATGCAAAAAAGAACAAGTAGCCCTCAAGTCTCTAAAAGATACCAACAAAATAATTATTAAACCAGCAGATAAGGGGGGAAACATTGTGCTAATGGGACTTAAAAGCTGAAGATGTGAAGATGGTGATACTTATAGGGTTCTGAAGTCAGATCCCACTAACTACTTTCTTCAACAGTATAAGGAGATCCTGGACAAGGGCGGAAGTGAGGGGTTGCTATCGGGTGACGAGTACGAATTTGTTCTTAAATAGTCACCCTAGGATAGCAACCTTTTACTGCCTGTCCAAAGTCCACCTCAATTCCAGGCCGCCCGATTGTTTCGGGGTATAGACAATATGACTCAAAACGGGAGTGTCTACATTGATAGAATTCTGAGACCATTTGTTGAAAAGCTCCCTTCTTATCTCCACGATACCAAACAAACCCTTACTCTCCTCTCCAAAGTAGAGGTACCCCCCTCAGCAAAACTCTGTAGCCTAGATATTGAGGCACTCTACTCCTCAATCCCTCACTCAAATGGCATAAAAAACACACCGGCAATTTTCTTGAACAAAGGGGCAAACAACATTCCCCACAATTTCTGCCTTAAACTCCTGGAGTACATACTCACACATAATTACTTCACCTTTAAAAATAAATGTTACCATCAGATCAGAGGCAATGCGATGGGGACAGCATGTGCCCCATCGTATGCCAATCTCAATCTGGGATGGTGGGTGGAAAAGTTGACTCACCTTGAAGGAATCTCCGAATACCTTACTCATCTTCCTCTGGCGTCGATATATAGACGACGTGCTTATTGTGTGGTATGGCAACATGGATGAGTTTAACAAGTTTGTAAGAATCCTTAACATCAAAGACGAGAACTTAAGGTTCACTAGTGAATTTGGTGGGACCAGTCTCAATTTTTTGGACTTAATCTCGATTAAAGATACAAATAAGATACATACCACCTTATACAGAAAACCATCAGCATCTAACAATCTTTTAAAATGGGATAGTTTTCACCCAACATCTTTGAAACAAGGTATCCCCACGGGCCAATACCTTAGAGTGAGACATAATTGTAGCACCATTGAGGAGTTTAACATCAAAGCAAGGGACCTTAGAAAGCATTTAAAAGATAAAGGCTATCCCAATAAGTGCCTTAAACGGGCCTATAAGAGTGCCTTGGAATCTGACCAAAACACACTGTTAAGCGAGACTGCCCCTAAGAGGGCAGGAAAAGACTCACAAAAAACTATAAGATTAATAGCCACTTATGATGCGGGCTGGGGAAATGTCAAAAGGTCTAAAACGTTTCTGACCACTGCTGACCAGCGATGAACACCTACACGAAGTGGTGGCCCCCAACGTGACCCCGACAGCTCACCGGGGCAAAAATCTTTGCGATCTTTTGGCTCCTAGCCGTCTACAATCTAGGCACTCTTCCCCCACAAGCTGGCTTCATAATCCTTTGATCGGAACCTTTGGATGTGGCAGATGTGTCACATGTAAATATATAAAGAGGGATTCGAAGAAAGTGAGCGACAGCGATGACATGAGGGAGTTTTAAATAGTTTCCTTTTTTAATTGCAATACGACAGGTCTAGTTTATTTACTAGAAAAGACACAAGTAGCATACACACCAACATTTCAAAGCATCCGGTTCTTAACGATTTTTTTAGGGCAGCGAAGGGAAAACATTTTCTCCCCCAAACGAACGTACCAAGAGGAAAGATCTGAACCGATCCCCAATACAGAGAAAAAGGGTACGAAGAGAAATAGAAGAACCGATAGAAAGAATTCAGAACCCAGTGAAATGGAACCCATAGGCATTTTTAACTTGTCCCATCGGATGTTGAAAAATGACAAACTCAAGCTATTACAAAAAGGACGGAAATTCGCTCCAAATTCGAACAATTCAAAGTTTAATATTTGTATAGATTTACATAAGTTCGTGATAAAACTCACCATCAAGAATTTTTTTGAGGAAAGCACTTTTCAAAAAGAGCTACCTACGTCCTATCAGCATACTGCACTTCATCCTAAATCTACTTTTTATCCTCAAACTAAAAATGATGTCATCAAAGTGTTTGAAAAACATATGGTAAAAGATCTAAGGTCCATAAAAGAGACAAACAAAGAAGGCAAGACTGGCCTTGAAGGAATTGATGGAAGATAACAAAATAGTCATCAGACCAGCAGACAAAGGAGGAGGTTTGGTGATAATTAATCTTTGTGATTATGTACAAGAAAGTGTAAGACTATTGAGCGACAGTAATACCTATCCGATTCTACCAAAGAACCCATGTGAAGGATTTCAAGAACAACAATTCACTCTGCTGGAAGATGGGAAATTTAGAGGAATCTTGAACGAGAGAGAATTCCAATACGTAAAATGTAACTATCCTAGGCTGCCAGTGTTCTATCATCTTCCGAAAATTCACAAGACACTCATCAACCCCCCAGAAAGACCCATTATCTCAGGGATTGGCTCTTTAACATCCAACCTAGATCAATTCTAGAATACGTAGATCAATTCTTACAAGAGCCAGTCACTAAGCTTAAATCTTATCTGAGGGATACCACACAGATTATTAAGATTCTTTCACAGACTGAATGGATATATGGCTATACTCGTGACAGCTGATGTATCATTATATACAGTAATTGAGCATCTGCAAGGATGCGAAGCCATCCAATATTCTCTTGCCACATATATGGAACTCAAGAATGACCAGATTGATTTTTTAGTCAGATGCGTTGCGTTTATTCTAAGTCACAACTTTTTTTGGGCCAATGAGAAATTTTACCTTCAAACCGAAGGAACGACCATGAGGACCAGATTTGGGCCAAGTTATGCCAATCTTTTTATGGGTAAATGGGAGGATGAGTTTATCTGGTCCCCATCCCAGTTTGGGGCAAGTCTGGTCCTCTGGCAAAGATATATTGATGTCATTTTTATATGGAAGGGGGATGATACGACGTTGGAGACTTTTAAACAGTACCTCAACCATAATCCCTACAATCTCTGATTCACTTTTAATCAATCGAAAGAGCACGTGGAATTTTTAGATCTTGAACTATACATAAAGGACAATACGATTCAGGCATTTTGGCATACAGCTGTATACTGAAACCACTTCAGCTACCGAGCAACCGTGTTCCATCCCTCCTAGCACAGCAAGATCACCTCACCGGCCGGGGTCAGGATCTTCCACAGTATTTTTCCAAAACTACCCGCTTTTGCAGACCCCCAGGTATCATTTGCTGCTTTATTACACTTCATGTTCGTGAGTGGATTTCAATTTTTAATGTTGATTAATAAATGTGAAGCTTTTAATTGAAAAGCACTGCTAACTCTCTTTAGCTTATATCTATGAACAATTATTATTACCACTTCCCTGCTATAGTGGTATGCGAGTAATACTATCTTTTATGTAACTTTTTTCCATTTTGCTTTCAATTTACCAACACTGGTTATACTGTGTCTACAGTCTGACACATGAATGTTACCATCTTTTTCAATGGATAGTTACAAAATGTGTTGACTGACAGTGAAATCATTCCAGATCAGGTTCAATCTCTACAAACAAACAAACTTTGGTATCCAGAACATCAGTTACTGACTTTTATCGTTATACCATTAATTTGGACTCATTCTACAAAGTATTGGACTACTGAGTGGCATACTACATAATAGATGAGACCGTGCAGATTTTTATTTCAGTTACAGACCTTTTAGGTCATATTTGGATTTCTTTCATTGATATTTTATGTCTGCTGATCATTGATAGTTAACATTCCTCTCCTATGTGAGATCACTTCGTATTTGGCTGACCGCTAGTGTTCGTTTTTTAGATTGTATTTTACCCGTTTGTGTGTGCTATTCCCAATTCTTCCAACTGTATTGGTTTTAATTTTGCACTTTACTTATTAGAACTATTTGAATAGTAGACTCCATCCCTTTTATTGGTTTAGGGATCTCCTGGTACATGTAGGTTTTTATACCCATTTCTATTCATTTACTTTTAAGAGCTTTTATGGGGGCTTGTCTTTATTAGTAGAGACCCTTTACTTACCGATTCCTATCCCTATTTTTTCCACTTTCTGCCCCTCCAGGGCTAGATAATTCTACCCAATATATTCATTTATAGTTTATTTACTGACCTGACAAAACAATCTCAAATATGTCGGCAAAACATTTCGCCCTTTCAAAAAAACGCATTCAGGAGCACATCAGATCTCCTAAAAATCCAATAGAAACCCAATTTTTATTTTTTATTTTTTTCCCTATTTCCCCTCTCTCCACTAAGTTATAAATGTATTACCAGCAAGCTTTATAAGAGTAGGCATTTTAATGCAATTCAACTATTTCTAAGTGGAGAAATCATTTATAACTAAAATGCTATAGACTTTAGTAATACTTATAACAAAATGTTGCAAGAATTTTTTTACAATGTCATTAATGTGGCTTGTAACCCTCCTTTCCCTTTTCCCTTTTCTTTTTTCTGTACCCCCCCCTTTTTTTTTTAAACGAAAAATGAATAAAAATGTAACTTGAAAAAAAAAAAAAGAAACCCAATTTTAAGACACCTTCGAGAACATCATGGAGGTGATCCAAAGGGTTTGCGCTTCTGTGGTTCAGAATTGGTAAAGAACGTAAGGAGAGGAGACTACGACAATTTTAAGGCAGAGAGAATGTTTTTGGATATATCAACTAAAAACATTAAGTCTGAATGAAGGATTCTCTTTCTCTCCGTTTCTTGGATGACCCCCCTCTGTATATTTGTATATATTTATTTGGCTCACTATTGCTTATACACAGAATCTGTAGTTTAATTCTAGTTGGTAAAGTGAAACTCAACTAGGTATCTCTATACACCAGTAAGATAGGACATTTGATCCGACAATGTAACTGGTCATTTTTTTTTTTTTAAGTCCTTTTTTTTCAATGTAACCGCATACGTGGGAAGAATGTGAGAAACTTCATCTCCCACGGAACTTGATGTGAAAACCTGATGGAAAACACATAATTTCTCTTCTTTAGAACATACTTAGCCCCTGGCTTCCCATGTACCATCTATAATCTGTTCATTGGTATATATAACAATTTTCTGGACTTTCTACAATGTTAAATACATTTTTTACATATACCTTTAAAATTATTTAAATTGAGCAAAGCATTTGGGCTTTGATGCCTCTAAGTTCTAGGAGACTTCTCTGGTTGTATCATCTCTATAAAACTGGGAGTCAATATATGAATAAGCCTCTCGTTTGATATTCACATTTGTCCCCGCCCATTTCAGGACAGGAAGCACATCGATTGGCTGCAAGAATTTTGTATATTGAATACTTCTCCCCATTATAGTCTTCATATCTATTTTTATCTATTTTTATTTCAGAACGAAATCGGAATATGAGGCGGGTCTACACGTAGTCTCCACCTACTTTGATGAGCTGATTCAGCCTCTGGCCGCTAGTCACGCGACCATGCCCCTCTTGACGTGGCGGCAATGGATTGGCCGCTACACGTCATAATGAGGACGGCCCTCTATCCCCCACCTACCTGTACAAAGCGACCTATCTACTGGCCTAATATTCATATATGGCAATTGCTAACTAGCACAGCGTTTAAAATCTGGCATTCATCCTTGGCTTTTCAACGTAATGTAACTGATCTAGCAGCTTAAACTAGACGGTTAACGTTCTGCAGCAGACAGGATTTGACTGTATTTGTAGCACAGTACTAAGTGTCTAATTGGGAAACTGTATTAAATTTTTGTTTCCCAGACACTGTTACTTGATTGAACTACTTTATTGTAAGACAGGCTCTGCTGCTACATTGACCCTGTGATGTCTAACGGCACTATCTTTACCGGGGCCATCTCTAGGGATTACAGACTTGATATTTATATTCATAGTTTCTTAAGACCTGGCAGACATCCCTGGTTTTTCAATATAATGCAGCCGATTTACCCCACATAGTCTATAATACTTTAGGAGTTCTTTAAAGGGATGTAGTTTGTTGATTTACCCCCTGCCTACTATACCCTGCTTTGTATAGTCACCTATCCCTAGCTTAGCATTCAAGGAAATTACACTTTTTCTATCTACATATCATTCGATTTCCTTTGCATAGCCATCTACTCTCACCCATATATAAGTTGGACTTTAAAAAAAAAAAAAAAAAAAAAAATGTTTTTAACCATTATATCTTTTGAGCAGTGATCTCTTTATATCCTCCTGACCTTTAATGTTTCTTACATGAAGCATTTTCGGTTTTAACAGATTATAGATACTTGCAAAGATACTCTACCGCATGTGCACATATATTTGAATAGCATCTCTCAAACGTATACTTTACTTGTAATCGTCAGATGATGGATATATTACAGTAGGCTCTGTTAGATCCCTCCCTTTTATATTTACCAGCACACATTGTACTGATTGTTTGTTCACTAATGTGTTTTTTTTTTCCCCCACTAGTTTTTAATGTCAGATGACGCAATAAAAAGTTTTTTTCGTTTTAACACATGCCATCTACCTACTTTCTGAGTTGCTTACTTTCTGCATGGGTAAAACCTGTGCGTTGCAATTAGGCACCTGAAGGAAACTTTGGGCCCTTCTTTTCATCGTACAGATTCACTTAAATTCTTCTTTTTTTTGTTATACTAATATATGGGGTTATGCCCCCTGTTTTACCCATATAGTCCAACCTTTGACTATCGGGTCAGTAGTTTTGACCTAGTTATTTTTATTTTCGAAATTATAAGGTTACAGACAGCATATTAAAATTATGTTTGTGGCTATATGGCTATTTATGGTAAATATAGCTGTTAAATATCATGTCCTGAAACCAGAGCAGGTACCACACAGATTTAAATGGCTTGCTTTCAATTAAAGGGTCTAGGGAGGGTTGTTTTCTGTGTGTTTATGTATTCAGCAGTATGTATGTGTCTAGGTAGTGTGTGTGTCAGTGAATGTATCGGTTTACACCCTGTTCCAAATTATTATGCAAATTCTATTTAACCCCTTAAGGACTGGACTTTTTTTGCGATGTTGTACATTTGCGACCAGGCATCTTTTTACACTTTTGTGGTGTTTGTGTTTAGCTGTAATTTTCCACTCTCTCATTTACTGTTCCTATACAAATTATATATTGTTTTTTTCAGGACAAAAGGGGCTTTCTTTACATACCATTATTTATATAATCTCATGTAATTTAATTTTTAAAAAATGAAAAAAATATGATGAAAAATTGAAAAAAATACATGTTTTTTGACTTTTATGTGAAAAATCTTTTATTCATCTACAAAAGCAAATGAAAAAAACTGCTAAATAGATTCAAAATGTTGTCCTGAGTTTAAAAATACCCAGTGTTTACATGCTTTTTGCTATTTTTTTGCATGTTATAGGGCTATAAGTACAAGTAGGATATTGCGGTTTCAAAACATACATTTTTAAAATGTATCAATAGTGACATTGTAACACTATTATCTGTCATAAATCGCTGAATAACACCCCACATGTACATATTTTTTTTAAAGTAGACAACCCAGGGTATTCAATATGGGGTATGTCCAGACTTTTTTAGTAGCCACTTAGTCGCAAACACTGGCCAAAGTTAGCGTTCATATTTGTTTGTGTGTGAAAAAAGTAAAAAACTAAATTGAACGCTAATTTTGGCCAGTGTTTGTGACTAAGTGGTTACTAAAAAGGACTGGACATAACCCATTTGCAATACCTTGGGTTGTCTTCTTTCGCAAATGGTATGCCATCATGGGGGTAATTCTCATTCCTGGGCTACCATACGCTCTCAAAGGCAACGTAACCAACCTGGCCATTTTCAATGTAAAAATATTTGACCCATATATTTGACCCTGTAACTTTCAAAAACGCTATAAAACCTGTACATGGGGGGTACTGTTATACTCAGGAGACTTTGCTGAACACAAATATTAGTGTTTCAAAACTGGGAAATGTATCACAACAATTATATCATCAGTAAACGTGCTGTTTATGTGTGAAAAATGCAAAAAAAGTCACTTTCACTGACAATATCATCGCTGTGATATGTTTTACTGTTTTGAATCACTAATATTTGTGTTCAGCAAAGTCTCCCGAGTAAAACAGTACCCCCCATGTACAGGTTTTAGGGTGTCGTAGAACGTTACAGGGTAAAATGCAGTGCTAGCAAATTCAATTCTCTAGATTTTCGGCCTGGGTTGGCAGGCAGGTCCCTTAAATTGCAATCAATAAAATAACTTAATTATGTAAAAATATTACATAAATACGCACGTAGAATTTAAATATATGTGCATATTTATATATTTGAAGTCTACGTGTATATTTATATAATTATTTATGTCATTTTGTATATGGACATATGAATAGTTCGTATTCTTTTTATTTATATATATACATAGATATATATACAATTTCATTCTAAGTGTATTTTGATATAAACATATATATTAATATCAAAATACATTTAGAATAACATTTCGTATAGATATATTTTTTTAATTTTTATTATTATTTTTAATTTAATTTAAATGATTTATTATTCGTATTTTATAATAATATATACAATATATATATAGTTATTATATATATTATATATATACGTGTGTAAATTAATTATAAGTGTATTTTTATATTAATATATGTACATATTAATATAAAAATACACTTAGCATGACATTATATATATGATATTTAGACATATTATATAGGTATAATATATGTCTATATATCATATATATATACACATATATAATAATATTTTTTTTTTTTATTAACTTTCACTTTAAATTTTTTTCTGATTTTACAGTTGCAGGGAGACTGCCTGTCAGCACAGACAGTCCCCCTGCAGGCAGAGACTAGGACACCTATTGTGACCATGTGGTCGCCCTGTTGGGCAATCACATGGCCCCAGGGGTCCTAATCCGCCATGGGGAGACTGTCTGGGCTGCAGGCAGTCTCCCCACAACGGGAGCAACGCCGATCGCCGCCGGGGGAACGACGGCGATCGGGTAAGTACATTTTAAATTTAGGACGGTTCAGGACCGTCGTCGGTCGGCAAGGGAAAAATGCCGATGACGGTCCTGAACCGTCTTGCGTCTTTAACCCCTTCAGGACCGGCCTGTTTTTGCGATGTTTGTACGTTAAGGACCAGAGCAGTTTTAACACTTTTGTGGTGTTTGTGTTTAGCTGTAATTTTCCGCTCTCTCATTTACGGTTCCCATACAAGTTATATACTGTTTTTTTCACGACAAGAAGGGCTTTCTTTACATACCAGTATATATATATTATGTCATATATTGTATTTAAAAAAAATAATAAAAAGGGGCGGGGCCTGACCGCCGGTCGGATCAGACGTGCCTCGTCTGAGCTCCTGCTTCTGAGCTGCAATATCGGAGCCAACTGCGGGCCACAAACAGAATCCGACCCGAAAATGCGATTACAGCACTGTTCAGGCGATGGGGATTCCGATGATACCCGAAAACGGCACCAAAGTAACCCGGTATAGGCCTGAGGCCTACCAGCTTGAGCCTGGGTGAGACGGCCGCTCGCCCGGTTCTCTGACCGGCGCTCTGCCACCCCCCCCCCCCCTCTGGACCGGGGGGGTCATCCCGGTCCCCACGGGCTACCATCACTACCGCCCGCCACTACATGCCGGGACATCTCCACCCTGGTCCCGCCGAGAATTGCGGTCTGGTCAGCGAGCCCCAAGATGGCCGACCAACACCTAACTCATACAAAGTATGGCGAGGACACAGAGCAGCACTCAAGCAAACTGCCGCTCTCCCACGACGGGATTACCTCGACAACCTCCACACGCCCCGCAGCAAAAGCCAGCTGCCCCAGTAGCAAACAAAGTCACAAGATGGCGGCACAGAGCTCGACATTCACCTCGTGCACGCAAAGCAGCACAGCGGAGGGGCCAGCGGAAACCAGGCATAAAACCCCAAGTATCCACCACAGCGGAGGTGACCCTGCTCCAGCAGTCGGATCCAGCTATGCGACCCCACCAGCACCCGTCAGTGAGCGGCACCACAACGAGGCAACCAGAGCACTCGCAGCAGAGATGTACCCAGCCAGTATGAGGCATAGGGTGAACCAGCCAGACAGCATCCCGAGCCACGCCGCGAACCCGCGATCCCAGAGGCGCATATCTTGCCATACAGACCGGCAGCGAGCTTGGACTTATACTTGGGGGACTCGGGGAGACCTTTGTTTCGTAACGTAGATGACTCTTTCATATATAAGCGCTATTTTACACAGGCCTAGCAAGTCATATACGTATGACCGTTATCCCATATTGTATATCATATTGTAACCTCATGTTCCTGCAAAGTATCATAGCATTCAATAGACATGTGCTTAGAAATCTTATTATGCGCTCCGACCTTACTCGTTTAAAAATATGTATGCAAGTTTACGAGCACTTAATCTTCTCACACCTAATTCTGTTAAAGAGTGCAGAACCGACATATGCATATCATTAAGCGACGCGCTCTCCCTATTTTGCGAGCAGATTATTAATTACCTGCATGCTGCATAAGGCTAGATTAATCTTAAATACGTGCAGCTAAATGTCTCTGCGAGTTACCCCTCTAACAGTACTTTATAAGCATGCAATATATCTACGTTTTTCATACCACATGTATGACTCATAGTTACCGCTTCAACCACACACCTATACACATTGGACAAGCATGTATCACTTGTGCCCGAGCTATCTCAAGAAAATATGTGTAGTTACCTATTAGTCTTTAATCTTAAAAAAAATGTGCAGACGTAGCAAAGTGAAGCAAAGTAATCACTTTCATGATTTATTCCTTATATAATCTGTTTCATTGTGAATTTTGCATGTTCCTGCATACGTTATTGTGACGATGCAGGATTATTTGTTCACCTATGCACAACAAAAATAAAGAATTTAAAAAAAAAAAAAAAAAATAATAAAATATGGTGAAAAATAAAAAAAAAACATGTTTTTGGACTTTTACTTGAAAAATCTTTTACTTATCTACAAAAGCTAATGAAAAAAACTGCTAAATAGATTCAAAATTTTGTCCCGAGTTTAAAAACACCCAGTGTTTACATGCTTTATTGCTTTTTTTTGCAAGTTATAGGCCTATAAATACAAGTAGGAAATTGCTGTTTCAATATATATATATTTTAAATGTATCAATAGTGACATTGTTACACCGTTATCTGTCATAAATCCCCGAAACACACCTAACATGTACATATTTTTTAAAGTAGACAACCCAGGGTATTCAATATGGGGTATGTCCAGTCTTTTTTAGTAGCCACCTAGTCACAAACACTGGCCAAAGTTAGCATTTATATTTGTTTGTGTGTTAAAAATGCAAAAAACGCTAACTTTGGCCGGTGTTTGTGACTAAGTGGCTACTAAAAAAAGCTGAACATACCCCATTTGCAATACCTTGGGTTGTCTTCTTTTGCAAATGGTATGCCATCATGGGGCTAATTCTCATTCCTTGGCTACCATACGCTCTCAAAGGCAACCTAACCAATCTGACAAATTTCAATAAAAAAAAAAAAAAGTAAAATCAAGCCTTATATTTGACCCTGTAACTTTCACAAACACTATAAAAACCTCTACATGTGGGGTACTGTTATACTCAGGAGACTTCGCTGAACACAAATATTAGTGTATCAGAACAGTAAAATATATCACAGCAATAATATCCTCAGTGAAAGAGCTGTTTGTGTGTGAAAAATGCAAAAAACTTCACTTTCACTGACAATATCATCGCTGTGATATGTTTTACTGTTTTGAAACACTAATATTTGTGTTCAGCGAAGTCTCCCGAGTAAAACAGTACCCCCATGTACAGGATTTAGGGTGTCATAGAAAGTTACAGGGTTAAACACAGTGCTAGCAAATTAAATTATCTGGACTTTTGGCCTGGGTTGGCAGGCAGGTCCCTCAAATTGCAATCATTAAAATTACTTAATTAGGTAAAAATATTACATAAATATGCACGTAGAATTTTAATATATATACATATTTATATATTTGACGTCTACGTGTATATTTATGAAATTATTTATGTAATTATGTATGTGGACATATGTATATTTCGTATTATTTTTATTTATTTATTTATACATAGATATATATATCATTACATTCTAAGTGTATTTTGATATAAATATATATATATCAATATCAAAATACTGTTAGAATAAAACTGAATATATATATATATAATTTTTTTTTAATTATTAAAAATTATTTTTATTTTTTGTTATTTATTTTTATTAACATATTTGTATTTTATAATAATATATATATACCATATATAGTTATATATATTGTATATATTCGTGTGTAGTTTAAATATAAGTGTATTTTTATAATTATATACGTATATATAAATATAAAAATACACTTAGTGTGACATTATATATATATGATATATATACATATATTATATATAGGTATATATAGATATAATACATGTATATATAGCATATATATATACACACATATTTTTTTTACACAGATTTTTTTTTTTAACTTTATTTTTGATTTTTCACTTGCAGGGAGACTGCCTGTCAGCACAGACAGTCCCCCTGCAGGCAGATACACAGACCCCTATTGCGGTCATGTGATCGAGTGATCACATGGCCGTGGGGTCCTGATCTGCCGAGGGGGGACTGCCCGGGCAGACAGGCAGTCCCCCTGGACCGGGAGGAGAGCTGATCGCCGCCGTGGGACCGACGGCGATCAGGTAAGTAGCCCAAAACCGTTATGACGGTTCAGGACCGTCAGCGGTCCAAATGCACGTTTTACCGCTGACGGTCCTGAACCGTCAGCGGTCGTTAAGGGGTTAAGGGGTTAAGTGTCAAAAAGATTAAATATTTTGTTTTTCAGTTTAACTCATGGATCGTATTGTGTCTCAGGGCTCTTGATCACTGAAAACAATCTCGGACACCTGTGATAATTAGTTTGCCAGGTGAGCCCAATTTAAGGAAAAACTACTAAAGGAGGGTGTTCCAAATTTTATTAAAGACACGGAGGCTCCTATTATGCAACTCTCTTTCTTTATTACTCTCAGCAGCAAAGAAATAGAGATAAATAACTGAAATGAACAAAAAAAATACTGTGCTCAAGCAACCAATCACATAACACAGGAAGTGACTATAATATGCTTGAAGCACCCACAATCCCCCTCTTTCTTTGCTGCTCTCAGACCAGTTAAGTACACTTTTTCTGCTCTGTGCTATATTGCAAGGATTTATACTGAATTGTTATATTTTGGTCTGTTTTTCCTGCTCCTAATTTAATCCTTAAGGCTTATTAGGAGCCTATGTGTTTTACAGATTTATTTTTCTATCGTGTTTTTCTGTACTTTTTACTGTCTCCCCCTGTGGTGTGCTCTCCTGGAGGCTGTTCGCCTCCGCGGGCGGCAGTGCCGCCTCCCACCCTCTTCCCTCCCTGCCGCGATCTGCGGCTAGCCGCGGGGTATCCCCTGTCCCCGGGTTGTCTCTCTGTTACACGCCGGTAAGCCTCCGCTTCGCGGCGAATCACAGGCGTGTGAAGGTCGGGCCGCGCTGCTCTGCACGCGTGCCCCCCTCCCCCACTCTGGCCGGCTGCCTCACCTCTCCTCGTGCGGCGGCCATCTTTACTCCTCCCGAACTCACTCCTCTGCCGTTCTGCTACTGCGGACACACAGTACCGCTTCACCCTCTGCACACACCACTGTGGGTAGGTTTTGTTCCATTTTTCATATGCTCATTTATTCTGTGTATATATAATTTTTTGTTAATCTGCATTTATTCAGTTTTATATATACACATTTCGATTTACTTTCAGATTGCCTGTCATTTTTGTCTACAACTGCTATATTTTAGTCCTCATCTGCTGTCATGCAGGATAAAGGGGATGGGCCGGAGAGCCACACTGATGAATTCCATCAGGGAATTCCTGAAAATCAGGCCGTGTCTGAGGAGTTCCAAGCCTTGATGGACTCCACCATGGCGTCCTCTCTCCAGAGAGCGCTCGCCTCAGCTATGGGGGCTATGTCCTCCTCCTTCTCCCAGACTCTGGCACAGTCTCTTCTGCTACCCCAGGTAACTAGCCCTGTCCTACTGGGTACGGGCCCTGCCCCTGCCTCACCCGTTGCCCGTAAGAACAGGGTGAACACCTCTCCTCCCACTCCATGACGCAGGTTTTACCTGCCTTGACAGACTCGTCTGAGGCAGTCACGGATGGCGCGCTCCCACCGCGCAAAAGAGCCCCTGGTCGGGCAAAAACGACCAGATCATGGAAAAGGGCTAGATCCCGTGAGGAAAGGTCTGAGAGTGACCGGAATGAGGAGGATGAATTGGAGGAATTGGACTATGCTTCCTATGATGAAGCCGGCTCGGAGGAGGGAGCTCCCCCTGCCGTAGTACCCCATCCTGGGGGCGCTTTCCCTGCTAGGGGTGTTGCTGCCCAGGGGGCGAGCGGCGACTCTGGATCCGCAGGGTCACCCCTTGTTTGATCCGGACGACCTGCGTCATCCTCGCTCCGCTGAGTGGGAACCCCCCGAGCATATCGCCCGCTATATTGCGCACAGGATGCGCACGCCACTCTCTAAGGTGGATTCCGTCCAACAGTTCCTATTCCTGCCGGAGTCCAAGATGAAGGCTATTAAAAAAGAGATCAGACGTACGTTACGTGCAGACGACCTCTCTATTCGACATCTGGCGAGAGTGATCGGCCTGTTGGCCGCCTCAATACAAGCAATATTCCCTGGCCCTCTCCATTATCGGGCCCTTCAACGGTTAAAGGGCTCTCACCTGCGTGCAGGCCACTCGTACGAGACGAGAGTATGGCTCGACGACGAGTCCAGAGACGAACTAACCTGGTGGCTTTTACCCCTTAAAAGCTGGCATACCAATAGGACAGTATCTGAGATTAAGACGCAACTGTTCTTCCCTAGAGGATTTTAAAATTAAAGCATGGGAACTCAGACGCGCCTTTAAGGATAAGGGCTACCCAAATAGGGTCTTACGAAGAGCCTATACCAGGGCTATCAGTACTGAGCGCGAATGTCTCCTCACTGACGATACAACAAAGAAACAAGATGAGAAATTAATTCGGTGTATTGCCACCTTTGATGCAGGTTGGGACTTTATGATGGGAACCCTTAAATGCTACTGGCCGATCTTGACATCGGACCCAGATGTCAAACAAGTAGTCACTACATTCCCCTCCGTGACCGCACGGAGAGGTAAGAACCTGCGGGACACTTTGGTACACAGTCATCTAGCCCCCCTCAAAAGAGGAGGCAAAGATTATTTACCAAAGGGAACATAAGTGTGGACACTGTAGTGCATGCGAGTTCATAGACCAAAAAACGAAGGAATTCACCGACAGTGAGAATAGGGAATCCTTCCCGATACGCTCCTTCTTTAACTGTAGGACAGAGGGCGTAATATACCTACTCACCTGTTCATGCGGCCAAAAATATGTTGGCAAGACCTTTAGACCTTTTAAATTACGAATAAGAGAACATGTCAACTCGGTCAGGAGACCTTTAGAGACTCCGATCTCGCGCCATCTCAAAATTCATCACCAAAATTCTGCGGATAAATTGAAATTCATAGGGATCGAATATATCCCACAAACCATACGGAGGGGAGATTGGGACAAAAAATTGAGACAACGTGAATCGTATTGGATTTACAAACTTAAAACCTTATCTCCTGCAGGCCTTAATGAGGGCTTCTCCTTTTCAGCCTTTCTTTAAAAAGCGCCTTAATTTAATTTTTCTACACTCACTTAGGATGTTAATAAATTAGAGGGACGTCCTTACTAGTCCTACAATTTGAATACATCACACTGTAAATACACTACTTTTTGCATTTATATGTATATATTTATCTTAGGTTCTGTAATGTCCGTTCGCAAGCTTTTACCTTTAATCAGGTACTATGCGACTTATACGACATTATTAGAATTCTATATAGGGGCTGCATGTTCTTGTGTCCTTCAGACCAACTGGCACCATGAGTATACGTAGTACTATTGATGCCCATGTCTTTTAGCGACATTAGGGCACTATAGATTAATCTTAGGTCTCTGTATGCCATTAATGTGAACCAGCTTCCCTTCTTTTACTTTTACTTTTACATATGGGCCGCATGCTCTCATATCCCTTGAATCCACTGGTACCTTAAGTACATCCATTAATATTGATGAATATGTCCCCTCATGACATCGGGACACATGTCCTATAACGGCACTGGGGCAAGATACATTCACTATAGGCATATGTGGTCCTGTTTCTTTGGTCATATATGGACCAACTGGCACCATAAGCACCTATTAATACCGATGATTTATGTCCCCTAATGACATTGGGGCTGTATACAGTAATCATAGGTCCTTTATCTTCTCCTCCTTATTTGCCACAATAATGGACTAAGTCCTGCTTCTTTGTTATGCAGGATTTTCACATCCATCACAATAATGAGTACCAGAAGCGGACCTATTAATATTGATGCTATGTCCCTTTATGACACAGGGACATTACACATCAATTCATGCAAGTCTTTGCCTGCAACTTCAGGGGACCGTGCTCGTTCCCGTCCTCCCTCATGGGGGCGGATACCATTCCGCAACTTTGTGTGGACGTGCCTCTCCGCCCACATCAGCTAACACTACTAGTGACGTGCCGGGCCAAGGGCGTGGTCAGAGACACGCTCACACACACTCCCCACCTCGGACGCCGCCTCCCGGTCTGCGTCATATGACGCGACCAGGGGGGAGGCGGCGCACAGCGAGTGACGTATGACGTACGAGCACACGTGACCGCACACAGCCGGCACCAACTAATATGATCTGTAAAGGTATTTAAACGGCTACAAGGGCTATCACTAGCTCACTGCTCCTGACGACGGCGTGCTGTAACGCCGAAACGCGCGTCGAGCTAGCCTCATTTATTTATTTATTTTGCACTTTATAGGTAGCACTTATGATTTTGGTTTAATTTAACTTAAGTTATTTAGACAGGCAGGGATTTGGTAGGGACTTGGATCCTGGTAGGCACGAGTGGATTATCCACTGTGCTGAGGTATTTAGGGACAGTCTACCTACTACAGGAGTCTCTGCTTTGGACTCAGCAACTTGGGGTTTAGTAGGGATTTTCTTATAAGGCTGTTTTTCCTCTAGCCCTACCTTTCCAAGTCCTCTCTATCACTCTGTATTAAGTTCCCGTGAGACTTTCTATCCGTATGGGGGATTCTCTCTAATTAGGACTAAGATCAGTCTGTCTCCTTGTTTAATGGACAGCTGTCTTAACACTCCCCCAGGATTGGTCTAGTACTTTCCCTGCCCATCTATTTTATTTACTTGTGTTTCCCTTAGGATTATTAAAAGGTAGGGACCTCCCTTCCCTCATTACTCTCCATTTGGGCTTCCTTTGGCCCTTCCTCCTTCCCTTTTCTAACCTGGTGGCTGGCCCACATGGATGCCTGGAACGGGAGAGCCATATTCGGTTCCGTCCCAGACGTCGTGATAGAGTCCGATGCCAGCTTACACGGCTGGGGCGCACGTTGTGGTACTGTGTCTACCGGAGGCAGATGGTCAGATCAGGAACAAATGCTCCACATCAATTGCCTGGAACTATTGGCGGGAGCTTTCGCCATTCGCAGCCTTACACCGGATCGAGCAAATTGTTGTGTGATGCTCAGGATGGACAACGTGTCAGCGTTGCGCTACATCAATCACCTGGGAGGCACAAAATTGCGCATGCTAGCTCTCATGGCGAAGGACTTCTGGCGGTTCTGCCTTCGCAACAACATTTCCATGCAGGCGGAACATATTCCGGGGCTGGACAACTCAACAGCCGATTGGAACTCACGCTACTTGAGAGACTCTGGAGATTGGCACTTACACACTGCACCTTCCAGGGCTTGGAACTAATTTGGGGCCCATTCGAAATGGACCTTTTCGCGTCCCGTCTCACACAGGTAGCCAAGTTCTTCAGTTGGAGACCAGATCCGGCAGCAGTGGCAACGGATGCGTTCCTTCAGGATTGGCCAAATGCTCGGCTTTACGCCTTCCCCCCATTCAAACTGATAGCTTGCACGCTGTCGAAGCTTGACTCGACACGGCTGCTCGATGGTGCTGATCACACCGCTGTGACGGTCTCGACCTTGGTTCCCTCGGTTACTGGAGTTGACTGCAGATTACCCACGTCTAATACCGACCTACCCGAATCTCCTGAGGGATCCGGATGGCAACTCGCACGAGTTGGTGGACCGCGGCCTCCTGCATCTGATGGTAAGGCCCCTTTCAGGGGACCCGGGACTATCGCGGGAGTTCCGCAATAGACTCTCGACCTCCTCGACAATGCATGGGCACCAGGTACTCGAGTGCATTACCGTTCCGCCTGGCGACTCTGGTCTTGTTGGTGCTTGGAACGGTCAGTGGATCCCATATCTGCCCCTTTACATATGATCATGGAATTCCTTACTGGAATGTTTGAATCTGGGAAAGCGTATCGCGCCATTAATTTATGCCGTTCCGCTATATCAGCTGGGCATCGAGGTTTGGATGGTTCGCCTGTGGGACGTCACCCCTTCGTATGCCGGCTGCTCAAAGGGATTCGTCTCACTAGACCACCCTGTGTGAGATTCACTGTTTTTTGGGACGTGAATGTGGTTCTCCGATTTTTGTTATCTTGGTACCCTAACCAGGACCTGACACTGAAGCAACTGTCGGCTAAGGTGGTCATGCTGTTGTGCCTCATTTCTTGGCAGGGGGAGGGTGTCGGATGTTCGTGCACTCGACTGGAAT
This sequence comes from Pelobates fuscus, assembly GCF_036172605.1. Taxonomy (NCBI): domain Eukaryota; kingdom Metazoa; phylum Chordata; class Amphibia; order Anura; family Pelobatidae; genus Pelobates; species Pelobates fuscus. The sequence continues at coordinate 217,126,087 of NC_086322.1, forward strand.
GCCATTGCGTTTACCCCGGACGGCATCTCCTTTAACATTTCCAGAAGGACGAAGTCAGCCTCGAAAGTGTTCGTTTATCCTAGATTCCAAGATAATCCTGCGCTCTGTCCGGTCGAATGCCTTCAGACCTATCTCGAGGTTACTCGACCGTTGCGATCCCTGGATTTATGCCCCTTGTTCATTTCGTTTAGAGCCCCACACCTTCCGGTGTCTACACCTACGTTGGCAAGATGGGTACGAGAGTTTTGGACTCTGGACGGGATCGATACGTCCAGATTCACCCCTCATTCAGTCCGTGGAGCTATGGCCATTTGGGAGATATCCTGCGTGCAGCGGATTGGTCACGGGAATCGACCTTTCGTGACTTTTACTTCAGACCGATTGAACATTTTGCATCTCAAGTGGTTTCTAAGCTTTGAACTTGCATAATAGGAACCTCCGTGTCTTTAATAAAATTCCCAGATTTTACTATTAACATGACGTAAAGTCATGATTTTATTAAAGACACAGAGGCGAGTATTATTCCCACCCACCCGGATGGGGTTGGACATTGTCTGGTATGGTGGGTAAGTATGGTGAGTTCTCTATTTGTGGTTTTGATTTTATGTTTCAGTATTTGACATCCTATGTATTGGGGAATGCGTTTATGCTACCACTTGATGTATTACCGTATTTGGGTGTGAAGTGTTGGGTTTGACTTAGTGATTTAATTGTTGTAATTGTGCACATACAGTTGGAGCCCAGATATTACCTTCTTTTTTCGGTGTCTCCTTTTAGCCTGAATTGGTCGTGATTTTCCATGTTGGAGATGCTGTTTGCTACGTTAGCTGAAGTTGGATGTTCTACTTTTTTGGTCTTCGTTATCCGCAAGAAAGAGGGGGATTGTGGGTGCTTCAAGCATATTATAGTCACTTCCTGTGTTATGTGATTGGTTGCTTGAGTTATTTATCTCTATTTCTTTGCTGCTGAGAGTAATAAAGAAAGAGAGATGCATAATAGGAGCCTCCGTGTCTTTAATAAAATCATGACTTTACGTCATGTTAATAGTAAAATCTGGGAATTATTATGCAGAGCACTATATTCATGCAATATGGGGAAGAAAAAGGATCTCTCTACTGCCGAAAAGAGTGAAATAGTTCAATGCCTTGGATGAGGTATGAAAACATTAGATATTTCACAAAAACGTAAGCGTGATCATCGCACTATTAAGAGATTTGTGGCTGATTCAGAGCACAGACGGGTTTGTGCAGATAAAGGCACATTGAGGAAGATTTCTGATCCATGCATCGGATCAAGAGAGCAACTGCTAAAATACCATTACATAGCAGCAAACATATTTGAAGCTGCTGGTGCTTCTGGAGTCCCACGGACATCAAGGTGTAGAGTCCTCCAGAGTCTTGCAACTGTGCATAAACCTTCTATTCGACCACCACTAACCAATGCTCACAAGCAGAAACGGCTGCATTGGGCAGAAAAATACATAAAGACTAATTTTCAAACAGTCCTGTTCACTGATGAGTGCTGTGCAACCCTGGATGGTCCAGATGGATGGAGTAGTGGATGGTTGGTGGACGGCTACCCTGTTCCAACAAGGCTGCGACGTCAGCAAGGCGGTGTTTTGGGCCGGAATCATGGGAAGACAGCTTGTTGGCCCCTTTAGGGTCCCCGAAGGTGTAAAGATGACCTCTGCAAAGTATGTGGAGTTTCTGACTGACCACTTTCTTCCCTGGTACAGAAGGAAAAACTATGCTTTCTGTAATATCATCATCTTCATGCATGACAATGCACCATCGCATGCTGCAAAGAATACTTCTGCAGCAATGGCTGCTATGGGGATAAAAGGAGAGAAAGTCATTGTGTGACCTCCATCCTCCCCTGACCGCAATCCTATTGAGAACCTTTGGAGCATCCTCAAGCAAAAGAGCTATGAGGGTGGGAGGCAGTTTACATCCAAACAGCAGCTCTGGGAGGCCATTCTGACATCTTGCAAACAAATTCAAGCATAAACTGTCCAAAAACTCACAAGTTCAATGGATGCAATACTTGTGAAGCTGCTATCAAATAAGGGGTCCTATGTTAAAATGTAACGTGACCTGTTGAAAAGTTTGATTGAAATAGCTTTTGATTTCAGTAAATTTGCTGCAAACACAACAAATGACAATTTTCAGTTTTTTACGACCTATAAAGTGTTTTGAAACTTACTGTGCGTAATAATTAGGAACAGTGCATTGTAAGTTTTTTTTTATGTTTAAAAAAAAAAAAATATTAGGAGGTTTGTTCAATAAAATTTGAATTGTACTCTTCATAGTTGATAACATGAGAATTATGCTGACTTATTTACATCAACTATTTAGGACGATGAGAAAAATATAATTTGCATAATCATTTGGAACAGGGTGTATGTGCATGTGTTTGTATATTTAGTTAGTTTCTATAAATGTATGTATTAGGCAGTATGTGTCTAGGTATGCAGAGGCGAACAGCAGAGAGGACAGAGGGAGATAAATGTATCCCAGCAGCACCTTGTGGAACGTGCCTGCCCTGCCAATATGCCGCTGAGCTGGCACCGAGGGATGCATTGACTACACAGCTGCCTCACGCACAATGTATGGATGCCGGGAGGTGGGGTGTGATGTCACCTCAGCATCAGCATGGAGATGCAGGAATTGCATTTAGTGCAAAACAAAATCTTAGATGTAGTATATTACATACCAAATCCCTTGAATTTGAAACTATGAGGTTATACTGATGTAACAGCTACAGACATTGGTGTTTCACAAAAAAGAAATCCAAACCGGCAGAAGAAGCTTCACTGATCAAGCTTCTCCTGCTATTGTTTGGATTTCTCTTTTTGAAATGCTGAAGTTTGTTTTGAAACTAAAAGCAAACACCAGTGCTCTTTGAATAACTCCTAATACCATTTTGCTCTGTTTTGTAAATTAAATAAATATAATTAAATAGAAGGATAAATTGAGCAAACTTCCAAAATGAATCTTTTTTTTTTTTTTTTTAATTCTTTATTTTTGTGGTGCAAATAGTTAACACGAGCTCTTGCCATGCCCCAACAGCAAGTACAAGATTGGTAAAATACATATATGAACAAGTATAAGGCGTAGAAGGTCAATGCACACATTTTTTTTTTGTGAAGTAGCTAGGTCACAGGATATTCATACACGTCTAGGGTGTTTAGCAAAACATAAGGTGTGGTCTAAGAGCATTACATAGACATGTGCGTGGGTAAATGATAGGTAACAAGTTAGTGAGACATGACTGTTGAATTTTGAAAAGTAAAATAATAATAAACATGTAGATTATTAAGCAGGCCTATGTGTCAGTGTGAGATTAGAGTAACATACTAGTTGAACACATGCCTAGTGGGTGGAATAAGAGGTTATAGAATTTAAGATTACAAAACTAAAAGCACACTGGCGACATGCATACAAATGCTGCTGGCTGTATAGCTATGTGCTGGGTGAACATGTCGTGTCGAGAACAACTATATGCCAGGCAGACCTTTCCCGCGTAAAACAGTTATGCTAGGCAGGCATAGTAAGGTGAACACAGTTATATGCTAATTGCATGTTAGAGTAATACAATGGGATTAGACTAGCTTGCATGTAAGACTATGAAGTTTAGCTGGATTAGTAGAACACACTTCGGAGTAGGTACATGCGTGTGCATGGTAGAGAGGAATGGTGTCAGGGTCTCGGTGATGTGAGCTCCTGACTAGTGTCCCTGCATAACTGCTCAGCGTCCTTTGTGGTTGCGGGGAAGGCCATGTTGCCCGTCTGCTAAGGGATCAGCCGATTCCTCTAGGTGGAGCTTGCACTGATGGTGTCGGGTAGTTCTTCCTGGGTGCTGATGTGGTCGTGTGGAACGGTTCAGTCCCTCGGGTAGTCGTTCTCAGGAGCGCTGTGGGTGTACGGCAGGGTTCCGCTTTGGGTCTCTTTGGTCTCATTCTGTGTGGATTCCCCACACGGTGAGAGCTGGTCTTCCGGAGGGCGGTGTGGTTGTGATGGGGTAGTCCCTGCTCAGGGGTAGTGCAAACCACCGCTGGTCTTGGACTGCGTCTCATAAGCATTTGCCGGGTCGCCCGCCACTTCCTACCCGCTTTCCGAGCCTTGCCCTTGCCCCGTGTGGGAGCCGTGAGTCGCAGCACGGCCTCACCTTGGGTAATTGCTGGCGGTGCCTCCTCTTCGGTGCCCCCCTGTTGGTAGATTTTGGCCCAAAAGGCGGCGAACAGGCGATGTAGCCTTTCTTCCAGAGAGGGTAACGGGGCGCTGTTCAGAGGGTTCCACATGGCATCCGCCATGATTGTCAGTGCTGTTCCGGCAGTGTAGGACAGGTCCTGCCGCTGCTTTGTCGCTTAGATTCAGGGTTTGATTGCCGGGATATCCCTCAGCGGCAGGGGGGGGGGGGGAGAGAGTGTGCCGGGGAGACCTCCCGGTGAGTGGGCTGCAGTCAGCGTAGGGATCGGCCGCCTCCCTCGCTCTGAGTAGGCCTCCTGTAGGCCTCAGGTCTATCCCCGGGGAGAGGTTGCTGATTGCGGTCTGGATATCTGACGTTTGTCGCTGCAGTGTTAGGCTCCCTTCTCCAGATCTCCAAGCTGGCAATATTTAAGTTTTTTTTCCCCCGATTTTAGCTTGGTTGTGAACATTTAGCACGGAGCTCTGCCGATGTGCGACCGCTCAGCATGGCTGCTAGGCTCCGCCCCCCCAAAATGAATATCTTAACTCAATATATATTTAAAAAACAGAGCAAAAAGTGTATTATGACTATAATCACTTTAATATCTTGTGTCCTCCTAGAGTTGGCACTAGTTGGAAGAAGTGTAAGAAAAGTGAAGTGATAAAATAAAAAAACTGTAGACTTACGTGTTGTTAAAAACAACCCCTTGAGCAAATATGAAATTTAATGTTTGAGTGGAGCACAGAAAAGGAAAAAGGGCTTCAGGAGGAGGAGAAAATGAGCACACTTCCAAAATTAACATCTTCACTCAAATCCATGCGTAACATCAGCCAGTAGTACTGCTCCTTCAGATGTAGCATCCACATCAACATGCACTCCAGTTTCAGCAGACATACCAACGGTATCATTGCCTGTTCCTGCTGCTGGGGACAATCCGCAAGAGGAAATGCCCATAGCTGTAACAGTAAGGGCTATGGGATATTAGCAATACTAACAGTGGGTTACTGGATTTGTAGTGGGTCGATATGCCAGAATCATGACAGCAACCTTTGAAACTTAAGCAGTGTATATGAAGGAACTAGAGAATACTCAGTGAAGGTATTTGGCAATAAGAATGTTTAAACATCAGTCCCCAAGGTCATTTGTAAAGCTATGCATGTCACCTATTTTCCAAGACAGAATCTCCCTTTGCTATATCAGGATTCAATGACAAAACACAGCAATGCTATTATAAAATAGGAAAAAAAATAGGAGAACAACTTCGCAAGTGCATGACTGCATATTTTAATCGCCATAAAGAAACTGGAAATATTGACACTTTATTAATTCAACAACTTTGCTTAGAGCAGGAACATTGGCATGAAGTGTTTACATGAGTGGTTTCTGTAACTCGCTTTGCCTCCAGATTTTTCATGGAGAAAATCAGCATTCTAGAGCAATTAAGTGAATTTGGCCCATCTAGGAAAGGGGAACCCATCGTATTTATTGTAAAACATGTGAGAAATGTTTGAATTAATGGAATAACATGCACTTTATGCTATTGAAAAGAATGAAAATGAAGTATGAAAGAATGTATTATTGAGTGTGGATTCCAGTGATCACACTGATCAACTGACATTTACTGTCCGGTACATACAAGGATGTGAGCCCATGGAACATGTTAAGCTTATCCCCATCTTCCTTTCTCATGGATCAAAGAATCTAGCACACGGCCATTGGATTCTTTGATAGTGGAAATGTATTCTTATTAAACAGTTGTGGACAGTCATGTGACAATGCCTCAAATATGTCAGGGCCCCATCATGTATTGCATGCATGGATTCTTTAGCTGAATGAGTTCACCATGTATGTACCCGGTGCTGGATACAGCCTGAACCTGGTGGGATTAAAAGCAGCAGAGTGCGGTCTACAGACTGTAAAATTATTTGACATTGTTCAGCATCTTTCTTTTTCTCTGCTTCAACACATCAATGGAATATTCTGGCATCATCTTTAGGAAAAACATTGTGGTCAAGCATCTGTCTAACACGAGATGGTGGTTACATTTTGATGCTGTTCATGCTCTGTATGAGTTTTGAGAGGATTAACCCCTTAAGGACCAAACTTCTGAAATAAAAGGGAATCATGACATGTCAGACATGTCATGTGTCCTTAAGGGGTTAAACAGGCACTGGATTCAGTATCAGCTGACACGGAACACAAAGTGAACAGAAGGCGAGAGGCAGAAGGACTGAGTTAGAAAATGGAGAACCTGGAAACGATCTTCCTCAATTCTTTGGAATGACAATTTTAAAAAAAGAGTGAACAAAATAAATATGGTCCTGCAATCAGAGGATGTGAACAGACTTTTTGCTATGAATGTTTGAGTCTCTAAAAACGAATTAGATACAGATTTAGTGAATACGAATTGAAAGTCAGGAGTATGTGTCCAGATTCAGATTATAGGGATGTGGAAAACTGGGATATGACGGACCAGAAGAAGAGGTACTGCTCAGTAAAGGTGAAAAGTTCAAGGTTGGAAACATCCCTTCCTGTTCTGAACTCTTATTCTTGCATTGACAAAAACGTGCAGAAATGTATTCATTGACTGAAAATATGGTTTCCTTCTTCAGTGAATTGAAAACAATTGGTTCTGATGAGAAACAAAAAGTGTGACAATCTGGCTAATGTTTATCACAAAGACCTTCATTATGGTGACCTTTTAAATTAATGAATATCGCAGACACTACATGGTTCTTGATCAAAATTGTAAGACTCTCCCTGCATTGTACAGAAAAATAACTTCGGACAACTTGAAATCTGTGTTTACCAATGTTGAAATTGCACTCGGAGTGTTCATGTGTAGGATGGTGACCAACTGTGTAGGAGGGCATTCGTTCAAGATTGAAACGGTTAAAAATAAATATTAAAATAAATAAGCTTTGCAGTACAATAGGGCAGCAGCATTTGAACTGCCTTCCACTCATGTATAGTGACAAATGACATTCTGAAGACCACTGACTGCCGATTGTAAAGGAATTCTCTACAAAGAAATATCGCAAATGTAATTTATAATAAATTTCAGTCTGTAAAATGTTGTGTTAATGTTTAAAACACCAATATTCATTTTTGCCAATACATATAACCGTTATTTTATCAATACTTTGCATTCCTGAGTGTTGGTGTAGGCAGGGACCCAGTGCACTACTTTGCCCAGGGGTCTCTAATGCTGTTAAGATGGCACGGATAACATTATATGCAAATATATTTCAAAGTATGGTAAATTGGCAACAAATGATCGAATTCTTTTGTATTCTAAATTTGCATTTTCCTGAAACTGTTTTTGTTAGCATGATTTGAGAAATTTGGTTGTGCTTTCAGTTTGTTAAAACGTTTTAATGTTTAAATGAATACTATAGCGTTAGAAATGCACATCTGTACACCTAAATTAAACTACTGGTTGTAGTTTAATTTATCATGCTGATGAGAAGACAGTTTTATACAGCGTTTTTAAATAACGTATGTTATTGTGAATGATTGCTGTGGATTCAGTTACACAGTACTGGGTATTCATTTCCGTGAGCAATAAGCTGAGCTGCAGGTATTTTATGGATGTTTCTTGCACTTGGAACCAACAAGTGTGAGTGATTCATTGGCTATAAATGCACACATTTATAATACAGACACAAAGAAGTCGCCATTTTGGGTCAATGTCATCCTCTCTCGTATGTGCAAGAGTAGAACACAGAGGTTTATGTAGAATCCCACTAGAGCGCAGTATCTTCCATAGACCGACTTTAGAAATAATGACAGGGCTGTGACAAAGCTACTTTAATGAGAATAACTATTCTGACACTATTGAATAAATTGTCCATTTGAATTATTGCTGTATAGAATATAACAATGCCATTTTTTTTAAATACATGCTTTGCTGCACATTGTTTTAGACAAAACATTTTCTGTATTAATTGTATACAAACTATACCTGAATCATATTTGCTATTGCAACTTTTCAGATTCTACATATTTGTTTCTAATATCTGTATAAGTTTGTTTTACTCAAGTAATCTTCTACAATAAGTTACAATACAAGTGTAAGCGGTCAGTCACTTAACTTGTCGGTCCGCTGACATCGGTCGGACCGCCGCTCCCATGCCGGGAAAGGATGCATTAAACATCAGGGTCGCCGGCCGCTATGCGCATGCCACTTTTAAAAAGGCGGCACATGCGTACCAACACCCTGCGGTCAGAAGAGCTCTAAACAAGAGAGCTCAACGTACACATACCTTTTGGGGGCGTGGTTATGAAAATCACATCCCCCAATCATATAAAAGCCCAGTCTGCCTCCAAATCAGTACCCTGTTGTGGTTCCTTGTGTGCCTCGTATTCCTAGTGTCCCCTCAGCGCATTCCTGTATTCTTTAGATTGTTCTTTGTGTTTTGATCCGGCTTGCTCTTGACTATTCCTGATTTCTGGTTCCCCTGACTGCTACGTTCCTCGCTATTGTGTATTTCGAGCTTCCTTTGACCTTGGCTTGTTTCTGGCATTACTTGTAGTTTCTATTATTCCGGCCAATCTAAGGAACGGTTTAGGGACTTTCTTCCTGTCTCTATTGTTCTGGTGATTTTCACTCTGCGTATTAAGGTTACAACAAGTCCCTTTGCTTTTTAAGGATATCTAGTCAGGCTTGTTATAGGTTTACCCATTTCCTTGTACAGGGTAAACTGCCATAGATTGTGTCTGTTCCTTTCTGATTTTTGTTGTGTAAAACAAAACATACAAGCTGACGATGCCACAATAGCAGAGTCAGGCACAAAAGAGCTTACATAGGACATTCGTTTGGTATGCACGAAACAACACATTTCTGTTTGGGGGAGCAGAGAATAAGCAGAACATACATGTCTAGTGTGTTAGGCTATGTGGATACTGTCAAGATTAGAACACTTAGACATGGGGAGTGTTCCTGTAAGCTAGTCTAGGGGTGTAGCATTGAAGTAAATTATGTAAACTAAAAAAAATAAAAAAATTGGGCATACGTGAAAAGAGTGAAAGGAGCGAGTTACAGTGGAAAAAATTGCCACTTTAGTCCCCGAACTCCAAAATCCTGCAACCTCTCACTTTGGCGGTACAGCTCTACCCTACTTTTTTTGATTTAACAACATTAGTTTACAAATTCTATGTATTTTTTTTTATTATAGCCCAGGTAAAAATATGCTTATTTCTTGTTATGGTGTAACTTATGAAATATTAATACGATATTCCTTGGTTCTACAATAAAAATTGTTTTGGAAAATAAAAATAGATAGCAAACTTAAAACATACAACTTTCAGGAATGCTTAACCTATTGTTAAAAAAACAATGATCTCAACATAAACAGCCAGCGTCAGAAAAGCCATTTTCTTATTGGTCAACCACTTCAGGCATCCAGTGGATCCTCCCACTTTGTTCTAATAAAAAAGGAGCAGACCATGTGAAAAGAAACTCCTAACTGAGAGGAACCTGAACAATCTATAGATAATATTTACTCTGTAAGGACAAGATGGAGAAAGCCAACATCAGTGAGGAATACAGAGGATGTGACGTGACTGTTCTCACTCGGAGCTTGAGGATAAGATACGGATATTGTCCAAGAGGAAAATGCAACCCAACAAGATGAAGGATCCTTCAGGAGGTATTATACAGTAATCAATAATTCACTAATTATGAGGTATGTAAAAAAGTGGAACTACTATGATGACAGTGTGTGTGTGTGTGTGTGTGTGTGTGTGTGTGTGTGTGTGTGTGTGTGTGTGTGTGTGTGTGTGTGTGTAAATATAAATAATAAAACCATATTGAATATTCAGATACTAGTAACTGATGCAGTAAAAGGCCCTGGAGATAGCGCAGCTAAGCGGACAAGGGCACATGTAGGAGTGTGGGGATGGATGCTTGTGATTGGTTGTATGTGTATATGGGAGTGGTGTAGGGATCATCTTACGTCAGTGCCTCTTGGGAGACGGGCCAGCAAACAACTTCCCTCCCACCCACCCTCTTTTCTGTGTGTTATTGTCTGTTACAGCTAGCAGAGGGCGTGTCCTTGCCAATAGGTTTTGGGAGCTCTTACATGGAGTGTCAGGATATGGACAAGGTCGGGTCTGCACCTCCCCTGCTCTGTAGGGTAAAACTTTTAAGTTACCGACTAGGATGTGCCCACCGAGCTTAAAGCCGGCTGGTGGAAAGCATTGAAAGGAAAAGGGAATTTGGTTTGGAAGAAGGGGGAGGCGAGAACACTGTGGGCAAGTTGGTGCTTAGGCACGTGGTCTCTTTCATTGGCAACGACGCTTATGTAAGCCAAGTCTGTAGGGCACTAGTTGTTAAATAATCCATAACTTAACACTATGTATTTATTTTGGTTTATAATTAAATGGTAAAGTTTAATAAATGTTGGATGAGTCCTGCAGTCTTATATTTAATAAATGCTGTGGTCTGTTCAATCCAAATTCGGTGTGTCGTTATTGGGGGGTATTTGGGGTAGGCTCCATTATTCTTATTTGCATCACATTCCCCGCTACGTCCATACAAGTGCAGAGCTGTTAATTACTAACGTGTTCTCAATACAATACTATAGTGGTGTACGTTCGAGAATTTGCATACTTCAGAAGTCTCATGAGAATTCCTTTGCATCTATACCAGTTATGGGTCCAAGTTTTATATATATATTTTATACTTAGTAATCCTATTTGATATTGCAGTTTAAGAAAAAGAGGACCTAAAACATGTGAACAAATAAAGTTCAGCTGATAAAGTTACATTTCTTTGTCGTTTCAGATGGATCCTTTTCAACAGTGGGTGCTTCACAAGCATATGCAGCCAATGAAGAAGTGTTGGAAGATGGAGAAAACTGCCTAGAGGATGGATATTTGTCAGACACTCAGTCCAGTTCTTCCTCTAATGCCTGGGATTGTGGTGATCAGGATGAATTTAGTGATGAGGACTGTCCAGAGAGTCCACCCACTGTACTGTCTGAGGAAGATTATTATGATCTCTTCCATTTATGTGGCTGGTGATGTGCTAAAGGCCATATTGCAGACCTATGCATGATCCACTGTAGTGGTTATGGTGCTACAAGAAAAATCCTTCCAGAGGTTAACATACTTTGACTCACATGTTAATTCCAAAATGTGGTTTATTTTATGAAGTGTGCCTGTCAGGACAGCATTTCAGCCAAGTGAAAGTGAAACATTACTTTTGTGAATTATAAAGGTAAAAAAACATCAGTTGCCTTCTTTTATGTTTGAATTTGTCAAGGGGGTGATGCTAGCAACTTGAAAGTGATGCGATTAGAATGGATTATCCCATTACTGACCACCAAACAAGAATTAGGAGACTTCTATAAGAGGAAGTGTGTGGGATTTATTTAATAAAGGGCTTAAATTAAGCTAAAGAACAGCATGGACGTGTGATTATGCTATTGCTGCATTTAAAATGTTAAAGTACTATTTAGTGCTGCTCATAACTCGTGTTAGTCTGGGGCCATCAACTGTGACCCCAGCTGACAGGAGGGACCCCCAAGGTATCAAAAGACACCTGGAGTTCCTTGGTAGCAGCAGGAATTTAACCTCTACCGATACTGTTCCTGCATGACAGCGGTGTCATACTTAAGTGGTCAATGACTTTAGAATGTTCTATGCAAGATCACCAACAACCTGGTAATCAGGTGGCAAATGCGCCCACGAGTATCACTGCTCACCTGGACTCTGCATAAACACTGAAGACAAGTTATTCTCGCTGAGACTTCAAAATACATATACCAAAATATAATGGTTCCCAACATCTAGACGTTTGTCAATAGGCTTAAGATTAAAGCAGCAATACCACTGATCCAAGTTATACCAACTGATATATCTTGAATGCACAGGTGGGAGATTTTGGACTACATTTGGTTACATTCCAGTTTAAAAATCAGGATAAGAAGGACTTTAGCTCTCAAGTTTTGTCAGAACATTTGAAGACCTTACACAGCTATCAGACTGAATGGGACAAGAGCAAATAATTCCAAAAAAGGTGGCATCCACTATTTTGCCATTAGCTCTTCAATTTCTGTGATTGAATACAAATCCAAGTGTGTTTTTTTTGTAGTTTCCAATTAACATTCCTCTAACAGATACAGAAAGGGGAAGGGATCTACTACACACCGTTTATATAAAAAGTTTATTTTTTCTCTCTCTCTCTCTGTATGACCTCGCATTCTGGCGGTTGCTGGAGCCGATGGCAGTCAGTGTTGACATGTCGTCATGGAAACCAGCCGCTCGTGTAGAGCTGGGCAGGGTGACTGAAGTAGGCGGGGCTAGGGGGAGCGATCGGAGATCGCTTAACAAGGAATAGAAGACCCATTAGGAGACCAAGGCAATACACAATTGATAAAACCTCAGCAGACTACCTCAGACTGACTCCCAACCAAGAACTCAGACCGCACAACAAACGACCCTTTTTTTAGAGAAGGGCAACACAGCAACGGGTTTCACTACGAGACAACGGGCCAGGCAAAACATCGAAGAAAACGACATACCACAAGAAGAGGACAGAAGGGCAGGATATACTGGGCAAAGAGGCAGACCACCACGCCGGAGATAGCACCAATTTTTAACCTATCTACACGCCAACTCACCAACGCAGAGACCAAACTACTGATGAGAGGCCTATCCTTTGTACCTACTACACACCCCAACTCACTTACTCAGGAAGTGGAAATCTATAAGTTTGGGAGAAACTTAAGATTAAAAGACTTCTTCACATCACAGAAGACACAAGACCCATCAATCAATATGTTTAAAGCCAAGAGTACATGGGATCCCTTACCCAGCCAGTCCACAATAAAGACGTTCCTCAAATCTTTGAACTATGAAACCCAACTACACCTTAACCAACCAAACACAAAACTAACATCACCAAAGATGCACGAAAGATTATAGTCTCGCTAGCCAAAGACCCAAATTTGATCATCCGGCCAGCTGACAAAGGTGGTGGAATAGTGCTTTTAAATTATACGGACTACAGACAGGAGATCCTTACACAATTGGGGGACCCGACTACGTACTCAAGACTCATCACAGACCCCACTATAACTATAATGCAAACCATCCAACAGACCCTCCAAAGAGGACTGGAAGCAACCTACATTACCCAGGAGCTTTTTGATTTATTACAAAAGAACCCAAGGACGCCAGTGATATACACGCTACCTAAGATACATAAAAACCCTAAATCACCACCAGGAAGACCAATTGTGTCAGCTATAGGGGGGGCCCTCGAACCAATAGCCAAATGGCTAGATTACTTATTCAAGAAACCCGCCGAGGAACTGCCCACATGTATCAAAGACACCCCAAGCCTTCTCAAACTATTGCAACAATTTACTGAATTGGAGCCTGAATTTACCTTTATAACATGCAACGTTAAAAGCTTATACACCATCATCCCACACGACATGGGTATTAACGCCATGCGAACAATCCTGACATCGTACATGTGACCACCTGTCGAATATATACTGGAACTGCTACACCTTGTACTTAGTCTAAACTATTTTAGATTTGAGCATACTTGGTATAAACAAATCGCAGGAACTTCTATGGGGGCGGCTATGGCCCCAATGTATGCCAATAGCTACATGTACGTATTCGAACAAGAACATATACTCACGCCTTTTCATGACAATATTTTGTTTTACCACCGATTTATCGACGACATCATTATCTGGAAAAATGGGGGACTCACCCCGAACCAAATGCTTGAGACCATCAACAGCCTGGACACACCAGTCCGCCTCACAATGACAAGCAGATTGACTTCTTAGATGTTCGTCTGTACAAGGAAGACGGCAAAATAGCCTATACCCTATTCAACAAACCAACAGACAGGAACACCCTCCTACATGCTGAAAGCCATCACCCGAAACATCTAATCAACTCACTTCCACAGTCACAATTCATGAGGGTGATACGGAATAATTCTAATGTGGCTAACACAACTCCAACTACAAGCTATGTGGGGGAAATTCCTTGCACGGGGTTATAAACCTAGAGATTTGTCTAAAGCATTGGACAGATGCTACGAAACACCAGCACAGACCACAGTAATAACAGCAAAAACCGAAAGATTAGTATTCCCCATATCTGACGAGATTAAACAATTAGTGGACCGCAACTGGCGAATCCTACAGAACGACATCAGCCTGCCACCACAATTCAAGCAGCGCCCAATGATGTTTTATTGGAGGGGCAGTAACTTGAGGGACCTACTGGTCAAAACCGACCCCACACACGGCTATAGCAAACCTAATACCTACCAGAACCTGGGGTGTCACAGATGTTTGGGCTGTGTAACATGCAGCCACATGATCCCCAGCAAATCGTTTATGCATCCACACACTGGCAAGAAATACCTCATAAGACAGACTCACCTGCACAAGTGACTTTGTGGTTTATAAATTGGGGTGTCCCTGCGGTTTGATATACGTGGGAAAAACCGATTTACCACTACGGGAGAGAATACGCAACCACCGTTCAAGCATACGTACAGCCTATAGAGACAAGCGAGTCTCAGAACAGCGAGTTGCAAAACATTTTCTGGAACACAATCACCCCCTACCCACAATGAAATTCTTGGCTATTGACCATATTCCACCACCTTTACGGGGTGGAGATCGCAAGAAGCTCCTATTGCAAAGAGAGCTCTACTGGATTCGAACACTGGACACTGTGCAACCCAGAGGATTGAATGAAAAATACACTCTAGGTATTTTTCTATGACATGTTAGTCCTCCGGACTGGAATTTTGATACTCTAAAGTCTGTACGTTACATGCATTTGGGCCTAATGAATAGGTCACCAATATATACAATTATTGCCTACATGTCTGAATGTTTCCATACCTATGTTAATTGAACTGTGGGTTCATAGACTGTTCCGTCATGTCCCGATATATAATGTTTGGACTGGATCTTGACCATTTGGTCAGCTAGAATATCCTATGCATGTACTGACTATACATTCTGTATGACACATGGATTTAGGGTGTTTGGGGACACCATTACACCTCCAGCGGTAGTTCATTTAATTGATTAGTCACAGGACATTCCCATTGGCACAGATAGAAAAAAATCTTTATATGAGTATGATTATGTTTCAATGTTTAACATCTCACTCTGCTCTATACTCCACTCCTCAGTTGTATCAGGGGTTTACATGCTTGTCTTCATGTAGGTAGTGCAAACCCATTGTGCAACTTAGGGCCCTACGTATAGATGGATAACTGTTTACATGTATCATCCCGTTTTTTGCCCTTTTAGTACCATCATTAGCACCACACACTAGTAGACCAAGCCCCTGCTATACCACAAGAGTTGAGCTATAGTTTGCATTATAGGCTTATCTCCACCATATAGTACACATTAGTTCCCATCCCTGGCCCAGATCTCTAGACATTTATCTGCATTTTACTTTGGTAGCACTACGTGCATTACCACATTATAACCCTACATGGCTACAGACTAGCCCTATCTATGCATACTCTCTATTTTTTTTATATATCTTTGGTATCTTCCCTCATCTGGACGCTGTATCAGCATAGAATACAAACAGCCCCTCTATTCTGTGGACATCATAGTAACACAGTGCAGAAAGAGAAGTCCTCCCTCACTGTGGGTAGTGATTTGCCCTCCGTGTGCTGTATGCTCTGCTATGTATTGGCATGATCTCCGATCGCTCCCCCTAGCCCCGCCTACTTCTTCAGTCACCCTGCCCAGCTCTACACGAGCGGCTGGTTTCCATGATGACATGTCAACACTGACTGCCGTCGGCTCCAGCAACTGCCAGAATGCGAGGTCATACAGCAGCATAACCCAGCTGCTGAACACACATCCAGGGGTCAAGTTTACCTGCGTTTTTGGCCATCACCATAGGGACCACACAGGGATTGGGGTAAGCCTCACCTGTTCTGTATACAATGTACTTATGCAATTTGTATGTTATATAAATGTTGGTTTATGTAATGCACCTTATCCTGACGAAAGTTCTGCACTAGAACTGAAACGTTGATTCTTTGTGGCAGTTGCTGAATAAAAGCCAAGTTATTTTTTCACCATTTTTTTTAAGTCCTTGGAGTGCTATTTCCTACTACTTTGTTCTATTCTATTTGCTTTACAAGCACCGGGCACTAAATTATCACAGGAGTGCAAGTATTTGGACATTTTATAATATATACATATATATATATATATATATATATATATATATATATATTCTGTATACAATTCAGAGACTATATAATGTCACTATGGATGGGTTATCATAACATTGTATTGAGAGGATATGAAGACTAGTTTTGTTTTAAATTTATTTTATGCACTTTTTTGCTGTATTTTATGATCAATTTTATGATCTGAGAAATTACTTTGCATCTCGGAAGTGTTGCTCGGTGTGAAGGCTATTGGTTGTTAAAAATTCAGAATGTTCAGTCAATCTATAGTTAATTCATTTATCGAATAATGTATCATTTTTCCCATATAAGAATACATTATAAGTTGGGACAACTGTTTCATACCGAATTGCCAGTTTGTATAAATATCTTCGTCTATACAGTGTCATCATGCGGATATGTGCATGTCTGTTCCCTAGACAATGCGAGCTTGTTGCTAATTAAGAAAGACGTTGATACCTAGAAGTCTCTGTGAGCATCAAGCGTCATAACGTAGAATGCTAGAACGTGAACGTCATTACGCTCACGTTACGTATGAGGAAGTGAGTTTCCCGGCGGGAAACCTCCAGATTCTGGTATTTCCCTTAATTAATTAAATTTAATTATCATATTAAATGAATTTCAATTATATCTAATCATTGTATTTGAACTTTAATTGAATCTAATTATTGTATTGAATGTATTTCAATTGAATTGAAATAGTTTTTCGAATTAATCTCAATCAGACACAGCCTTCACTACCGAGTAAACCATGTTGAGTAAACTGATTGTTTAATTGTGTCAATTCTGTTAATCCCCTGTACTCCTATAAAAATGGATTTGTGCATGCATTTGATAGCTTGACAAAGACTGTAGGTCAAAGCGTTATTAGTGGCAGTGGGTTCAATAAATTTGCTTTTCGTATCCTGAAATGCCTGGACTTTTCTATTTTTCTTCATTAACTGAAAAAAAAAAAAAAAAAAAAAAAGGCATACACATGATCTCATCCTAGTTTGAAACCACACATCCCATAATTTATATATAATTTTCCAATTTAATCACCAGTCATTCCAACTTCATTCATTCTTCTTTCATCAAACATAATTCCCAATAAAAGGATCTTATTTAAAAAAAAGTTTCCTAATCATATTAGTAAAGATGCTAACAATTTCTCCATATTCTTTTATATAGATCTAGTTGGTTATTCATAAAAAAAAAAACCAAAAAAAACTTTCATATACCTTATAGTATGTCTCAATCAGATTTACACAGTGTATACCTTTTTGAACCATTTGATAGCCTGTTTCCAAGAGTGTTACAAATGTTTTCTTAAAATCTAGTTCCCATTTCAATATTGGAGACTTTCACAAAGGTATCATTGATACAGAGGAATTTAAGTGAGCGGGATATTTTCTGAGGGCTATGGATCTCTAGGAAATCCATGATATCATTATGAGCTAGAATTTGTTTAGTAGAATAGTTTACTCTCAAGTATCATCTGCCCTGTATGGTGAAAACCAGGATTCATCCGTGAAGATAATATCTCTCCAAAGTGCCAGATGCCATAGACTGAGCACTTGCCCACTCGGTTACAACTAAGAACTGCAGTCAGGTCGAGACCCCGATGAGGAGGAGCTTCCCTGAGACGGTTTCCGACAGTTTGTGCAGACATTCTTTGGTTATGCAAACCAATTGCAGCAGCTGTCTGGCCTCAGACGATCATGGAGGTGAAGATGCTGGATGTGGAGGTCCTGGGCTGGTATGGTTACACATGGTTTGCAGTTGGATGTACTGACAAATTCTCTGAAACGCCTTTGGAGATGACTTATGGTAGAGAAATGGATATTCAATTAACGGGCAACAGCTCTGGTGGACATTCCTGCAGTCAGCATGCCAATGGCACGCTCCCTCAAAACTTGCAACATCTGTGGCATTGGGCTATGTGATAAAACTGCACATTTTAGAGTGGCCTTTTATTTTGGGCAGCCCAAGGAACACCCTTGCAATAATAATGCTGTATAAATCAGCATCTTGATATGCCACAGCTGCGAGGTGGGTGGATTATCTTTGAAAAGGAGAAGTGCTCACTAACATTTGTGAACAATATTTGAGAGAAATATGCATTTTGTGTACATAGAAAAAGTCTTAGATCTTTGAGTTCAGCTCATGAAAAATGGGGACAAAACCAAAAAAAAAAAAAAGTTGCTTTTATTTATTTTTATATTGAACTAATTATAGTTATTCCATAAATTTAGGAATGTTTATTAGCTGGGCAAATTATCTACTTTAAAAAAAAAGTCCAGATCCAAAAAACAATACAACCGGAAAAACCGGTTCTGAAGAACAGACAAATTGTCAACTTATCTGAATATACTCTCACGCAATCAGAATTAGATCTGTTGGCAAAAGGTCTGTCCTTCATTCCCACACCACGCTTTGATAAGTTCACATGGGTTAAGGATGTCCACCTTTTCGCAAGAAAACTCATTCTACACAAAAACTTTCTTTTAAGTGAAGAGAAAAAAGCTAAAAATCTAGGCCTAGATCTCAAAGATTATCGCATGACTATGATTTTAGCAGAACTGTTGGAAGAGAATGACAACACCCTAGGACCTAATTATCCTCTAACTAACCTTAAGAACAAGAGTCACTACTGCCCCAAACTAGGAGACTCTAAATACGTAGAGACTTTTGTTGAGTTGGTATGTGAGGAAATTGAAAAAGTTGCTTTTAATGAAATTAGTCACAAACCAAACTCCAATTTAACCGCTTTAGAACACCAAGCAGTAAAGACACTAAAAGAAAATAAGACAATAACCATAAAACCCTCTGATAAAGGAGGCAATATAGTTATAATGGATACCTTGAAATATGTGGAGATGAATAAAAAGATACTTACAGATCAAATGACTTACAAAATCCTGAAACAAGACCCCTCCAAAATATTTGCCAATAAGTTAAAAAACATTCTGCAACAAGGCCTAGATGATAACCTAATCTCGAAGGATAAATACAAATTTATGGCCATCAATAGTCCTCGCATCTCGACTTTCTATAGCCTGCCAAAAATTCACAAACAACAGCAGATCCTGACAGGCAGGCCCATTGTCTCTGGCAATAATAACATGACTCAGAATGTAAGTGTCTACTTGGACCACATCCTAAAACCGCTAGTTACACAACTCCCGTCGTATCTAAGAGACACGAAACAAACTAGCGGTTCTGACAAAAACCAAATTACCACCTAATTCCATTATCTGCAGCTTGGATGTGGAATCACTATACAGCTCAATTCCACACCCGCTGGGTTTAAAACACACAGAGCACTTTCTAAGGAGTAGAGGGACGTCCCTAGATAAACACAGCGTACTGGTATTAGATCTTCTAAGTTTTGTCTTAAAACACAATTTCTTTTTGTTCGATGGAGTGTACTATCACCAGGTGCAGGGGACTGCTATGGGGACGTCTTGTGCGCCCTCATATGCAAACCTGCACCTGGGATGGTGGGAGGAACAAGTTGTATTTACATCTCCCCCAAAAAATCCCCTGACCCAGTACATATATCTATGGAAAAGATATATAGATGACATTATAATCATCTGGACTGGGTCAGGGGACCAGTTCAGACAATTCACACTTAGCCTGAACATAAATGAACTTAATCTCAAATTTACAGCTGAAATAGGCACTCCGTCCCTAAGCTTCCTTGATTTGATGGTGTCTCCACAAGAACTGGGCATCATCAAAACAAACCTTTTCAGAAAGAGTACGGCTACTAACAATCTTCTAAATTGGAAAAGTTATCACCCGACGCAGCAAAAATGGGGAATACCGACGGGCCAATATCTACGTCTAAGACGCAATTGCTCCGACTTGGAAGACTTTAAAACACAAGCAAGAGAATTGCGTCACATGTTCAGGTCCAAAGGATACCCCAACAAATGCCTGAAGAAGGCATACCATAGGGCTCTTCTATCTGAACAGGAAGATCTAGTAAGAGAAAGGGAAATTTCTCCTTCACCAAAAAATACAGAAATGAAACAACTTAGGTGTATTGCCACCTTCGACGCAGGTTGGGACCAAGTTAAAGCAATTATGAACCGCTTTTGGCCCCTACTGAAACAGGACACACACCTTAGGGACGTCCTCCCCTCCTATGCAACTTTGACAGCTAGAAGGGGCAACAATTTGAAAGATTTACTGGTACATAGTCACTTTCAGCCCTGTAAACCACCAGCACATTGGCTATCGGAAAAAATCAAAGGCACCTACAAGTGTGGCAGGTGCAAAGCATGTGGGTATATCAATACTAAATCAAAGGACTTCAACAACAGCTCCAACACAGAAAATTTCAAATCACTTTCCTTCTTCAACTGTAACTCAAAGGGAGTGATCTACTTAATCACCTGCCAATGTCACACTATGTATGTAGGCAAAACCTTCAGACCGTTCAAGAAACGAATTCTTGAACATATAAATTCCATAAAAACAGCCAGACACATAGAAACATCGGTCTCCAGGCATGTGAGAACTTTTCACAATGGGGACCCAAAAGTTCTTAAATTTCAGGGCATCGAATTAATTAAACAGGACCAGAGGAAGGGCAATTGGGACCAACGTCTAAGGAGACGTGAATGCTATTGGATCTATCGCCTGAAAACCCTGTCCCCCAAAGGTCTTAATGAGGGTTTTTCATACTCCCCATTTATTTAGAAGTCTCCACAAATATATAGTGCACTTGTAAATAGCCTTCTTATTTACCTTAGTTATTTGTATATACTTTTGTTTGAGAATTTTTATATCACTATATTTCACCTTACTACATTTTGCAACAGAGGGACACCTAACTGTCCCCACTACTGCCGCCCGACCAAAAAATTCCTCCCCTCTGCCTCTCTACTAGGTCCTTAACCCTAATACAGGGCTCAGAACTGGACACATATAATTACCCATTAAGGACGCTTCTCAACATTACTATTTGTTTTGGTTTTAAGGACATTCTACTTTATACACGATAAATTAATCGTAATGCTACACTCCACTTTCACATTACAGTGGCTATTTCATATCGAACTTAAATGTTCTGCAAATTCAATCGTAGGTTGACACAGATATTTTTATTTAAACCATGCCACTTGTAGCATTATGATTCATTATTACCAGTATGTCCGTTTTTCCAAACTAATGTTCACGTCCCTCTTCATCATTTGAATCTTCGTGGCTACTTTAGATTAACATTGTTTATTACCTAACTCTATATCTGGAGATACAATGTTACACATCTACTTATGGTCCAATAAACATGGACACAAGTGTAACAATTCAGCATGACTAAGACTGATGCCTCGGACAGCTCTAACTTTAGAAGGCTTGTTTCCACACAAGGGGCCCCCAGCCTGTCAATCATCTGACGTCATGGAAGCTAACTCCACCCCTATAGAGTTGAAATTAACATAGCGTCACATCAGCGATGACGACGTGAAGAACGTCTTCCTGATTGGCCAGCAGCGATTCAAATACCGGGAGCTTCTGGGCGGCAATTCTGGTCCCTGACGAAGGAGTTGCTTACTCCGAAACGCGCGTCGGATCTCATCTGGGGGGATTCCTGAGTCACAGCACTCGGTCACTGCACTATGCACCACTCACGACGCACTGAGGGAATCCTCCCCTCTTCTGTTCACCTTTAGTTATGATTTATCATTATTTTT
This sequence comes from Pelobates fuscus, assembly GCF_036172605.1. Lineage (NCBI taxonomy): Eukaryota > Metazoa > Chordata > Amphibia > Anura > Pelobatidae > Pelobates > Pelobates fuscus. The sequence goes on from NC_086322.1 coordinate 217,148,179, forward strand.
TCTAACTTTCGTTTTCTCATCATTACTCCCTCTGGAGTCTAATTTTGCAGGATAGGTTCAACAGCATTTAGTATAACGACCTAGTTTAGAACACCCACGAAGGTGTTTATTAGCAGAAGCAAGGGAATAGAAACAGCATAGGAGACCTTAATGTCATTTCTGTGATATTCTGACCTTATGTCAGTTTTCTACTTTGACTCTGTTATCTCCCTCTGTCTATCCAGACACTTGCTACCTCTGTCTATCCCTCTGCTATATTTAAACTTTGGTCAAACACCCTTCATAACTCTATACCGTGTATATATCGAGTTATTTATCTCGCAATTGATTTAATACACTAAATAATTTTTTTTTTGAAGGTATTACGCTGTTTAGGGGCCTATTGCCTATAACCCCCTTGGTAATAGCACTCCGATAAATGGATTTGCTTTTCGTACCAAGGGTAAACTTTATGGGCAATTAGAGGAATCAGAGAGCTTCTCTTGATACACAGTTGCTATAGTATCTCTCTCTCTCTTTAATAGATTATTAAAGTCTGTATATATTTTTTGTGGATTTAGAGATACTTTTCACGCACTGTATTTATCATATTTAGTATCTCTCTGCTACCCGTCCCCATTTTTTCTACCTATCCACGGGACTCCAGATTCTAAGTTTCTTTTGGCATAACATCTATGTGCACACATATCTGTACCAGCCGGCTTGGTAGTTCTTCCCTCCTTTTTATGGGAGAACATCCGAGCATTCCTGTGTGTCTTTTCATTGATATAACTAAAGGGTTCATGCCCATTTGGGTGTAGCTGGTATCACCCACCCTGACCAATTTTCTCCTAGTCGGAGATTTGACCTTGTGTGAATCTTTAGACTAAGGAGAAAATACCTCTTCTTTTCATATTCAGCTTTTGTCATATCAAGAAATACTTCTTGTATTTTATTTGCAATGCATATAGGACCACTCCTCGAGTATGTAATGAACCTTATTATACAATTGTATAATATACTAGTTACTAAAAAAGGGGAAATCAACTATGCTGAATTTAATAATTCAGTGAAATTACCTGAATCTATGCAGAAACCTCAAGTATAGTTCATTTGTATTTTATTGCCAATTTGATAATGAAGCAGTGCCTTAAGCAAGTCTGAGTTTTAAAAGCTCCATACTGCAAACCAGGACATAGCTCAGAACATCTACAGCTGAAGCAATGCCTTAAGCAAACCAGGACATAGCTCAGAACATCTACAGCTGAAGCAGTGCCTTAAGCAAGGTAGACAATGGAGGACACTATCAACCTCTAATATTGGACACTATCATTTTATTTGAACTACTTGTGTATTTTTTAAGCCATGTATTTTTAACCACTATTTGTCATTGTAATATACCTGGGCGTGCTTGTTCTTTACTATGTGTGTATATGTTTGTAAATATATACATACACACACACACACGTGTGTATGCGCTTATTCAGACATACATGCATATATTTTGTAGTTTGTTTCGTTCTGCATACTAAAGGTAGTTGTTCCCTGCCCTACTCACCATTGTTGGTTTGTTAACTTAAATGTTATTCAACAATCTGCTTATCTCTAAAGACTTTGTTATTTCTGCTCTCCCCCCCTCATTTTATTAATACCCACCAGAATGGTCTTTCTTGACCAATCCTCACCTCCTCTGTGAATCTCCATTCCATAGTTTTATTGCAGGCCTTTTTTGACCCTATCCTCTCTTTCCACAGTGAGTTTTAAAAGCTCCATACTGCAAACCAGGACATAACTCAGAGGCCCACCTACCCCTCCCCAAGTTCCTTACTACATTTATATAAATAATCTCACACACAACTTTAGATGATTAGACATGACAACTGCAAACATCGCCAGTAATCACCACACTCCTTCATTCCTTTAACCCCTTTAACACTCATTCATCACTCGCCTTACGTCTGCTCACTCTGTTTTCCTCAAAGTGCCTAATCATAGGAGCAATGCTCTATCATCTCCTCTTATCTCCCTCAGCATCAAAATATCTCCTTACACCCACTTCCCTCAACAACACAATTACATTAACATTACTCCCTCTCTGCTTCATTCCCCTTCTCTATTCTCTCTCTCTCCTGCTCTAACTCACTCATCCTAGACCCCGCTCATATAAAACCCATTCACACCTTCTGTCGCTATCTCTCCTCCTACTTCTAGCAGCTGGTGAGGTCTCACCCAACCCAGGGCCCTTTACCTCGTCTGCTCACACAAAGACAACCAGAAACCACACAAACCTCATCTCCATACCCTGCAGTTTATCCTCCTTTACCAAAATCCAGTGTGCACTCTGGAACGCCCGTTCAATCTGTAGTCCTATTAAATCAACTATACATGACCTTGTCATCTCTAACTCACTCACATTATTGGCACTCACTGAGACCTGGCTGTCCCCCTCTGATACCGCTACTCCCGCTTCTTAAAGTTTCAGTGGACTACAATTCTCCCACACTCGACAGTAAAGGAGGTGGTGTAAGCATCCTTTTCTCAATATACCTTTCAACCTATCCTCCCTGCCCTTTCCTTTACTTCCTTTGAAGTTCACACTGTCCACCTTTTTAAGCCCACTGCTTTAAGAATTGCGCCCCCCCCCCCCCCCCCCCACCCCCAGACACCCTAGGCTATTCATTGAACGCTTTTCTTCCTGGCTACCCCACTTTCTATCCTCTAGCACTCCCTCCCTCATACATGGGGACTTTAACATCTCAATCAATAACCTCAACTGCCCTGATGCCTCCCGTCTGCTCTCTGTAACCTCCTTCTTTAGCCACACGCAGTTGTCAACTTCAGCAACTCTTACAGCAGGAAACACTCTTTACCTCATCTTCACCAATCTCTGTACCACCTCTAATCTCTCCACTGTTCCATTTCCTTTGTCTGATCACCATCTACTAACATTTGACATCAGCATAACCCATACCAAAACTTCACCACCCTCAACTCTCCAATCTCGGAGAAACCACAACTACCTTGATCTCCAGCATTTCTCCACCAAACTCCCCTTTTACCCATCTCAAATCTAACTTGCCCTAACTAACCTACTCCACTCTACAACTCGACATCATGGCACCTCCTACAATTAAACGCAGCAAGCGCCCCCAATTACAACCCTGGCACACCATGCTGACCCTTTACCTCCAAAAAAATGTTCAAGAACTGCTGAAGAAAGTCACACTTTGCATCCGACTTCCTCGACTATAAATTTATGCTGCGCTCCTACAGCCTGGCTCTTCGCAGCAGAAGTAATTACTTTAACAACCTCAAAGTACACTGTCCCATCAACCCAAACACCTATTTCACACATTTGATGCTCTTCTTCGCCCGTTTAATTCCCCTCCTACCACCTTGTCCGCCACAAACTTTGCATCTCACTTCACTGAGAAGATCTCTACAAATCAGAGAATAGATTGCCAATTTCTCACCTTCCCCTACCATTACATCACCCAACCCCACTCCCTCCACCATTCTATACTCATTCGCACCTGCTACAACAGAAGAGGTTTCTGCTCGGCTCCGGTCCTCTCACCCCACCACCTGATCCTATTCCTTCATATCTCCTCCCTCTATTGCTCTTCCCCTCACTAAAGTTTTCAATCTCTCCCTTTCCTCTGGCACATTTCACTCACCCATCAAACATGCAACTATAATCTCAATTCAAAAAAAGCCCAGCCTGGACCCCAACTCCCCATCCAACTACCGCCCTATCTCGCTACTGCCATTTGCCTCCAAGATCCTTGAGAGAGTTGTGTACACCAGACTGACTTTCTCGAAACCAACTCTCTGCTTGACCCCCATCAGTCTGGATTCCGCACTGGTCATTCTGTCTTAACTGCTGTGACCAAAGTATCCAACAATTTTAATTGCTGCTAAATCTCGCGGCCATTACTCTATCCTAATTCAACTTGATCTTTCTGCTGCCTTTGACACTGTTGATCATTAACAGCTTCTTTGCATTCTCCGTAATTTTGGTCTACAGGATACTGTTCTCTCCTGTTGCTTCTCCTACCTCTCCCAGTGTCTCTTTGACTCTGCCGGCGTCCCCCAAGGTTCTGTCCTTGGTCCCCTACTGTTCTCTATACTGCCTCCCTTGGTAAACGCATCAGATCCTTTGGCTTCCGTTATTTCTATGCGGATGACACGCAAATCTCCTGATCTCTCTCCGCCCATCTTGACTCGTGTCTCTGACTGCCTCTCTTCGATCTCCAAATGGATGGCTGCTCAGTTCCTTAAACTCAACCTGTCCAAAACAGAACTTCTGGTCTTTCCTCCCTCAAGTGTTACTACTCCCGTTCTGATGGCGCTACCATCACCTCTACCTCTACCTCGCAGGTTTGCTGCCTGGGTGTTCTTTTTAACTCCAACCTCTCCTTCACCCCTCATGTCTAATCAATTGTCAAATCTGGTCACTTACATCTCAAAAAATCCACCCCTATTTAACCCTGGATGCAGCTAATGTGCTGGTCCATGCTCTTGTTCTTTCGCTCGCCTGAACTACTGCAATACTCTTCTCAGTGGTCTTACGTGTTCCCAGATTGCACCGCTGCAATCTATAATGAATGCGGTGGCGAGGCTCATTTTCCTGTCCGCCCGCACCTCTCCCGCTCTGTCAGTCCCTGCATTGGCTTCCAGTTAGATATAGGGCTCAATTTAAAGTTCTGGTGCTTGCTTACAAGTCCCTACATAATACTGATCCAACCTACCTATCCTCCCTAATACACAAGTATGTCCCGTCGAGGTCCCTACGCTCTGCCAAAGACCTATGTATATCCTCTGTCCGTACTCCCACCTCTAACGCTCGCCTCCAAGACTTTACCAGGGCTGCACCTCTTCCTTGGAGCTCCCTTCCCTTCTCTGTAAGAATTTCACCCAGTCTGCACTCATTAAAAAAAAAAAAAAAAAAAATTATTGAAAACTCACTTCAAGAAAGCATATCAATTAAACTGTTAGCAGGTTTTCATCCCCCCACCCTCCATGACTTCTCTCCTGCAACGATCAAAAATGACCTACTAAGTCCTCAATTAATGCTTTTCTAACAACCTACTTTGTACCCCTTGTCACGGCAAGGGTGCATAATTTTATTATTACACCCTTGGAATATTATCCTTTAATGTAATTTGTGTAGTAAGTGGCACAAATTACAGAGATTGTATTGTTGAGGTCAAAAGGGGTTACATCTTTTGAAGCTGGGACCCCCACAAAGGTCAGATGACAGAAGGGGTAGTAGGAATGGCATAGCAATGTGAAAAGGATTTTACTATATGGATGTGAAGTAATCAAGGCTCTGCAATGTGTGAGGTTCTACACTTGGAAAAAGTCTGAATGTCTCTTCATCCATTTGGCATGTACTTTGTAAGGGGTGAGCCAACCTCTTTGATATGTAAATGCCATTAGCCTTGTTCCAGTACCATATCCAAAAAGAAGGACAGAGACATTCATATTTACCGACAGAATAATAAAGCCTAATTTTGTTATATTTGGAATGTAAAAAAGCGCCATCTTCTAACCAAGTCCAAACATGAGTGGCCTAACTTGACCATAGGGGAAAGAATTGTGGTGTTCATCCTATCGGATCACAAGGTCGGCATGCAAGATTTGTATAGAATGGGAAAATAAATTCATAGAGGCAATTATTTAGTGGCGGGTACATAAGAGAAGATAGAACCAAATGTTTCCATTTGGATTGATCTGGGTCTGGACACAAGGGGGTGGTTACTTATTTCTGTAGGTACGCCTTAACTCCACCTCTGGGTGAAGCGTGGTAATCCACAGGGTATATCTCTAATGATCCTGAAGGGTGTTGGTGTACTTGCTTGGGGGTCAGACTCTAATTCTAAGTGAGTCACCATCTTTCCTTGCCAGAGACCCCCTGGACAGAAGTTGTACTTTGAAAACCTAAGTGAGTAGTTAGGACTTTGTTTTTATCTGTTTTTGGTGTTAATACATTTGTTTATCATATATTTTTATATGCACTGTGCTATAATAAACATTTATTAAGTTCTGCCTTTGTCTGGTTAAGAATCACATTACCTGAAGAGACATTAGTATGTTTGCAATTCTTTAAATATTGTGCCAAGTAATATTTGGTGGGTTTTATTATTGAATTACCTGGGGGACCAAGGCTCCCCATTTATAAATTGTCTTGGTGGTGGCAGCGTTAAAATAGTAATAGTTATATTATTATGTTTAAGTGTGAGTGGTGTAAAGAGGGGGATTTTGTATTATTTCCGGTCTAGTGCAGAACTTCAACCCTTCAACCACCACAACTACATCACGCACACTCTTGGAGTAGGGTGCGTTCGTGACACCCCTACTTTTACCCTCTGTGTCACTATACCCCACTCCCTCTAGAATGTAAGCTCATGGAGCAGGGCCCTCCACCCCTCTGTTCCTGTACGTCCAGTTGTCTGGTTACAATTACATGTATGTTAGTCCACCCATTGCACAGCGCTATGGAATTTGATGGTGCTATATAAATAATAAGATCCTATACAAGGTCCCATTAAAATGCATGCTGCCATCTTGTGGTTAAAAGTGTAACTGCAAAGCAAATCATATTGCAGGCATATAATTTCATAATCTTGTATCTGTCATAGTAAACATCTTTGAAAAGGATTTACCCAAATGTTATTATAATGCTGGATTGACTTTATATCTCATTGTACAGCGCTATGGGATTTGCTGGGGCTATATAAATAATATCTTTCAAATAAATATTTTTCCTACAACACACTGGAAATTTATTTGAACATGTATTTCTGCCCGTGTTGGAGTAGTTGGATTTCTCCAATATCGGTCTAAACAAACCATTTACTGCTGCAAAGAGATTGATGCAGGGTATTTTTTGTACTTATCAGATATGGGAAGATCAGTGTGCAATAGGAAAGCCGGAGGAGTTAGCCTGTTTTGTATAGAAAAGAGATCTCCACTCTATTGCTCTACATCTCTTTGGAGAGAGAAGTCCAGGGCATTCCCACCAGATAGGTACATGTGAACCAATTGCTTTGATATCTCCAGCATTGATTCACTTGAGTGGAATACATTTTCGAAAGCTGGGAAGGGACCATATAGCACGTTTGAACTATTTTGAAATATTGCTTGTGTAAATTAATGTAGTACATGGCATTCCTAGTCACCATACGCAATACCAGGTCTGTAATGGTATGGAAAAAAAAAAAATAAAAAAAAAAAAAAAAAAAGTTCTAGCTCCAATTGCAAGACAGCTTTTGATTTAGACAAGATGTTTTATCAAGAACCTTATTGCTACTGTTTTTTGAAGTCATTTGTAGATTATGTAGAATGTCTATTATATCTGAATTGGAGAAAGATCTACAGAGAAAGTTTTTCATCAGAATATAGTTAAATAACTCATGAGATGGTAGAGTGAATGTTGTTTGTAGAGCAGCAAAAGAGTAGTACCCCAGTGTCAGATATCTGATATTTTTATATGCCAAGATTATCTCTCATTGGCATTCAGGTTTTCTAACTATAGGGACCTGCCTGTGAGTTTGTGTAGGAATTTTGAATTATTGCTTATGGTTTAAAAAAAAAAAAAAAAAAAAAAAAAAAAAAAAAACTCTGGAGATCACTTTCCATACTATTATTTGATTATTATAAATACTTATTGGTATATATGTTTTGTTGTATACTATACAAATGTCTTTGTGTTTGAAAGTCTGGTAGAAAATATAAAATAAAAAAATTGATACGGTTTGGTTTTTATACTATTTTTGAATCTTATGAATCATTCAATATGCATGCAAAAGTTGTAATGGATTAAAAAAAAAAAATAATAATGCAAATCCACTAGTGGGCATTTACATACTACAGGGCATTTTGCCTTTATCAAGGGAAATATAGCTATCTTGACCCAACAAAGATGCTCTGATCCTATAGGCTCAATGGCAAGATTGTATGGGATCGCTTTTTTTTATAAACCCCCCCCCCCCTAAAAAAACCCTGACAAGCCTCAAAACAGTAGAGGCTCAACGTCTACTTAAATCAGATTGCAATTTACAATTACTATGTGCTAAATAAAACCACAGTGTAGCAAAACCATTTTCTTCAGTTTAAATCAAAGCGGTTATCTTTATCCATTCCTCTAAATCAGAGGATGTCCAGAGACAGTGTACCAAGACCTTACTTCTTGAAATCTCCCCCCATTACCACAAAAGGTCACCTCAGAATGTTTTAGGTGTGCTACCAAAGAGGGGTTCAAAAAAGTACTATTACAGTACTTCCTGGTCTTCGAGGAATCTAAAAAAAAAAAAAAGGGGGGGACTGTTTCAGAGTCTACCATGCAGAGCTAAACTATTGAACTGCATGACTAATTTTGGTTATTCTGGGTCCCTGACACCACCTTTTCCTAATTACTCTGTTAACTACATGTATTGAGTTATTATACAGACTACTCATGACTTCTAGATCCGTTGACCTTGACCTGTCCCGGTTTATGTTAAGATGAGCTATTAGAAACTGGCTACACCAAAACAAGTCAGAAAACATTTAAAATTGTATACCATCAATGGTCTCTCTTACTGCCCCATACTCTTTCAAAAGCAACACATGCCCAGAAAATCAATTTCAATAATTTCCAACGTAACAGACTAAAAATAAATGGAGTTCCAGTACATAGTGGAGCTGTTCTGAGTCAAAATAAAAATTTATTGTAGGCTTTATTGTACCAACATATCAGGCTTTATTGTACCAACATATCAGGTATGTGAAGTACTTAGTTTAAATACAATTTAATTTCTCCCATTTCAGATTTTTTTGATATTAAAATTTGTTTTCATATATAAACTATGTGATAAGTGTGGGTGCACTGATGGGTTAACAAACATGGCTAAAATTCTAGGTTTTGTTTCGGTTCAGACATTGTACAACTAAGGGGTTAGATGGACAATATAACACTGGACAAAAAATTATTGAATTTTTTTAAAAAAGCGTTCGGATCAAAAAGAAGAATATTTGGGAGATGCAGACCAGATGAAACGATGCTAGAGGAGGAGTGCTTGACGTGATCTGTCAAGCATGGTGGAGGCAAGGTGTTGGTCTGGGGGTTCATATGTGGTGGTAAAGTGGGAGATTTACACAGGGTAAAAGGGAACTAGAAGAATGAGGGCGATCATGGTTTTACAATGCCTTGCCATGCCCTGTGATCGGTGCTTGATAGAAGCCAAATTTCATCCTACAACAGGACAATTCCTTCAATGCACAGCTCCAAACTACACAAGAACTATTTGGGAAAGATGAGTGGTGAGGGAGCAGCTTGACCGTAAAGGTAGATAAGAAGTGGCCATTAAGCCGATCCAACTGTTGGAGATGCTTGAGGAACAGAAAGCATGGGGTGAAAGGTCTTCAGATTACCCGACATTGACAACTAGAATGTCAAAGGTCTGCAAAGCTGTAATTGATGCATATGGAGGATACTTTAACAAAAGAAAAAAAAAAAGTTGGAAGGACACCACTTAAAAATTCATTATTTTGAATCTTGTCAATGGCTATTTCCTATTTAAACTTACATTGAAAATATGGATTCTTTGAGTGGTCCCAAAAAATAAAACCCACACAAAAACCAAACACATTTTTCGTAATCCAAACTATTAAACTGTATATTGGTAAATTAATCTCACATGACAAAGATGCAGGCTAGGCATCAAAGATGCAAGTTATTTTTTCCCCCTCCCCTCTTTTGGCAACTTTACTTGAAGTGTGAGGAAAACACATTTACTAGCGGCCTCATAATTATATAGAACTTTTTGCTACCTCTGGATTGGACAGGAAATCCAGCCCACATGATTAGACAGATATCATCTATCATGGGAAACTAAGCGGTTTATTTCCACAACCGCCATAAGGTGGGGTGACTAAGTACTTCGGTCGTGGTCTAAGGGCCTAAGAATTATTTGGACCCACCCAACAGTGCATTATATATTTCTAGGTGATGGAGCTTGCAGTCTCAGACATTGCATTGCTCCCCAGAGTGTTTTATAGTTCTAAGAGCAACAACCTGATTATTTGGCCAGAGGAAGCAATGCAATGTCTCAGACCACAGGCGTTTATCAGGGGCAAGTGTATCAATAACACTAGCACTGTAGCATGGAGATGGGGCTTATCACCTAAACTTTGAAGTATTTGTTTTTTCATATTGTAACATGTGCTTGAGGGATTCATCATGGTAATTTAACAAAGAAACAAGTAAAAATAATGTCAGATATTTTGTGCCAAGAAAGAGGTTATAGTATCACTGTAACTTAATCAGTTTCAGCCATAGTGTAGCCACACACCGCCATTTTGCTTGCCTCTGGTAAACTAGACTTCTCTCCCACCTCTTTACAGGAGGAAACAAAAGCTGTTGTATTTGCTTGCTAAGGTCATAAAACCTAAAATATCTGGCTAAGAGATAAGATATATCAAGTGTCTTGTTACAGGCTCACCCTCGCTCACAAACTCATAATGGGAGTGCTTTAAATATATAGTTGTAATATAATAACCATATTTATACAATAATGAATTCCATTGTTAAAAATAGATGATACATGTATAGCTAAGCATATCTTTAACCATTAATCCCAAGGTACTAATGAAACCTATTAAGATTGTCAAATTCAGACCTTACCTGACTTTTAGACTATATTTGACAAAAATGTTAAAGCATAAAGGCTATGATGCATTTGTTTGATTGATTTGCCATTTAACTATTTCAGTGAAATGGGATAGCCAAAGGCAATTATTTGACAATGATGGCATCCATGGTCCAAATGTCAGTATTTTGGGGGATTTGATGAGATCACAGTAATTACAAAGTATACCCTTACACCAATTCAAGTTACTTGGAATGTTTTCAACTGATAATTTCTTTAAAATAGCTTGCAAAAACACTCCAAAAATACACTAATAACTACAAGGATCTCACTCCAACAACCCTCATCCCACAGATAAAAAAAAAAAAACCCCACACCCCTATTCTGCAAGGTTTAACAGTTATCTAGAAGCCAGTGGAGCAGGAAAGAAAGTCCCCAAAAATGTAGAATGCACTGCAATACCTCCACTGTTGCCAACAACCTACTACCAACACTGCCGTGGGCTCCATAAAAAACTGACAAGATAGACTGCAGGGTCTATAAATAAGATAAGTGGAATCTCAAAAGGTGAGCACCTCAGTTGCTGCAAGAGGAACAACCTTATACCATCCTATACTGGGCTACAAGTAATCACACTAGCACTAGACTTAAAAAAAAGTGCAGAACATGCAAAATAAAAAAAACCATAAAAGACCCAACACATACTCCAGTGCACAACTGCACCTTCATCAGACAAAAGTAACACACAAAAAAGACAAGTTGGTTTAAAAAGGTGGATAGATCCCACCTATAATCACCTTACACCAATCAAATAAAAACACAACCCAAGAATCAGCTGAAGCCTAATGAGTGTGCCTTGCTGTTGTAATAGTAATCAACTTGTGTGAGGTAGCCAGTTCTCTCAGGTGTGCTGAACACTTGCTGGCCCGCCCCCACGAATAAGGAGGGTGGTGTCTAGGGGAGGGGCTGGTTGTGTCAGTCAAACAGTCTCACTACCCAAGTCACAAAGCCTTCTTTTCTATGGGGAAGGGGCACATCAACTAAATGGTCACTAGGTATTGTTGCCAAAATAATGAGAATGGCTCCCAGGATGAACACATGTCCTATGTATCAACTTAAAGGATAACAAACATGTACTACATTTTTAGCTGGTAAGAAGTATAAGAATACTGAAAGAGTGCTACATAAATAGAAAAGCTAAGTAGAAATATGGTACATATATGAAGGGGACACATGAAGGACAATAATGTTCCAAAGGAGTGAAAAATAAGGTTCCTATATATTGATTTACAAAATTAAGGTATATAATGTGATCAAGGAATCAAAAAGGCTCTGAACTTTGAAAAAAAGAATAATTAGTTCAATAGACATATAAGGATACATAAGCCATAGTCTAAAAATGGTCCTATATAGCAGGGGTTCCCAACCCAGTCCTCAAGTACCCCCTACCAGTCCAGGATTTAGAGATTACCCTGTTGTGTCTAAAGTGTTTTTTTCTTCTTCTAAAACACCTTAGACTCTAAGCCTTAGAGTCTAAGGTGTTTTAGAAGAAGAAAAAAAAAACCACTTAGACTCTAAGGTGTTTTAGAAGAAAAAAAAAAAAAAAAAAAAACACAACAGGGTAATCTCTAAATCCTGGACTGGTAGGGGGTACTTGAGGACTGGGTTGGGAACCCCTGCTATATAGTGCAATTTTGAACTGATGCAAGATGTATAAAAGTCTTCAGACAATAAATCTAAAAACATTCTCTCCTCAAAAGATTTGTGTCCAATGCCCGAAACCTCATGCCTTTGGGATCGCCCCATGGACTTGTTTGATGTGTCTCGAAATAGGGGTCTCTATTTGTCTGTTTGGTTTTACCAAATTGATGTGTTCAAGCATGCAGCGTTTAAGTGGGCAAAAGCATCTTGACCACATATTTAAAGTGGCACTAAAGTGTCAGGAACACAAATGTGTATTCCTGACACTATCATTTCTAAAAGCACCATTTAGATGGTCAGCATCCCTGATTTACTGACCTTTTTCCAGTTCTGCGTGAGCTCCTTGCATCTGGCCCTGCCCCTGATCCGACTCCTTGACTGACATCACCAGAACTGATGATCTCAACCAATCATATTTCTTTCCCATATTAAATGGGGATTGACCTTGGCCAATCAGCATCTTCTTATAGAGAAGCATTGAATTAGTGCATCTCTGTGAGGAAAGTTCAACATCTCAATGCAGAGCGTGGAGTCGCTGAACATCACACTGTGCAGCACTACCCCAGGAATCACCACTTCCTGGCCACTTGGGACGTTCCTAGGCTGTAATGCAAACACTGCCTGCAGGGACTGACTATACTCACCAGAACAACAACAATGTGCTGTAGTTGTTTTGGTGAGTGTGTCCCTTTAAGGCCACACTCGTGCACTAGAAGTTAAACCAGACCTGATGAATTACAACTGAAAAATTACTTAACGCTGAATTTTACTACATGACAGGAGGTTTCATATTTTGCATAAACTTTCTTTACGTAAACTCCAGTAGCACAGATCAATCAAAAACAAGTTGTCATGTTATATACAGCCCTGACAGTCTAAGCACATCCTCTTTCTTTGCTTCTCTTGCTGTGCAAAGGTCAGAGTATTTGCTCTTACAATTTGGTTTATGTGTTCTGGGATAGTATTTGGCTTGTACGTTATTGTTCTGTCCCTCATTCTTGGTTATTCTACCAGCCCTTCCACCTGTCAAACCTGCTTGTACAATAGCCTTCTTTTTTAACTTATATTCCCTTTTCCAGTTTGTCTTTAGACCTTTCCTTGCTTTCAGTTTTCCCTGTATTCACTGTTCCTCTTATATTTTCTACAGCCTCGTGCTGTGGTCGGTGGAACCATGCCTACGGCTTTTTCTCTGTTTTCACCGTACCTCTGTTTTCACCTTACTTTGGTTTCATTTTCTGGAGTACCTCCCACTTACTTCTCCTTGATCGCTTGGGCTCATGGGAGTTGTTCCTGTCGAGGCCTCGCACGTGGCAACATCTTTCAGGATGGAGGCTCTCTCCAAAATGCTAATGCAACTCGCGTCTGAAGTACCCACCCAGGCCACAGGATTGCTACCAAAGACACTGAGGGTGTCATGGGCTCAGAGTTTTCCACTAAGGACCTGCCGCTCCTAACTAAATGCCACAGCTATATGTAACATCCTCTTTATGATGATAAATACAATTTATCAATGAATGTACTTGGATTGAAATCCTTAGGTGGTGGTCCATTAACAGCAATTATTAAAATGCCATCCAGAGTCACTAAAGCCAGTAATGAATGATATACAGTCTTTAATTTGTTTTGGTAGCTGAAGCCACATTCACAGGAGGCATTTGTTAAAGGTATTATGGCACAGACATTGAACAGAGGGAGCAATGTGTGGAATATCTCTTCCTTACATAGTTACATAGCTATTAAGAGACTAGTGTCTATCAAGTTCAGCCTTCCTCACATATGTTTCTGCTGTTGGTCCAAAAGAAGGAAAAAAAACCAGTCTGAAGCACTTCCAATTTTGCAACAAACTAGGAAAAAATTCCTTCTTGGCCCCAAAATAGCAGTCAGAGATCTCCTTGCATTAAGCAGCTATTACCCCACTAATTCGAAATTATATCCCTGTATGTTATGTTTTTGGAAGTATTTATCCAATTGCTGTTTAAACATCTGTATGGACTCTGATAAAACCACCTATTCAGGCAAAGAGTTCCAAATCCTTATAGTTTTTCTTTTCTTTGTCTTAGACTAATTCTATTTTCTTCCAGCCTAAATATGTGACTTTGTGTCCTTTGTATAGCCCTGTTTATGAATAGATTTCCAGATAATGGTTTGTACTAGCCCCGAATATATTTGTATAATATCACATTCCCTCTGTAATGTCGTTTTTCCAAACTAAAAAAATAATAATTTTTAAAGCTTTCTTCATAACTAAAACCAGCAATTTATAAAGAGACAAAATTATATTTTTATCCCGAGAATTTATGCCCCTATTTATACATGACAAAACCTTACTGGCCTTAGCAACTTGACATTGCATATTGCTGCCTAATTTGTTGTCTACAACAATTCCCACATCCTTCCTGTGTGTTGTTATCCCTAATTCACTACCATTTACAGGTGATACTCGAAAAATTAGAATATCGTGCAAAAGTTCATTTATTTCAGTAATGCAACGTAAAAGGGGAAACTAATATATGAGATAGATGCATTACATGCAAAGCAAGATAGTTCAAGCCGTGATTTGTCATAAGTGTAATGATTATGGCTTACAGCTCATGAAAACCCCAAATCCACAATCTCAGTAATTTAGAATATTGTGAAAAGGTGCAATATTCAAGGCTCACAGTGTCCCACTCTAATCAGCTAAGTAAGCCATAACACCTGCACAGGGTTTCTGAGCCTTTAAATGGTCTCTCAGTCTGGTTCAGTAGGAATCATAATCATGGGGAAGACTGCTGACCTGACAGCTGTGCAGAAAACCATCAATGACACCCTCCAAAAGGAGGGAAAAGGCCATTCAAAAGTGTTGGGGACTTTCACAAGGAGTGGACTGAGGCTGGAGTCAGTACATCAAGAGCCACCACACACAGACGGATTCTGGACATGGGCTTCAGATGTCGTATTCCTCTGTCAAGCCGCTCCTGAACAACAAACAAAGTCAGAAGCGTCTTACCTGGGCTAAAGAAAAACAGACCTGGTCTGTTGCTCAGTGGTCCAAAGTCCTCTTTTCTGATGAGAGCAACTTTTACATCTCATTTCGAAACCAAGGACCCAGAGTCTGGAGGAAGAATGGAGAGGCACACACTGCAAGATGCTTGAAGTCCAGTGTGAAGTTTCCACAGTCTGTGTTGATTTGGGGAGCCATGTCATCTGCTGGTGTTGATCCACTGTGCTTCAAGTCCAGGGTCAATGCAGCCATCTACCAGGAGATTTTGGAGCACTTCATGCTTCCTTCCGCAGACGAGCTTTATGGGGATGCTGACTTCATTTTTCAGGAGGACTTGGCACCTGCCCAAAAAAAGCACCAAAGCCTGGTTCAATGATTGTGGGATTACTGTGCTTGATTGGCCAGCAAACTCGCCAGACCTGAACCCCATAGAGAATCTATGGGGCATTGCCAAGAGAGACATGAGACCAAACAATGCAGAAGAGCTGAAGGTCGCTATTGAAGCATCCTGGTCTTCCATAACACCTCAGCAGTGCCACAGGCTGATAGCTTCCATGCCACGCCGCATTGAGTCAGTAATTGCTGCAAAAAGGGCCCAAACCAAGTACTGAGTCCATATGAATGCTTATATTTTTCAGAGGTCTGATATTGTTCTATGTACACTCCTTGTTTTATTGATTGCATGTAATATTCTAATTTACTGAGATTGTGGATTTGGGGTTTTCATGAGCTGTAAGCCATAATCATCGTACTTATGACAAATCACGGCTTGAACTATCTTGCTTTGCAAGTAATGCGTCTATCTCATATATTAGTTTCCCCTTTTACGTTGCATTACTGGAATAAATGAACTTTTGCACGATATTCAACTTTTTTTGAGTATCACCTGTAGGGTGTAAGTTGCTTGTGCATTCTTTACCCCGTAGTGCATAACTTTGCATTTCTCTACATTAAATTGCAGTCTCCCAATCTATCTAAATCCATCTGCAACAAGGCAATATCCTGCTGACATTTTATTACTTCACAAAGTTTTGTGTCATCTGCAAACACTAAAACATGGCTTTCAATGCCTATTTCAAGATCATTTTAAAATATGTTAAAGGACCACTCTAGGCACCCAGACCACTTCAGCTTAATGAAGTGGTCTGGGTGCCAGGTCTAGCTAGGGTTAACCCATTTTTTTTTATAAACATAGCAGTTTTAGAGAAACTGCTATGTTTAAAAATTGGTTAAGCCTTCCCCCTAATCCTCTAGTGGCTGTCTCATTGACAGCCGCTAGAGGCGCTTGCGTGATTCTCACTGTGAAAATCACAGTGAGAGCACGCAAGCGTCCATAGGAAAGCATTGTAAATGCTTTCCTATGCGACCGGCTGAATATGCGCGCAGCTCTTGCCGCGTGTGCGCATTCAGCCGACGGGGTGGAACGGAGGCGGAGAGGAGGAGGAGAGCTCCCCGCCCAGCGCTGGAAAAAGGTAAGTTTTAACCCTTTTCCCCTTTCCAGATCCGGGCGGGAGGGGGACCCTGAGGGTGGGGGCACCCTCAGGGCACTCTAGTGCCAGGAAAACGAGTATGTTTTCCTGGCACTAGAGTGGTCCTTTAAATAGAAGCGGTCCCAAAACTGAACCCTGAAGGACACCACTTACCACTTTTGTCCAGCTTGAAAATCTACCATTAATGACAACTTGTGGTACTCTATCCTTACGCCAATCCTCAACCCAAGAACAAAAATATTCATCTAGACCAATTTCTTTTAGTTTGAACACTAAACTATGAGGTACTGTATTGAATGCCTAGGCAAAATCCAAGTAGATCACACCCACTGCATCACCCTGATCTAGACTGTTTCATAAGATCATGCTGATTATTGCTAATAACAAAGTTTGTCTCAATGAATTCCTGAATATTATTCCTGTTGGTTTATTTTTTGAAAGTCTTATTAAAAGAGAGTCAACTTTGAATGGAACGTTTTGTCAGTCCACTCCCATTCTAAAAGGTCAACTTTGTCTTCAAAGTGATTGTTATAAGCATACTATCCAGTTTTATGTAATTTGGTTACTCCAGAGTATAGGAAATTTGTATTGTTTGGCCAGGACAGGCTGTTAAATATTTTTAAAGACTGCACACTATCTGAGGAAACTGAGGAAAGTCTCAAAAGTAAGTATTTTTCAGCTGTAACCTATACAGACTGTAGTATGGCTTGAAATTATTTCACCGGCTTCAAGGTTGGTCAGCTGACGCCCATGGAGTGTTCCATTTGGTGCTAATTTGCTGAGAAATTCAAGTTCATTTTCCTCTTCCATTGCAAAGATCCAGAAGAGTTTTAACAGCATCTTCTATCTTGGACTTTCCATGTTTGTTCTGAAGAGTGTCTGGCAAATGCCATACAAATCCAATAAGAAAACTTCAACTGTTTTAGGTCTTTCAGAAAACCCTTTACTTTAGCAGAATATGTGGATCCTTCAGTTGATATCTGCTCAAAAGGTATGAACACAGTTTTCCAATTCTGAACTAAAGCACACAGGTATCAACCTTGCTACATAAACAGCACACTGTATCTATATATTTGAAGACATCCTTATTTAACCCCTTAATACCGTTACGGCGTTCCACGCCGTCGCGCTTCAAATGGGCTTTAAAGCCGTTGCGGCGGCATGGAACGCTGTAACGGCTTTCTGCCCCAGGAGCCAGGAGGTACTCACCTCCGCCGCCATCCTCTTCTGGAGGGCTGCCTGACAGCCCAGGCAGCCCTCCCACGGCAAATGAGGCCCCCGGGGGCCATGTGATCGCTCTCAAAGAGCGATCACATGGCCCCCTATAGCTGGCTATGGATCTGCCAGCAGGGGGGCTGTCTGAAATATCAGACAGTCCCCCTGCTGGTAGGAAGAATTAAAAAAAAAATCAAACATGTGTAAAAATAAATTAAAACTATTTTTATATATATATAATATGTATATATATTATTTATAATATATATACATATTATAAATATGTAACGTCTTACAAAGTGTATTTTAATACTAATATAAGTATATATATTAGTATTAAAATACACTTAGAATGACGTTACATATATATACTATGTATATATATTATATATATAATAGATCTACATATATATATTATATATATATATACGTATAATTAAAATAATAAATAAATAAAATAATAAAATAAATAAATAAAATATTGAAACAAAATTTAATATAAATTATATATCCATATGTAATTTCATTCTAACTGTATTTTATTAATATATATATATATATATATATATTGGTAACAAAATACACTTAGAATGGCATTATATATATATATATATATATATATATATATATATATATATATAAAATACAAATAACTGCAAATATATATATATATAGATAAATACATATAATGACATAAAAGATTACATTAGTATACAAGGAGAATTTAAATACATATATATGTATATATATTAAAATTCTACATGTATATTTAAGTAATCTTTTAACATAATTATGTGATTTGATTAATTAAAATTTGATTGACATGCCTGACAACACAGGGAGAAAGTGCAGAGAATTTAATTCGCAAGCACTATATTTGACCCTGTAACTCTCCAAGACACCATAAACCCTGTACATAGGGGTTACTGTTTTACTCGGGAGACTTCGCTGAACTCAAATATTAGTGTTTCAAACCTGTAAATTGTATTACAACGATGATATTTTAAGTAAAAGTGACGTTTTTTGCATTTTTTACAAACGAACGACGCTTTTATGGACTATATTATTGTTGTAATATGTTTTACTGTTTTAAAACACTAATATTTGTGTTTAGTGAAGTCTACCGAGAATAACAGTACCCCCCATGTACAGGTTTTATGGTGTTTTGGAAAGTTAGAGAGTCACATATAAGGCTTGCATTTCATTTTTTTCACATTGAAATTTGCCAGATTAGTTATGTTGCCTTTGAGAGCGTATGGTAGCCCAGGAATGAGAATTACCCCCATGATGGCATACCATTTGCAAAAGTAGACAACCCGAGGTATTGCAAGTGGGGTATGTCCAGTCTTTCTTAGTAGCCACTTAGTCACAAACACTGGCCAAATATTCGTTTTTTGCTTTTTTCACACAAAAACAAATATGAACGCTAACTTCGGCCAGTGTTTGTGACTAAGTGGCTACTAAAAAAGACTAAACATACCCCACTTTCAATTCCTTGGCTTGTCTACTTTTTCAAATGGTATGCCATTATGGGGGTAATTCTCATTCCTGGGCTACCACACCGTCTCAAAGGTAACATTACTAATCTGGCAAATTTCAATTTGAAAATGGAACGTTCTATATTTGACCCTGTAACTTTCCAAAACACCATAAAACCTGCTAATAGGGGGGTACTGTTGTACTCGTGAGACATCGCTGATTACAAATATGTGCATTGTTTTGCAGTAAAACAGTATTATGACATTCACAGCTAAAATGGCAGACGGAAATACAAATTTAAAATAAAATCTTATTTTCTCACATTTTTTTAAAATTGTATTCATAATAAATTATGTTCCATATATGAATAGTTATTGATTAATTAAAGCCCTGTTTCTCCTGAACAAAATGATATATAATAAGTGTGGGTGCACTTAATGTGACAGTGGTGAATTACGGTTGAACAGACATATAGCGAAAATTCCAGTTTTTGTTTACGTTTTGTTTTGATCAGAACGTGCACTATGGACTCCGTCCTGAAGGGGTTAAAGACTTGGCAATTTCTTCCTCTTGGTCCACTTGTTTGAGTGAGCTGTGATAATGTTTAAAAATCTACTGAGCAACATTGAATATTTGTAGATAGTGTACTTATTTGCAAATGTCCAAGATAGCAAGCTGCAATCAATGAGCTACACAATGGGTACTAATCATCTGTGGTCAGATGTTTTTGCTTCTCCAAACTCATGCACCAGAATGCTTGCAGCCCCATCAGTTTGTAAATCTGTGCCCATTACATCCGCGGCAATTCCTAAGTACTTACCCGATTGCCGCTGTTCCCCAGCTGGCAATGGCGTTCCTCTCGTTCTGGGGGGACTGTCTAAGAGCCCACACAGTCCCCCCTCGGCAAATTAGGCCCCTGCGGGCTATGTGATCACTCTGAAAGAGCGGTCACATGGCCGTAATAGGCGTCTATGGTGCTGCCAGCAGGGACTCTGCCTGAACTGACAGGCAGTCTCCCTGCTGGTGAAAAAAGATTAAAAAAAAGTTTTAAAATAAAAAAATATATATATGATTAAATCTTATGTATAACGTCATACTAAGTCTTTTTTATTAATATATACATATATTAATATAAAAATACACAGAGTAAAATTACACACGTGTATATATAAATATATATATATATACATATATATATATATATATATATATATATATATAATATAAATTTTATAAACCGTGCAAATATATAAATTCTGTTACGTCTCCACCGTGGATGTTAAGGTAACTAGACAACAGTAGTGATAGGCAACCAAGCACCCGTGGGTGATACTACGAGCATTGATTTGCTCTTCCGGGATGGAGGATTGTAAGGGTACCTCTAAGGCTACATAGTGAACTACAAACCAACGTGAACATATCAAACCTGTGCATCTCAATGTGAAAAAATAGGATGTAGTCCCCAAGGTACCACAGAAAAATCGAAAATGTAATTTAAAAAATATATTTAATTAATTAAGTCCCAATGAACATCACTGAGGGGTTCTGGGAAAGTGAAGTGGCTATTGTCCATATATAATGCTTACAATGGACAGAGCAGGAGAAAAATACATGCTTTGTGTAAGTTAAGGAATTAATTCAGATGTGTATACCCAAAAATAGCCACATACAAAAGTGTGCCTTGGACGTATACTGGGTATGTAAAGATAGTACCACATTGATACATTAACAATAAATGAAACAAGATAGAAATACAAAATATACTATTGGCGGACAATAAAAGTCTAACCCTACATATGAGGGATTATGCAGAAACGCTATTTCAGTATTATCATGGGAAAACTCTTCTATTAAACATATATTTACTAAGATTAAGCAAAAACGTAATTACTGTAAATATATAATTATACAAAAATGGAGAATACTATGTTCTCATTCAAGCCATTAGGGGATACAGTATTTAAGTGGTGTATCCAGTATGCCTCATGTTGCAGCAATGTTTTAGATCTGTCTCCCCCACGGGATAAAGGGAGGACATGATCAATGGCAATGAATCGTTAAGACAGGAGACAATGTCCCATCATCAGAAAGTGTTTAGTGACTGGGTTACCAGTCTTTTCATCGTGGTATGCAGTGTTGATGTTGGACAGATGTCCTCTAATGCGGTCTCTAAGCATCAGGTCGGTCTTACCAACATATGCTAGTCCACATGGGCAGGTAATTAGGTAGATAACATGGTCTGTTGTGCAAGTTATATGTTGCTTAATGGGATATCTCTTGCCACTATGTGGGTGCACAAAGGTGTTACCCCCAATCATATGGCTGCAGATAACGCAGCCTGAGCATTTGAAACACCCTGATTTCACATGAGTAGTCAGTTTTTTATAACAATGTACCGGATCTCCTTTGACCAATAGATCACAAAGGTTCTTGTTCCTTCTGTAGCTGATCGGTTTGCTATGAAATTTAGCTGGCAAATTTTTATGACTGTAGAACAAGCATGTCAAACTCGCGGCCCGCATGCGGCCCACAAGGACCATCTTTGCGGCCCGGCGAGCCGCGAGTGCATGCTTAGTGTTATAGCAGAGTAGGCACCTGCTTTCCCCATATTGCACGTGCCTACTCTGCTAACACTTACCCGGCCGGGGAGGAGGGCCGCGAGGGAGCTCAGCGTTCCTGCTCCTCACTGCTCCCTCGACTGAAGTGAAGCTGAGCGCCGGAATATGACGTCATATTCCGGCACCCGGCATCACTAAACTGTGCGCGGTAGCAGTGAGGAGCAGGAAGGACCCCAGGGAGATGCCCCACATCAGCTCCAAAAGGTAAGGAGCAATGAAAAGTATGTGTGTTTAAATGTGTGTTTGTCTGTGTCTTTGGGTGTCTTCGTTGGGTGGGTATCACTTGTTTTTTTTTCTGCTGTGTTGAGGGCTCGGTCTCCCTCCTTGCTAGGTGGTGTACTCTTATGCTTTGTACGATTCGGTCCTGCAACTGTGGAGCAGGGGGTATGGGAAGATGGTTGGCCTCTCCCTCCCCCCCTGTGTATGGGTATTGTGTCAGATGAGGGTGTGAGGTGATACCAGTCAGCGTGTTGTGGTTATCAGGCTTGAATGTTTCTAGTTGAGACTCGGCTCATTGAGCTATGGGTCCCAAATTTTTAAAAAATGTTGGGATGTTTTGTGTACTGCTTCCTTTGTTTAGCAAATGACTGTCTGTATTGTGGGTATGTTCGGTGAACCCCAGATCTCTGCTATAGCTCTTCTTGTTGCCAGGGCAAGTCAAATTGTTTTAGGCTCATGTTAAGGAGTCCCATAGTTTGGAGAGGAGCCAAATCCACAGGTCTAGTGGGATGGTTGTTTGTAGGAGGTCAGAGACCAGATTAGCGACCTCTGCCCACTGTGGGGTCACTTTGAGGCAGTGCCACTAGAGGTGAATATTTGTTTCACTGTGCCCACATTGTTTCCAGCAGAGGTCCGAGTCTGACCTTCCCATTTGGTAGAGTCGTATGGGTGTTAACTACCATCGGAGCATGGTCTTGTAGATCTGCTCCTTGTGATTTATGCCGCCAGTCAGACTCTCCACCCAGGGGTCCCAGGTCCCTCTCCGAGGCCGACACATAGGCTAATGCCCCCGAAGGCTGGTTAGTGATTAGGAGTATGTAGTTGTCAGTGATCTGACTCTTGCGGACCGGGCTTTGGATGCAAGCCCGGCTAAGAGTTTGGTGGTGGCTGCTGTCCTGTTTTCTGTGTGTTCTAGGAAGCTTTTTAGTTGGAGATATCTGAAGAAGTCATGGGTGTTGTATGCTATGGTATGTTGTGGTAAGTAGTTATATGGGATTATGCCGCCTCTCGCGAAGAAGTGGAACAGCCTATAGAGCTCGCTTTGTTCATAGTGAGCAAAATCTCTGGGTGTCATGCCCAGGGGGAATGCCCTATTGTGCAGGATAGGGGTCATGGGGTGTAGGGTTGTTGATGATGGGAAATTTATTGGTGATTTTGTTCCATGGATCTATAGAGTTGGTGAGTGTTGGGGTTGTGGGGAGTGGCAAGGGGCGTGATTTCCTTGGTACCCAGATGTAAAGAGATGGGAAGTCGAAGCCGAATAGATTGTGTTCTAGATCTACCCATCTTTTGGTTCCTATAGGGGCGTGCAGATTTTGAATTTGGGTGAGTTGCATGGCAAAATAGTAATATTGGAATTGAGGCATGCCCAGGCCCATAAGAATTTATCAATTTGTTTTTGGAGGTATTTGAAGTCCGTTGTGGAGGTATTTGAAGTCTGTTGTTGGGATTGGGATGGGGAGGGTTTGGAATTGGAAGAGGAAACGGGGCAGTAGGTTCATCTTGAACAAACAAGCCAAGCAGGATACGCGTGCAGTATGCAGATCCAGCAGTAAGATCATTGTATGTGCCAGAAGTACCTTCCACGAATTGGGGACCGATCGGCATTTGGCGCTCATCTCTCAGAGTGAGGTCTGAGACGCACGCCAACCTCACTGACAGCCGACCGCTAGAGAGAACAACTGCAACACCAAGTATCCAAGACGCTGGAGAGATCCTTACCTAAACGTTACCGTCTGACACCTGCTTTTGGGTGTCCAGACCTGTCGCCCCACTACTACAAAAGTTGGGCTAGTGTTATTTAAACACCTACTCTGATCGGATAAATCAATACCCGATCCCATACTAGCTAGCACTCACTCACAGTATTCTGTTGCCGACCAGGGCATAACATTCAGTACTGTTGAGCACTACATAGGCACGATTGCTAAAGACTTAGGACACACTTTATCTGTGTCCTCCTATTTCTCCTCTTTACTATACCGGGTACCCAAGAAGGCACCTTTCCTTTTCCTCCACTACGGATTTTTACACTTCACTACATGACGAGGAGGGATTTTGGCCCCTCATCACACTATTCACTACCACACATACGAAACCCTAGCCCGTATTCTACATTTCTCCGGGCTCATCATATGACTATACTAGTATGGTGTTAAGTGGAGGTGTATAAACGGGCACACTTTTCCCCACTGAGTGATCCTCGTCAGGTTGCCAGCGTTTTGGAATTAGTCAAAAGACTGACATCTAACTGACTAGTCCCACTGTACGGAGTGTTAGACTGGGACAATGTATCCCCTGTAGTTCACAGACCAATTACTTTGTTATCCGCTCAGCCTACCCTTACACTTATCCCCCTTCTCTCCCTCGGCAAGAAACTTTATTGTTCCGAGGAGAACCGTGGGGACAACCGCAGTTACTGAGCTCACAGGCACCGTGTTAACCGCTCAGCCAACCTGTATATTATTTTTCTCCTGTCTCTCTCGGCAAGAATTTTATTGCTCCGAGGAGAATATTGGGGAAAATCGGAGCTACATCGCTCTAACGTATATGTCAGTAACTACTACTTTTACAAATAATCCTGTGTAACTACCACTGTTTCACTCCGTTAGAATCACTGACAACCCAGGAGATTCTAAGGGTATCTGCAGCCAGGTTCCACTTATTGATGTATGCATTACCCTTATAGAGGTGTTTCACTTTCTTTCTCTCTCGGCAAGAACTTATTGTACCGAGGAGTAATATCCCTTTCACCATAGTGGTCCTGCATACAGCCGCTTACCCTGCCTAGTCACACAGTACCATTACTGTATCACTCGGCAAACCTCTCATGGTATTGAGGAGATCTAGAGGAGTGCCCCAGCTAGCGGTTTCTATTATCTAAGAAACCTTCTGTGTATATATATATATAGGCCTATCTCTATATATATATTTTTAACTACCTAGGTGCTTCCGCATCAGACATACTTCTGTCTCTCCCTCCCCCCTCTCTTTTGTACATAGTTCAGTTTTTGTGTTACTTAATAAAGTTATTATTATTCTTTTTCGACTGTTGCTTTGATATCGATGTATGTATGCATACATATGTGGACAGACTGTGTTCTTTTCTTTCAATTCCTTCACCATTTAGGGTTAACCCCTGGTCTGTCCTATAGGACCCACTGCCTTTTGGCCATTTCTCTTCCATAACCAAGTATCCATATCCATCCTAGCCGGTCCCTGTGGCAAGGCTCAAACAAGGACTACATTTTTGCTGGTAACATTCTTGCACATCGTTCCTGGCTTGCATTTTTATATATTTTAACATTTTAATGTATATTTGTTACAATAATAAACTTCTTGTCATTTAAATTATATATTTTTACATCTAGTCTTTTAGAACATAAGTGGTTTCTATTTTAAAGCGATACCTCACTTTATTGCAAAATAGGAAGCAGTTCTTTATACTGCATCCCTATATCACATATGGTTTACATCTTTTTACTATAAAGTATATCATAGAGGTGTACACTTCACTCTGTCTGTATATAACAGATTAGAAGACTTACACACCTTATATGGCTGTATTTTGTCACAAAATCAGGTGACTTAAATTCCATCACATTATAGAGAATAGTTCTACATACTATATCTCTATTATATATGGTTTACAACTTCACCTATGAAGTATAACATTTGGTGTATACTCCAATCATTCTGCCTGTAGCATATTTAAAGGTGTACACACCACACAATACTGCTGCACTGTTTTTCCCTGAAATATTGAATTACGCCTTGGTCTATTTCTAACTATTAATTTTAATATAATCCTATTGGTGATACAACAAAAGCCATTTTAGGTGGATTAGCTCCTGGAACACTTACACCAATTCAGGTTGTCAGTTTTACTATTTCATCTTAACCAATGTTAAGCGTCCCAGCCATGACAGAGACAACTCCTGCCATCTGGTGAGGTTGTCTATGGCTCGTCTCAGCATTGGGGTATAGTTGAGTGTGTATGTTTGGTGTAGTTCTGCTGGTAGATTGATACCCAAGTATGGTATGCAAGAGGTTTTATAGCGGAATGCGTATGTGTTACCCAGTGTGGTTTGGTTGTCCTATGTAATGTTCAACAGTAATGCTTCTGTTTTATCTAAGTTTAGTCTGTACCCCGAAACTACAGAGTATTTATTTAGGAGGTGTAGTAGTGTTGTTAGGGAGGTTAATGGGTTGGTAATTGTCAGTAGGAGATCGTCGGTGTAGGCTGACACTTTGTATGATTGGAATCGGAATGCGATGCCCGTAATCGCGTGTGTGGAGCAGATGAGATGGATTAGTGGTTCCAAAGAGAGAGCAAAAAGGATGGGGGAAAGTAGGCATCCCTGCCGCATTCCATTGTGAATGGGGAAGGAGGGTGGATGTGTGTTTGATATCAGTAGTTTGGCAGTAGGGGTGGAGTATATGGTTCGGAGGGCTGCTATGAAGGGGACCAGGAATCGAAAATGTCTCTAGGGTAGTCAATAAAAAAGGGCCAGAGTAGTCAGTCAAATGCCTTTTTGTCATTGAGAGATAGGAGGAAGGTTGTGGCAGTGCGGTGGTTGACCACCCATATCAGGTCTAGGATCTGTCTGGTATTGTCACTTGCTTGGCGGGAGGGGATGAAA
The DNA here is from genome assembly GCF_036172605.1 of Pelobates fuscus. Taxonomy (NCBI): domain Eukaryota; kingdom Metazoa; phylum Chordata; class Amphibia; order Anura; family Pelobatidae; genus Pelobates; species Pelobates fuscus. Next base: position 217,175,140 of record NC_086322.1, read on the forward strand.
CCCACCTGTCCGGATGGATTAGAGTGGTAATGTAGGGGAGAAGGCGGTTAGTGAGGATTTTGGTAAATAATTTCATGTCTACATTCAGTAGTGAGATGGGTCTGTAGGGGCCTGTGTCTGTGTGGGGCTTGTCAGGTTTGGGTAGGAGGCAGATGTTTGCCGCTAGCATTTCGTCAGGGACCGGTGTTACGGCACCCCAGGTAGAGAAGGGGTTAAAGCCGTGTACGATGTTCCGTTTCCGAATTCAAAGGCAGCTACCAATCACACCAAACAGCCGAACAGGAATCATACGAATCATCCACACCATACGAATGCTCCAAACAGCCAAACGGGAGAAAACCATACAAATAAATCCCCCCAAGTACGAGACAAAGCTCCGTATTGAGGGTCAGCAGGAATCTGGTTTAATGTGGGCTTCCTGCCCGGTATTTATGCAGGTCTTCCACCAGGTGGGCACTCCCCTAGGGGACCTTGTGGAAAACTGGGACAATAATATTACAGTAGCCAATCACAATGTTACACACATACTCACTCCTCTTTAGCTGTACAGGACACTCCTCTCTATCCTGGAGATAACTGGGAAGTAACTCAATTATCTCCAAAGATAGAGGCTAAACTCCATTTTATACAATGTAACAGAAACACACAAAAATATATAACTTCTCAATTCCCCAACAGAATATCCACATTTAGAGTATCCCCAGATCGCTGGGATCTGAGCGCACAAAACTACCGAACAGCGCTCAGATCCTATGCACATAGTTCAATCGCCATGGAGCCAAAGTCTTTCACATGGTCCTTTCGTTATACGAATGGGCTCCATGGGACGGCTATCTGAGGGTGACTCTGTTCGTATGAAAATGTGCTGAACAGCCATCGTTCGTATGAATATACGAAACTGAGGACGGGAGGTCGGCGGTTTCAGCGGTGTTCGTCTGAAAATAGTAGCCGTTTTTAGTTCTACAGAATCGTCGACAAACACTGCTGGGCGTTCGTATGTCCAAGATGACTGCCACCTCGTGTTCGTTCATACGAACGATGACCACCCAGCCGACCATTAACAAGGGGAATTGTCTGCGGTTAACTGCAACGTTCTAATGAGGCTAAGAGGTTAACAAGCAGCACACTTACCTGCTGGGTGGTCAGCCGTTTGGCAAGTCTTTCGGGAAAAAGGGGAAATAACACATGACCCCTTTGGATAAGAAAAGGCACGAACAAACAGACGAATGAGCACCAGATAAACATAATCCACAGACAGATGGTTCTGTCACAACCGGGTTGCCCTTTAGAAGGGTGTTGTAGAGGTGTCTTAGATGCCCGAGTATCCATCCGGACATGGCCTTTTGTTGAGTTTCGTGGTGCCTATTGCTCCTGTTACTTCTTTGTCAGTGATTTCAGTAGATATGTGTGCTGATGCCGCGTCTGAGAGTGAGGGTAAGTGTATTGTAACGGATCGACGGGCACCTTGACTGGGTACCTCTGTTGAAGGATGCTCCTAGCGCTTCCTGAGGTCTCCAAGCACTCCAGCCGAAACCATAACCACCGTAGACTCTTCCAGAGAGCAAGGCAGGAACAAGCTCTTACAAGAGCTTAGTAGTGATTTAGCAAGGGAGTTTGACAAGCATTGCAATCCCTTGTAGCAGATTCCCCCAATAAGAGACGGCAATCCAAATTGAGGGTGAAGTAGAACTCAGATTTTTAATGACACACACTCTGCTTTTATGAATTCTCTCGTGCAAGGGAAACGCCCACAGACAATTATGAATTACCCAATCACACACTGGTTACATGCCACACATCTCCTCCCCTTAGCCTGAGAGGTAACACAATTAGCCGTACAGTTTAAAACATACTTTTTACCCAACTTTCATAACTCTAAAACTATACATCCAATATTAATAAAAGTCACATATTATTAATCAGCATATTTCAAATACAAACATACCCAAAAATCATTCAAATCCGTTCATCCGTTCGGGAGATAGATATAAGTCACCTTTGACCGACCGCAAGCACATTTTCATGCCCAAATCAGTTCCAGAGAATCAGGCTGTGCGGCTGGTCTATTTCCCATGTTAAAGTCAGTTCAAACAGACGAACGACAACCATTCGAATTGTCGAACTGTCGAATGCATTGAAGTCTGGAGAAGGTAAAACTTCAGCTGAATTAAAGATGGTGATTTGTACCAACGGCGGCCCCCCAGCGGTCGGCAATTTACCTACAGCAGGCTCCCAGCCTGGAAGGTAAATTGCCTGCACACTTCCACTTCTGGGTGGTCCGCCTGTGTGGTACTTGGTTCAGTAAGTCGCATTTACTGAACCAAGTGGGAGAAAGCCAGGAACACAGTATATTAACAGTCTGGGGACACTGGGGACAAAGTCTTAAAGGAGCATTGTCCAAATAAGTCTGGGGTCACTGGGGACACCGTCTTAAAGGGGCATTGTTCCCAAAAGTCACAGTATGTTCCCAGATGGTTCTTAAAGGGCCAGCAGCAGCATAATAAAATACAATATGCCCAAATACTGTATTTAAAGTGCCAAATCTCCCAGGGGCCATAGTCAGCAGGCAGGAGGCGGGCCAACAGGCTTCTCCAATGCCCAGTGGCGAGGTTGGTTTCGCCACATGTATCTTATCTAGAAAGGAGTGTATTTGGTTTTGCAGGTCAGTGCCTAGTTGTCCGTGTTGGGGGGAGTGATCGTAGAGGTCTGCAAAGTACCTTTGGAAAACTTCTACAATTTTAGTGGGGATGTCAGTGGGTTGTCCCGAGGGTGTATGGATGCTGGCAATTTTTTGGGATTAGGTGTGTTTGCGTAGTCTACAGGCTTAAAGTGTGTCCGCTTTATTGGACTTCTCGTAGAACATTTGTTTTGTCCATTGTATGGCTTTCGTTGCATCTCTAGCCATAGCCGTTTAAGAGCCTGTCGTTGGGTTTGGAGCCGTATAGTGAGGTCATGTGTGGGGATCTGTTTGTGTTGGGATTCTAGTTGTCAAATCGTTGCTAGCTAGGGTTTCTATATGTTCGAGTCACTTCTTTGTTTGCCTTGTGGCTATGCTTATAAGGGATCCTCTAATCACCGCCTTGTGGGCTGCCCACAGGACGGCGTGGGATTGGACCGAGTTTTGGTTCTGTTCTGTTTTGAGGCGTTGTATTGTTTGTGGGTCATGGAGTAGAATGGGGCTTACTCTCCAAGACCAAGGTTGTGAAATTTGTGGTAGTTGGAGCGTTAAAGAGATGTCAGCATGGTCCAACCACATGATGTTACCTCTTGTGGTTGTGGTGGAAAAGGGAAGGGGAAATAAGAAAGTAATCTATCCGTGAGTAAGTGTGGTGCGGGTGCGAGTAAAATATGTAGTCTTGTGTTGTTGGGTGGTGTAGTCTCCAAATGTCCAGTAGTTCTGTCTGAGATAAGAAGTTTGCTGCTTGTTTATCTGCTCTGGAGGGTTGGGATGGCAGCTGGGGATGGGGATGACGTCCCTGCCTATCTACTTAGGGGGACAGAATGGCGTTAAAGTCTCTGCCTATGATTCTGTGGTGTGCTGGGTATAGGATGAGATGTGCCCGTAGTGTGAGCCAGAATTGTGGGTCTGGATGTGTGGGAGCGTAAAGGGATGTAAATGCGAATTTGGTGGGACCTTGGTCATTAGAAATTGTCTTTGAGGGTCTTTGTGTATGTTGGGGACCCGAGAATGACATGTTTCCCTTAGCAGTAACGCTACCCCGTTGTGCTTACCCGTGTTGGAGTTAGCTAAGTGGCCCTTTCAGGAGAAGGAACGGGCATGAGTCCGAATAGCACGTCTCCCGCAGGAAAATAATGTCCGCTTTTGTGTGGTTGGCCCAGCGCATTAATTGGTGGCGTTTTGCGGGGTGGTTAATCAATTGATCGAAATACAGGTTAGGCTAGTTCAGGCATCGTGGTGGGTGTGGGTGGATTGTGTGTGTGGGGAGAGGCAGAGTGACCAAACCTGAAGGCAGAACTTAAATATCTTTAGCACATGAGAGAGATCCAACTATTTCTTAGGTCTCCAGTCCCTGGGCCTTGTGAGGGATAGATTTGAGAAATCATGTTATATCAGAAAAGTGAATCAATGTTAGTACGTGACCGGTGCACGGTCATAAGTGGGGATAGCAGGGTCGCCCCCCTGTTGTTGTTATGTGCCCTTCGGATTCCGTGGGATCCTCGTTTGTCCCCTGTAGGGAGTCGTGGTTGCCATTGTGCCAAGGGTTTTGGGGCAGGGGTCGGCCTTGCCATTGTCTGGTAGGAGTAGGGGTGTGGGGTCTTGTGTAAGTTGGGGTGGGGTGAGGGGTGGCCCTAGGGTAGAATGGGGGTAGCAGTGGCGGCAATGGAAAGCATATATTGAAATATCTTTACATTCATAAATACATGCACATACAATACCACAGTCTGCATTATGGCTTAGTATAGTTCCCCCACCCCCTTTTTTTTGTTTGTTTTGATAATAAAAAGGAAATTAGAAATTACTTGGTCTGGTATCAAGGTAACCTTGTTCATTTGGTGCATTTCAGTAAGGTATCCCCCACCAGCATTTTCCCTCTCGTTTTTCTGTCCCCCATTCTTCTTGTTATTTTCGTCCTGCAGGCTAGACCCTGACTATGCTTCCCTCCCACCCCCTCAGTCCCGGTGACTATGTAGTGAAGCTTGGTGGGCGCCCCCTGCTCTTCCCTTCTGGGAGTGCCCCTCAAAGTTTAGCAATACCATAACTGCTAGTCTAAGTTGATCTTACACCATTAAACAGGTTTTAAAACATTTAATAAGTTGGGAAAAGGATATGTGTGAGAGTTCATTCTAATTGCAACTTGCAGTGAGTAGTAGTCCTGCAGAGTAGTGGGTCAGAGTAGATTGTCCCTGAAAGCACGTTTAAGTGCCTGGATTGTGGAGAAACAATGTCCAAATGTTCACTGAACTTTTGCTCTGGCTCTTGGTGTTGCTTGTAACTGTCTCTTCTTGGAGCGGTTCAGGGAAGGTAGAGGCTTCTCCCACATGGGTGTTAGTGCTGATTTGGGACCTGTTGTGGCGCTTGGAGCTGCGGCGGGAGTGGTGGTGTCCTGGAGGACGTGAGCGGGGTCGGCCTTGCACACTAGGAGCTAGTCTGGCTTGGTTTAGTGCGGTGGTGAGTGGCTTAAGGTCTAAGCGCTTGGCCTGGGTGATAGGGGACAAGTCCTGGTAGAATATTAGTGTGGCAGTCAAATTTTGGCGGTCTTTTCCGCGTTGCTGCCACGATGGCCTCCTTGATGAAGTAATAGTGCAGACGCACTATATTGTCTCTTAGCGCTGTTTGATTAGGGTGATGGAGGTTTCAGGGCTCTATGGGCCCTGTCTATCGCCAGTTCCTGAGGTGCCGTGTCAGGGAGGAGGGTGAGAAACACCTCCCGCAGCGTAGAAAGGAGCATGTCTCCGGTGACCGTCTCTGGGAGGCCTCTAATTCTGATATTATTGTGCCTGGACCGGTTGTTCCATCCCATTTTCTAGCATGTCAATGCGGGATTTCAATCCTGTCAGGGAAGCTTCATGCGTGGTGACTGCATCCAGAAGGTCGTCTGCTCGCTTCTCCACCAGGCCTGTGCGCTCTCCTAGATCGGCAATATCTTCTTTTAGGCCTTGGAGCTGTTTTTATAACTCTGCCGCCATGTGCTGCTTAATGTCTGTGGCTGCCTCGTGGAGTAGGTGTCGGAGATTGCGCTTTGTCAATGGCGCTGAGGATGGGGCCTCGCTGTGCTCGGAGTCAAAGGCCGAGTCCTGAAGATTGCGCTGGGTCACAAGGAGAGCAGAACAACAAGCCCACCGACAGCGTTACGTCTCGCTTCTTGCGATTCCCCCCCATGGCAAGATGTTGCTGCTTGGGTCACTGTGGGTTTGTGTGGGCTTAGGGGGGTCTGTGCTCCGTTCGTTGGGCTTTGAGTGGCTTTTTTAGGACCTGGGTCGCAGGAGCTGGTGCCTTATGCGGCCATCTTGGTTCCCGGTCAGGCTCCGCTTCCTTAAATGTCTTTTTAATTAATTTAATCTCTTATTAATGTTTTTATTATGTTAGTAGTAATTTATGTAATATTTAATTTATTTAATGTATTTCTTTCAAAAAATGTATACATTGATTTATATATCAAGACCTGTGTAATTGATTTTTCATTTTAAATGTTAACTTTTTTAACATTTTTGTATTTAATTATAAATATATATATATATATGTGTGTTTGTGTGTGTAGATGTGTATTTATTTATACATGTATTTTTTAATTTATATATTCTTTATTTTTTCATGTTTATTTTTTTATTTCAGTTATTTATATTTGTATATTTAGATGTAAGCATGAAACAATATAACATACATTTTGATAAATTATTATTTTCGATTGGTAGCACCCCAACCACTACATTACATACATAGATACATATATGTAATTGTTGTGGAATCAATCAAGTAATTGATTATCTTGCATATCTGCTCCCAGCCAAATTAACGTGCACGCTCCTGAAGTAATTCACACCAGACACAGGTTTCGGGTTAATAAAAAACTTGAGGAAGAATTTATTCCCAGGGGATGGCATGCCCCTTATAAAGCAAAATTACATCATATGCATTGTCAGAGATAACAGAGAATAATACATCAATAATTGGTTAGGTGTTAAGTGGTTCATCTATTGCTCTTCCTACCGGGTGTGAGGTCACTGGCATCATGGAAGTCTCCCCCATATTCCAGCGCCATCTTGTTAATGAGGATGTTAGTCGATGACAAGGGGAAACTCCCTAGTGGCCATTTTAGGTAAATCATATATAATGCTGAATAATGCTGATTGTGGTTATGCTGAGTAAATAGGCATTTTACTAACATAAATTGGGTTAATATTTTTCCTCCCTTAAAATTACTATTTACTAACTAGACAACTACAAACTAACCCTAATAATGTCCCTAATTGGCTGCAGCTCATCTGTCTGAACAGGCTTTGAACGCTTCACTGTGCAGGTATCATATAGTGGCTAACCCACTACATCTCCCGTGACAGACTCTTCTTGCCCGTGGAGACAGACGCTGTCCCTATAGAGAAGTAGTTGTCCTTTTGAGGTGATGGGACTGATAGATATTTCTGCACACAGGGCATCACGCAGCAGACCAGGAAAAGGAAGATAATTATTACTGTTATAACTGCCATACCTACTTGAAAGAGAACTCTCTGCCATTCACTCATCTATCCAAACCATCTGTCCCATGAATTGGAGACCCCTGCGTTCCTTTTTAATTCGTCAGAGAGACTTTCTAATTTCTCTATGGCCATAGTCACTTTACCATTGGGGAGTATTTTACACAGGCCCTCCATCTCTGCTAGAATCATGTCTAAGGCCATTCGATTCTGGAATGTCATTTGGGAGGTAGCCTGAAGTTGTTCTGCCAATCCCTGGAGGGCATCTCTAGTATAATTGACAAAACACTGCTGATTATAGTAAATATAATTGATCCAATTAACGTTATTGTTAGCGGTGATGAGTGGGATCAAGGATTCAAATCCTGCCGCAACCTCATCTCTGGCCTTAACCTTGTTGGGTACCCCCCTCGGTACTCCTATAGCATCGATTTATATATGTGGATTGAAACTACCTTGAACAGGGGTTTCTCTTTTTACCCTAAACTGCGTGTGTGGTGAATCAAACGGGCCTTGGTGGTTATCCGATATTATATGTATGGGCATGATGACTTTAGTCAGAGTGCATTCTCCCCACCACAGGCCAGTCATTTTAGATCTGAGTTGCATATCACCACATAGCCAATAAATGTCTCCCAAGGATTTAACTTGATTTACTAACAGGGTAGTGAGAGGGTTTCGATATGTAACACAGTAGCCAGAAGGGAATTTACCCACAAATTTACCCGTGGCTCAGTGTATAGTGTAGCAAGTGTAATTACCTGGGTACACAGTGATTCCATCAGTTGGCCTGATATCCCTTTGGGTTATTGGGTATACCTTTTTCCATGATTCACAGACTGATGAGTTTGTTGTTGATTGTACATAGAGACTTAGAAAACACGTTTCAACATCTGGAGGTAGATTAAGAGGCACGGTGCCCAGATGGGGTCTGGCCCCGCCACAAACATAACAGTTAGTTTTATTGTGAGAATTAGCATTATACCTCATCCACTCAAGCCATAGGTTGGTGTCTGAAAAAACAGTCTCCACAGCCATAGTGTCTTCGAATGTAGGATTAGCAATAGCCACCATGTCTTTAAGGGTTTTAATGTGTGGTTTTAGGTCATGTGTGTAGAGTCTACCCAGTCAGGTAATGTATGCATGTCTTGTAAAAAAGAAGGTCCCCAACCTGTTATATATGAGCCACCCACTCTCCAATACATCCCCATTACGTACTCTCCTGTGACTCCTGGGCTGGGATGTTCTATGTTTAAGGTGAGCTTCATTGGGGTAGACCCTGTTGGCTTACATAAGGTCATTCTGTGTAACAAGGGTTTCCCATGTCTGTCCACCCTATCTAAGGCACTTTGTGGTCTGTAGCCCCATGGTCGGCCTGTGTTCCAAGCCGCTGCTTTCCAGGTACTATAGTGATGTCCCCAATTGTCACCTGTCACACAAATGTATGGGTCCTTTTTATTAGGTATGTCTTTGTATAATATTGCTGAATGTTGTGATTGTGGAAAAGTACAAGAGACAATATCACAGTAATCAAAGGTAAAAGTAGCTACCTGTGTGTTTGAAGAATTACCGTATTTATCGGCGTATAACACGCACTTTTTTCCCCTGAAAATAGGGGAAAATCGTGGGTGCGTGTTATACGCCGATATCCCATAATTACTTACCTGTTTTGAAGCGTGGGCCGGTGTTCAGCGCGCACCACAGTACTGGAACTTCAATTTCAGGTTCCGGTTTCCGGCGGGACTGAAAGGAAGTGTGCACACTTCCTTTCAGTCCCGCCGGAAACCGGAACCTGAAATTAAAGTTCCTGTACCGCGGTGCGCGCTGTGAAGCCGGCCCACGCTTCAAGACAGGTAAGTAATTTTATTACATGACAGGAGGCTTCATATTTTGCATGACTTTCTTTACTCATGCTTCCAGCAGCACAAGTCAATCATCAAACTTTAAACCAATCATAACAGTCTGCATAACCATATATAAAGCCCTGTATGTCACATGACTTCCTCTTTCTTTGCTGCTTCCAACCAAGACACAGGTCAGAGTATTAGCTCTCTACTGTTTTTCGATTTATGCAATGCTATTTATCTTGTGGTCCCTTTAAATCATTTGGGCACTATACTGTGATTTTGCCAGTCTGTCACCCCCTTTTATTCTGCTTTCCCCTTTACCTTTTCCCTCTAAAACCTAAAGGACTTTTACTGCTGTTTGCATTCTGCTGTTCTCCTCTACTGAGATCAGTTTTTCTGTTGATTCTGACCTGTTGGTCTCGCGCGGTTCGCGGCATTTTTACCGCGATCGCGTGGGACCACCAGGTCTCCTCTTAGTCCCAGGGTACTGAGGGGTGGGTGGGGGGGCACGAGGTGGTGCCATCCGATACCGTCGGTCCGCGATCGCGGACTGCGCGGCAAATTTGCGCGCAAATGGCGGCCATCTTGGATCTCGCCATACCGCGAGATCCTCGGCGGCCATCTTGGTTTCGCCAGTTCGTGATTCCCACGAACTGGCACACAGTTTATCAAACGTTTTTTGCCAGTGTTAACAGTGTACTTTTCTTCATAATAAACGGATTAAACATAATAAAGGATTGTATGTGGGGTCAATATAAGTGGTCACAGTGCTGGGCTGGAAAGACTGCACTGTGGATCTATATGCTGTCAAACACTTAGCCAGCAGGATAACTCCCATCAGGCTCAGGCTACATTACTAAACAAATTGGATGAACACAAGAGTGTCTGATTCAGACATGTGGAAACTCTGATGACATAAATCAATAAAAATAAGAAATAATAATAAAAATAAATAAATAAATACAAGTACGCTTTATTGTATGCGGCACCTCCATAGTACAACTGGGGTGATCCTCGCAACTCACAGTGGCAATACCTTCCACAAATTTACTTACAAGGGTGAACTCATTACAAGCGTACTGAGGTCTTTGATACCTCACATTACCGGGCTCCGTCCCGACCATTATCCGGGCTCCGTCCCGACCATTATCCGGGCTCCGTCCCGACCATTATCCGGGCTCCGTCCCGACCATTATCCGGGCTCCGTCCCGGCCATTATCCGGGCTCCGTCCCGACCATTATCCGGGCTCCGTCCCGACCAATACCGGGCTCCATCCCAACATTAACGGCCGTACACCCCGGTCGATAAGAGGGTGACCCCCTCTACAAACCACTAGTCACACCCCTAGTGGCAGTTAAGACAGGGTACCTGGGTGAACCCCAGTTGTACGTGGAAGCCACTGTGTAGCCATATACGCACTGACGTATACTCTGTCTCCCCACAGACGGGAAAGAACAAGCAGACATAATGTCGGACACTACCCCACCATCAGCAGTAGACTTCCAGGCAATGATCAATGCCGCAGTGTCAGCATCAGTGGAAAAGGCGCAGGCCAAGATGATAACACAGTCACCGCCGGAGTCGGCGGACACCAGACCTCCATCAAAAAGGGAGGATAAAGATCCGACACAACGTAAGCCGGAGGCAGCGGCGTCCAAACGCCACTGGAAGGGCTCCAGTATGACTCTCCCAAGATACGAGGGAGGAATTCTACATAAGCGGAGCCGCCAGTCAAGACACTTGGATCGCTCCCCTACACAAGACCCCTCATCAGGGGATGAGGGACCATCATCGCCTCCGTCGTTGGAAATAATGGACGAATGGAGGGCAGAGAACTCACCCTCGGAGGAGGATTGGCAGGACATACAGCCGGAAGGCGGAGAGTTCAGCCAGAGTCAAGAATGGGCAAGCCACTCCGGCAGCAAGGGTTCCCACAAACCGAACATAGACGAAGACGGGGTGCTGTCAGCTACTGAGGAAGCTCATACAAGAGTGAAACGCGTTTAGCTGGAGTTTTGGACTTTTATACTTGGACTTTCTACCTTTTAGCTTATATGCTTTTGAGAAGTCTTAATATTGTTTTTATTATTTTTTATCTCTACAATAAATTGTTATTTTTTTATATCAGTCCATATAGTCCTTTCTAGCCTCCAGGAACACTATGTGGGGAATGCTATCCCAATAAATTAGCATATTGCCAACAAACCTCAGAGCCAGGAATTCAAGGCTCTGTCTAAGGGGTGTGTTGCTGCCTCAAGAGCAAAAAGGAGTCACTTACGGAGCCAATAGCTTATAGGCTCCAACCCACGTGAGTGGTTTCAACCAATTGCTACTATTATTCATTTTTTATTTTTGTAAACCATCTGCACTATATTCTCTCTTTTTGTTGTTTTACTTTGTATGTACATTTGGACACATTGTATCACTATGTTGGAGGGGTGAGTATACCCCCTTATTATTTATATTAATATTCATTATAGCGCTCCACTTGCTGGTATATTGTTTATACCTTTTTATTCTTATATTTTGCACTTTATTGTGGATTAAGGTATTCCACTTTTTGTGTTGAGCTGCTTTTATTCAGGCACTTTAGTATATCACTCACTATCTCAGTAAGGGATAGTTATTGTTTTCTCTGTGTACTTCAGCAACATGTTCGTAGTCATGAAAAAGACGGGAGACTATCGTCCAGTTATCAACCTACGAGAACTTATCGCCATTTCAAAATGGAAGGTATTCACCTCCTGAGGGACCTATTGACTGAACACGACTGGTTCACACGTCTAGACTTAAAAGACGCATACCTGTCGGTCCCCATGGCAAGAGAGAGTCGTCCCTTCCTCCGGTTCATCTGGAAGGGCCGCCCGTGTCAATTCACATGTCTCCCATTCGGACTCAGCTCGGCTCCATGGTGTTTTACGAAACTCCTCAAACCAGTCATGGCACATCTGAGAGGAAGGGGCATACGTTGTCTCATCTACCTGGACGACCTGTTGATCTTCTGCGAATCAAAATCCAGTATTCAATCTCAGACGAGATTTACCATTCATTTTCTGGAATCGCTAGGATTTGTAGTGAACAGAGAAAAATCAGCATTGACACCATCACAGATAGTCCAGTTCCTCGGGTTCGAGATAGACTCCAAATCGGGAGTTCTACGCCTCCCCGCATCCAAGATAGCGGCCATTCGCAAGGAAATTCGACGCATACTCAGGAGGGACACGATACCTCTCAGACTACTAGCGAGGATAGTAGGCCTACTATCCTCATCAATACAGGCGATCTTCCCGGGCCCGCTCCATTATCGGGCCATGCAGAGGCTGAAAGCTCACTACCTACGGGCAGGACTCACATACGATCACTGGATTCCCGTCTCCACAGAAGCTCGGACGGAACTTCGATGGTGGCTTCTCCACATGGAAGCCTGGAACGGCAAAGCCATCTTTGGGAAGAACCCGGACTTTGTATTGGAGTCGGACGCGAGCCTTTGGGGCTGGGGAGCCCACTGCGCCCACACGTCCACAGGAGGTCCATGGTCCCAAGAGGAACAGGGTCTCCACATCAACTGTCTGGAACTGATCGCGGGATCATTTGCGATTCGCAGTCTGGCCAAGGACCTGACGAACTGCTGCATCTTACTGCGCATGGACAACATTTCAGCGGTCCAATACATAAATCGCCTGGGGGAGCACGGTCAAAAAACCTGACAGAGGCGACGAAAGAGAGATACCAATTTTGTATTCCCCGCAACATTTCAATCAAGGCGGAATACCTACCGGGAATCAACAATATCACGGCGGATTGGTTCTCTCGACACTGGAGAGACGGCAGCGACTGGCGACTGGACACGTCGATATTTTCAGCGGTGAAAGACATCAGGGGACCACTGGTCGTGGACCTGTTCGCGTCCCGGACGAATACACACGTCTTTCGTCAGCTGTCGGCCAAACTCACTTTACTGCTATGTTTGGTCTCTTTTCGACAAGTTTTGGCTGTACGAGCGTTCGACGTGGATGGTTTCTCTATCTATATAAGGCTCCTCCTAAGCCACCATTTCCTCTTTCTTTGCTGCTCTGCATCAGTACAGGTCAGAGTACCTCTGCCTCCTGCTTCTTGTGGGTGGCTTTGGGATTTAGTGTGATTTATTTATGATTGTTATGAACTATGATTGGTTGTGAGATTTATGTGCCTTTCTGGCTCTTTTATTATCTTTGGTGAATGTTTCCTTTACAATACTGATAGTTTTTTTTTTTCATGTGTTTATTTATACAGATTACTGACAGTTTGCCATGTGTTTATTTATACAGATTATTGGTAGTTTGCCATGTGTTTAGTTATACAGATTACTGACAGTTTGCCATGTGTTTAGTTATACAGATTACTGACAGTTTGCCATGTGTTTAGTTATACAGATTACTGACAGTTTGCCATGTGTTTAGTTATACAGATTACTGACAGTTTGCCATGTGTTTAGTTATACAGATTACTGACAGTTTGCCATGTGTTTAGTTATACAGATTACTGACAGTTTGCCATGTGTTTAGTTATACAGATTACTGACAGTTTGCCATGTGTTTAGTTATACAGATTACTGACAGTTTGCCATGTGTTTATTTATACAGATTACTGACAGTTTGCCATGTGTTTATTTATACAGATTACTGGTAGTTTGCCATGTGTTTAGTTATACAGATTACTGACAGTTTGCCATGTGTTTAGTTATACAGATTACTGACAGTTTGCCATGTGTTTATTTATACAGATTACTGGTAATTTGCCATGTGTTTAGTTATACAGATTACTGGTAGTTTGCCATGTGTTTAGTTATACAGATTACTGGTAGTTTACCATGTGTTTAGTTATACAGATTACTGGTAGTTTGCCATGTGTTTAGTTATACAGATTACTGGTAGTTTGCCATGTGTTTATTTCTTTGTGCCTGTTTTCTCCTTGGGAGTTTTGTTTTACCCTGTTGGCTTTATTGTTTGTTCTGTTTCCTCTGGCTTATTGGCCGTGGTGGTCGCTGAGAAGCGGTCATCCGACCGCTCCCCGTGCCGACCGCCGGGACCGCGGAGAAAGACTCCTGCGGTCCCTCGTGTGTTGCCTTTGATTCCCGCCCGCCGGCTTCGTCCGCCGAGCGGGAATCCCCGTTTTGTTCTTTACCCTGCCCGCGTCCCCGCTCACTCGCTAACACTGTTATCAGAGTGGGGACGGAGCAGGGATCTACTCATTTGCCGCGGGAGCCTCCGCTCCCGGTCACCTTCCCCGCGACCGCGTGGTCGGGCAGTGGGTGCGCGGCTCTCCACTGTGTTAGATGCGCGCATCACTGCCTTATTAAAGGTACAGTGACTAGCTGGTCCGGTGTGTTTCCCCATCTCCTGGGCTGTTTGGGGGTGCGTATTTTTTGGTGACAGCTTTCTTTTCTGTCCATGTGTGGCAGCTCTGTGAGCCCTTGCATCATAAATTATGCCCCATATATGAGGGTCGCAGATTCAATCCCCCTCACCTTCCCAAGTAACTAAGCAATAGACTTTAGTTTTCGATTCTTTGCGTGTGTGCTTGCCCTGCATGTTTTTCTATGGACATGGTTTTACGGTTTACTGGTTCTCCTGACTTACACATGGCACTGCGTGCCTCCTGCAGGTGTCCCTGCCTGGTGTCCTTACCCACTTATTGAACTAGGACTGCTCTAATCAAGCCTCGGTTGCCTGATGGAGGTAGCACTGGCGTCAAAAGCCAGGGATTGTGGGTTCAGGCCCCATCTGGGTGGTTGAGCATGGCACTCGTATTTTGTGGCCTAATGGATTAGGCACAACCATATAAAAACTAAAGTGTTTCGCTATCTTGAAGAACCTTGCCTATAAGGACCCAGCTTCGTCTCTACCCTGCACCCTAATAGTCAAGATTCTACTACATGTCTAAAAGGATCTAGGTTTCCGCCTGCATTATACCTCTGGGTCGGTACCGCCCGTACCCTTATACTGGCCTGCCTTGTCTGTGCCTTTATAATTGGCCTGCTTTGTCTGTGCCCCTTGATTGGCCTGCTTTGTCTGTGCCCCATGATTGGCCTGCTTTGTCTGTGCCCCATGATTGGCCTGCTTTGTCTGTGCCATACTATGCATGCTATTGGACTGGTGGCTCCATACCCTGGATAACGGTTTGTTGAGCCTGCATGCATTATTACTTGCCTCTGCCAACACTAGGGGTGCTGCCCCTTTTGCCTGCTAATGATACCTGTTTTCTAGCTTCGTAGGTATCAAGTATCATAGACTCAGACTTTATGGACGCCTCTGCACAGGAGCAGAATTTGCAGGCTTTACTTAATGCGGCTGTGACCGCATCTGTTGAAAAAGCCCTGGCTAGGGCCCTCCCTCAACCACATACGGACAGGGGTGTGTGTGGAACCCCTCAGTTGGCAGAAGACTCGGATGAGTCAGACTCTCAGGTGCGAGAGCAGGCAAGTGCGCAAACGCGCTATTGAAAGGGTGAAGACCCTGAACCACGCTCCCGGATGGGCAAGACTCCGGCGAAGTGACGTGGTTTGAGGTTGACAACCTCGCCGGCCAGGCGCCACCGCCTATCGGGCGCAGGGGAGGAGGCCTCCTTACCCCCCCCCCCCACCTTGGCCGTGCTGGATGTGTGGCGGGCAGACCAGCCTCCCTCAGATGGAGAAGATGTTTGGGTTGCGGACCTTGGCGAGGGTCCCGGTGGACGCTGGGAAGAGGAAGACGCGCCACCGACTAGGGCCCCCACGACAATGTTGGGGGACGATACCCTTTTGGGCACTACTGGAGAACCTCTGTCAGAGCCTCAATCTATCCGACGCCCCAGGTCCTCGGACTAGTCACTGCCCGACCACTTGGCACAATTTGTGCGCTACTGGGTCCGTAGACCCCTTGGAAGTGAGGCCTGCAAGAAGCTGCGGGCGGAATGCCCCAGACCGGTACTGCCGGACAGGGTGGCGGTTACCCCGGATGTTGGCCCTAACAGACGAGGCCTTCACAGAAGGTAGGGCTCTGGACCCAGCCACCATGAGGGACTGGGCACTTTGTTCAATTTGCCTGCTGGGCAATGCCACTGTGGCCCTTTGCACGGAACCCAGGAAGACGGCACTCTTCCATATGGACAACAAGCTGTCGGATTTGGGAGCCGAAGATGTGGGTCCCCTGGCTAAAGGTCTGCTGTTCAGGGAGCCTTTCGTTGAGGAACTGCAGAAACAGGTTATTCTGTTTACCTCCCGGGATAAAGCGAAGTCTTCGATCGGGAGGGTCTTCCGCCCACGGTTACCTTCAGACGTATGGGTCCTTGGGACAGTGCGGAGTTATGCCACAGACTTCCACTCTTCCCCTACACAGGTTGGACGCCCGAGGATCCCCGTCATCACAAGAGGCCAACAGCCCTTGTTGGAGGTGGAAGTTCGAGCAACGCTAGCCAAAGGCGCGGTCCTACAGGCCCCGGATTTGGGGGGTTTCGTCAGCTCGATTTTCTCCTGGTAAGGGAGAAGTCTGTAGAATTCCGTCCAGTGATCAATTTAGGAGAAATGAACGCCTTCGTGGTATACAACCACTTCGAGATGGAGGGCATTCACCTTCTTCGATGCCTTCTCTGGCCAGTAGACTGGGTCGCGAGACTGGACCTAGAAGACGCTTACCTCTCCATCCCGGTGAACGGGGCCTGTCGCAGTCCCCTCTGATTCGTATGGAGAGACTCTCCGTACCAATTCCCATGCCTCCCCTTCGGCCTCAGCTCGGCCCCTTGGTGCTTCACCAAGCTCCTGAAACCGGTGGTCACCCAATTCAGAGCAGAGGCCGTACGCTGCATCGTCTTTCTGGACGACTTGCTTATCTTTGCGAGGACCCCGCCGGGCTCAGATTTCGGACGCGCTCTGCGTTTTCCTTGTTGGAATGCCGGGGGTTCGTGGTCATTCTGAAGAAATCGGCCTTGGAGCCTGCGCAGACGGTGGAATTCTTGGGTTTCGTAGTCGTTGCGCAAGACGGCATTCTCAGCCTGCCTGTGGCGAAGATAACGACCATTCGGAAGGAGATCAGACGTGTTTTCGACAAGACCGAACTCCCCTCCGGAGGTTGGCTCGCGTGGTGGGTCTCCTCTTGGCCTCGATACAGGCGTTCTACCTGGGCCCACTACATTACAGGGTCATGCAGCGGCTGAAGGCGCACTCTCTACGCAAAAGACCCTCTTAGGACCAGATGATCTCCTTGGCCTCGGACGTGCAGGCCGGATTGAGCTGGTGCCTCCCGCATATATCCGCCTGGAACAGCAAGGCGATATTCGGGATGACCCTGGATCTCGTGTAGGAGTCGGATCCGAGTCTTTGGGACTGGGGTGCCTCGTGCACGACGAGGTCCACGGGGGGCCCGTGGTCAGACAATAGATCGGAATCCCGCATCAATTGCCTGGGGTTGATTGCAGGTTCGTTGGCAATTCGGAGCCTGGCGAAGCATCTGTCGGACTGATGCGTGCTCCTTCGGATGGACAATGGTTCGGCGGTGCAATACATCAACCACTCGGTTTCGAGCACTAGAGGTGTTATCTCTCAACATGGAGCTCCTGGTTTCGCTGGTGCTTGGAACGGGATACCGATCCCTTTACGGGCCCTGTATCTAGCGTGCTGAATTTCTTGTCTCTTGTCTTTGACCTGGGTCGGTCATATCGCTTGGTTATCGTGATTAGATCAGCTATCTCGACGGCACTTGTCCCGCTTCGGGTTTTTCCCCATCGGCCAGGATCCGCTAGTCTGCAGGCTCCTGCGTGGAATGAGACTGGTGCGCCCTCCGGCGCCCAAGTATTCTTCCCTCTGGGACGTGCGTTTGGTTTTGGCGTTCTTTCGGAATTGGCCTGATAACCAGGACCTTTCTCTTCGCCAGTTTTCAGCGAAATTTGCCCTCTTGTGTCTGGTCTTGTTCAGATGTGTTTCGGATGTCCGGGCCTTCGATGTCGGCGCTTTCTCGTTTTTCTCCAGAGGGGGTCTCCGTCAGGGTGCTTAGACGTACCAAGTCGGATTCGACGGTTGTATCATGCCCTTACTTCTAGGACTCGCCTAAGCTTCGTGTAGCGAAGGCACTGGCGCGATGGATAAGATGTCTTTTGGCTCTGGCGGGCGTGGATGCGACCTTCGGAAGGCTTTTGGTTAGGGGCGCCGCAGCTTCCGGAGCTTTTTTGGCGAGCGCTTCCCTTCAGGACATTTTGCGTTCGGCGGACGGGTCCCGTGTAGAGTTTTTTCGCCCATTTTACTTTAGACCGTCGGAACATGCTTCTTTTGCTTTGCTGTCGGAGCGTTAAAACTGCAAATATGAAGCCTCCTGTCATGCTATAAAATTGTAGATTATACTAGCTTTAGTGTAACTATAATCTTAATTTTATTAATGACAGGAGGCGAATATTTCCCACCCAATTTGATTTCTTCCCCCCCCCTGTTTTGGATGGATTGCATTGATTGTATTTCTGTTGATTTGTCTGATTATCTGGGCTAGGTTGGTTAGTCTGGGGTGATGTTGTGGGAAGTGCATGTTATACTGTATTGACGGTCATTAGTATGGATTTCGTGTCTTTATTCTATCAGTACTGGATCGTGGGATTTATGTTTTATCAGTACATTTCGTTCACTAACCAGTGTTTTCGATTCTGTTTATTTCGTTTCAGTTTAATGGTTCGACTTCAGTTCATAGGATCGGCCGTTTGGCGGGATAAAGATCAAGTTCATCCATTATCCGAAGTTTTTCCAGATGACATTCATCGTTATGTTGTGAATTTTTCTTTATTTAGTTATTGTCATTGTTGTGTACGTTACGTTGTCGCAGCGTGAAAGAGGAAATGGTGGCTTAGGAGGAGCCTTATATAGATACCTTATGTTTTTGTCTTTGGTGTTTATCTCTCTGTTAATGTGCTGCTGTGGAGTTCTAGTAAAGAGAGACTTAAGCAAATATTCGCCTCCTGTCATTAATAAAATTAAGATTATAGTTACACTAAAGCTAGTATAATCTACAATTCGACATCTATATTTTACCCCTTTTTTCCTACGGTTCCCCGATTATGTGTAGTTTCCACACTTACTCGCTACGTGGAGGTTACTGCAAACCTTCGTGCTTTTAATAGAGGTCAACTGTTGGTGTCATACACCAAACCTTATAAACCGGTTACCACCACTACACTGGCGCGATGGGTACGTTGGATCCTATCCTTAGCAGGTGTGGAAACGTGTTTCGGAGCTCACTCGGTCAGGGGCGCAGCCGCATCGCGAGCGTTCTCGGCGGGAGCGTCCCTAGCGGATATATTACGTTCCGCGGACTGGACACGGGAGGATACTTTCCGGTTATTTTATTTTCGTCAAACCACACACGCATCTTTCTCACTATTACCTCAGCTTTAAAAATGCAAAATATGAAGCCTCCTGTCATGTAATAAAATTGTAGATTATGCTAACGTAGTGTTCTTATAATCTTAATTTTAATAATGACAGGAGGCGAGTATTTTCCCACCCTCCACTCCCGCTTATATGGGTTGTCTTCTGTCAACGTTTCTGTAGATCAGCTATAACTATTATAGTTTTATCAGGAGGATAGGGATAAACGTTTTGAGGTAATAGCTGAATATTTTCTGATATTATAGTTAATGGTTAATAGATGAGGATAGACTATATCAATGGAATTCAATATAGTATATTAGATAGATTAACATTTATGATACTATGTATGGATAGATACGGTAACGATGATATCATGTGGACATAAGTCTACTTCCATCCTCTTACACTCGTTTCTGTTTTTTGCAGCGTGATGGCCGTTATGGGTTCCGGATAAGACACATCGGCTGTGTAAGTTCTCGAATCAAGTTCCAATACCGTTATGAGTTATCAGTTTGAAACTACCATGGAACAAGTTTGGACTGTTTTATGTTTACAAACTTTTTTGTTATCTCGGGACAATACATGGACTAATCTCTCACCAAAGAAAGAGGAAGTCATGTGACATACAGGGCTTTATATATGGTTATGCAGGCTGTTATGATTGGTTTAAAGTTTGATGATTGACTTGTGCTGCTGGAAGCATGAGTAAAGAAAGTCATGCAAAATACTCGCCTCCTGTCATTATTGAAATTAAGATTATAAGTACACTACGTTAGCATAATCTACAATTATGGGATATCGGCGTATAACACGCACCCACGATTTTTCCCCTATTTTCAGGGGAAAAAAGTGTGTGTTACACGCCGAACAAATACGGTAATTCAAACACACAGGTAGCTACTTTTACCTTTGATTACTGTGATATTGTCTCTTGTACTTTTCCACAATCACAACATTCAGCAATATTATACAAAGACATACCTAATAAAAAGGACCTATACATTTGTGTGACAGGTGACAATTGGGGACATCACTATAGTACCTGGAAAGCAGCGGCTTGGAACACAGGCCGACCATGGGGCTACAGACCACAAAGTGCCTTAGAGGGAGGGGGGAGAATACTATGGGAGGGGATGGGGGGAGAATACTATGGGAGGGGAGGGGGGGGAGAATACTATGGGAGGGGAGGGGGGGGAGAATACTATGGGAGGGGAATACTATGGGAGAATACTATGGGGGGGCGAGAATACTATGGGAGGGGGGGAGGAGAATACTATGGGAGGGGCGGAGGAGAATACTATGGGAGGGGGGGAGAATACTATGGGAGGGGAGGGGGGGAGAATACTATGGGAGGGGAGGGGGGGAGAATACTATGGGAGGGGAGGGGGGAGAATACTATGGGAGGGGAGGGGGGGGAGAATACTATGGGAGGGGAGGGGGGGGAGAATACTATGGGAGGGGAGGGGGGGAGAAAATACTATGGGGGGAATACTATGGGAGGGGGGAGAATACTATGGAAAGGGGGGGACACTATGGGATGAGGGGGGAACACTATGGGATGAGGGGGGAATACTTTGGAAAGGGGGGGACACTATGGGATGGGGGGAAATTTCCTGGAATTTTCTTCTAAAAATGAGGTGCGTGTTATACGCTGGTGCGTGTTATACGCCGATAAATACGGTATACCAAAATGTGTAAACATGATTATCTTTGGTAATAGCAACTTGTTGGGCCTTTAATAGGCCTAGCAGCAGAAGTAGGCACAGGAAGCTCATGGTCTAGCAGAATCTGCTTCCTCTGGGTCAGGAACTTTCTTACAATGTGAAGCGTGTATCCAGGTATTCTTCCCAGCCAATTTTACTGAGGTGGACGTGGTCAATAGGACTTGGAATGGACCATCAAACCTTGGTTCAAGAGTGTGTTTTCTTAGGAATTTCTTGACCATAACCCAGCCACCATGAAGTAGCTTATGTTTGCCTGTATTTGACTCTGGATCTGGAATAGAAGAAAACACCTGCACATGGATTTTGGTCAAGGCATAAGAGAGTGCAGTTATATAATCTAGCATTGCATCTTACTGAATTTGAAGTTGTTGAGGAAAATAACAGCCTAACCTGGGTGATGTATCAAATACAATCTCGTAGGGGGATAAGCTAAATCTCCCTCTTGGAGTGGACCTTACACTAAATAGTGCTATGGGAAGACTTTCTGGCCAGGGTAGGTTAGTTTCTTGGGCCATTTTAAGCACCCTGGCTTTAAGAGTGCCATTCATGCGTTCTACCTTACCACTACTCTGTGGGGGATAGGGTGTGCAGAAGGCAACGGTCACCTCACCCCGGTACTGCAGTTTGGCCAAATGGTTTGGTGCAGCTTTAATTGTTTTTTCCCGGATTACATCGGGCGCAGATAGTACAGGATCTGCAGTAATTGTAGTGATTCCGGGTGCTTCAAAATATTTATCAATCAGAACATTCATGAGGTGCTTAGATAAATGAGCTGGCCCATTGAACGACAGCTGGGTACATATTCTTGGGTAGACATAATTTGAGGTTGATTGTGTACACTTCATTCTGAGGGTTGCCCCTTTATCCAGCTTTGTCTTTCTTGAGGGGTGGCAGCGGCCTGTTGTTCTCTCAGGAACTTGAGATCGGTAGGTAGGGTTTGCAAGTGTAAATAGGAGTCTTTTCAAAGGACACTCTTCTATCCACTTCCCGACACTGGCGTGCTGCATCCTTAGCAGCCTGGTCGGAGAAATGATTGCCATGTGCTTCTTCTGCATTCAATCTCCCGTGGGCCTTTACCTTCAGTATGACCACTTCTTCAGGAAGCAGTAAGGCATTCATCAATTCTTTGATAGCTGCGCCATGTTTTCACAGTTGCTGTAAGAAACCCCCTTGTTTTCCAGATTAAACCAAAATCATGTGCTACGCCCAGGGCATACCTTGAGTCTGTGTAAATATGAACATGCTTCCCTTCAGACATTTTACATGCTACCGTAAGGGCTATTAGTTCAGCCTCTTGTGCAGACTTGGATGATGGAAGTGAAGATGCTTGGAGTATTTGGTCTTTTGTGGTGACAGCAAATCCGGTATGATATTGTCCCTGTGGGTCCGCAAATCTAGAAACATCCACAAATAGGACTGTTGGGAGATGGGTTGTCTCCATTTTCATCTGTTCAAAACAATCATGAGGGGCATCCGGGTCCTGTTCTGTAGGAGGGATGTCTTCACATATCTCTGTGTGATATCGAGGGTAACCAACTGTTTTGCAATTTATGGTCCTTTTAATGACCCCCTCCAATGTGAGTTGTTCTTGAGTTGCAGTACTCCATGTTTTGGCCATTCTTTCCATGAGAGATCTGGAGACTTGGTGAAAGAGATATGAGGAACAGCCACCTCCCAATGGTGGAATAAATGTGATACCTCCATAGGCAGGGAGACCAGGATAACAATATTTCCTTTGTCGAGTCACGAAACAGGTCTGTAAGGGTGATACATATTTCCACTAGGCTAAATAATTCTTCTTCATAATATGGATCAGGTCCTGGGGTGTTTCTGAACCACAGGGTGCAATGTAAGTAGCCCTCGGGCTGTTCATCATGTGGAACTGTGGGCTGTTTTACTTGAAGTTCCATATGAACGTCAGGATTTATGTCCAGACTGTACCAGTATTGTGGCACTCCCCCTTGGGAAGTGGCAGAAGAGTGGCCGGGTTCAAAGAGTAACATCTTTGCAGAGTGACATTATCAGGTAAGAGGAGGGAGGTTTGAAGGCGGAGATGTCTCTGGGATGAGAGATGTTTCGGCTGGACTTGATTCAAGATGGCAGTGATATCATGAGGAGCAAGGACTGTAAATTTATGCCCAAGAACAAAGTCATTGGTTTTGTCCAAGAGGGCACTGGCAGCAAAAACAGCACGCAAACAGGAAGGACCGCCTTCTGGCATGAAAAGTAACCAATAGGGCGCTGACGGGAACCATGTGACTGCGTAAGGACCCCTGAAGCATGGCCCATCTTTTCAGAGACCAAAAGTTTGAATGGCTTTTCATAGTTAGGTAGGCTTAAAGCTGGAGATAAGGAGATGGCCCTTTGGAGGGCGTGGTAACATGTACGTGTTGTTGAAGACAATGAAAATGGTTCCGTCTTTAAGGCATCATAGAGAGGTTGCATGAGCTGAGAAGGAATCCAGGATCTGCTGTATGTGATGAGGCCCAGGAAAGCATGAAGATCCTGATTTGCAGATGGGAGAGAGAGAGATTTGTGATGGCAAGTACTCTGTTTCATGTTAGGTGACGGGTGCCATGGGATAGACAATGTCCCAAGAAGACCACAGAGGGCCGGCACCATTGAAGTTTCTTCTTGGAGGCTTTACAACCTTCTTCAGCGAGGAAAAAGGGAAGATCTTCTGAATTTCATTCAGCAGTTGTGAAGTCATCCGCACAGAGAAGTAAATCATCTACATATTGAAGGAGGACCACGTCTGGATGAGATTTTTGCCACGATTCTAGTACAGTAGACATAGCTTTTGCAAACTGAGTTGGTGAATTTTGTGCACCCTGAGGCATGACAGTCCAAGTATACTGTTGGCAATCATGTGTGAAAGCAAACATATATTGACAAAAAGGATCCATAGCTTTTGCAAACTGAGTTGGTGAATTTTGTGCACCCTGAGGCATGACAGTCCAAGTATACTGTTGGCAATCATGTGTAAAAGCAAACAGATATTGACAAAAAGGATCCATAGCTTTTGCAAACTGAGTTGGTGAATTTTGTGCACCCTGAGGCATGACAGTCCAAGTATACTGTTGGCAATCATGTGTAAAAGCAAACAGATATTGACAAAAAGGATCCATAGCTTTTGCAAACTGAGTTGGTGAATTTTGTGCACCCTGAGGCATGACAGTCCAAGTATACTGTTGGCAATCATGTGTTAAAGCAAACAGATATTGACAAGAAGGATCCAAGGGCACGCTGAAAAAGGCATTTGCAAGATCAATCACAGTGAAGAATTTAGCTGTTGGAGGGACTTGTGACAACAGCGTGTGTGGATTAGAGACAACAGCAGTATCTCGGTTGGTGACATCATTAACAGCGCGGAGGTCCTGGACCAAACGATATTGGTTGGGTTGACCTTTTTCAATTTTCTTCTTCACTGGAAATAGAAGGGTGTTACACTCGTACTGTGGTCTTCGTGGTGGGATAGCTCCCTTCATTAGTGTGACAACCACAGGTGGGACTTGTAGGCGTCCAATGTCATCTGGGCCTGTGGACCAAAGTTTGGTTGGGACCCTATCCAGGGTACTGGGGGAATCTGGGACCCTTACCTCCTCAGTGGGAGATGTCATATGTAGTAGTAGGGGCAGAGAGCAAAGAACAGAAGTATCTTTGCGAGAAAGAGGGGTTAATAACTGAACCTGGCCATTAGCGGTGAAGGAGATAGAAGCTTGTAGACGGGACAGAATATCAGCACCTAGCAGGTTAATTGGACAAGTAGAAGAGACAACAAAACGTGAGCGAATGTCAGAACCCACTCGCAAGAGCTTAGTTAATGGGTTGTTTCAGGGGGTATCATCAACACCTACACAAGAGACATCTGTGTCAGAAAGGTAAGATGAGTCAGGCAGATCTTGTTTTCTGAGAACACTGCGGGCTGCGCCTGTGTCAACTAAAAAGGTAGTAGGATGACCCTCTAAGGGTAGGACTACTGTAGCAAGAGTCCCCTGTAGACACTGCCATGACAGGGGTGTTAGACACAGGTTTGCCAGTTACCTATTGTATGAGATCTAACTAGGATTGATCGGGGCCAGTATAGTGATGTGTGGGTGCGGTAGAGTGACTGGCTTGTTGGGGTTGGCGTGTAGTGCGACGTTGACTGGGTATAGGACGGTGATCTTGTTGATAATCATCTGTATCATAATTATCAGGGGAATTGTGAACATAGCTGCGGGGTGGAGGGTGATTATCAGCTGGAGATGGCTGATAGGCAGCTTGGGTATATTCCTAAGGAGGGTAATATGGAGTATATGCCTGAGGATATACCTGTGGAGGGTAACTTGGCTGGGGGTAACATGTGTGGCTGCAGGGGCATTGGGATACATAGGATAGCTAAACACAGGATTGGAGTGGTCGGCTGTTGTTGTCTAGGCACCCTGGGGTGTGGACAATCTTTCCTGTAATGACCTAGCTGATTACAATTAAAGCATGCCCTGGTCTGAGGCCTAGGGGTGTCTGTCATGGGCTGCCCCTGTGTAGCTGCCACGGAATATCCTGCAGGGGCTGGGGCGGGTCTGGTGGTAGGACTATAAAAGGAGAACATAAGGGGATTACTTTCTCTCTGGGGTGGCTGGAGTGCAGATTCTAGTCGTTTGGCAACCAGGAGGAGAGTGTCTAGAGGAATAATCCTATACTCAGGGCGGGAAAGCACTAAGCTTTTCCTGATGGCTTCCCTAAGGCCTGCAACAAAGGCAGCAGATAACATCTGGGCCTGTGCCTTGTTGTATACACTGAATCCTAGATCAGAGAAAGTTTGAGTCAACCGTGAGTGGTATTTCTCTACAGACTCAAGTTTATCTTGTATAATGTCATTTATACAAGTGGCTTGGTCAGCTAATTTATCCTGAGCCCAGGCTCGAAGCTGTTCACAGAATATGATACCTGACTAGAAATCCATATCCGTAGTGAGGGGAGCGTCATTAAAACTCCTTTCCATAATGGGCCAATAGGCATCCCCAGCTTTGATATCACATAGACTAAACAAATCACGCTAGGCAGCTAAGTATGTCTTGCGAATCTGGGCAACCCTCCGGAAGCAAGGCATGGGCTGCTTCTCGGGGTCAGGGAGAGAGGTTACTAGGGTCGCGGCTTGGGACGGGTTGAAAGTAACATACATCGGGGGAGCCCCTTCCACGGTTAATAAGGTGTGGTTGTGATTGGAAGGGGTGGCCTGTCTCTGGGAAACCCTATTATTCGAAGGCCGGAGTGGGCTGAGCCCCTGCACATTGTCATCTTCGGGGGTGGGGGAGGGGGGACCGGGAATGGAAGACCATGGTAGCTGGCAACATCTGGTGAATTAGGGGCTTGAGCGGCTGGAACACCAGAGTCGGGGGAAGCGACAGCAATGGCCTGGGGAGTAACTAATTGGGAGGTAGTGGGATGAAAGCCTGACGCGGCAGGAGAAACGCCTACAGCGTGAGGCTGTCCCGATACAATGGATTAATTCGACCCTACTATCATGACTGGGTAACTGGGAGCCGCCATGAGAGAGGCGGAAACAGGGACTGGATTGGGTGAGGGGCCGGAAGGAGAAATGGTGGGAAGGATGCTGGGAGGGGATGTGACGACCATAACAGGAGCCGGAAGTGACGGGGTCTGAATAGGCTGGGGGGAATGAGCAGATAGGGTGGCAATGAGTGATTAAACATCAAAGGAGGGTTTACAGGGTTGGAGGCTGGAAGGGAAGGGGAAGGTGAAACTGGGACGTAAGGGGTGATGGAGGCGCAGGAGCGGAGGGAATGACGCAGGGAGATGGGGAGGGGGATAGGCAGAGGGAGATATGACAAGGGGAACAACGGGTGAAGGTGGGAGGGGAGCAGGAATAGTAGGAATGACAGGGGGAGGTGCGACAGGGGAGGCAATGGGTGGAGGTGGAAGGGGAGTAGGAATAGAGGGAACGACAGGGGGAGGTAGGAGAGGGACGGGATCAGAGGGAAGTGGGAGAGGGGCTGGAACAGTGGGAATGACGGAGGGAGGTGGGAGGGAACAGTGGGAATGACGGAGGGAGGTGGGAGGGAACAGTGGGAATGACGGAGGGAGGTGGGAGGGAACAGTGGGAATGACGGAGGGAGGTGGGAGGGAACAGTGGGAATGACGGAGGGAGGTGGGAGGGAACAGTGGGAATGACGGAGGGAGGTGGGAGGGAACAGTGGGAATGACGGAGGGAGGTGGGAGGGAACAGTGGGAATGACGGAGGGAGGTGGGAGGGAACAGTGGGAATGACGGAGGGAGGTGGGAGGGAACAGTGGGAATGACGGAGGGAGGTGGGAGGGAACAGTGGGAATGATGGAGGGAGGTGGGAGGGAACAGTGGGAATGACAGAGGGAGGTGGGAGAGGGGTGGGAACAGTGGGAATGACAGAGGGAGGTGGGAGGGAACAGTGGGAATGACGGAGGGAGGTGGGAATGACGGAGGGAGGTGGGAGGGAACAGTGGGAATGACAGAGGGAGGTGGGAGGGAACAGTGGGAATGACAGAGGGAGGTGGGAGGGAACAGTGGGAATGACGGAGGGAGGTGGGAGGGAACAGTGGGAATGACGGAGGGAGGTGGGAGAGGGGTGGGAACAGTGGGAATGACAGAGGGAGGTGGGAGAGGGGTGGGAACAGTGGGAATGACAGAGGGAGGTGGGAGAGGGGTGGGAACAGTGGGAATGACAGAGGGAGGTGGGAGAGGGGTGGGAACAGTGGGAATGACAGAGGGGGGTGGGAACAGTGGGAATGACAGAGGGAGGTGGGCGGGAACAGTGGGAATGACAGAGGGAGGTGGGCGGGAACAGTGGGAATGACAGAGGGAGGTGGGAGGGAACAGTGGGAATGACAGAGGGAGGTGGGAGGGAACAGTGGGAATGACAGAGGGAGGTGGGAGAGGGGCGGGAGCAGTGGGAATGACAGAGGGAGAGGGGTGGGAACATTGGGAATGACAGAGGGAGGTGGGAGAAGGGCGGGAACAGTGGGAATGAAGGAGGGAGGTGGGTGGGAACAGTGGGAATGACGGAGGAAGGTGGGTGGGAACAGTGGGAATGACGGAGGAAGGTGGGTGGGAACAGTGGGAATGACGGAGGGAGTTGGGTGGGAACAGTGGGAATGACGGAGGGAGGTGGGTGGGAATGACGGAGGGAGGTGGGTGGGAATGACGGAGGGAGGTGGGTGGGAATGACGGAGGGAGGTGGGTGGGAATGACGGAGGGAGGTGGGTGGGAATGACGGAGGGAGGTGGGTGGGAACAGTGGGAATGACAGAGGGAGGTGGGAGAGGAGTGGGAACAGTGGGAATGACGGAGGGAGGTGGGAGAGGGACGGGATGATAATAGGATCTGTCTGCCCCAAAGACGGGGTACAGAGGGGTGAGAACAGAGGAGACTACGCCAATTGGAGGTGGCGACTGGGCAGTGGCCGGGGAGGCGGGGCTAGGTTCTTACATTGTGCTGGGCGCCATCATAGGGCGGTGGCTGGGGAACATCGAGAGATGAATCATCATTACAAACATTTCTATGATATACATAAATCAATTGTCCTTCAAAATCGCTACCCGATACCAAGCCTCCACAGCTTTTGTTAACCCTGTGACGGAACCAATCTCGCCACATTGTATTGGAGGAGCCTGGTTGCCCGCCTGCTACCTTTGGACTATGGCCCTGGGAGATTGGGTCCTTTACAAACAGTGTTCGGCCCTTTAATTACTATGGGAGAAGAATTGACACTTTTTATAGGGCACTTCGGATGCAGCCGAAGTGCCGAAGTGCCGGAGTTACCGAAGTTGTCGAAGTGACCGGCATTGGACAAAGGACCACGTGGCGGCGGCCATTTTAACTTCGAACACCGCCGACCCGTACCATCGACTTCACTTCGACAATTCGACTAAAGTCGAAGTACCGGCCACACTTCGAACGGGACTTAGCCGTTTTTATGCTAGAAAGTGACCGACCGCACAGCCCAAATCCATGGAACTGTTTTGGGCAAGGAAAGGTGCTTGCGGTCGGTCATAAAAGGACTTCCGTGTAACTTTGTACTTACTGAAGGGATTGGTATGATTTTTGAGAGTGTTTATGTTTAAAGTATGCTGAGTCTGAATATGTGATTTGTATGTGGATGCGATGTATGGTTTTAAAGTTATGAAAGTTGTGTAAAAGTATATTTTGAACTGTATGCATAATGGGATTATGTGTCACACTAAGGGGAGGGGATGTGTGGGATGTAACATCTATGTCATTGGTTATTTTATGCCTCCCCCTGGGTGTGGCCTGTATGTGTACTCATGTAATAAAAACCAGGCTGGGTGCCCCAGCACCTCAGACCACTGCTTGACCTTCAACACGGAGCCTTGTCTCGTTCTTGGGGGGATTCACTGTATGCTGTTGGAGATTGATTGCTAGGAGTGTAAGCTGATGTCTGCTTTTCCTATTCATCTGCTAGCAGCTTTTCGTGAGGTTCCAGCTTGGAGTGCTATCTTATTCCCTGGTATGCAGTTCGGGAGTTTGATGCATTCACCTATATCCAATTCGTGAGTTTTGATGTTCTGCAGTAGCTGTGCCTTTCTGAGAAAAGGGGATTATCGCCTAAACGGATTTTAACCCCTCATATGCTGAAACGGTCCGTTACAAACCCATTATCCAACAATAAGCCTTCTTTGTCAATCAGCAGTTTCCTCCAAAATTCTGGTTGTAATCTACCACTTGGGGACATTTGAAAGCCACAAATCTTTGCTATCTTCTTTATTTTTAACATAGCCTCTTCTCCTGCTCTCTCCTTAACAATGTCACAAGCTAAATGGCCTTTGGAAGGTCTGGCATGTTCTTGTCCCATTTTTACCAAACAAGGCCACGTATGAGGGACAGAGAGAGAGAGAGAGGAAAAAGAAGGAATGTCTACAGTGCTTGACCGCCACGAGGAATTGATCTTCGTGCGTCTTCCCTAAACGTAGACTAGTCACGGGATCCGCCCACCCGAGATGGTGGTCACGGATCTGAGTGGGCGAGCGTGGGTGACTAGTACAGAAGAGGTAGAGAATAAAGGAAAAGGTGAACGTGGAGAGACTAATCAAAAGACATTTACAAGAGTCACAGATGTAGAGATGTGCACATAATCCGGAATCATGGATGAGCCACACAACACACACACACACAGCCAGGGTACCCACACTATGACTACAATTAAATAAAAACCATAATATAATAAAGAACAATATAACAACGAGCATAGTAACAACTAAACAGTAAATAAACCCTGTTATCTTGCATATCTGTCCCCGGCCAAATTAAAGTATGCGTGCACGCTCCTGAAGTAATTCACACCAGACAAAGGTTTCGGGTTAATGAAAAACTTGAGGAAGAATTTATTCCAGGGGGCGGCATGCCCCATATAAAGCAAAATTACATCAATACAACAGAGAATAATTCATCAATAATTGGTTAGGTGTTAAGTGGTTCATCTATTGCTCTTCCTACCGGGTGTGAGGTCACTGGCATCATGGAAGTCTCCCCCAGATTCCAGCGCCATCTTGTTAATGAGGATGTTAGTCGATGACAAGGGGAAACTCCCTAGCGGCCATTTTAGGTAAATCATATATAATGTGGATTGTGGTTATGCTGAGTAAATAGGCCTTTTACTAACATAAATTGGGTTAATATTTTTGTCCACAACATTATATATATATATATATATCTTTTTATAATTGTTTATATATAAAACCATAACTTTAAATAAAATTTAAATAATATTTCTCTTTCTTTCAACTGTAGAAGGCAGTTTTCGGAATTCTTTAAAAGCACAATAGCATTTTTCAAAGTGGTAAAGTTAAGTTTATTTGAATTTGTATATATTGTGGGCGAAAATGTGCCTGTCTCTCTTTGTCTTGTCGTATAATTATACATATAGGAGAGAGAGAGATGTTCATGAAAAAATTGCCAACTATTGCCAACTCCATGTATGTCTTTCCACAGTTTGAGTGTTGCTCAGTACATGAAACGTGCTGCCCAGAATTTAATAAAATTATTTTTGGGGGCTGCATTTTTTGTCTGCTGATTCACAGTCAAACTGTTTTTTTTTATCAGTGTGGCCATTTTTGTACGCCATTCTTGAAGCGCAAGAAAACAGCTGGCTATCCTTTACGGCAGACACAAAATGGATGTGGCGCTGAATTCCTTTGTCTATTTTCATACTGCCATGTCATCCTGCAGGGTGTGCCAAATGTGCCTGCATGATAAAACCTCCCCCATAGGAAAGCATTGCTTAATGCTTTCCTATGGGGAATTTATCTGACGCTGAAATCCGTGAGGACGTCTAATGTCAGATAAGTGCTATTTACTCCATGTAAATCTCAGAAGCTCCTCTAGTGGCTGTAATGTAGACATCCACTAGAGGCAGGAATAAACCTTAAAAATAAACATTGTATTTTCTTTTAAACTTCAATGTTTAGAGCTGCAGGGCTAAAACTATAGAGTGAACTGTCACCCATCCAACTTCATTGCTTTGAAGTGGTTTGGGTGTCTATAATGGTGCTTTAATTTTGTTTAAACATATAAATTGTAATGGATTTTTTTTTTGTGAATCACAATCCACGAAGTATGGTACATACACTGTGGTTCATTATGTTTTCAACCTGAACCTTGATAATATCAATATTATTCCGGAAATGTAACTCACACTCATGGCTGACTGTGTGACCCTAAAGACAGCTTGTTGATGTACCTGAGGTCTTGTGGTTCCGTGTTGGTTATGTACAATACCTGATGCACTGTGAATTTCAATAATTTATTATTTTTTCTAATCAAGGATCTACTGGTTCAGAGTGCTGGTATTCAATAATTGATGTTATAGACCATGGTCCATTGATGTTTTCCTACTTTTGTTATTTTTAAAAAAAATTCTGGGTTATGTACATTTTAGATCTTGTATATGAAGATTTTAAAAACTGAAAGTATTTTAATTGACATAAGGCTACTATTTGAGAAATCTTCATGCTACTCTAGTTGTAAAAGGAAGAAATCTTGTAAGTTTTTTGGACATGAAGAATTTGAGAAAGAAGGTTAAGTGTGACTACTAAAATAAACTATCCAAACAATGGGAACATCAAAGTGCACCTTTTTAGGTTACATGGATGAAATGTGCACCGTACCTTTAAACAAATCAGATTTTTTTTCAACATTAATAGTTCATGTTCACACATAGAGCTTGACACATTTGTAATTCTATACATTTATGCAAATAGAGTCAACTACTATCAAATGTGGAGTTTTAATTTCCCTACAAGTAACATAAATAATAAAAAATATCATACTGCTGCCTCTATAAGATGCATGTTTTTCCTCCTCAAAAGTGAGGGGAAATGTCTGTGCATCTTATGGAGCGAATGTGACCCTCTCTCTCCCTCCCTTGATCCCCGGTAGGTCTCCTACCTTTATTGTTGCGTGGTTGAGCGAGCAGTGCGCACCGCGGTACAGGAACTTCTGTTTCCTATACCCGGCCGGACTGAAAGGAAGTGCTCACTTCCTTTCAGTTTAGCCGGGAACAGGAAACTGAATCTCCTGTACCACGGTGCGCACTGCTCGCTCAGCCACGCAACAATAAAGTTAGCAGACCTACCGAGGAGCAAGGGTGTAAGAGAGAGGGACAATTAGGGGCAGGTGGAGGGGTGGTAAGGAACACTATGGGACAGGGGAGGGGGTGGAAAAACACTATGGGACATGGGAGGGGGTGGAAAAACACTATGGGGCGGGGGGGGGAGACACATTGGGACAGGGGAGGGGAGTGGGTGATAAGGAACACAATGGGACAGGGGAGGGGGGAGGAACACTTTAGGACAGGGGAGGGGGGAGTAGGTGGTAAGGAACACTATGGGACAGGCGAGGGGGGGCATGGGTGGTAAGGAACACTATAGGACAGGAGATAGGGGAGTGGGTGGGAAGAAACTTATTTTTTTCCCCGTTTTCCTACTCTAAAAACTAGGTACGTCTTATGGTCAAGGTGCGTCTTATAGAGCGAAAAATACGGTATACACCAATTTGTTTTATTTTCATTATTTTGTGGAGTTCCTATTTAAAGGAACACTATAGTACTAGAATTACCAATATGTATTCCTTACGATATAGTGCCCTAGAAACGTTTTGGTGACTGGGCAACCATCCGTGGATTTAAAATTTGAAACAAAAAAAACTTTGTTCTCAATTAGCACATTACCTTCTTCTCCTCTTCTCCTGCAATGATGGTCAGGTCTCCTCCTCCCGTGACGTAACTACAATGGTGGAGCAGAATATGCATGCATGGCCAGTGCCGTATACACATTCAAGTTCCACATTGGAAAGCACTGAATCAATGCTTTTCTATGAAGAAAATAGAAGACATGGGACTCCTTATTCAGTGCATGAGGACATCCAACGTCGCAAAGGCAAGTCTGACTCTGCTAGGAACACAGAAGCGCCTTGAGTAGCTGTCAGGCAGACAGCCACAACAGGTGGATTTAAATCTGCAATGTAAATATTGAAGTTATTCAGAATTACATTGCTTGAATAATCAGTTACACGGCACCTAGACCACTTTAATGAGATGAAGTGGTATGGGTGCCTACAGTGGCCCTTTAATAAATGGATTCAATTATTGTACAATTTTTTTGTCTAAATTGTACAATGTAAAAACATAAAATTGAGATGTAGTGGTTATGGTTCTAAAATAGCTTTTACAATGAAATAGAATTTTTTCAAATTTAATACAAGTGTAGATCAGTGTTCTATAAACCATTCCTCGTGACTATAATACAGTCCTGGCACTCAGCAACATAAAAATAGGTTGTTTAAATTTAATTGACAAAAACAAACATAATCAAACAACAAAAATTGACAAATGTGGTCAGATTCAAAAGTCACTTGAAACTAACCGCATCTCTGGAAATATCTATAGCGGTAGTGTCTAAAATTACAATCCTGGCTGTAGGTTGTAGGTGTCACTGTGAACCGCTGAAGGTATCACTATAGACCCATAAACGGAAAAACTCATAAAAATGCTGCTAATTGCCAAAATAAAGTATATACAAGTGATACTAGAGTTCTATGCCTGTCCATATAGGGGTACGTATAGGTAGGGATAAATTATGCCATATGGCATCAACAACTCACCCCTAATTATCAGCTTTAATATAGTGCACTATAAGGAGATGAGTATAAATCCCCAAGTCCCTACCATAAATACCTCCTAAAAAAGTAGTAATAGATACAAAGTGAAAAGAGGCTCTCCAAATGGAGCTAGTACAGAGATAAAGGGAGATTGAGGAAGGTATACAGTGTTAATAGCAGTCAAATTCGGACTGCTAGTTTTAAATTTAAGAAACCTCTCTCCCTGTTAATCTAGCTAGACAGGCATAGAAAAGAGAAAGTAAATAAAGTATAGATTAGGTGATTAACATGGTGCTAAAACCACCAGTGCCCAGTGCTCATATACATGATATGAGATGAGTTTCTGGATTTATAAACTTAAAACATTGTCACCATCTGGACTCAACGAGGGTTTTTCGTATACACCCTTCATTGAAGATTAAGGGAACCAGGCTGGACACTGTGTCCCCGCACCTTTATGGGTCTCTGACATACTCGTAATTTATATTTAATCAAGCTTATTTTGCCTGATACACTTGTACATTTTGTAATATAGCGTGTGTAGTGTTTAGTGTAGATATGTACATATTTCTTTAATTTCTTTATCCTTATTTATTACTCAGTATTTATTATTATTATTTTTTCTTACTTTCATTATTTTTTCATGAATACCTTATATAGGACCATAGGTACGTAGAATTGATTGTATCAGGTCCGGACACATCGGACCATCCACTTACTGCATCTTTTATATATATTTACATTCATTGTTTATATTTATATCTAATTCCATCTTTGTCCCTATACATACCTCAGTGTATTTATATATAACTCACATCGGTACCTGAGAGGCTTTAGGGCTGCTGGGGAGACCTGAGAGTTGTCATACTAATGTATGGGGACTAATGGGTGGTATCCCGTGGTTGCCCTATACTGTAATTTTGCCGGCCCATTGCATCATATGACCCGCCCACTGGTTTCAGATGGGCGGGGTCTATTGTAGAGGCATGGCTGCTCCTTTACACCACGGGTCCAGCCTCCATGACGAAAGGCCGGATACATCACGTGACTCGTGACGCGCCGAGTCACGTGACCGGCACCAATTGCTCCCTCCAGAGCCAGATAGTTCACGTGACTCGTGACACGCCGAGTCACGTGACCGGCATCAAGCGTTTCCTTCTGCATGTTTGGCGGGCGGGTCCGCCCGGACGTGCGCCCGCCCACTTAGTTTTTTGGTTTGGGCAGGTCGCACTCACACAATGGGGGTGAAACAATCAGTAGAAAAGCCCTACCATTGGCCTAGCCCACACCACATGGGGCCGGTCACATCACATGTCCCACGATATGCCGGACCATGTGACCGGCATTAAGCCCCGCCTCCAGGAACATCTCAATGTTTATCCTGCAGATTGGTTTGAATTCACTTAGGGAAATGCAGTACAGCTGACACCACACTCCCCCAGTTCCTATTGGTCGAAGGTACTCATGCCTCCTGGCATATAACATATAAAAGAGACTCACTAACAGTCTAATGTTGGCCCCTGACGAAGGTGCTCCTCTCTAGCACCGAAACGTACGTTGGGCAATTTTTTCATCTCATATCATGTATATGAGCACTGGGCACTGGTGGTTTTAGCACCATGTTAATCACCTAATCTATACTTTATTTACTTTCTCTTTTCTATGCCTGTCTAGCTAGATTAACAGGGAGAGAGGTTTCTTAAATTTAAAACTAGCAGTTCGAATTTGACTGCTATTAACACTGTATACCTTCCTCAATCTCCCTTTATCTCTGTACTAGCTCCATTTGGAGCCTCTTTTCACTTTGTATCTATTACTACTTTTTTAGGAGGTATTTATGGTAGGGACTTGGGGATTTATACTCATCTCCTTATAGTGCACTATATTAAAGCTGATAATTAGGGGTGAGTTGTTGATGCCATATGGCATAATTTATCCCTACCTATACGTACCCCTATATGGACAGGCATAGAACTCTAGTATCACTTGTATATACTTTATTTTGGCAATTAGCAGCATTTTTATGAGTTTTTCCGTTTATGGGTCTATAGTGATACCTTCAGCGGTTCACAGTGACACCTACAACCTACAGCCAGGATTGTAATTTTAGACACTACCGCTATAGATATTTCCAGAGATGCGGTTAGTTTCAAGTGACTTTTGAATCTGACCACATTTGTCCATTTTTGTTGTTTGATTTTGTATATATGGGGTTATGCCCCTTTTTGAGATATCTGGAGTCTCAAATGGGTACACCAGTCTCTGAGTAGGCATTTGGCATTACTTCCTTGGGTCACCTGGGGTTGTCTGTACAGGTGCACACCCAGAGACATTGAACTTTCTGTTCTTCGTTTTTTTGTTCAAAAACAAACATAACATAATAATATATTCCAAATTTATTTTAAATATTTCAAATTTATAAAGAATGATTATAGTGTTTGTCAGCAGGGCAGAGCTTAGCATGCAGTGGGTGGGCAAAATTAGACGGGTAACTGCAGCATGGGAAGCAGGAAGGAGTCCCTGCTTCCCCAACCAATCTCCAGGAGCTCCAAGGGATGTGGAGGTAAGAAGCAGGTCAGTGTGTGTGGCTGGCTGCCTGCCTGTGTGTGTGTGGCTGGCTGCCTGGCTGTGTGTGTGGCTAGCTGCCTATGAGTGTGTAACTGTCTGCCTGTGTGTGTGTGTGTGTGACTGCCTGTCTCTGTGTGTGTGGATTTTGTGGATGTCTGCCTGTCTCTGTGTGTGTGGATGTTGTGGATGTCTGCCTGTCTCTGTGTGTGTGGATGTATTTGTGTGTGTGTATCTGATAGTCAGTGAGTGAGCGTCTGTGTGTGTACGCGCATCTGCAAGTGAGGGAGCTTCTGTGTGTGTGCGCCTGCTAGTGAGGGAGCTTGTATGTGTGTCAGTAAGCTTGTCTGTAGGGATCGTGTGTGTGTGTGTGTGTTAGTGTCTGAGCCCGTCTGTGGCTCGAGTCTTGCAGGAACGCACGGGAACGGCGTTCTTGCACTTTTTCCACAGCAGGAACGCCATTCCCGTTTGTGGTCCTGCAGGACTTGTTTGCCCACGAGGCATACAAGGCATTTGCCTTGTTAGCCTCGGGGCAGGCGGGCGGCGAGGGAGCGCTGATCTGTGAGCTCTCCATGCTCAGCTCCCTCGTGCGCCACAGAGTGATACCAGGAGCCGGAACATGACGTCATATTCCAGCTCCCTGCATCACTCTGCAGAGTGCGAGGGAGCCTGAGCAGGGAGAGCTCACAGATAACCGCTCCCTCGCCGCCCACCTGCCCGCACAGACTGGCCAGCAGCCCCACTGGACCCCAGGTAAAAAAATCCACACAGCTCTCCCAAAAGAAGGGAGGTTGGGTGGATTTTAAAAAATAATCTGAGTGTTTTGGGGAAATATGTATGTATGTATGTATGTATGATCTGTGTGTGTATATCTGTCAGTGAGCCCCCCTACCCACTTCACTAACCTCCTACCCACCTTACACTCCCCCCTACCCACTCACAGATCCCCTACCTACCTTACAACCCCCTACCCACTCACAGCCCCTCACCTTCTCAAAGCCCCCTCTACCCTCACAACCATCCCCACCCTGTCTCCCCACACATCGTCACAGCCCCCCCCCCACAAACCCTGTCACAGCCCCCTCACTCCCCCCATAAATGCACCCTGTCACCCACACACTATCATCCCCATACACACACTGACACCCCCAATATCACCATCCCCAATTACTTTCAGCCTCCACACACTGTCACCCCTTCACCCAACTATATATATGCATATGAGCGTGTAATTTTTTTTAAGGGGGCGGGGTGGATCTTGGGTTAATTCCCACACTTTTTTCCCCCGGACTTGACTCCGAGTTTGTCTGTAGTAAGCATGAGTGTAATTGTGAGCTTGTCTGTAGTGACTATATTGTGTCAGTGAGCTTGTCTGTAGTGAGCATGTGTGTCAATGACCTTGTCTGTAGTGCATCTGTGTGTTAGTGAGCATGTGTGTGTCAATGGGCTTGTCTGTAGGGAGAGTGTGTGTGTGACAGTGAGCTTGTCTGTAGTAAGCTTGTGTGTGTATCAGAGTTTGCCTGTACTAAATTTTTGTGTGTACCAGTAACCTTGTCTGTGCGTGTTATTGAGATTATCTGTCAATGAGCCTATTTGTGTGCATCAGTAAGATTGGATGTGAGTATGCTTTACTGTATAATTTAATTACCCTGAAATGACTAATATTTTAAATTAGAAAAAGAAATATACCAGTAATAAATTATATATATCACACACTATATAGCACAATGACTTATGGGGCTGGCACAGATTTTTTCCAGGGCTGCTTTGTATCCCCAGTCCGGCCCTGTTTGTCAGATTTTACAATGTAAACATTATTTAGGTTTTAATTCACCCAAAGTGTATAGGCTGCAGAAACAGTCACACAAAACATTTCAGATGATTGCTCATTCTTTTTTTCCCCCCATTTGAAATTTGTATTTATTTTACACAAATGTCATGGGACACAGAATAAGAGGAAAACAAAGGGGGGGGGAGAGAGGGGGAACAAGACTTCACAGTGATGCAACTACATCCATCATACTTTTGGCATTGCAGTGTCATCAATACATTAGTTTCTTTTAGAAATTGGTACATTGTTAACCATGTAACCTAATGTGTCCACTTGTGTGGTGGCGATGTGGAATGTCACTGACTGCCGTATACTATTCTACGTCTTGAACTATTTACAGTGTGGGTATGTCTCCTGCACTTAACTATTCGACTATTCGTGGGATTGCTATCATAGGAGTAATCCTTTATGACAACCGTCTGTTCTTTTGTATACTCTTCATGAAACCCTTGATGTGCAATGTGGCAATTTTTTTTTCTCTCTCTCTTCCTAGCTCCTTCCTTTTGCCCCCTTATCGCTAGGGGAGTGTACCTTTTTGTTAATGATGTGTCTCCTCTGTCCCAACATCTCTCTCTTTGGCAATGTATTCGTCCCACCATGTTTTAGCTGTTATGTGTGGTGCTGTATAAAAGTGTGAGGTGATCTGTGTTTCAAAGTCTAGGTTTGTGGTAATTTGTTGTAGCAGTTCTGCCCTTTTTGGGGTTGTACTTGTTTTAAAGCTCTCGCTATCAGTGTGTTTGCTGCGATCAATATGTGGTATATCAGAAATGCCTGTGCCCTCGAGCAC
Source organism: Pelobates fuscus (assembly GCF_036172605.1). NCBI lineage: Eukaryota > Metazoa > Chordata > Amphibia > Anura > Pelobatidae > Pelobates > Pelobates fuscus. Next base: position 217,214,561 of record NC_086322.1, read on the forward strand.
TCGGTAAGCATCATGAACAGTAAACCACACTCTGGCTGCAATTTGATTGTGGTGTGCATGGCCCCGGCCATGATTGTCTCCACCTCTCCCCAATACTCTAATCGGTTGGCAGGTCCACCCTACATGGTACATAGTCCCCTCAGCTATTCCACAGCGCCAACATTGCTTCGATACTCTTGGGTAGATGCTTGCTAATTTGGTCGGTACCATGTACCAAGTATACTGTATTTTACGAATTAGCTCCAGGTGTGGTGTGCATCTAGATCTACCCTTATGTGCTATAAATGCTTCCTGCCAGTGTTCGTTCGTGAATGTTTTGTTGAGGTCTTTCTGCCATGTTTCCCTGAATTTTTCCTCTGCCGTTAGTGTTGGGTCAGAGTTTATCTTTGTGTACAGACATGATATAATTTGTTTCGGTATAATCCCTGTTTTACGAAATTTATCTTTGGTTCGTAGGGTGTGAAGTGGTAATTTCTGTCCGATTCTCCAGTAGAGATTTAATCTGTAGGTATGAGAACAGTGTGCGGTAGCTGGTATCGAGCTTGGAGTTCTGGATTGTCATTAGTATATTGGGTTGGTAGAGGTGTCCGACCAGGGTGCACCCATTCTGTACCAATGGGCGATAGTCTAGAGTGCGGTTAACTACGTGTAAGCTATATATGGGAGTTGACTGGGCCCACTTGTCTGTGTGTCCTAGTTGTCGTTTTGCCCCGTCCCATACTTTAAGTAACAAGGACATGGTGGCTGGCATATCTTGCAATTAGGGGCGTAGTTGATGGGGTATCCAAAAAAGGTACCTCGTACCCTTGGGGCACGACCATGCTGATTCCATCTTCACCCATTGTGGTGCATTCTCTGTCTTATGTGCTAGGAGGGCCGTGGAGAGGAGGGCCAGTTTTACTAAGTATTCGGGTGGCTACTCGTATTTTGCGGTTTGCACATACAAATCTTGTAAAGACCTGCTGGAGCTTGTGAAAGCATGTGTTGGGGAGAAAGATCTGGTCAGGAATTGGAATTTCGGCAGCAACACTATTTTCAGTGCCGCTAGTCTTCCCACCCAGGACAGATTTGTGTTTCCATCCCGTTAAGGCTGCTATAATCTCTTTCAATTGTTTACCATAATTTAGTTTATGTAGGAGTGTTGTTTTTAGGTATTCGTAGCCCTAGGAATGTGAGATTGTCATCCCTCCAATCCAGTGGAAATGTGGCTTTCAGTTGGTTAACTGTTTGCCATGGAACCCCCACTCCCATTGCTTGCATTTTTGTAACATTTTGTTTGTAATACGACTGAACCCCATATGATCGAATTTCAGTAATGAGGTTAGGCAGTGATATAAATGGTTGTGTGAGTGTGAGCTGCACATCGTCTGTGAACAGACTGGCCTTGTATTCTGTCCCTCCCACCCGTATCCCATGGATCGCCTGGTTTGCTTTAATTTTAATTGCTATGGTCTCTAGAGCCAGTACATATAGAAAAGGGGAGAGGAGGTTCCATTTGTGAGTTGGAAGGGTTCTGACAGGAAGCCAGAGTTTAGTACTTGGGCTGATGGTGAGCTGTATAAGGACTATATTACTGCTATGAACTCTTCAGGGATTCCAAACCGTGTCAGTGTTGCTTTCAAAACCCCCCAATGAAAACAATCAAAGGCATTTTCTGCATCGAGGGAGATAAATAGTCCCCCTCAATCTTGTGCCTGGAGCCTATGCAGGAGGTTTACAACCTTTCAGGTGTTGTCCGAGCCTTGTCGCCTCCTAACAAAGCTGACCTGATCACTATGTACTATGTGTGGTATTATGTGCCCCAATCCTGTTGCATATATTTTAGCGAATAGCTTTGCATCTGTTTTTAACAAAGCTATCGGTCTGAAGTTTTGCAGTAGTGTTGGTGGTTTGTTGGGTTTTGGCAGTGTTACAATGTGGGCCAATAGTACCTCCTTAGGCAGTGTTTTGCTTGTGATTGCGTTGTTAAATGCCTTGGTTATGCAGGGCGCTAGGGTTGTACTGAACATTTAGTAGTAGAGATTGTCTAGGTCGTCTTGCCCAGGTGATTTTCCTGTAGGGAGGTTTTTGATGATTTTTATCACTTCTTCGGTCTCTATTGGTTTGGTTAGGTCCTGCTTTTGTAGTTGTATGAGGTGTGGCATTCTTGTCCCATCTAAGTACTCTATTATGACTGATTCTGTCGGTTGTACTGTGCTCTTGTCATTTTGTAGGTTATAAAGGCTAGAGTAGTACTTAGCGAATTCCTCACTTATGGATTTGGGTGTGGTGGTTTTGTGTCCTGTGTTGTCCATGAGGTAGGAAATCTTTTGGTTTGCCTGTCTGTTTTTTTAGCTGGTTTGCCAAGAGCTTGCCCACCTTATTACCATGTAAATAGTGAGAGTTTTAGTTTTGCCATGTGTGTCCTGATTTGCTCTATGGCCTGTTTATTCGTTTGTGTTAGCCTTTTAATGTATGTTGCCCTTCTTATTAGTATCCCCCTAACCACAGCTTTATGGGCCATCCACACCACTGTGGAAGTCACCCCGTCCATTTCATTGATTGCAAAGTAGGATTTTAAATCCCTATCGAGTTCTTTGATAAAGTTTCAGTCATGTAGCAAGGAGGTATTAATTTTCCATGGACTACGGTTTTTGAAATCATATAGGTTTTTCATGTCTAGCAAAACCGGTGCGTGGTCCGACCAGGTGATTTGTCTTATGTCGCATTTTAATAGTTGATTTAAATTAGATCTTGAGACAAAGAATCCATCGATACGGGAATAGGAATTATGGGCCATGGAGAAGTGTGTATTTTCCTCCACGTGTCTTAGTAATGGTACTCGTGGAGCAGTTTTTGGATGGCTTTTCATTGCCTTTTAAGTGGGCAATGCCTGCGGCTGTGCAGTGAGAGCGTTAGGGTCCAAATGTGGTTAATATCTCCACAAATCATTGTAATGCCCCTTTGCCTGTTGGTCAATTTTTGCAGTATTTTGCGGAGGAAATTGTGCTGATTCGTCTTCGGTGCATAGATGTTTGCTATTGTGTATAGCATATCATTTATTGTGGAACACAAAAAATATACAAACAAAGTGGGATTAAGTGTGGTGGCAATAAATGCCACAGATCACCTGAGTGGGAACCCCTTACACCACTCTATAAAATACAAACATAAAATACATACAATGTAGGAGATGATTCACACTTCTAGACTGGTTCTGTAATATAAAAAGCAATATAGTGTAATATGCTAGTACAATTGTATCAATCGAAATGAGCGTCAGGTACTCACAAGCCTAGAGCCAAATTTCTGCATATGGCTCTCATGGATAGCGCTGTGGGACTTTTCAGGATGTCCCTCTCCTATTCCCAGATCACTTATATGATGCTCCGGTTGGGTAATAATCCAGGTTCCACAACTTGACTTGACTTTTTTCAAGAGAAAACTTTATTGCTCCCCAATGTGGAGTAAAACATGGATCAAATTAAAATTTCGATAAAATAAATAAAAAATAGAGTAACTGTATATAGTCCTGCCAATTGGCAAAAGTCCAAATGTCCGAAACGCGTTTCGCCCCGTACCAGGGGCTTTTTCAATCGGTGTATGGGCTTCTTTCTCTGTTTTGCGTCTTCTTAATCCCCTTGTGTCTTTTCACTTCCGGGTTCCGGCTATCGCATGTATGGAACGCAACGTGCGTTCCACCGCTGACGGCATGCGTTCCACTTTCAGATGGCGCCGTCGCTATCTACTGACGTCACTGGAACGCATGGCGAGCGTGTCGTGCGTTCCATTTCGGAATTAATAGAAATTTAGATAGCTTTAGTGGCATAACATAAAAGTGCTAAATAAATATGAATTTGTATAACATTAGTGGCTTAGCATTAAAGTGCTGGTGGAATTTAAATAGCATTAATAGCTTAACATTAAAGTGCTTAATTAAACATTAAAATGCTGATGTTGTGCAAAAAGTGATATTAGCCTTTAACTTAGATAGTATTAATCACATTGAAAAACATCATATGCTGACATCTTATATTAAAGTGCTGGTGTTGTGCCAATGGTGATAATCATTCTTAATCTTAATACTGTTATATTTAAAGTGCTTATAGTTGTAGGGTATTATTCACTATCCATTACAATATTAAATATTCATCACACAGGTGTCTCTAGGTGGATAAAGTGTTTTCCGTTTTAGAGGATTGCAAATATATCTAATACTTTTAAAAGCCTGCTCTATGTAGTAGGAGGTGACAGCATTTTCCTGATATTATTCAATTTTATTCTAGCATAAAGATGTTTCCAACAAATAGGCATTTAGAAGAAATGACAGACCTCGAAGTCTGAATTTAATCCGTGGGGTATTAGAGTGTTAAAATTATAGATGAATTTCATTTCTTCTATTCCGATTTTTTTGTTAAAGTCACCTCCCCTCCAATCTTTTTCTACAAGTTTAAGTGGGCAAAAAAATAGGTTCTCAGGTTCCTGGTTATGGTGGGTTTTAAAGTGCTTTGATAAACTGTGTGTCTCTAGACCTTTTTTTATGTTGCGCACGAGTTCCGAAATTCTTATGTGCAGGCATCTTATGGTTCTGCCTATGTATAATAGGCCACAGGGGCATTTTATCACATAAATGACTCCTTTAGAGAAGCATGTAAGTTGTTCCTTAATGGTGAATTCCTTATTGATGAGATCTTTAATATCGGTCAGGTGTCTCTTTTTGCTTTTGGTGGTCCTGCACGCCAGGCAGGTCCCACAACCATAGAAACCTTTATTATAGTTTAGAAAATGTTTTATTTTGGCTGGGCCTTCACTACTTCGAACTAGGGTTTTTTTCATATTAGTGGCACCTCTATAAATTATACGTGGTTGGGTCGGTAACATAGTTTTTAAAACAGGATCTTCTTGTAAGATATACCAGTTCCTGATGGCTCTATTTATTTGTTTATGGTTACCATTAAAATTGCAAATAAAAGGAATATTCTGGGTATACGTAGATTGTGTGTTTTTGGGTTTGTAGGTTAGTAAATCTTTCCTTGATGTGTTCATTACTTCCTCCATAGCCATGTTCAATTCAGTTTCTTCGTATCCTTTTTCTTTAAATTGTTCTCTTATTCTCCCTGCTTGTGTCTTAAAGTCTTCGTCATTAGTGCAGTTTCGCCTTATCCTCAAAAATTGTCCTTTAGGTGCGTTCTTAAGCCATGGTCTGTGGTGGCAGCTGGATTTCTCGATGTACCCGTTTGCATCTACTGTTTTGAAGAAATTTTTTGTTTTAATTTGCTCATTTTGTACAAAGATGTGGAGATCTAAAAAATGGATTTCCTTCTGACTTTGAGAGGTGGTGAGGATAATCCCCCAGTCATTGTCGTTTAAAAAGTGTTTGAACATCTCTAAAAGGTCTGTCGTGCCTTCCCAGATTAAAAAGATGTCATCTATATATCGGTGGTAGGACACCAAATTCGACACCAAGGGATGGATTGAATAGATGAAATGTTCCTCCCAATACGCCATAAAAAGATTTGCGTAACTGGGTGCGAATTTGGTGCCCATCGCCGTCCCTCTAATTTGTAGATAAAAAGTGTCGTGATACCAAAAAAAGTTGTTTGTTAAAATGAGATGGATCCCTTCTAAAATGAACTCTATTTGTTCATCTTTAAAATTCGCTTTAACTAAAAAATATTTCACCGCTCTTATTCCTATTTCGTGTGGGATAATGCTGTACAAGGATGTAACATCACTTGTGACCAAATGATAACTGTGTTTCCACTGGATAGAATCTAGAACTTGTAAGATATGGATTGTATCTTTCAAGTGTGACAATGTCTTAGCAACTATAGGCTGTAGTAGTATATCGATGTACTCTGAAATTCTGGAGGAAATGGAGTCTATTCCTGATATAATTGGGCGTCCGGGTAAATAATAAAAAACCGGTAATTTCGGGTGTGCTGTCTGTAAATATTTACCTTCTTTTTCTGTAAGTATTTCTTTTTCCAATCCCTTCTTAATATATTCTTCAAAGAGTTCCTTCACTTTGTTAGTGGGATTTGAATTAAGTTTTTGGTAAGTGCTGGAGTCTGAAAGGATTCTTTCAGATTCTTCCATATATTTCAGCTTCGATAATACCACTATCCCCCCCCCCTTTGTCGGCTGGTTTTATAATCAGGTCTTTGTTTTTTTGTAATTTTGTTAAAGTATTTTTTTCTTTTCTAGACATGTTTTGTTGAAATTTATTTAGTTTTTTAATTTTGTTTATTTCCCCCATCACCATGGTCTCAAATGTTTTCATTCTATCAGAGATCATGTGTCTGGGAAAAAAAGTTGATTTCTCTTTCAATTGTGTTTGAACAAAATTTTGTTCGCTTTCCGAGGGTTCATTCGTCGGGCAATCTTTATCATTAAAAAACTTTTTTAAGCATAGATTTCTCATGAATTTATTCATGTCAATAAAAAAGTTGAATTTATCTATTTCGGCTGTAGGGGCAAACTTGAGGCCTTTTTTTAGGACTTGTATTTCTCCATCAGTAAGTGGGCAATCACTAAGGTTAAAGATTCCATTGGAGTCTATAACCTTCCCTTCTTTTCTTTGTTTCCCCTTTCTTCCTCTTCTGATTCTTGTTCTCTGGATCTCTGGCGTTTGCCCGGGGATTCCCATGATGTCGGTTTCTCTTGCCATTTGAGCTTCCCTGTTGTGGGTTCCCTCCGAAAATCCACAGGAGTATCTCGATATTTTTCTGTGTGTAGTGGTTCTAGATTCAAGGTTTTTTTCTCTTCATATCTTTCTTGAGACTTGATGTCTCTTCTGGATTCCTTTTGTTGTCTTGAGGGATCTCTTTCTCTCGCATCTTCTGGTCTGAGAGCTTTCCGGCTATTCCTTCCATATTCTCTTGGCGTAATTTCTCTTCTTCTGTTTAGATCTGGCGAGGGGTTCCTCTTTTCTCCATATCTTTGGGTATTCCTTCTGTATTGTGGGGACTCTCTCCTTATGCCTTCTTTTACGACGTCTCTATAGCTCCTATTTGGGTCCCTATAGCTCCTGTTGGGATGTTGGTATACTGAAGTTGATGCCTTTGGTGACCAATTGGTTTTTGAGGGATTGTGGTCAAGTGTTTTTTTAGATTGCCTATTCCCTCTCTGATCTTGTCTTATTCTCTGGGGGGGAATCTTTGAGATATAACTCTTTATTGTTCCAATTATTTGTTCTATGGATTGGGGAGTGACAGTCTCTGTGATTTCTATACTTTACAAACTCGTTTTGTGGTCTATACCTTTCAATCTGATTTCTCTGATTTTGTTTTCTCATTCTTTTAGGATACCTGATGTTACCTGTTTTATAATCGTTAGTGTCTCTCAGGTATTTCTTTCTTTTAATTGCAATAGTTTCTTTTTCTATTTTTTCTACTTTTATTCTGACCTCTTTTATTATTTGATTAAATATTTCTGGGCTGGAGGTGTCGCTAAGTTTTTGTTTCCATTTATTTATCTCTTCGTCTATTTGTATTAGGGTTTCTTCCCTTCTAGATACTATGTACCCAATCACGCTAAAAGAGAAACCTTCAAGCAGCTTATTCCACCCTAACATAAAGCTGGGGTCTTCTCTATCAAAGGTAGGATCTTTTTCAAATCTGAGACCTCTCGGTGTTATTTGTTCTTTAACGTATTTTTTTAGGGTAGCTACTTCCCATTTTATTTTCATTTCACGGGTCAGTGCTTTTTCCAGATTATTTTTACATTTGTCAGTGTTGGTGTATTCTATATTGTTTGTTGAATCTTCAATTTCTACAAACATATGGTCAATATCTTTGACCGTGTAATTTCTGTCTTCTAAATAAGACATATTAGTTTATCCCAACGTTGTATATAAAAGGGGAATTAAAACAATAGTAAGTGGAACACAAAAAATATACAAACAAAGTGGGATTAAGTGTGGTGGCAATAAATGCCACAGATCACCTGAGTGGGAACCCCTTACACCACTCTATAAAATACAAACAGCGCTATCCATGAGAGCCATATGCAGAAATTTGGCTCTAGGCTTGTGAGTACCTGACGCTCATTTCGATTGATACAATTGTACTAGCATATTACACTATATTGCTTTTTATATTACAGAACCAGTCTAGAAGTGTGAATCATCTCCTACATTGTATGTATTTTATGTTTATATCATTTATTGTGCCCGTCACTATGACATATCTTCCATTAGCGTCAATGTCCTGTGTGTGTGGTGTAAAAGTGACATGTCAGTTTAGGAGGATGGAAGCTCCTCTTGATTTGTGAAAAAGAGAATAGAGTCAGCGCTAATGTATCTTATAAAGTAAAAGGCAGCAATCCCAAACAAGGACTCTCTCACGTGTCCTTGGAATAAATGGACAAATAGCAAACAAACAAAAGGATGGGGCTGCGCCAATAGACAAGGTGGATAGATAAAAATAAAAAATAAAAAAGGGGCGGAGCCTAGCATCCAGACCGAGCGGACGTGTCGGGTCCGTGCTCCGACATGAACCAAAGATTTTGGGGGTTAATACCCCACTACCTGGCGTAAATTCGCTCGGGTGAGGCATAGCCGTAAGGGGGACGTCCGGACATATCTTCCGATACCCAAATCACTCGCCTGACGACCCGGATACCCACACTGCGGCTACCGAGGCCTGTGAGACAGCGGGAGAGGGAGAGACGGCCGCTCTACTCTCTGCCAGCCTGCTACAGCACCTCGACCCTCTAACCTCCTACCCCCCCCCCCCCTGGACCAGTGGGGGATATCCCGGTCCTCGCTGTGAGCCCGGAGTGACATACCTACACAGACAGCCAAGAAGCAGTGCAACTCCAGGGCCAGCGAAACACGAGGCACACACAAGATGGCGGCTGAGTACTCACCACGACAGCGGTTCCAGCCTGCAACCCCAAAGCAGAGTCTAGACAGAAGCATTGACCTTAATAGGCGCATTGATGAGCTGTTCGCCCAGTTCTGGGAGAAACTGCAGCTCCGAGCACAGAAAAGTCAGAAAACCCTCAAGAGTGCAGGTGAGAGGGGCCACGGGCAGCCAACCGTGAGGGGGACTCCCTTGGGCACTGCACTGGATCACTCACTACCGTGCACGTTCCACAGCCCAATACAATCCTCCAAACACTCACCTCAAACTAGCAGAAATCCTGGGACGCGGCCTCACAGACAGCCTAACAAAAAGGCAGCGACTCAGCGTCGACCTAAGAGGGACAAACCGTACTATGGCAGACTACACAGACGGCGGAGAGTAAAACCCAAGCTGACCACGACCACGACATCACCACCTCGAATCGGCAGCAGCCAGCGTCCACGCAGACCCACAAAAATCCCAGCCGGGAGCACAGGCTACTCGTCAGGTGTACCTGCGCCCAGCACTGAGCTACTGACAGCGCGAGGGGGAGCATAACCACCAGACTGATACCAATCGACGACAGCAGAAACCAAGCCACACATCCCTCCACCTGACTTACCATCAAGGTATCCTCTTACCGGGACTTACCTCACTGGGCAGGCTGAGCCATGATCCTGGGCCCACCAGCCAGACCTCCAGAGCAGGCGTTGGCTGATCGGAACAAACGGACTCAGAGGCGGACTATGCTCCTGCAAGCCCACATGCAGTAATACCGCACGAGACCGCTGCATTATTCATACCCATTGTAGTGTTTTTTTTATTATTATTTATTTTTTGATTTTCTTGCCTTAATGTTAATCAGACTAATGTAATTATAAGCCTGCGCATGATCGTGTGCCCAAATAGCAATCTGGGCGCGTAATGTCTCTCTTCTTTTGTTAACTAAACAGTTGTTAAACATAGTGTTACCATAATTTCTCGTGGTTTGTTAACTTGTTATCTAGCATCATTTGGGCTATCCCAAGTCACCATAAAGTTATGTACCCAGCGGCAACCAAGCATTAGACCTCACCTAGCCTGCTTATTTTGTTTAACATTTTTCATGTCTGTCTCTCTACTCTTGAACCTCCAGCCTTGTCTCTCAGGCAGATGTGTATACTCCAGCATTCAATTTACGGTAGTAGTCTCCTGCGAAGGACACCTAACCCACTCACATACTCAACTACTGCGCATTTACTCTCCGCTAATGTTAAATGTTGTATTAAGCTTGTTAATACTTAAAAAAAAAAATGTGCACACACTCATGCCATTGTCAAACCTGTATGACTATATAAGTACGCTGTTGTGGCGTTTGTGAATGACATGTACCTACCTGCACAACAAAAATAAAGAATTATAAAAAACAAAAACAAAAAAAAAGGTCCTAGTTAGGGTAGTGGTAGTTGAAACAGAGTCCAATAAAGTGGAGCTTGGTTCCTAAGCTGATCTCTGGAGTTGTATGGTTCCGCTCCTCGCAGTATCCATATATATAGGAGAGGGCGTTGAGTGATGAGAAGGATGATGGTGTAGGATGTTCCGAGAGGTGTCAAATACCTTACATTTGGTAGAGCTTAATCCAGCTCTTGTGTGGATAGCTTGTATGTGGTAAGTCTCCTCTCCGGTGCAGTGACAGACAGCCAAGGGGGAAATAAAAATGGAAACAATAATGGTGCAGTATGTTCCACAGTGGATAAAAGGTAATAAAAAAACAGTAGATACACTCACATTTAATAGAGCCTATACCAGCTCTAGTATGGTCGGCTTACAGCGGTATGATCCCCGCTTCTGGGATATATGATGAGTAATCTTGGAGTTGGTCACTAGTGATGTACCGAACTGTTCGCTGACGAATAGTTCCCGGCGAACATAGCAGACCCTCCCTTCCACCTCCCTCCCAGCATCCATTTTAGATTCATTCTGAAGCTGCATGCTTACTGAGAGGAGGGAAAGTGTAGCTGCTGTTCATTAGATAGGGAAATTGATAGCTATGCGAGGGTATTCAGTGTCCACTACAATCCTGAAGGACTCATCTGATCTCTGCTGTAAGAACAGCACCCCAAAAAGCCCTTTTTAGGGCTAGAACATCAGTCTGCTTTTTTCACTGTAATAGATTGAAGAAGAGCAGTTGTCTACCAGCTTCTGTGTCAGGCTCAGTGGATACTGTGCCCATTTGCCCAGTGCCACCACTCATATCTGGTGTGACTATAGCGTGCCTTTAAAAACAAAAAAAGGGTTTCACTGTAAGCTAATAGCAGTTTGTTGTCTGCAAGCGTCTGGGTGTCAGGCCTTCAGCGTGTGCTCTGCCAACCTCTGCAAGTGTAATTTGCCACTCATATCTGGTGTCTCTATAGCGTGCATTTAAAACCAAAAAAAGTTTTTCACTGTAATAGATTGAAGAAGAGCAGTTCGTTGTCTGCCAGCTTCTGTGTCAGGCTCAGTGGATACTGTGCCCATTTGCCCAGTGCCACCACTCATATCTGGTGTCTCTGTAGCGTGCTTTTACAAAGAAAAACAGTTTTCCAGTGTAAGCTAATAGCAGTCAGTGTCCTTAAAGCGGGTGTGTCAGGCCTACAGCGTGTGCTCTGCAGAACTGTGCCAGTGCACATTGCCACTCATATCTGGTGTCACAATAGCGTGCATTTAAAACCAAAAACCTTTTTTCACTGTTATAGATTGAATGGCAGTTACTTGTCTTCAAGCGGGTGTGTCAGGCCTACAGCCTGTGCTCTGCAGACCTGTGCCAGTGCACATTGCCACTCATATCTGGTGTCTCTATAGCGTGCATTTAAAACCAAAAAAATGTTTTCACGGTTATAGACTGAATAGCAGTTAGTTGTCTTCAAGCGGGTGTGTCAGGCCTACAGCGTGTACTCTGCAGACCTCTGCCATTGCCACTCATATCTGGTCTCACAGTAGCTTGCACGCATAGTACCACTAATCCCCAAAAAAATGACAGGCAGAGGCAGGCCACCCCAGAGGGGCCATCGTGGTCGTGGTGCTGTGATTCCCTTTGGAATAATGCCCAGTTTTCAGAGGCCACGTACCCTGAACTTGAAAAGTTCTGAGTACATAGTTGACTGGCTAACACAGGACACCCAATCTTCTACAGTCTCCGCTCGGAACCTTGACGCACCATCCTCCTCCAGCTTAGCTTCAGGCACCTCTCAAGATACCACTCACCCGCCTGCCGCCACCACCAAAACTAGCACCACAGCCGCTTTACTTGGTATGTCAGAGGAGTTATTCACACATCTGTTTGAAGAAATGAGTGATGCGCAACCATTATTGCCAGAGGATGTAGATAACAGGGATATGTCTCAGTCAGACAGCATTACACACATGGACGTACGGTGTGATGATGATGATCATGTACCCGCTGCTGCTTCCTTTGCTGAGTTGTCAGATACAAGTGAAGCGGTTGATGATGAAGATGCGTCCATGGATGTCACGTGGGTGCCCGCTCGGCAAGAAGAAGAACAGGGCGAAAGTTCAGATGGGGAGGCAGAGAGGAGGAGGAGGAGACGAGTTGGAAGCAGGGGGAGGTCGTCGCAAGGAGCTAGTGGCACAGTCAGACAGCATGCATCGGCACCCGGGGTCAGCCCGACAGCACGCCAATCAACGCATGCTGTGTCCACCACCAGAATGCCGTCATTGCAGAGGTCAGCAATGTGGAATTTTTTTTGTGTGTCTGCCTCTGACAACAGCGATGCCATTTGCAACCTGTGCCAAAAGAAACTGAGTCGTGGGAAGTCCAACACCCACCTAGGTACAACTGCTTTGCGTAGGCACATGATCTCACATCACAAACGCCTATGGGATCAACACATGAGTACAAGCAGCACGCCTACTCTAAGCCGCCATCCTCCTCCTGGTCCAGCATCTTCAGCCACGTCAACCACTGCTGTCCTCCTTGCCCCCTCTCAACCATCCGCCACTCCGTCTCCCGCCTTGAGCAGTTCCCGCTCATCTGCCCACAGTCATGTGTCTGTCAAGGACATGTTTTTTTTTTTTTTTTGCAGTGCATATTAAGATAACATACAAGCACGTGGTGCCCCAAAGGCAGTCCACTTGCATAATTCGAAACATAGGTTACAACGGGGTACATAGGAACAATGCACAATTTTATATATATATTTAGTTACCAGAGGATAGGTTGCGAGTTTATATATATATAGTAGACATGCTATTCAAGTTAAGAGGTCACGAGTTTAAACTTAGTAAACATGTTATTCAAATTAAGAGGTCACGAGTTTACACATAGAAAACATGCTATGCAAATTAAGAGGTCACGAGTGTATACGCATTAAACATGCTGTTCAAATAAAGAGGTCGCGGGTTTATGCACAGTAAACTTGCTATTCAAATTAGGTGTGAGTAGTTATTGTATAGTAATTCAGCGCGTAACAATCAACATATAGTTTAATAAACTGGCTATGAAGCTTTAAAACACAACTATGAATAAGTCTCATAGGCTAGGGCTAGAGATCATACGCTTAATAATAGTAAGATTGACCTGTAGTTTACATAGGTTGTAGACTGAGGCCTAAAGCACAATAGCAGTATGACAACATGGCATATGGAGTGGAGAAATGGTTTCATACTATAAGATTTGCATTAGAGTATGGAAAATTATTGTCTAGGTGTACAGTCAAGTCCGATTAATGCTAATCCCCAAGATTGTCCGGCTGCATTGCTGCTGTGGTTGAATGTTGCCGGAACATTGGGCGCTCGTGGTATTGCCCCTGTTAGCCGATGCCCTCTGTTGGGGTGCAGTCAGTACCCAGTGAGGGTCCTCTGGACGGCAGTGTGATGCGATGGCTTCCAGGGCGTGATGGGAGTCGTTGAGGTGGGTCACCAAGCCTGTATATGGCCGCTCTTGGAGTGGAGGGTGTACTGTATGTAGCATCTCTCGACGTTTGGTCAGTGCTGAGTGATCGTGAGGAAGGGAGGGCTTTTCCCCAGCCCCAGGCCTCTTGTGGGGTCGGCTTCTTCTTGCCCCAGACTCGGGTGTCTATGTGAGCCGGGTCTTTCCCCTGGTGGGCGCCGTGGGTGGCCCTGGTGTTTCGCCGCCGTCAGCGGCGGGCGGGCTTTCGGCGTGGTGGCTGAAGCTGTGGAGGATGTCTCCGTGGGACCTCCGGCCCAGGTGGGTATTTAGTGGGTACAGTGGGTGTTGAGGGGCAAGCTTTACCCGGGATCGGCCCACTCCTTCCCCTTCTCCTCACCTCCTTCGTCTCCTCTCCATTTGCAGAGGAGGACCCGGTTAGGAGTCGTTCCAGTCGGGCCCAGAAATTCTGGAATATCCTGTCCAGGTTGGTCGGCTGTGGCAGCGTGAATGTAGGCTGGGATACAGCCTCCGCCATCTTGCTGGGTCCAGCCCGTCCAGGGCCCCAGTCTGGGCAGTCTGCTGTAATCAGTGTCTCTTTACTTGCTGGGTTGGTGGGGACCGGGATAACCCCCTCCGGTCCATGGGGGGGGGGAACGGGAGCCGGAACTGAGCTTGTCCATGCTTTGCGGCGACGGGAGAGCGGCCGCCTCCCCGTGTCCACCTCGTGAGTAGGCTGCGACGGCCGGATATTCGGGACTTTGGCGTACAGCCTCGGGAGAGGTGTCATTCTGCCGGTCTCGGTGCCCTGAGTCGATTAGTGGCCAATATGGGTCGGGTCGCAGGTTCCGTATAACGGATTTTATGTCGCTTTGTGCGTGGCTGCTGGAGCTTCAGCAGCACACGTCTGCTCCCTTCTGCAGTCAGGCCCCGCCCCCGTCAAGGACATGTTTGAGCGTAAGAAGCCAATGTCACAAAGTCACCCCCTTGCCCAGCGTCTGACAGCTGGCTTGTCCGAACTATTAGCCCGCCAGCTTTTACCATACAAGCTGGTGGAGTTTGAGGCGTTCAAAAAATTTGTAGCTATTGGGACACCGCAGTGGAAGGTACCCGGACGAAATTTATTTGCACAAAAGGCAATCCCCAACCTGTACTCGATTGTGCAAAAGGAAGTAATGGCATGTCTGGCACACAGTGTTGGGGCAAGGGTCCATCTGACCACTGATACCTGGTCTGCAAAGCATGGTCAGGGCAGGTATATCACCTACACTGCGCATTGGGTAAACCTGCTGACTGCTGCCAAGCATGGAATGCATGGCTCTGCAGAGGAGTTGGTGACACCGCCACGACTTGTAGGCAGTCCTGCTGCCACCTCCTCTACTCCTCCTACTCCATCCTCTTCCATAACCTCCTCGGCTAAGTCCTCTTCTGCTGCTGCGTCTTGCTCCACATCAACGGCACCCCCCCAGCTCCCCAGGTACTATTCCACATCCCGGATACGGCAGTGTCACACCGTCTTGTGTTTGACTTGCTTGAAAGCAGAGAGTCACACTGGACAAGCACTCCTGTCCGCCCTGAACGCACAGGTGGAAAAGTGGCTGACTCCGCAGCAACTGGATATCGGCAAAGTAGTTTGTGACAACGGAACAAATTTGTTAGCGGCATTGAAGTTGGGCAAGTTGACACATGGTCAACAGGCCTGATGAGATGAGCTGCCTTGGGCTAAAAATGGTCCACACGCTGCTGTATTTTAGCTCTGAATGCCGGTTGACTTGCGTGACTTATCCACCAACTAGGGTTCAAGTCGCCATGTTTTAGGGCACTTTCTGCCACTGAAACAAACCAATTTTTCTGGCCGCTGCTACAGCAGCGGCTGCAACAATACCAAATTTTTCAGGCATGTATACATGCCTAATGTTTAGGCCCTCTGGTGCTTCACTGTGGCTTCAAAAACCAAACCAAAAAAAAGGCACATAGTGACCCTATGTGGGGGGAACAGTCCCTATTCTGGTCTGTGTGTATCATGGTCTCGGAGGACGGGGAACAGTCTCTATTCTGCTCTTGCATTTATATTTCTTCTTAGATAACAACAAAATTCTGAGACGACGGCAGGGCTATTCACTTGTGTGATCTGTCATGATTTATTATTTGAACTGTGGGGCACAAGAACTTGAATCTGACAATTTTTATTTTATCAGAGAACTTGTTCGGGATACAGAAAGGAAAAAAGGGAGGGTAAGCGGTTAAGGTACATCGATCTTATTCACATCTTATACATTCAAGAGCAAACTGGTTATTCATTCTCGTGGGAGTTTTTCCGCTGCCCTTGTGCCTTTGGTCTAGTACCATGTCATGGTTGTCTTTCTCTCCTAAACCTGGGTTTGGTCCGGGGTATGGGAAGGGGGAAACCTGGGGACAGGCTACGGTAGGGGAAGAAGAACGGGGGAAATAGACGTCGGAAGCCCCTCATCTCCCTTTGTCTTCTTCTTAGTTAGCACGCTGTGTGCGGTCACCGGGTCTATTCCCTTATCTAACTACTTAACTATGTACAATGTGGGTGTTTGTTCCGTTATGCCCTGTAGATTGTTTAAACTCAGCTTGGTATACCTCAATGTTGGCTGTTGTACCATGGTGTTTGGAGTTGTCTCTCTGCGTCAGAGCAGTTAGGTCTTAGGAGTGGTACTATTCATCCTTCGTATATATATATATATATGTGTGTGTGTGTGATATGTTATTGTTCTAACACGACCCCCTCCTCCTCCTTCCTTAGATACGCCTCCCATATGTTCCTGGCTTCCACTATGTGGTGTGGGGGGTGTAGCCGCTGGCAGGTTTTTGTTTCATATGCTAGGTTTAGGGAGATCTGTTGGAGAATGCTAGATCTCTCCGCTGGCTGTTGTTGTTTCCACCCTCTGGCTATTAATAAGTTGGCAGCAATCAAAATATGATATGTTAGGTCGGCATGTGCTTTTGGGAATGGGTCAATCGAGATGAAGAGTAGGGGATTTTCTGGTCGAAGGTTGGTTCTCGTGACCAGTGCCCCTTGTATCACCCCCTCAACTGCCTTCCAGTATCCTCTGATGGCCGAGCAGGCCCACCAGATGTGGAGCATTGTGCCCTACTCTATTAAACATCTCCAGCAAAGTCTCGAGGTGTTGGGATATATGGTCGCTAGTCTAGTCGGTACCAAGTACCACCTATATTGTATCTTGCGCATTAGCTCTAGGTGGGATGCGCATCTGGATCTACCTTTACGGGCTATGAAGGCTTGGTTCCATTGTTCTTCTGAGAAGACTGTACTCAAATCCTTATGCCATGCCTCCCAGGTGTGCGGTTCCTAAAATCGCTGCCATATACACGTCCACTGATAGGAGACGCAACAGGTATTAAACTGATAAGAATAATACTAAACACACCACTCCTATCTGGTGGCACATTAGATTGCACGCGCAGTGCCCCAAATTTGAAGTAGGAGGACCGACCAAGCATCTTCTTCCATCTCCCGGTTACAAAAATCGCTGCCATATCCATATAAGTTGTACATGATGTCCAGGATAGTTTTCCAGGGACAAATGTTGTAGCCTGTTGAACGAGGTGACCTTGCTCGGGTCCCAGGTGTGCGGTTCCTAAAATCGCTGCCATATACACGTCCACTGATAGGAGACGCAACAGGTATTAAACTGATAAGAATAGTACACCACTCCTATCAGTAGGTCCCCCCCATTGTGATTTATGCCCCCCACCCACCGCGCAGGGGTGGGGGCCGGGGGGAGGACAGTAGGTCCCCCACCTTATCCTTATTTACTGAATATTCCCCTGTATAACAATGTTTGGCATTTAGTGAATATTCCCCATTCTGCTCTGTGTCAGTGTGTATCAGGGATCCTTAGGATAGGTGTCAATCCATATCTGCCAAGTGACCCTATGTAGGGGGAACAGTCCCTATTCTGCTCTGTCAGTGTGTATCAGGGGCTTTGAGGACCGGTGTCAATCCATACCTGCCAAGTGACCATATGTAAGGGGAACAGTCCCTATTCTGCTCTGTGTCCGTGTGCATCAGGGGCTCTGAGGACAGGTGTCACTCCATATGTCAAGGTGTCAATATGTCATGTCAGGTGTCAATCCATATTCATTGCGATTTAGGAATGTTAGGTGATTTATGGATTAAAACCAGACTCTGCATCAACTGTGTAATTTTCCATGGGAGTTTTGCCATGGATCCCCCTCCGGCATGCCACAGTCACAGTCCCCTTCAAACAACTTTTCCATCACTTTTGTGGCCAGAAAGAGTCCCTGTGGGTTTTAAAATTCGCCTGCCCATTGAAGTCAATGGCGGTTCGCGAACGTTTGGGGAAGTTCCCGTTCGCTAACCGAAAATTTCGGGTTCGCGACATCACTAATGGTCACAGGAGCTCAAAGGGAAGATAATAAAACAGCAATAGTGCTCTCAGTAAAATATTGCTAGTATAAAAAGTGAAATATAATATACTCACAGATGATAGGGCAGGCTAACTGCTCTATGACAAGGGCATAGGTGGTATGATCCCCACCTCGGATTCTTGGAGTACAAGATAAGAGTAAAAGTAAAAAGCCAGGTAATAGTAAAAAAAAAAAAAAGGTAAATAAAAGATGATGGTACAAGTATAAAAATGGCCAAGATCTATTTATTAACAATAATAAAATACAGTATAATATCCAAACGCGTTTCACCATTTAGGCTTTATCAATGGATTAAAAACTTTCAACCTGGCTTGTTGGGGTAGATATAGGCATGGGACAGATTAAAATTGGCGCCAAAACTGCTCTATCCAATCATAGAGCAGAATTTAATTGCACATAAATAACAGCTATTTTTATTCAAAATTCAATCAGTTAGACTTCTAAGATATAAAATGTGTACATTTGGTATAAAAATTAGTGTTATTAAAAGAGTTGTCTGCATTTTTGCCGAGACACACAACGCGCGTTATGGACGCGACGTCACTTCCGGCCGCTCGGTATTATGGGGCATGTAGTTGTAAAGAGAACTACATGCCCCTGCTGACAACCGGCAGGGGGATGAAGCCTCTCCATGCCCTAAGAGAGGGGGAGTGGCCAAGGATCGGCTAGAGAGGTGACGCGCGTCATAGGCCGGCCGCTCAGTATTTTGGGGCATATAGTTGTTGGAGGAAGCCACTCAGTTGGCTATAAAAGGGGGAGTGGACGAAATCGGCTAGAGGGATGTTGAGGATGAAAAGGGGATGGTTGCGGCGGCCATCTAGGGAGGGTAATAGGCTATCTGAGCTATGATTTACATAGCAGTGGCCATATTAAGTGGGGCAAAGTAAAAAATAATAACAGACAGGCAAATATATTAAATATGAAGGAATATGGGTACTAGGTGTAGAGGAAAGGTACAATTTAGTTTGTACTAGGATCTAGTGGGGAAGTGTCTGATAAGTAAGGGGTAGCATATGGACATATATACAAGCAATAAGTAATAAATAATGGCACAGTATAAAACAAGAATAATAACAATAAAACCATATAATGAGAAAGTGGAATAAAATAAAGTAGATGAATAAATAAGATTGATGATTGTGATGTAAGCTGGTATTGTTGGAGGGAGTTGGGGGGGGGGGACACATGTAAATGGATAAAAAAAATAAAAGGCCACTCTATTCAAACCTTTGAACAATTTGTTAATGTCCTTAACAGCAATGACATTAACCTTAAGTTGACCTCAGTCATCGATGTACAAGAACTAATCTTCTTGGACCTCCGAATCATACTCAATGAGGATGGCACCATACAGACACAGCTATATAGAAAATCAACTGCAACCAATAGTCTTCTTCATTGGGAGAGCCACCACCCGTACAATTTGAGGGCGTCTATTCCATATAGCCAATATCTTCGTGCCGGAAGAAACTGCTCAGAGGACAGTGCTTTCTACCAAGAATGCAAATTACTGAAAACCCGTTTTAAGTCATTATGCTATCCCAACAGGGTTCTTAACCCCTTAAGGACACATGACATGTGTGACATGTCATGATTCCCTTTTATTCCAGAAGTTTGGTCCTTAAGGGGTTAAAAAGGTGTTTCAACAAGCAAGTCAAACAGATAGACTTGCCAGTCTTAGATCGTACTAAGACTTCAAATTCCACTCCAAGATGTATGGCTACCTTTGACAGTGGATGGGCTACTATGTCTAATATACTGTAAAAAAAATTGGCCTATATTATGCCACAATCCAATACTACACAATCTGTTAACCGACCAGCTCGGAGAGCAACTAACTTGCAGGATATTCTTGCTCACAGCCATCTGGCATCTCCTCCTGCCACTCCCAACTTGCTTACACAAACCAAAGGGACATATAGGTGTGGACATTGCAAAGCATGCAAGTACATTTTTCCATCTAAATCAACTCAATCTAATCGTTCCAAGATAAAGGTCTACACAAACGCCCTTATTAATTGTAGCACCACTCATATTATTTACCTTATAACATGCAACTGTGGGTTACAATACATCGGCAAGACTTTTCAGCAATTTAGACGTAGAATTCTACAACAGATTGGTTCTATCAAAAACACATTACTCCTACTCCGATTGCTAGACATATTCAGAATTTCCACAGTGAACAAGTGGATTGCCTGAAATTTCAAGCAATTGAAAAACTTCTTCTAAACCCAAGAAAAGGTAATCTAAACAGACTCCTGTTACAAAAAGAGTCACAGTGGATTTACAAATTCAAGACACTGACACCTAGTGGTCTAAATGAAGAATACAACTACACTCCCTTCATTCATAAATAATGTCATTATGTTTTCTGATAGCACTAATCTATTTAATAAATTACTCTACTTATTTCTAGACATGTTGACCTTTTGTGATCACCCCCCCCCCCCCCCCACTACATTAGATTTCTATACCATTCTTCTACATATAACATGTATTTTGACCCCCCATCTCTTTCTAGACACTCCAGCTCTGGTGTATGTGCCTATTTACATTCTGAGATTGTTCCCAGAATCGTGCACGAGTCCCAGCAAACCTTTTTTACCTCTGGGCTGTGCATAACGTATATACACCTTGATAAACTTCATCATATCTGCAGTAATCCCTTACATTATGAACACCTCCTCCCTCTGTATGGGAGCTGCATGAATAGATCTCTGTACTGGGTATCTATATATCATGAACCTGATAACCGGACTCAATATTTTAACAAATAACTATAAGATCTTACTAAGTCGGGATATCTAATTAACTATTGTTTAATTAGATGTATTGAATCTGCTTTTGACAAGTGCTATATGCATATATATTTTTGTAAAAACATTCATTCCATACAATATATATTTAATGTATTGAAAGAACACTGTGGGTCTATTTAGGCTACAGTATTTTTGATCCCTACATCAGTTACCCATTCAACATGCACTTATCAATTCGTGAATAATATTTTAACTATTTTCTCAAAATATTATCAAGTCCAAAAATATGATTTTTTACTACTATGAACATCATTAACTTCTCATCAATTGCACTTCATTTTTTCATGACTATAGAATGTGAATGTGTGTTAGAAATTATTTTTCCAAACTATTTAACACAAGAAAAGCTCAGCAGTGGGTCTTGACGATACTGAAGGAGTAAACTCTCATACTATCTAGCTCCTCCTACCAACCAATCATCAGGTTTTTTGGCGCCCTATTTAAACCGAGCATATGAGTGCATTATTTACCCCTTGAAGAGCCGCTTACAGGCGAAACACGCGTCGGGGCTCCATAGTGTAGCTTTATCCACAAGTTGCTTCAGATCATTTTGATTGAATTATCGTACTCAGCATTAGACTAGCTCACAGGAATCTGCTATATTTTTTCCAGCTTTAGGAAGTCGTGTTTCTGCCACTCGGCAATCTAGCGCTAGATCAGCTCTCTCTATCAGTGGGACGTCTTAGGTTAGAGAGCATAGTATCTATGTGACAAATATTTTCGGTCTTTGCAGCCAAGCAACTTGTAACTATACTTACTTTAGGCTCTGGCAGTGATCACTAGCTTAGCCACGGTTAAGGAATCAGCAGACATTCCTTCCTCTAACCCAGCCTTATCGTTTATGTATTATAAACGTTATCAGCTAGTCCAGGACAGATTAGTAAACCACTCTGACAGGGTTATTTCTTTACTGTCTTCACTTTAGTAGCCCAAGATAGTACAAATACTATTTTATTTTCTCCAGGTTATTAGTTTAGGTCTGTGAACAAACTCTGCTGCAACCCCAAGTCACTGTTTAGACATTCGGGGCCACTTCTGCACAGGTTTCAGTCAGACTTGGCTTCAACTCGGGTATTACTATTGTCTCAGCCTGACACTACGATATTGTGATTTTAGAACAGTTATCCTCTCTCTTTCCCTTTGACTAATTAGATACTCTGTTTAGATGATTAATGTCTCAGTTAAACTGAGACTTTGTTTCATCTTCAGTTTAACAGTATAGAGCATCTTTGTACATTGGGAATCAGACATTACTCTTTCTGTTCCTATTTATTAGCATAGCAGGGACAATATTATTTTTATTTACATTTATTTCTTTTTTCTATACCCTCTTTGTTCTCCCTTCCTTCTCTGATTGGGTCTATGTAGTGCCTAATATACGTATTTGTCCAGAGCTAGTTATTTTTCAATTAATCTCCAATTAGATGCCAGATAATCCACAGTATATGTTAAATTTAACCATAAAAGAGAAAGAATATAGTAAAAATGATTTCATTAAAAAGACAATGTATTAGCAGATACCTATTTTAATAAGAACTATATCCTTCGCCCAAACGTATGAAGTAAATGATAAACAAAAATATAAATGCATAAAAAATCATAAAATACAGTTCATTTCAAAATCAATGTTGAGCCCTCTAGGTGTTAAAGTGCACATTTCAAAGATCCATTTGGTTTCTTGTAAACTTAATTTTTGGTTTAAATCCCCTCCTCTCCAATGCGTAGTAACGTTTTCTATAGCATGGAATTCCAGGTTTTTTGGATCAGAGTTGTGTTTTTCAAGGAAGTGTTTGGATACACTATGGTTAATAAAACCCCTTTTTAATATTTCTCATGTGCTCACTTATCCGTCTATTTAAGTGCCCTAGTGGTTTTTCCTATATATAGTAATCCACATTTGCATATTAAAAGATATATCACTCCTTTTGACTGGCACGTGATGGGGGATTTTATTTTAAAAGATTTTCCAGTTACATTTGACACAAAAAACTTTTTTTAGTTTTATTAGTGCAATCAGAATTTTTGCATACATTGCACATACCACAATGGTAAAAACCTTTCTGTATTTCTGGCCAATTTGTTAAAAAATTATTTGGTTTCTCTTTATCAATATAGCTTTGAGATCTGCTTAAAAATCCTTTGCTCCCCTAAAAACAAACCTAGGTTTTGGCCCTATATGCTTTAAAATATCTTGGTCTTGTCTTAAAATATGCCAATTTTTCTTAATTGTTCCCTTAAAAGAGTTTACATTGGTCACATAATTTAAAATAAGAGGTATTTCATCATTTGTTTTAGATGTATTTTTCTCTTTATAAGTTGGGACCTGTCTAAGTTTTGAACATAGTCAATATCTTTTAATAGGACTTTTTCAGAATATCCTTGTAAAACATTTGCTTAATCAGTAAAAGATGTTAACTTTGAGCAGTTCCTACGCATTCTTAAAAATTTACCTTTCGGTATATTTTCTAACCAAGGATGATGGTGACAACTATCCATTTGGATGTAGCTGTTCACGTCTACCTGTTTGAAATATGTTCTGGGCCCTCTACAGTGGTCGCCAGGTCATTATGTGCATCTGC
This sequence comes from Pelobates fuscus, assembly GCF_036172605.1. Taxonomy (NCBI): domain Eukaryota; kingdom Metazoa; phylum Chordata; class Amphibia; order Anura; family Pelobatidae; genus Pelobates; species Pelobates fuscus. The sequence continues at coordinate 217,238,094 of NC_086322.1, forward strand.
ATACTCCGCCATTTTATCTTCCACTTGCGAGGTGCGGTTGCCCAGCTCTTTGAGATCTTTGCGGATATCTGTCATTTCGGAGTCCAATTTGAGTAGGAATTTTTTGGGCATTTCATCCAGGAGCCTTGTCAGCATATTCTGTGTCAGTGAAGGGTCCGGTTCTACACAGAACGTTTCTACACAAACCCAAAATATATTTATAAAAATAGATGTATCCACAAATACAATTGGTTTGAGTAAGGTAAAGTGAATGCATGGACTTGAACTGGTGCTACGTAACGGTTGGCAGAATACAGTGACGATTCATCCAACACTGCAATTGTACAGCAAAGAGATGCTGTCAAACAGGGTTTCACTATGCCAGCTGATATGCAAATGGAAACAGACATACTGTTATCACCAAGTTCACAACAGTCAATTCTGGTAGAAAATATAGATACTCCAACATATCAACAAATTACCAGAGTATCAGAAATGGATTCAACTCTGACTGCATCGGAATTGAATGATCCTAATTTTAGTCCAGATGGAGAAACTACAGATATTGGTGATCTCTCATTATTAACCGAGCCGTCTCCTGAGGATTATGTATCAGAAATTTTGTTTTATTGTATTTGAAACGGGTCTAGATGTATTTAAAAAGTGCAAACCTGTATTTTTTTGAAACATGTAATGCTCCTATAACACACACACACACACACACACACACACACACAAAAGCCGGTACTTTGTTAACTGTATACACTTTCTGCGAATGTAATCATTGTTGTGAATTGTGGAGAAGCCAGCCAATGATTGGAAACCGGTCCTGCGGGAATTTATTGGCCAGGGAGTGTCATTCATTTCTCAATCACTTCATTATACATATGAATTTGTTTTTTTATTTCCAATCATTGACCATCATTACAAGAGAGAAAAAAAGATTGAAAATTTTCAGGGGAAAGTGTTATGTCTTGCAAGAGACGGGCAATGTGATAACCCTGGATCTAGTGAGTAAGGCAACATCTTCCATTGCATGGACTAAGTTTTAGCTGAAAAACTTATTTAATTTAATGTAACGGATAGGCATGTCAGCATACGGAAAATTATGAGAGAGAAATACAAAGACATAAATCATCAATTTGATATGTGGCACTATTGTAATAGCATCCGTTCTAAAATTATCAATCATGTGTAGACAATCTATGTACAAAGAATTGGTTCCATGGAAAAATTCGATAATAAAGCACATATGGGTAGCTTGTTCATATAGTAAAGGAAATACTATTTTGTTAAAGGAAAAATGGCAGTCGTTACTGTATCACATCATCAATGTAAATGAATAGAAGTCTGCTACACTTTTCGAAAAATGCCAACATGGAGAATATGTTGAAACACAAGAACAGAAACCATAATTGAACAAAAAAAAAGAGTGCCAATTAAAAACTTTGTCAGTGATGCAAAATTAAAGAGACTTTCCACACATGGTTCATTATTGTCACAGGCTCACTGGAAGTATCTATCCACAAAGATCACGAAGTCAGTGGACACTTTGAGGACTTGCGCTTCAAATTGTTTTTTTTCTAAAAGGAGTAAAACTTGAAAAATAAAGAACATATATGAAAAAACAACTATTGGCCACATATAGCTGATGCATTAAGAATAGGCACAGGTGACTTGCAAGTTTATTGGGAGTCTCAAAAAGGTAAACTTTCAAGAAACATTTAATCAACACATCGCCCATCAACAAAGGAAATGGTTGATCATCACCTTTCACATTTCAGGCCAAGAAGACTAAAATTATATTTTAAATGTTTGATATTGTTTAAGAGCTGATAGGAATGATTAAAAATATGTTAGCTTGTTTGGAAGCTGACCCTCTAAGCCAATCAGTGACGCCCTTGCCCGCCGGCACTCCAAAGTTCATGAAAATCAGTTTCAGAAGCAGAATGCCACTGGGAATGGAGGGAATTGGCGCTGTAGATTCATAGAAACATAGAATGTGATGGCAGATAAGAACCATTCAGCCCATCTAGTCTGCCCAATATTTCAAAAAACTAAAAATGAGTCCCTGGCCTAATCTTAAGTCTAGTATTCAACTTTGGTGTTAAACCCTTTCATGAATGGTTTAACACCTTAAGGTGAGAAAGCACCAGCGACCTTCTGGCTCCCTAACAACTTAATTTCAATTAAGTTGTTAGGGTGCCAGGAGTGTCCCATTTAATATTTATACTTTATGTTTTCTTCCTCCTAAGTTAAAAGTAGTTGATATTTTTTCCAATAACAGCTTATTATAAAATTATTTATTATAATGTTTGCATTTTAAAACAGTCATGTTCCAAAGAAGTTAATTTTCTGATGTACTGACTTATTTAAAAAATAATTATTGTGACAAAAATCGTATATCAAATTAATGATATTTATTAATTACATTAAATTACTGTTTGATACATTTTATGTTTATTGTTAATGTTTATTTGTTTACAATCTTTGTTCATACTCTAATCTTGTACATGTAGACACCAGATTGTAATTAGTACTAGAGGTCTTAAAGGAAAAATAATGGCACCCATCACACTTCATCTCATTACAGTGGACTGGTTGCCTGTCTCCTTCAAACACAAGGTCACTGTAAAAGGCTTTCCAGAATGCTCATGCATGTCAGACAAATACACATTCAATTTCCCCATAGGAAAGCATTGAATGTTGAAAATAGAAGAGGTGTTACTCCTCATGCCGTGTGTGAGGACGTCTTACTCAGATAGGGATATGGAGGTGGCTTTAGTGGCTGTCATGCAGACAGTCACTAGAGGTGTTTTTTTTCTCAAAAACTGCAATTATTTCACTTGCAGGGTTATTCAGAAAGGGCCACTAGACACAAAATACTTCAGTAGGAGTACTTCTAGTATGGACAATTAATATATTTTTACATATGTTTTCTTTAGTGGTCATCCCGTCCCCTCACATGATGCCAGCAACACAATGTCTAGCTAAAAAAAAAAAAAGTACATCAAATGTTTAAGGTAATAGAAATATTTCTTCTTTTGCTTATTTTCATTGATGTAATCTTTTCATTAAACGATAAGAAAAAAAAATGACATCCAAAGGATGGTAAGCTGACAGAAATTACTTTCAGTTTTCATGTTATCTACATTTTTTTTATATGAATTGCCCACAGTGCAATAAAAATTAAAAGATCACATAAGTCAACCAGGTTTTATAAACGTGGAGGCAACATTTTGCATTGATGGATTAAAATGACCTTCTCTCAATTCAGTTAGGTTGCCTGGTGGACGTTTGTGGTTTATTAAAAAAAATTATGTTGGATGGATTTCAACTTTCATAACTTATTCACAATACAAAATAGGATTAGTACGAATTCTCTTGTGTTTGTGAATATCTAATTTACATTAAAATTTTTTTTACATATATTTATAGATAGCAGAATTTTTTGAGGAACGTCCTCAAAATACAGTTGATCCTGAAATTATGAACAGTATGGCCTGGGATCCACTTGCACAGCAAGTAACCAGTGAGGAAAATACAACGGGTTCCTCTCCAAGATCACGAAGAAGAGTTGGAAAAGCGGAATGGTGTATAGGTGGAAATTGTATGCCGATGCCAAGTGAAGAAGAAAGCATTTGCTGCCAGGAGATAGATAACATTGTAGATATGCTGCATGACCAACACAGTAACATTTGCAATCTTGAATATCTACACTGAACAAAATTATAAACAACACTTTTGTTCATGAGCTGAACTCAAAGATCCAAGACCTATCTAAGGCCTATTTCTCTCAAACATTGTTAACTAATCTGTCTAAATCTGTGTTAGGGAGCACTTCTCCTTTGCCGAGATAATCCATCCACCTCACAGGTGTGGCATATCAATATGCTGATTAGACAACATGATTATTGCAAAGGTGTTCCTTAGGCTGGCCACAATAAAAGGCCACTCTAAAATGTGCAGTTTTATCACACAGCACAATGTCACAGATGTTGCAAGTTTTGAGGGAGAGTGCAATTGGCATGTTGACTGCAGGAATGTCCACCAGAGCTGTTGCCCGTAAATTGAATGTTCATTTCTCTACCATAACTTAAAGGTAGGCAGACAATGTAATAGAGCAGCAGGAAATGCTAGCAGAATGCTTGGTTGTATAGGGAGAGGTATTAGCAGTAGAAAGAGGGAAGTGCTCATGCCATTGTACAGAACACTGGTGAGACCTCACTTGGAGTATTGTACGCAGTACTGGAGACCGTATCTTCAGAAGGATATTGATACTTTAGAGAGAGTTCAGAGAAGGGCTACTAAACTGGTTCATGGATTGCAGGATAAAACTTACCAGGAAAGATTAAAGGATCTTAACATGTATAGCTTGGAGGAAAGATGAGACAGGGGGGATATGATAGAAACATTTAAATACATAAAGGGAATCAACACAGTAAAGGAGGAGACTATATTTAAAAGAAAAACTACCACAACAAGAGGACAGTCTTAAATTAGAGGGACAAAGGTTTAAAAATAATATCAGGAAGTATTACTTTACTGAGAGGGTAGTGGATGCATGGAATAGCCTTCCAGCTGAAGTGGTAGAGGTTAACACAGTAAAGGAGTTTAAGCATGCGTGGGATAGGCATAAGGCTATCCTAACTATAAGATAAGGCCAGGGACTAATGAAAGTATATAGAAAATTGGGCAGACTAGATGTGCCGAATGGTTCTTATCTGCCGTCACATTCTATGTTTCTATAAGTGCATTGGTCTTTAAAATTGTTAGCTATTAAAAAAAAAAAAACAACACTAAGTATTTTTTTATTTTTAATATTATAATACTGAAAAGGCTTTATGTTTTGTTTTACTTCATTTATAAAGTTTTGATAAATTTAATCTTCATAATTTATCATTTTCTATTCCATCCTCCATTGACATTCATATTATGATTTTATTTTCTCTATTAAATTTAAAATGTATCCTTTTTATTAACTTTTTTTTAATCATAGTGACTACAGAAAGACCGCATACAGGTCCTTCACAATGTGGGTATATGCATACTTGGGACCTAAAAGGCGGCGTCCAATTTCTTCATGCATAGTTAAATGGATTTGCTAACACTTTCCTGCACCGGATGAAATATATATGGGTTTTCGATATGCGGATGATGACCCTATAGCTGTTGACTAGTATAGTAGACAGTATGGGGCCTTCGCATTGGTTTACATTTTCAATATTTGTTCACTATTCCACATTATTTGTTTATTGTATGTTTAAAATAGGTTATTTATGGGGGGCGGGGCCTGACCGCAGAGACGAGTGGTCGCAGGATAGTGCTGCTCCTGTTCCACTCGCAGAAAAACACGCTAAATCAGCCAAATAATGGCGGACACTTGACACCAAAGTGCCACATACAGAGAGGTGACCCCATGGGGCACCAGCAGACACCAAACGTACGCCCTAATCGGCGAGACACGGAGCAGAGACACCTGCGCCCTACCAGCAAGGGCTGCGTAGGGGAGGCGGCCGTTCCCCCGCAGCGCTCCACGGCTAGCAACGAGCACATGAGCCCTCGTTCCCCCCCCCTATGGACCGGCGGGGGTTATCCCTGTCCCAGGAGTGCCCATCCGGCGCAGTCAGACGGAGCTGGCGAACTCCAAAATGCCGGCAACAGCAACTGGACGATCCGACACGCTGCCCAGGGATGACACAGAGGCAAGGCTGGATGCCATCTTTGAAGCCTTTTGGAGAAAACTGGACACATATCAAGCCCTAAAGCAAGCCCCAGAAGAGCTAAAGCCGACACTGCTACCTGCATGCTCCTGCTATCAAAGCAACTCTCACAAAGAGAAGAAAGCAGGGAATTGGCGCCAATGCAAACGCTACTGCCTGCCAATAAAACGAATCAAGTCGAGGAAACAAGCTGGGACCGGCCTTGCACGCAATCACAAACAGGCCAAAGGAAAGAGCAAGACCTAGAGTCCGAGCGAACCCGGCTCGGAGGAGAGCAGGCATGGCCCTGAGACAACCTTGAGGTGGGCACGGTAAACCCCAAAACGCAAACCCCATGAAGGTCACGCCGCAAAGGGCCTGCCTATGTTACCACGGCACAAATCGAGACCAACGCATGACCGGGAACCAACCCTGCGGCACCTCCGAAACGGAGCTGTGCTGAAGGGCCCCACATACCTCCACTCCCATCACACCTGGCAAACACCCAGAGCCGGCATCGGATGAACGATGAAAATGGCCGGCCGGCATCCTGCACCCCCGAGCACGAACCCCCATCAAGCCGGACTTACGACTGTACCGATTTTAAAAGAACACAACCGGTACTGGGGGAAACCAACAGCTACGACTCCTAATGGTCCTGTACCTACCTGGACTGACAGAGCGGGACTTACTCAAAGTACATAATGCTCTCCTGTGGGGTGGACGTTCACTAGCCGTTATGGCGTTAGAATTAGTTAGTTAGAATAGCCTGCCACCGCACATACACCCATAGCCCCAAGCAGAGCAGACCTGAAACGCTCCACGTATTTAACCCTATGAGCATAGACCTTTCAATATATGACCCTGCACCACATCAGCCAGCACACGGTATACAGGCTTCATTAACCAAGATAGATTAGCCGTCCCCTCACTGGACATCACAGACTAGTCGAACATCACCCTGTTAATAACATGACATTACGCATAGTTATTTCATGCTCCTGTTTATTTAGCAATGCCCGTCTTAGCATAAAACTTTGATATGCCTGTTTTTTTTCTTTTCTTTTGTTAAATCGTGAATCTCTCACTCAAACAAAAACAAAGTGCAATGCATAACGAATATGTCACAATAATTGTCTTAATTTGCCTACCACTGTAATATTCTGTGACAATCTTGACAAATGTACCTAACAATGCACTTTCAAGAATAAAGAATTTAAAAATAGTTAAATTATTTTTTTGACTTTTATTCTAAAATGACATTCAAAATCTAAATTGAAGCTAGTTATTTTTTAATTAATGAAAATGTAAAAAAGTGTTTGAGTTTTTCATTTTGGTAATGTTTTATTTTTCTAAAAATTTTATTTTACACTCAAATGATAAAGAAATGTTTAAAAAATATATACATATATATATATATATATATACATATATATATATATATACACATATATATATATATATATATATACATATAAAAATATATAAATTGTCCATACTAGAAGTACTCATACTGAAGTTGATGCTGGCCCTGCAAGATGGTGTAGAGGAGACGCTCCTACAGAGGTCGGAAATGGAGATGCCAGGGAAACCAGAGTGTCCAAGCATGCCACCTTCTCCTCAGTAGCAAGGACATTGCTTTCATAGAATTTTTAAATAAATGGAAGGTAAGAGTGTTTCAAGGAGATTGTTTTTCTCGTCCTCATGCTAGGAACAAACAGCTTGTAGATTGTTAGAAATGAGTGTGTGGGGGAAAAATTACATATACAGAGATACCCCGTTTAGCACTACCCCGCATAGCGCTTATTCGCTATAGCATTGTTACCGTACTGGTACTCGCAGAGCACTAAACCCCGCTATAGCACTTTTTTTCCGCGCGCGACCCGCTTAACGCTAAAAGAGCGTGACTGCGTCGTTACAGCGTTAACAGGGTTACCATGGGAGAAAGAACCAGTGAGAGCCAGAAAGAGAGAGAGAGAGACAGCAAAATCCAACCTGGAAAATCCATTGGCAAGGTACAGAATACTTTCTTTGTTCCCTTGTTTTTATTGTGATTATTATTAGCTGTCTAATACAATTTTTTCCCCTTGTTTCTTTCTTCCCTGTAACTTTCTTTGTTCCCTTGTTTTTAATAATGTGATTATTAATTATACAATTTTTTTTTGGGGGGGGGGGGTAAATGCAGATAGAGTCGCATCTAGTGGTTGTTATCAGGGACCCCCAAATCCTGCAAGGATCTGCTGGCAAGGTACAGTACAGAATAATGTATTGGCATTGTTCCATTGTGTTGCATAATGAAAATCTACATTCATTGTATTTTTATACTGTTTTACAGATGTCTGAGCGCAAAGAGGAGCAGGCTAAGGGCAAGCACCAGAGTATTCCTCTGTATGTCAAGATCCAAGTACTGGACCGCCTGGATAAAGGAGAGCGCCAGGTGGATATAGGGGCAGATCTACATTTGCCTACCTCCACTATCCGTACTATCCTCAAAAACAAGGATAAGAACCGCACATCAGCGACGACCAGCACTGCTTCTTCAGCCAAGAAGATGACCCGCTCCAGGTCCTACGCTCTTGAGGAGATGGAGAAGAGGCTTTCCATATGGATAGATGAGGAGCGTAACATGCCTCTCAGCCAGGCCATCTTGATGGAGAAGGCGAAGAGCATTTACGCTCACATACAGATGTGATGGAGAGTTTTGCAGCAAGTAGAGGTTGGTTTGACCGCTTTAAGAAAAGGTACAACCTCTACAACCTTAAGATCACTGGTGAAGCGGCAAGTGCGGACACTGGAGCTGTTGCAACCTTTCCAGACTCTTTAAAGGACATGGTGGATAGAGGGAGCTATCCACCGGAGGTTGTCTTCAATGTGGATGAGACAGGGCTCTTCTGGAAGCGCATGACAAGCCGCACGTTCATCTCCAGAGTGCAGAAGAGAGTACCGGGCTTTAAAGTGGCGAAAGACAGACTGACCCTTCTTTTGGGTGGGAATGCCAGCGGTGACTTCGGTATAAAGCCATTGCTGGTGTACCACTCCCAGACACCGAGGGCAATGAGGGGCATTAGCAAGTCCAGCTTGCCAGTCATTTGGAAAGCAAACAGGATGGAATGGATCACCAGGGATATTTTTACAGAGTGGTTCACTGACCATTTCTGCCCTTCCGTGCAGCGTTATTGTCGGCGCAAGGGACTGGAGGAGAAAGTGCTGCTCATCATGGACAATGCGCCAAGCCACCCGACTAACTTGGCTGAGCTACCCACCTGCATTCCTGTGGAGGCCCTGTTCCTACCACCCAACACAACGTCGCTTATCCAGCCTATGGACCAGGGGGATGATTGCCACCTTCAAGGCCTACTATCTCCGCCGCACATTCCATCAGATTGAACACACGGACCGTGAAGACAAGCAGTACCACATTATGAAGGCAGTCTCCAACATTGATCTTTCCTGGAAGGAGGTGACACAGCAGTGCCTCAAGGCTGTGTGGAAAAAGATCTGGCCAGAGCTGTGTGAGGATGTGCAACTATCAGAGCCCATCATAGCGGAGATAATTGACCTTGTGACCACGGCTGGACTAGGAGACACAGATGCTCAGGACATCGAGCAGTTAGTTCAGGCTTCAGGTGAGAGCCTCAACAATGAGGACCTCGAAGAACTGGCTGAACAGTGCGCACAGAAACCTCAGGACACCAGCAACTCGGACACTGAGCCTCCAAAAGAGCTTTCCTCTGAGCTCCTAAACAGGGCATTGCATCAGGTTAATGACATAATGGATGAGCTGGTGGCCAATGATCCTGATGCAACTAGGAGCAGGAATGCAAGGCGCATTGTGCTGGGAGGGGCGTCTTGCTACCGTCATCTGCTGGATAGCCGCAAGAAGCATAGACAAATGACCCTTGCCCAATTTGTGGCCAAAAAAACGAGGCAGGACGACGACCCTGGAGCCTCCACATCCATCATTTAAACATTTTTTATTTTTGGACTGTATCTTTTATTTGGTAAGGTTTCTTTCATTTATTGGGTGCAATACCCTTAGTTTACTTAGCTTTTTATTTATGCTGCTGAGTGCAGTTCACAGCAAGTAAAAAAAGTTTTAAATTGTATTGGTGTGTCTTTTCATAGTTGATTCCCTATGCCTATCTTCCCCATGTTAAACTGCCCCGTTTAGAGCTGTTTTGCTTAGCACTCATAGCAGTTGGAACCCATCTACAGCGTTAAGAGAGGTATTCCTGTATATTGTATTTTTTTTAATTATTTAAATTTTATATTTATTTTTAATTGTTTTTGTATTTTATATATATATATATATATATATATATATATATATTTTTTTTTTTTTTTTACTATTTTCCCCAGCAGGGGGACTGCCGGTCAGTATAGGCAGTCCCCCTGCTGGCAGCACTATTGAAACCTATGGTGGCGGTCACATAGCCCCTGGGGGCCTTTTTTTTTGCAGAGGGGGGACTGTCTGGGCTATCAGACAGTACCCCCAATAGAAGACTACGACCAATCGCCATCGAGGCATCGCTGCAAGACCATTAGAGCCGCTGGAAGTTGTAAGGGGGGTTGCAAAGGTTATAAAGCAGTTAGTTGTATAATTAAACTTTAAAAACAGGTATGTTTTGGGCAAATATAGTGTTCCTTTAATTTGCTAGCACTCTATTTAACCCTGTAACTTTCCATGACACCCTAAAACCTGTACATGGGGGGGGGGGGGTACTGTTTTACTCGGGAGACTTCGCTGAACACAAATATTAGTGTTTCAAAACAGTAAAACATATCACAGCGATGATAGTCAGTGAAAGTGATTTTTTTTGCATTTTTCACACAAATGGCACTTTTACTGATGATATCATTGTTGTGAAACACTAATATTTGTGTTCAGCGAAGTCTCCCGAATATAACAGTACCCCCCATGTACAGGTTTTATAGTGTTTTTAAAAAGCTACAGGGTCAAACATATGGCTTGATTTTCCATTTCTTTACATTAAAATTTGCCAGACTGGTTATGTTGCCTTTGAGAGCGCATGATAGCCCAGGAATGAGAATTACCCCATGATGGCATACCATTTGCAAAAGAAGACAACCCAGGGTATTCAATATGGGGTATGTCCAATCTTTTTTAGTAGCCACTTAGTCACAAACTCTGGCAAAAGTTAGCGTTCATAATAGTTTTTGGCATTTATAACACAAACAAATATAAATGCTAACTTTGGCCAGTGTTTGTGGACATACCCCATATTGAATATGCTGCGTTGTCTACTTTAAAAAAAATATGTACATGTGAGGTGTGATTCAGAGATTTATGACAGATAACCGTGTTACAATGTCACTATTGATACATTTTAAAACTATATATTTTGAAACAGCAATGTCTTACTTGTACTTATAGCCCTATAACTTGCAAAAAACACAAACACCGCAGAAACGTATAAACAGCCCTGGTCATTAATGGTAAGAAAATTGAAAAAATGGTCTGGTCACTAAGGGGTGTCAATAGCCCACAGCTGTAGCACTTTCTAGAGCAATTGTACCTAAAAAGTATTCTGTTAGTACTCTGTCTGAAACAATTTATATAAATGCTTTTTTCGATCTATTATTCTTAATAAAGCTTGTTTTCAAGTTACAATTATAGTACATGCTGCAGTGATATACACTGCTCAAAAAAATAAAAGGGAACACAAAAATAACATCCTAGATCTGAATGAATTAAATATTCTTCTGAAATACTTTGTTCTTTACATATCTGAATGTGCTGACAACAAAATCACACAAAAATAAAAAAATGGAAATCAAATTTTTCAACCCATAGAGGTCTGGATTTGGAGTCACACTCAAAATTAAAGTGGAAAAACACACTACAGGCTGATCCAACTTTGATGTAATGTCCTTAAAACAAGTCAAAATGAGGCTCAGTAGTGTGTGTGTGGCCTCCACGTGCCTGTATGACCTCCCTACAATGCCTGTGCATGCTCCTGATGAGGTGGCGGATGGTCTCCTCCCAGACCTGGACTAAAGCATCTGCCAACTCCTGGACAGTCTGTGGTGCAACATGACGTTGGTGGATGGAGCGAGACCTGATGTCCCAGATGTGCTCAATCGGATTCAGGTCTGGGGAACGGGCAGGCCAGTCCATAGCATCAATGCCTTTGTCTTGCAGGAACTGCTGACACACTCCAGCCACATAAGGGCTATCATTGTCTTGCATTAGGAGGAAGCCAGGGCCAAACGCACCAGCATATAGTCTCACAAGGGGTCTGAGGATCTCATCTATGGTACCTTATACCTCTGGCGAGCACATAGAGGGCTGTGCGGACCCCAAAGAAATGCCACCTCACACCATTACTGACCCACTGCCAGACCGGTCATGCTGGAGGATGTTGCAGGCAGCCGAACGTGCTCCACAGCGTCTCCAGACTCTGTCACATGTGCTCAGTGTGAATCTGCTTCCATCTGTGAAGAGCACAGGTCGCCAGTGGCGAATTTGCCAATCTTGGTGTTCTCTGGCAAATGCCAAATGTTCTGCACGGTGTTGGGCTGTAAGCACAACCCCCACCTGTGGGCATCGGGCCCTCATAGATTCTGTTTCTGACCGTTTGAGCAGACAAATGCACATTTGTGGCCTGCTGGAGGTCATTTTGCAGGGCTCTGGCAGTGCTCCTCCTGTTCCTCCTTGCACAAAGGCGGAGGTAGCGGTCCTGCTGCTGGGTTGTTGCCCTTCTACGGCCTCCTCCACGTCTCCTGATGTACTGGCCTGTCTCCTGGTAGTGCCTCCATGCTCTGGACACTACAATGACAAACACAGCAAACCTTCTTGCCACAGCTCACATTGATGTGCCATCCTGGATGAGCTGCACTACCTGAGCCACTACCTGTGTGGGTTGTAGACTCCGTCTCATGCTACCACTAGAGTGAAAGTACCGCCAGCATTCAAAAGTGACCAAAACATCAGCCAGAAAGCATAGGAACTGAGAAGTGGTCTGTGGTCACCACCTGCAGAACCACTCCTTTATTGGGGGTGTCTTGCTAATTGCCTATAATTTCCACCTGTTGTCTATCCCATTTGCACAACAGTATGTGAAATTGATTGTCACTCAGTGTTGCTTCCTAAGTGGACAGTTTGATTTCACAGAAGTGTAATTGACATGTTGATAGTCCTTATGGGAGGATTAAGGACTGTGGGTTTGGGTTTTAGAAAGAGTCTGGTAGGCTCTTGTTTGTAAGTGTTGTTTTGTTTAAACCAGTTATCGGAGGAAAAATGAAAAAATATGATTTAAACTATGGTTAGGATGCTCACAATAAACACCCAGGGTCTCAACAGTCCGCAAAAAAAGAAAGGCTTTAATAGAGATGCTTAAAGAGGAAAGAATACAGGTTTGCTTTATACAAGAGACCCACTGGGTGGAATCTAATAAGGAATATTATCTGGGGAAGCAAACTGCTTATGTGATTAAAGCATCTTCGAAGGAAGGAAAAAAGAGTGGAGTAGCTATCTGGATTGGGAAAGATATAGCATGGGAAGTCTTGTATCAGGAAACTGACCCAATGGCTAGATACATTATATTGATTTGTAAATTAAATAATGAGATATATACTCTAGCCAACATTTATGCTCCTAACTCGGGTAAAGTGGCTTTTGTGAGGGAAGTAGTAGATAAAGTAGACAAAATCTCAAGAGGTAGGGTGATACTGGCTGGAGACTTTAACTGTGTCTTGGACACGGAATGGGATAAAAGAATGAAAAAAGGGGTCCAAATTGATACAGTATTACAACGCAAGGCGAAAGCCCTTTCTACTGTCTTGAAAAAGGCTGCTTTATATGATGTTTGGAGAATTTTCCATCCCAAGGAATATGATTTTACGCATTTTTCTTACAGACATTGCTCATGCTAGAATAGATATGTTGTTAGATAATATTTCATTGGTTAGTTCCATTAAAAAGGTATTAATTAAATCAATAATATGGTCAGATCATAACACGGTAGTGTGGGAAGTACATCATAACCAGAAACAAACTTTTAGACAATGGAGATTGAATAAATCACTTTTGAGAAGTGACTATAATAAAGATTATATTGCCAAAATGACAGATTTCTACTTTTTAGAAAACAAAGATTCGGCACCTGGGAGTAGGTGGCTAGCATATAAGGCTGTCATAAGAGACCATTTAATTAAGTTGGAAGCATATGAGAATAAGAAAAGAGGAAATAACTCAGCAGATATGTACATTTCTTTATATAAGTTAGAAAAAAGTAATAAAGAATTTCCAACTAAAGAAAAGGCAGAACAAAATCGAAAAATTAAGAATAATCTTAACGTATTAAATATGAATCGAATATCTAATAATCTTGAGAAATTAGAAATGGTATATGAAAAGGAATCGTATAGACAGAATGCTGACCAATAAACTAAAAAAACAGCAAGCTGTATGCCGGATTGATACAATAATACACAAAGATAAGATATATAGAGCCCCTAATGATATTGGTCGGATATTCAATGATTATTACAAAGCTTTAGATAATAGTGCGGATAAAACTAAATTAGGGAATTGACAGATTTTATTAAGGGTCTTAATATATCTACAATTAATAAAAAACAACAGGAAGTGATAGAGCCCTTGAGGAGTCAGAGGTCGCAGACGCTATTGACACTCTTAAGAAAAAAAAAGCCCCAGGCCCTGATGGGTTTAGGGAATCCTTTTATAAAATTGTCAAGAATAAAATCGTAACGGAATTGACTCTAGCGTTCAATAACTTTATTAGGCTGGCCAAATGCCCCGCGGAATTTCTTGCGGCTAATATTCTTCCTATCCCCAAACAGAATAAAGATCCTGCATATGTAAAAAAACTATAGGCCGATATCTTTAATTAATACAGACACAAAGATTTTTTTCATCTATCATTGCTGCTAGACTCAAAAAAGTTGTTTTTAAAGACCACGTGGGATTTGTCCCTGGACGTAGTTCAGTAAATAATAGGAAATTAATTGATATCTTAGATTTGGCTAAAAAAAGAACAAAGAATTAGTTATCCTTGCCTTAGATTCAGAAAAGGCTTTTGATCGGGTGGAGTGCGGCTTTTTGATGCAGATCCTAGAATTATATGGCTTTGGAGAACAGTTGTGCAGGGCAGTTAAAGCTTTATATAGTTCCCCTATAGCCAGAACTATTGGACAACATATTTGTGCTGACTGGTTTCCCCTTGGTAATGGGACCAGATAAGGATGCCCATTGTCACCTTTGCTTTACATCTTAACAATAGAAATATTAGCAATTAAGATAAGATAAAGTAATAGTATACAGGGATATTTTATTTCTAAGGGAGAAATAAAGATTAGAATGTATGCGGATGACATATTGGTGACACTTACGAACCCTCATAAATCCCTGCCTGCCTTAATGGAAGTGATTAATGCTTACTCAATATTCTCTAACTATAAATTGAACACAGATAAAACTGTGATCGTGGGTATTAATCTAGATGAGTCATCTAAAGCAGTTATGCAGCAAAATTATGATTTTTTTTGTGGACAGACATAGAATTCAATTATTTGGGAATTAAAATTTCACCGGATGTTAATACCAAAATGGAAATAAATTGTATGGCCGTATTGAAAGAGATGAATTATACACTTAAAGGATGGAATACCATGTTTATATCACGGATTGGTAGGATTAATGTGATAAAGGCCTATATTATTCCTAAATGGTTATATATATTTAGACACCTTCCCATTCAAATATCGGACAATTGGTTAAATATGGCACAGACGAGTATTTCTACATTTATCTGGCATGGGGAAAAAACGTGAATAAATAATCGACATATGGCATATAAAGTAAAGGAGGGGGGGCTTGGGTATGCCTATTCTGAAAAATTATTATTATGCAAATATGATTAGCCACATTTATTTAATGCAAATTCCAGAGGACGTTGATGAATGTTGGTACCATATTGAGAGCCAACAAACTCTCCTGCCTATTATGGAATATTCATTATCTGAATTGGAGGGAAATAGGTGAGAATTTTTTATTAGTGGGCATCTTGGAAAGTTTTGGACTCTGATTAAGAACAAGATGGGAGGAAAGAATACAATTATTAATAGCCTTAGTATTAAGGTTCTGGAAAATAATATACAGGACCTATCATTAACTACTTGGAAGAGCTGTGGTATTGAGAAGGTCTCAGATCTATATAAAGATGGGATGATGAAAACCTTACCAAATTTGAATTCTGAATACGATTTGCCTTGTAAAGAGGTGTTTTCTTATCTTAGGAGAAAGGGCTTTTTACAAAATTCTGTTTTGAAAGGAGAGGTTCAATTAATGACTATTCTAAATAAGATATTTTGTGAACATATAACTCCCAAGGTAATGGCCAAATCATATGCCTTAATATCATGCCTAACAGCTGGTGTGAAAAATAAGTATATGAATAAATGGGCTGAGCTCTTACAGATTCATATTTATGAGAAAGATTGGCTGGCGGCAAGGAGATTTAGTCGAGACATACATTGTTTGAATATAGCGGAGAATCAATATAAACTGATACATTTTTGGTATCTGGATCCCAAAAAAGTTTCCAAGTTCTCTCATAATAAAGATACCAAATGTTGGATGTGACAAAGTTGAGGCAGACTATATACATATGTGGTGGAAATGTGAAGTAGCAGCTAAATTATGGAATATGACTTATGAAAAGCTTCAGGTCCTAGGGAAATTTAAAATAGACAAAAGAATTGAAATAGCAATATTACATCTTGACTGGCCGGATTTACACCCTAGACAAGCTCTAATGCTAACTTTTTTGTGGCCACAAAACTACTATTGGCCAGATACTGGAAACTGGATGTTTGTTAGTTGGCCAATTTTAAAAAAGCTAATTGTATTCCAGTGTAAAATGGAACAGGGCCTTAAGTGGATTAATAAAAAGACTGATCAGAACAGTAGTTGGATTGCAGAATGGATAGATAAACTGATTGATCTTGAGTGAACATGATATTTGAAGTAAGATATAATTCATATTCCATAACTAAAAACGTCTTAATTCAATTAATTAGTATATACAATAGACTCCTTTGTTTTTTTCCTCAAAGGTATAAATGAATGAGCTTCCTCTAAGATGATAGATACAGTTTTTCTATAAGGGATACATTCTAAGATGACTGGTGCATTATGTTTGTGATATTGGTCTTTTTTTTTTTTCTGACATTGTAGACCTATTCATGATTTCGATGTATTTGGATGTCAATTTTTGTAAATTTGATTGGCGGAGTCTATTAATATTAATTGTATATGTGTGTGTGTAAAGTATATGTGTTTATTAATTATAATGAAATAAAAATTATTAATAACAAAAAAAAAAGAAGTGTGATTGACTTGGAGTTACATTGTGTCGTTTACAAGTGTTCCCTTTATTTTTTTGAGCAGTGTATATATATATATATATATATATATATATATATATATATATATATATATATATATATAGTATTCTCCCCCCTTTTCCATAGTTTCCCCCCCTCCCCTCGTCCCATAGTGTCCCCCCCTCCCCTCGTCCCATAGTGTCCACCCCCCTCCCCACGTCCCATAGTGTCCACCCCCCTCCCCACGTCCCATAGTGCGTCCCCCCCTCCCCTTGTCCCATAGTGTCCCCCCCTCCCCTTGTCACATAATTACTTACCTGTCTTGAAGCGTGGGCCGGCTTCACAGCGCGCACCGCGGTACTAGAACTTAAATTTCAGGTTCCGGTTTCAGTCCCGCCGGAAACCGGAACCTGAAATTGAAGTTCCAACGCTGAACACATCATTTCCTCCCTATTTTAAGGGAGAAAAAGTGCGTGTTATACGCCGATAAATACGGTATATTCTCTCGTGTTGATTGTTTATCAAGCTGTTTTAGACAGATTATTGTAATTTTTCACTGGTCATTTGTTCCCCTTGAGGGTCATGTGACCAGTGACTTAATTTTAGTGCAAATTTTGAATTGTTTGTTGCCCTATAAAACCAAGTGTGTCTAAATCCACTTGATGAAGCCTACACATAGAGCGCAGGTAACGTTTTCTTTGTTTTTACTATGTATTTTAAGCTGTTGGATACTAAGCTACTGCTGCTGTAAGTGCGGTGCTTTATCTTTGTGTTTGTATATTAATTTTTTAATCACACAGCTATGTTACATTGCTGCCAGGCTCCCCACGTTTGTCTTATTAAGACTTTATAAGTATGTAGGGGCAGCACCCCTTCCTGTCTCAGAGAAATTTGCCTTTTAGCTGATACCAGCAAGGTGATTTGTATGTGTTATAGCCCTATTCAGGGTAAAGTATGTAGGGGTTTATAAAACACCCCTTCATGTCTCATTAGAGACGTTTAAACTTTGTCTGATACCAGCAACGTTTATTGAATGTTTAGAAGCCCTGTAAAGGGTTAAAGGGTTTATAAAACACCCCTTTCTGTCTCACTTTGTCTGATTTCAGCAACGTTTATTGTATGTGTAGAAGCCCTATAAAGGGTTAAAGGGTTTATAAAATACCCCTTCCTGTCTCACTGGAGATTCTTGGCTGATATCAGCATATCTAATGGCTAGTGTAGGAACTCACCTATTGAGGCTTGCCTTGACGTGGCTGGTGAGCTTATATATTCAAATGGTCATTGGAATAAAACTAAAGAGCCTCCATTTTGTTTAAATGCACATGGGGATTTAGGCCAGAGCGCAGGTAACGTTCTCTTTGTTTTTACTATGTATTTTAAGCTGTTGGATACTAAGCTACTGCTGCTGTAAGCGCGGTGCTTTATCTCTGTGTTTGTATACCATGTATGGTGGACATGTAGGATCATCTGACCCTACTTGAACACAGTGGGCAAGATTCTTACCCACTTACTACCTATGCCTATAGAGCTGACACCCAAGCTGTGCCTCTTGTATATATGGCCTGAGAAGCTGACGAAAGTCCACACCAAACTATTATTTCACACACTAATAGCAGCATGTACCCTCATAGCCAGAGCATGGAAGACACGAGAAGCCCCCACGAAAAATATGCTGATGCAGCAAATCCAAACTAATTGGGAATACAAACTAATGGCAGACCAACAGATTAGGAAACAAGGGGCAAAGGCTGGACAAATGTGGGCAGACTACTGGCTAACGATGAGAAACCAGATAGAGAGGGTTGAGTGAACCCAAACCGAGTACAGACGGGCCGCACACCGGTCACAACCTGGGCCCTAGAACTCAGAACACACCGAGGTAAAAAAGGAACCCCACCACACAACACACCCTTCAAACAGATATAGACCGCACATAGAGAGATAACCCCTCAGGTAGAAGGTACCACAGAGCAATGCAACAACACTCACATGTAAATATGTAAATATGTAAAGCCCTCCCCATCCCACCTATATGTTGCCCTTCCCCCCCCATGCGGAACACCAGAAAGAGAGGGGAAGGTAATCTACTAAGAGAACGCAAACTCCCGAAAAGTGAGTGAATACAGGGAGACCCCGAATGAATTGCACACAACCCTCACTAGGGATCTCAGAAGCCACCTGGAAAAGTGACAACGTCCAAAATCCCAGAACACTAGCAGACCTCCCGCCTGACAAACCAACCCCCAGGCTTCACCCCCCCCCCCCCCCCCTCCCCACAGTTGAGGCCCCTTGAGCAGAGACTGGGCATCTACACATACCACCGGGGGGATGGCCGAGGGGGGGGTTGAAAAACGAAAAACACCAAAAATAACTACATGAGGATCCATAGCAGCTTCAGAACAATACACCATCATGGTGCAACAAGGGAATTGAGACCTAAGATACCCCAACTGAAAAAGCATGGTACACACATCACGCCACGCTCTGTAAAAAAAAAAAAAAAAATGTAAGAACCAATGTTAAGGGAATGCACTGTGTTTATATGTATTGAACTTTTTCCCTCCTCTTCTTTTCTGTACCCTTACCCATCAAAGTAAAACGAAATAAAAACTGTCAAATTGAAAGAAAAAAAAATACAGTGCTGTACTATGTTCTGCTTTTGTATCTTCTTATAGATATATCGAGTTAAGGAATAACTGTTGCACTGTTCATTGAATACAGATACCCTGCCTTTTAACTCTGAACACTACTTTCCAGTGAAACTACTGTGTAGAGAACACATACTAACCTGTTTTTGAATTTTATTTAACCCCTTAAGGACACATGACATGTGTGACATGTCATGATTCCCTTTAATACCACAAGTTAAGGGGTTAAGGGAAGATTCACTAAATGCTGTCACTTTGATTTTTCAATACGGTTTGTTGAAATTTGGGAACTTTTTTGTATGTGTATAGCTGCTCATTTATAATAAGTTCCAATATTTTTGATTGTTTTAATTAGTGTTGTAGAGGTGAAACGTGTAAAGTGGGACTTAGTATTTTATACCTGTTTTCTTATTACCAATTATTGGTACACAAGTTGGGTGATTTTACACCAAGATTGGAGTCCGATATTTGTGACTAATCATTGTATTACATATTGCGGTGGTCACTTGAGCACACTTATTGCACACTGTTGTTCACTTGCGGCTTCATTCACTGCAAAGTATACATTTGTCTCTTGCAGGAACCATTCGCCTTATACCCATGGTGTTTGGTTTCTTTCGCACATGCACATTTTTTTTGCTGGTTATAATGCAGCCATCTTGAATCTTGTATCTTGAGATCTGGGTCAGCCATTTTGTGCAGGTTTATTCCCTGCAAACTGCAGGTTTTGCAGAGTTCTTGGTATTTGCATACTGCCTGCCTCTGTTATGACCTGCCTCTTTAGGGACCGGATCAAGTTTGGCGATACCTGACGGGAGTGGTAAAGTCGCGGCCATGGTGGAGAAAACCTTGACTAAGGCATTATCTGTGGGCCATGAGTCAGCCAAGCAACCTGCCAAACATTCCCAGTATATGCACATGTCTGAGGACGAACCCGCGCGGCAAAGCAAAATTGAAAGGGCAAGGGCCCTTAAACAGGGTAAGGGAATGCATCCAGTGCCTCTACCAAAACAAGATATCTCCTTGGATGAGGAGCAAGACCTAACCCCTTCCCTCTCCGCCCTAGATGAATGGCAGGCAGAGGCATGGATACCTGGGTTCTGCAGATAATTTGGGGCTATCACATAGAGGTCATTCCAGTCCAATCATCTTCCTCGCCCACTGCATTTTGTGGCCACAGACGCATGGCTAATAAAATAGGAATTGCAAGAATTGTAGGAGAAATGTGCCATTCGACCCGCCACGAACCAAGGAGCTTCAGCAATATATTTTTAGTGTGAAAAAAGACAGGTCATCAACCGTGGGAATTAAACACCCATGTCGTTTATCAGCAGTTCAAGATGGAAAGAATTCATCTCTTACGAGATCTTCTCCAAGATGGCGATTAGTTCACCTGCCTGGATCACAAAGATGTTTACCTCTCAGTTCTGGTTCATGAGGAAAGTCGCACATTCCTACGATTTTTGTGGAACAGAGCTCTGTGGCAATTCACTTGCCTCCCGTTTCGGGATTAGTTCAGCACCATGTTGTTTTACAAAGGTACAAGCACAGCTAGTGACCCACATGAATTACAAGGTGGAGTTGTTGGAATCACTGGCTTTCATGATTAATAGCGCAAAATCATCATTGGTTCCCGCTCAGTATGTACATTTCCGGTGGTTCGACATCAACTCACAGCCTTGTACACTTTGGAGAAAGTCTGATTCGCAAGATACTGCGTTGGGACTTTATTCTGTTCAGACTCCTCGCACGGATCATGGGTTTGCATTTCTCCTCGATTCAGGAAATATTCCCGGGTCTGCTACACAATGCGTAAAAGTTTATTTTCTCAAGAGGAACCCCACTTATACGAGCAGACGATCCTGATAACAGAAGTTCGACAAAAACTCAGATACAACATATGGCCATATGGTGGAACCAAATCCCCATATTTATACTTAGTTAGGCATTTTAGTAGCCTTCTTTGTTTTTTGTATTTTTTTGTAGTCTGAGTGCGCTGCACTATTCTCTCATTCATGAAATCTTGGTCACAGCGGCAGCACCTTTCATGCAAAATTCAGGTCTCGGGAGTGCCCCCTATCCTTTCTCTGTTTATACTATATTTGGAGTCCAGACCAGATTCCTTAGGGGTTAAGCACCCCGCCCAGGCCCCCCAGCTTCAGAGTCTCCTTTAGAGGTGGCCACAGGTGTGTATATTAAGGAGGAGTTTATCAGTAGTCAAGTCACCTTTATTATTTTTTCCAGTGAGCACAGTCATCTGCATTAGTGAGTATACTCATTTTCAGCACTAACACATTAATTATTTAGCTTTAACACTGCTTTTAATTGCTTTCATCACTTTTGTTTGTATACTCACTATGCTCTTACTAGTATTTAACACTATATTATTTATAACACGATTACTATTATTTTGTCTCCCACAGTGTAGTGTAGGACCCACCGATAATGGGGTACTTTGAAAGTAGTGGTGGGCTTAACAACATATGGCCATATGGTGGAACCAAATCCCCATATTTATACTGAGTTAGGCATTTTAGTAGCCTTCTTTGTTTTTTGTATTTTTTTGTAGTCTGAGTGCGCTGCACTATTCTCTCATTCAAGAACTCAGATAGTGGCTCAAATGCATGCAAGCATGGAATGGATGGGCCACCTTTGGCAATCATCCAAATTTTGTACTGGAATAAGACTCCAGCCGATGTAGTTGGGGTGCCACTGACGGATGTACATCCAGGGCGCATTGACAACACAGGAGGTCTCCCTGCATACCAATTGTCAGGAATTATTGGCAAGTGCCTTCACCATTCGCAGCCTTGCAAATGGAAGTTCCAATTGCCCTATTCTATTTTGCATTGACAATGTATCTGCAGTCTGAGACATTAATTATCTCGGAGACACATGCTCCCAAACATTGGCAGAGCTCTTGAAATAAATCTTGGATTATTGCCTCCCACGCAACATAACACTAATGGCAGAACATCTCCCAGGAGACACCAACCTCACCGCAGACTGGTTCTCTCATCATTAGCAGGATAACAGTGATTGGCAACTGGATCCTCAAGTGTTTGCGATCTTGGATGCTCGGAGGGGTCCATTGCAATTGGACCTGTTTGCATCCTGGACCAAACACCAAAATTTCTACAGCTGGCTGCCAGACCCAGAAAGTTCAGCTGTGGATACATTCCTACGGGCATCTGCTTCCCTCCATTGGCAATGATCGCAAGGGTTCTGCACCATACTCTACTACAGAGAATGATTGTGCTCCTTTTGACTCCACTTTGACCGAGTCAACCTTTGTTCCCAGATCTCACCTATCTTGCGAGGACCATCTCCTCCTGCCATATGACTTGATGCTACTCAGGGACCAAGTAGGGAATTCTCATCCTATGCTGCAGGACAGATACCTCTCTTTGGTTGCCATTATTGTAAATAATAAATTCTACACAGCAGCCTATGAGTCTTTTAGGGGTTCCTGGAGTATTGCATTTTCACCGGCAGCTAGAGACCTCCTTTACGATTCCTCGGCCCAGGTAACGAAGAGATGTTACCTCTCAGTTTGGGATTCTTGGTTCAATTGGTGTTTGGAATGGAATCTCAATTCCTTTACTGCCCCTGTTTCATCAATATAAAATTTCCTGTTGTCCCTCTATTCGGAAGATAAGTCATATCGTTCCCATAAGGTTGTTCATTCGGCCATTGCTGCCGTCCACGTTTCGGTTCCGGAGAAGCCAGTGGGTCAGGGTCCTTTGGTTTGCTGATTGTTTCGGAGTATTTGGCTCTGAAAAAAACGCCAGCGCTTCTATATACACAAATTTATGGGACATTGACAAGTTTCTTTGCTTTTTAAAGGATTTGCCAATGATAGATTATCACTATGTCAGTTAACAGCTAAGTTTACCCTTCTCCTCTGTCTGGTCTCTTTCCAACGGTTATTTGATGTATGCGCTTTTGATGCGGATGTCTTCTTTTCTCCAGATGGTGTCGTACCAAATCGGACTTAACGTTGTTTATCATCAGTTTTTCCCAACTGTGTGGTATCAACGTTGCATGCTTATGTCATTGCCACGGCTACTCTACAATTGTCGTCCTCTTGACAATTGTTTTTATGTCAAACCTTATGGACCAGTTTTGGTTACCACATTATCTAGGTGGGTCTGATTTCTTATGTCCCTAGCTGGTATTGATCCACTGTTTGGTGCGTATTCCATTAGATGTGCGACAGCGTTATTGGCCTTTACATAGGGAGCTTCCTTATCGGACATACTACAAGCGGCGGATAGATAGAGATAACCTTGAGGAAACGCTTGGAGAAGTGAGGAAAATTCCCCCCCCCCAAAAAAAAACAACTTACTAGAATACAAACAAAATGGAGGATGGATCTCATTCATCTGTAATTTTAGTGGAAATTAAATATACGAAACAATCCAATATAAGTATTGGCATATCCTGAGGGACGACCCAATCCTATGAAACCAACCAGAAAGTCCGAGAATCATATATAGAGGAGCAAAAAAATATCAAAAACCATTTGGTTCAAAGTAGCTTAAGAACCCCAGCACCTTAACCTTTATTTTATTTAAATAAAGGCTTTTGTGGATGTGGCACATGCCTACCATGTAAAAGTACAAAAAGTAAGAAAAGACATCACAGACATGAAACCGTACATAAACAAAATTTATAATTCGAGATCATTTACCTTGTCATTCGAAAGGAGTGATGATTTATATCCTCAAATGTCCCTGC
The DNA here is from genome assembly GCF_036172605.1 of Pelobates fuscus. NCBI lineage: Eukaryota > Metazoa > Chordata > Amphibia > Anura > Pelobatidae > Pelobates > Pelobates fuscus. The sequence goes on from NC_086322.1 coordinate 217,262,533, forward strand.
AATATACTAATTATTTGGGAGAACTATAAGAGAACTTAATGTTAGAACATGTACGCAACATTAAAAAAGGGATTAGAAACCCATACCGTGTCCCAACAATTCAAGGTGTTCTACAATAAGAACCCAGATATTTTTTTCTTCTGTGGATTAAAAATTGGAGGGGAGGGGACTAGATCATAAGAATTGGAACAGAAGAGATGAAATTCATATTTAACTTCAACATTTTGGTCCCGTATGGTCTGAATCATGAGTTATGCCACTTAAAATTACCACCTAAACTTTGATGCCTTTTATTCTTGTTTTTCCCTTTGTCTTTTTATATATTTTTCCCATTTGCCTAAACCAGTGTTTTATTCCACTCCCAAACGTAGCCACTTAGTTCAAATATTTTCCCCTCTTCTTTTATCCTTCCCAATATGGCAGCTGTGGAGAATGTTTTATTTACAATATGGACACTTACATTCCCCTTTTTTATTACTTTTCTTCCCCTCCCAATATGGCCACCGTGAGCAGTCACATGACCCACAGTGCCCGATGATTTTTGCTTGTGGCCTCTGTTTATATTTCACACCCCCTTCCATTTTTCTGCTATCGGTCCACTCCAGGCCCCACCCATTTGATCGACCACTGGCCATTTTATTCAAGGATTTCCCTCCTATATTTTTATCAAAGTATATTTATAATATTTATATTACTCCTATTCCCTGTCCGTTTCTGCTCTTCTTGCAGTCCTTATCGGTATTTGACCAAAGTAGTTGCGTTCCGCCCCTTTCTTCCCCTACTACATTTCCCATGGTTCTTTGGGCAGGTGACGTTACAGACAATATCGGCACATCACTTCCTTTCACACCCACTTCTCCCTTTTACTGTATGTTTGTTTTTTCACTTATTTTACTATAACTTGCTTTTATAACTTAACACTGATTAAACAGAAAATTTTAAATAAGAGTATTATGGTCATGATCGTGACCACGTGACTAACATCACTACCTGCCAAATTCGAAATTACTATGTGTTTTACCATATAAAAGACTGTATGCCAGGTATATGTTTGATAATCACTTGATAAAGCCCTATTTGGGAGAAACGCGTTGTGGATTGTTTTTGCTTGTTTTAATAATTTATAATAAAAGTCTATTGGCTATTTCAACTTTATATTGTGCCATAAACCTTTATTAATTTTTATCATTTTTTTATTACCTGGCATCATTGTTCCCGTTTTTAATTCTCTAGTGAGGATCTCACCAAGAATCCCAGGTGGGGATTATACCACATATGCTGTATTAACTGAGCAGCGTTACCTGCTCAGGAATATGTGAGTAAGTTTTACCTATTATTACTCCTGGTACTTTTATTTTACACAGTAAGCATTATTGTTGCTTTTTCCATCCTGCATTTATTCGGTAACAACAACCTCTACCTTCCAATATATCCTAGAAGAGGGGGTATCAATTCCACTGCATGTGCAATACACCAGAGCTGGCTAAAGCTCTAGGACATGTGAGTAGACTGGAATTCTTTCATTATAGTTTTTAATTTTCATCTTTTCCCTTTTATAACTCCTGAGTGCCCCTGGTGACCAATTAGCCCAAGAGGGAAGATACCATTTACAACCTTCATCAATTCTCAATACTTATTTTTGGCAAGGTTGCCAATTTCCCTTTGAGTACCTGTTTTTACTGTATTTATATATATATATATATATATATATATATATATATATATATATATATATATATATATATATATAAATACAAAAAGAGAAGTCCTGCGCTTAAGCAGCAAGGACTACAACACACATCAGCCCCAATATATAGTAAAAACCAAAGAAAAGAAAATGTTACTTGCGCTTTCTCCTTAATCCCTATGCATATTTAGACAAATGGAGGTCATTTAGTTGCTCCAATGGCCATTGGAGGGATGCCCGCCTGCCAACGTCAAGGCAGACCCCCCTAAGCGGGTCCTAACACTATATATATATATATATATTTTAATTTTGCATTTTATCTGTTTCTAAATGAAACTCAGTGGGCTAATGCATCAGCAGAATCTGTTCTAACCCTTGGGTCGCAGGTTGAAATCCCGGCAGGGTTGACTCAGCCCTTCATCCTTCCGAGGTAGATAAAAAGAGTACCATTAAATTGGGTGATAGTAACAACCCCTGGATGTTGGGCTAAGGTAACATCCCCAGGACGTACTTGGAAACCAGAGTAATCTGAATGTACCTTTCCTGGTTAAATACTTTGTTATTATCGGACTCATCCTTGGTACACGCTTTCTTTTTCTATTACTATAGGGTTTTTGGAGAGAATTTCCCTTATTTAGGGGTGCTTCCTTTGTATTTAGTTATCTAGCGCTGCTCCATCTCCTTTTTTTGTATAATTGTTCTAGGATGCTTGATAGAAACCTGAGCTGGCAGATTTTTTTTTGCAACTATAAGCCACACTTAGTAATGAGTAGACTTTGGGCGCTCTGTGCACCATGGACTTTGCAGTAACACAAAGTGCTTATGCTGACCAATATAATACAGGTTTTATTTCTCTGCATATGTGAAAGGCTATGTTACCACTTATAATCAGAAGCCAATTAGCAATCTACTGCTTTAGTACGGAATCTTTCAGATATTTGTTTTTTGAGTTGAATACAAACCAGCTCCTTGCATAATGTTTCATTTTTTTATATCCATTATTGCATTAGGATAGGACCCACATGCCAGGTTTGCCTTGACAAACAAGTGAGCTAACATTCTATAGCCCTCTTCACCTCTTGTTTCTGTTAACATTGCTTTCTACTTAATCTTTGAATTGAGATCAGGATGGCAAAAAGACCTGGAAAAAAGATTCTTACAATTATACTGATAAAATAGGAAATTTTATAAGCAATAATGATTTAGATACCATATGTTTACAATTGGAAAAATTGTTAATCAAAGAGATGAAACTGAAGTGGGAAGTTTTTACACTGGAAAAATATGTCTCACTCCAAATTACACCTAGGGGTTTGAGATTCCATAAACTTCCGACTTCAGATCAAGATAATGAGACTTTCATGGGAATTTGGAATAAATCCCTTGAATCATTTTCTAAACATATGATGGGGGTTTTGATAGATCAAAAACATCAGCGTTTACATCAATTAGATGAATCAATTAGAAAAATTCAGCTGCAATTAGAACCATTTAAAGAAATGGAAGAATTAGAAAATCTTATTGAAATAATGGTGAAAAAGATAAAAAAAATATAGAAAATGCTGTTATAGAAACAAAGAGAAAACTATATAGGGATCAGGAAGATTACAAAAATGGCAATATTAGACCTTTAAAAAAAAGACAATTATCAGAAAAAAAAGTAATCTAAACTCTGAAAGATATCCCACAAGGAATAAATTAAGAGAAGAGTTTAGACCTATGAATGTCAATAAGAAAAGGAGACCTCAGCATCCCATTAAAGAAACAACAACTAGGTGGAGGTCCTTTAAGGATAATGATAACACTAAAAACTACCATAGAAAAAATGAAGGATGGATTGAAGTAAAATCTAAGAGATCAAATTTTGAAACAAGAGACAATAAAAATAAAAACTGGACTCCAGAGAGAAATAAAATAATCTCCAATAGATTTGAAAAGCTTAGAGAAGATCACGAAGATGATTTTTTAGGGAAAGGCATCTTAGAACTCAAGGAAAGGAGGAAAATATTTACCCCTCTCAAAAGGTTCAGAGAACAAGAAGAGAAAGAAATGGACATCAGAGACTGAGAGAAAAAAAGGAGAAACGAGAGTTTTTGGAGAAAATAGATTTAAACGATTCAACAGATAATTTTAGATTTTTTAATCTATCTGAAAAAATGTTAACAGATTCGCATATGTGTTTTTAAGAAAGGTTTTAAGTTTGCCCAAGTTGCAATTTAGATAAATTTGAATCATTTTTAGATTTGAATCGATTTTTAAGAAAATTGTGTTTAAAAAAGTTTTTTAATAAGTTTCCGACAAATGAAAAGGAAGTCGAAGAAGTTGGTAATTTTACACATACTCTCTTAAAAAACAAATCAACATTTTATCCAGTTAACTGTAAATCCGATATTATGAGATCATTTGAAAAACTTTGTCTTAAAGATCTTAAAAAGATTAAAACAATTAATAAATATCAAGAAAATATAACCAAAAAATAAAAAATAGCACTTAAAGATTTGAAGGAAGATAAATCGGTAGTAATAAAACCGGCAGACAAGGGGGGAGGTATCGTCATTTGGCAAAAAGATAAATATTTAAAAGAAATTTATAAGCAACTTACTGACGAAAAAAACCTATAAAGAACTTATGAATAATCCACTCCCTGAAATTAAAATTAAATATAAATAGTTTTTGGATGAGGGTTTTAATACTGGGATTTTAACAAAAAAAAAAGAATATGACTTTTTAAATACTAAATACCCAAGGATACCTGTAATATATATTTTACCGAAAATACATAAGGACATTAATAACCCCCCCGGTAGACCAATTGTGTCTGGAGTTGGTTCACTTTTATCTTCTCTATCACAGTACATCGACCAATTTTTACAAAAACTTGTTGTCAAATGCCCGACGTATCGTAAAGATACGATGAGTTTGTTACAAATTTTAGAAAATTTTAAATGGGAAGATGATTTTATTATGGCAACATGCGATGTAAATAGCCTGTATACAATAATTAGACATGAACAGGGATGTGAGGCTACTCGTTTCTTTTTAAATAAGTTTGGAGATATTGATGAAACGCAATCGGAATTTTTAATTAGAGGAATTTTATTCATTTTAACCAATAATTTTTTTTGGTTTGAAGATAAATTTTATTTGCAAACTCAAGGTACAGCTATGGGGACCAGATCTGCCCCAAGCTATGCAAATCTCTATGTAATTTTGGGAAGAAAATTAATTTTTTTTCTAGAGAGAATATTGGGGCAAATCTGGTCCTCTATAAACGTTACATCGACGATATTTTTATTATTTGGAAAGGAAGTAAAGAAACCTTAGAAAGTTGTATCCTCTCTCTTAATCATAATCTATTTAACATTAATTTATCATATGAAATGAGTCCTGACCAAATTATTTTTTTAGATTTGACCATTTATATAGAAGACTAGTGATGTACCGAACTGTCCGCCGGCGAACAGTTCCCGGCGAACTTAGCGTGTTCGCGTTCGCCGCGGCGGGCGGACACATGCGCAGTTCGATCCGCCCCCTATTCGTCATCATTGGGCAAACTTTGACCCTGTGCCTCTCGGTCAGCAGACACATTCCAGCCAATCAGCAGCACTCCCTCCCTTCCACACCCTCCAACCTCCCTCCCAGCATCCATTTTCGATTCATTCTGAAGCTGCATGCTTAGTGGGAGGAGGGAAAGTTTAGCTGCTGCTGATTAGATAGGGAAATTGATAGCTAGGCTAGGGTATTCAGTGTCCACTACAATACTGAAGGACTAATCTCATCTCTGCTGTAAGGACAGCACCCCCAAAAAGCCCTTTTTAGGGCTAGAACATCAGGCTGCTTTTTTTTTTCCTGTGTAATCTAATTGCAGGTGCCTGCCTGCCAGCTTCTGTGTGAGGTTCACATTGGATACTGTGCCTACTTGCCCAGTGATGTTTTTACAATAGGTTAAGCTTTAGATTTAAAAGAAATAATTTTTTTTCACTGTAATAGAAGAGCAGTTGCCTGCCTGCCAGCTTCTGTGTCAGGTTGGATGCCTTGCCCATTTGCACAGTCAGTGCCACCACTCATATCTGTTTTAACAATAGGTTAAGCTTTACATTTAAAATAAATAATTTTTTTTCACTGTAATAGAAGAGCAGTTAGTTGTCTGCAAGCGTCTGTGTTTCAGGCCTACTTCAGCGTGTGCTCTGCAGACCTGTGCCAGCGTGCTTTGACAGTTGCCAATCATATCTGGTGTCTCTTTAGCGTGCTTTTACAAAGAAAAAAGGTTTCTAGTGTAAGCTAATAGCAGCCAGTCAGTGTCCTTCAAGCGGCTCTGTCAGGCCTTCCTTCAGCGTGTGCTCTGCAGACCTGTGCCAGCGTGCTTTGACAGTTGCCAATCATATCTGGTGTCTCTATAGCGTGCTTTTACAAAGAAAAAAGGTTTCTAGTGTAAGCTAATAGCAGCCAGTCAGTGTCCTTCAAGCGGCTCTGTCAGTCCTTCCTTCAGCGTGTGCTCTGCAGACCTGTGCCAGCGTGCTTTGACAGTTGCCAATCATATCTGGTGTCTCTATAGCGTGCTTTTAAAACCACAATTAGTTTTTCACTGTTATAGATTGAATAGCAGTTACTTGTCTTCAAGCGGGTGTGTCAGGCCTACAGTGTGTGCTCTGCAGAACTGTTACAGTTCACATTGCCAATCATATCTGGTCTCACAGTAGCTTGCACGCATAGTACCACTAATCCCCCAAAAAATGACAGGCAGAGGCAGGCCACCCCGCAGGGGCCGTCGTGGTCGTGGTGCTGTGATTCCCTTTTGCCCTAGAATAATGCCCAGTTTTCAGAAGTCACGTACCCTGAACTTGAAAAGTTCTGAGGACATAGTTGACTGGCTAACACAGGACACCCAATCTTGTACAGCCTCCGCTCGGAACCTTGACGCACCATCCTCCTCCAGCTTAGCTTCAGGCACCTCTCAAGATACCACTCACCCGCCTGCCGCCACCACCAAAACTAGCACCACAGCCGCTTTACTTGGTATGTCAGAGGAGTTATTCACACACCCGTTTGAAGAAATGAGTGATGCGCAACCATTATTGCTAGAGGATGTAGGAAACAGGGATATGTCTCAGGCAGGCAGCATTAAAACACATGGAGGTACGGTGTGATGATGATGATGTTGTACCCGCTGCTGCTTCCTTTTCTGAGTTGTCAGATACAAGCGAAGCGGTTGATGATGACGATGCGTCCATGGATGTCACGTGGGTGCCCGCTCGGCAAGAAGAAGAACAGGGCGAAAGTTCAGATGGGGAGACAGAGAGGAGGAGGAGACGAGTTGGAAGCAGGGGGGGGTCGTCGCAAGGAGCTAGTGGCACAGTCAGACAGCATGCATTGGCACCCGGGGTCAGCCCGACAGCACGCCAATCAACGCATGCTGTGTCCACCACCAGAATGCAGTCATTGCAGAGCTCAGCAGTGTGGCATTTTTTGTGTGTCTGCCTCGGACAACAGCGATGCCATTTGCAACCTGTGCCAAAGGAAACTGAGTCGTGGGAGGTCCAACACCCACCTAGGTACAACTGCTTTGCGTAGGCACATGATCTCACATCACAAACGCCTATGGGATCAACACATGAGTACAAGCAGCACGCCTACTCTAAGTCGCCATCCTCCTCCTGGTCTAGCATCTTCAGCCACTGCTGTCCTTCTTGCCCCCTCTCAACCATCCGCCACTCAGTCTCCCGCCTTGAGCAGTTCCCGCTCATCTGCCCACAGTCATGTGTCTGTCAAGGACATGTTTGAGCGTAAGAAGCCAATGTCACCAAGTCACCCCCTTGCCCAGCGTCTGACAGCTGGCTTGTCCGAACTATTAGCCCGCCAGCTTTTACCATACAATCTGGTTGAGTCTGAGGCGTTCAAAATATTTGTAGCTATTGGGACACCGCAGTGGAAGGTACCCGGCCGGAATTTCTTTTCACAAAAGGCAATCCCCAACTTGTACTCGATTGTGCAAAAGGAAGTCATGGCATGTCTGGCACACAGTGTTGGGGCAAGGGTCCATCTGACCACGGATACCTGGTCTGCAAAGCATGGTCAGGGCAGGTATATCACCTACACTGCGCATTGGGTAAACCTGCTGACGGCTGACAAGCAAGGAATGCGTGGCATTGCAGAGGAGTTGGTGACACCGCCACGAATTGCAGGCAGTCCTGCTGCCACCTCCTCTACTCCATCCTCTTCCATAACCTCCTCGGCTGAGTCCTCTTGTGCTGCTGCGTCTTGCTCCACATCAACGGCACCCCCCCAGCTCCCCAGGTACTATTCCACATACCGGATACGGCAGTGTCACGCCGTCTTGGGTTTGACTTGCTTGAAAGCAGAGAGTCACACCGGACAAGCACTCCTGTCCGCCCTGAACACACAGGTGGAAAAGTGGCTGACTCCGCAGCAACTGGATATTGGCAAAGTGGTGTGTGACAACGGAAAAAATTTGATAGCGGCATTGAAGTTGGGCAAGTTGACACATGTGCCGTGCATGGCACATGTGTGTAATCTGATCGTACAACGCTTTGTGCATAAGTACACAGGCTTACAGGACGTCCTGAAGCAGGCCAGGAAGGTGTGTGGCCATTTCAGGCGTTCCTACACGGCCATGGCTCACTTTGCCCATATCCAGCGGCGAAACAACATGCCAGTGAGGCGCTTGATTTGCGACAGCCCTACACGTTGGAATTCAACACTCCTAATGTTCGACCGCCTGCTCCAACAAGAAAAAGCTGTTAATGAATATTTGTATGACCGGGGTGCTAGGACAGCCTCTGGGGAGCTGGGAATTTTGTTGCCACGTTACTGGACGATCAAGCGTCCTTTTGAGGAGGTGACAAACCTAGTCAGTCGCACCGAAGGCACCATCAACGACATCATACCATTTGTTTTCTTCCTGGAGCGTGCCCTGCGAAGAGTGCTGGATCAGGCTGTAGATGAGCGTGAAGAGGAAGAGGAAGAGTTGTGGTCACCATCACCACCAGAAACAGCCTTATCAGCATCGCTTGCTGGACCTGCGGCAACGCTGGAAGAGGATTGTGAGGAAGAGGAGTCAGAGGAGGATTGTAGCTTTGAGGAGGAGGAGGAGGAGGAGGAGGAGGAGGAGCAAGACCAAACACAACAGGCATCCCAGGGTGCTCGTTGTCACCTATCTGGTACCCGTGGTGTTGTACGTGGCTGGGGGGAAGAACATACCTTCAATGACATCAGTGAGGAGGAGGAACGGGAAATGAGTAGCTCGGCATCCAACCTTGTGCAAATGGGGTCTTTCATGCTGTCCTGCCTGTTGAGGGACCCTCGTATAAAAAGGCTGAAGGAGAACGACCTGTACTGGGTGTCCACGCTACTAGACCCCCGGTATAAGCAGAAAGTGGCGGAAATGTTACCGAATTACAACAAGTCGGAAAGGATGCAGCATTTGCAAATTAAATTAAAAAGTATGCTTTACACAGCGTATAAGGGTGATGTCACAGCACAACGGGAATCTAACAGGGGGAGAGGTGGAAGTCATCCTCCTCCTCCTCCTCCTCCTCCCACGACCACGCCGGCAAGGACAGGACGCTTTAAAGAAGTGTTGTTGATGGAGGACATGCGGACCTTTTTAAGTCCTATGCATCGCCACAGCCCTTCGGGATCCACCCTCAGAGAGCGACTCGACCGACAGGTAGCAGACTACCTCGCCTTAACTGCAGATATCGACACTCTGAGGAGCGATGAACCCCTTGACTACTGGGTGTGCAGGCTTGACCTGTGGCCTGAGCTATCCCAATTTGCGATAGAACTTCTGGCCTGCCCCGCTTCAAGTGTCCTGTCAGAAAGGACCTTCAGTGCAGCAGGAGGTATTGTCACTGAGAAGAGAAGTCGCCTAGGTCAAAAAAGTCTAGATTACCTCACCTTTATTAAGATGAATGAGGGATGGATCCCGAAGGGACTGACACTGGGCGATACATTCGATTAAAAAAGGCCTGATGAGATGAGCTGCCTTGGGCTAAAAATGGTCCACACGCTGCTGTATTTTAGCTCTGAATGACGTTTGACTTGCGTGACTTATCCGCCACCAACTAGGGTTCAAGCCGCCATGTTTTAGGGCACTTTCTGCCTGTGAAACAAACATCAATTTTTCTGGCCGCTGCTACAGCAGCGGCTGCAACAATACCAAATTTTTCAGGCATGTGTACATGCCTAATTTTTAGGCCCACTGGTGCAGCACTGTGGCTTCAAAAACCAAACCAAAAAAAAATCCTCCAAGATGGCACCAATATACCAGTGGTCTAAGCATCTTCCCACCTTGGCCTAAAAAGGTTCAACAATTAAAAATCTCTGCCATTTACACGTCCACTGATAGGAGACGTGGAAGGTATTAAACTGATATGAACAATACTCCACTCCTATCAGTAGGTCCGTCCCATTGTGATTTATGCCCCCCACCCACCGCGCAGGGATGGGGGCCGGGGGGGGAGGAAAGTAGGCCCCCCCATTGTGATTTATGGCCCCCACCCACCGCGCAGGGGTGGGGGCCGAGGGGGGGAGGACAGTAGGTCCCCCCATTGTGATTTATGGCCCCCACCCACCGCGCAGGGGTTGGGGAGGACAGTAGCTCCCCCCAGTGTGTATCATGGGCTTTGAGGACAGGTGTCAATCCATACCTGCCAAGTGACCCTATGTAGGGGTAACAGTCCCTATTCTGCTCTGTGTCAGTGTGTATCATGGTCTCTGTGGACGGTGAACAGTCTCTAGTCTGCTCTGTGTCAGTGTGTATCATGGTCTCTGTGGACAGGGAACAGTCTCTATTCTGCTCTGTGTCAGTGTGTATCATGGTCTCTGTGGACGGTGAACAGTCTCTAGTCTGCTCTGTGTCAGTGTGTATCATGGTCTCTGTGGACAGGGAACAGTCTCTATTCTGCTCTGTGTCAGTGTGTATCATGGTCTCTGTGGACGGTGAACAGTCTCTAGTCTGCTCTGTGTCAGTGTGTATCATGGTCTCTGTGGACGGTGAACAGTCTCTAGTCTGCTCTGTGTCAGTGTGTATCATGGTCTCTGTGGACAGGGAACAGTCTCTATTCTGCTCTGTGTCAGTGTGTATCATGGTCTCTATGGACGGTGAACAGTCTCTATTCTGCTCTGTGTCAGTGTGTATCAGGGGCTTTGAGGACAGGTGTCAATCCATACCTGCCAAGTGACCCTATGTAGGGGGGACAGTCTCTATTCTGCTCTGTGTCAGTGTGTATCAGGGGTTTTGAGGACAGGTGTCAATCCATATCTGCCAAGTGACCCTATGTAGGGGGAACAGTCCCTATTCTGCTCTGTGTCAGTGTGTATCAGGGATTTTGAGGACAGGTGTCAATCCATATCTGCCAAGTGACCCTATGTAGGGGGAACAGTCTCTATTCTGCTCTGTGTCAGTGTGTATCAGGGGTTTTGAGGACAAGTGTCAATCCATAAACCTTTCTGAATACATAGATATAATTTTGCAACCTTATGTACAAAATACCAAATCCTACCTAAGGGATAGTATGGGTCTTCTTCAAATTCTAAAAAATATAGATTGGGACGATAATTACATTTTAGTAAGTAGCGACGTGCAGTCGCTATATACCATCATCCCGCATGATATTGGTTGTAAAGCAATAAGAAATATATTGGAAAAAGAAAATAAGATCTCAAAAATGCAAATTGATTTTATTGTGGAAGGTATACAGTTGATTTTAGAAAACAATTATTTTTGGTTTTATGATACTTTTTACTTGCAAAAAACTGGTACGGCGATGGGGACTAGGTCCGCCCCTAGCTATGCCAACCTTTTTATGGCGGACTGGGAAGACTCCTCTGTATGGGAGGGGCATGCCTGGGTGGCGAACCTGGTTCTCTATCGCCGCTACATTGATGATTTGTTTTTTATCTGGAAGGGGCCAGAGAATGTTTTAGCTGAATTTTTAAACTTTTTAAATGTAAACACCAGAGGTATAATCTTAAGCTCTAATTACAGCAAAACTTCTATCAATTTTTTAGACCTGGAAATTTATGTGGAAAATAATACTATAAAAACCCGTACATTTTTTTAAAAAAGTACATACTAACACCTTCATTGACCTCACTAGTTGCCACTATGCCCCATGGCTGAATGGTGTACCAAAAAGTCAGTTTTTAAGATTAAAACGAAATTGCACAGACAGCATTACTTTTAATACACAAGCTCAGATGCTAAAAGATAAACTAATTGAAAAGAAGTACAATACTACCACCTTAGACACTCTAATCGAAAATATAGGTACCCTTGACAGAAATACCCTGCTGGAATATAAACCAAAACAAAAACAAGACATAGTACTTCCTTTAGTTTTTAATTACAGCAACAAAAGTAACCAAATGAAAAAAATTATCAATAAACATTGGGATGTACTTAAGGAGGATGATATACTGAGAAAGATCCTACCGTCCAAACCCAAAATCGTATTTAGAGGAGCTCCTAATCTCAGATCCTTCCTAACTACAAATTACACAAAAATATCCTCTAAACAAAAAAATACTTTTTTAAATAAACAAGGTTTCTTCAAATGTAAAATGTGTTCAGCATGCAAATACACGGATAATTCCTGTAATAGTACTACTAAATTTAAATCAAATATCACTAACAAAGAATACAAAATAAATAATTTTATCACCTGTAATACTAAAAATTTAATTTACGTGTTGGAGTGCCCTTGCGGTCTCCAATACGTAGGCATGACAACTAGGAAACTTAAAACCAGGATAGCCGAACATTGCAGGAATATTATAAAAGGGTTCGCTAACCATACAGTGTCCAAACATTTCCAAATACACAATAATAATCCTACATTCCTGAAATTTTACGCTATAGATGTCTGCACTTTACCATGGAGAGGTGGCAATATTACAAAAATCCTTGGGCAGTGTGAAATGAAATGGGTCTTTTACCTAAAAACTTTAATTCTCACCGGGCTCAATTCAGACTTTGATCTGTACAATTTTTTATAACCCCTTTTTTAATTATTATTTTATTTATTTTTTATTATTTTCCATCTCATCATTTCCTCTGCCAGAAATGTTTCACAATTTTTTAATATGTTCTTATGCCTAAAACTCATTGTTGATAAAATTTACAACAACACATAAATCGTATTTTAAATTCTTATTATATTTTTTATGTGAATTACACATTTATTAGTTTTCATTATTTAATTTGCTTAAGACTGTATTATCTAGATTTGTCATTAGATGAAGTATATTTTTAAATTTGTATTGGTATTTACAAAGATGCTCTTAGATTCAGTTATAACCATGTACTCCATTGTTTGTATTATTCTGGTACTTTTTACACTGTTATTATATTTATAATTTTTATCCAATATTGTCTATGCATTGACCATATTATTATTATTTATTGAAGTTGTTTTAGTGTTTTATCTTTAATTTTATTTTATGTCTATAGAGGGAGCTATTGCTCCTCTTATTTTAGTATGTGTTATTCCAGTTTTTGCCTGTAGAGGGAGCTACTGCCCCTTTTATCTCTGTGATACAATTTACTTGTCCACCATTTTTTTGGATCTCCAGCTTATCCAGGAAGTTGCCATTTTGTTGGAGCCAAAAGAGACAATAAAGGAAAAAAAAATTAATTAATTGGTCATATGACTATGATGTCACAAAACCGTTTTTTTTCAAAATCCTAACCCTATTTAAGCAGCTCAGGTCCCATTTACTCTGTAAAACACTTTTGATAAAGCCTATCCAAGGAGAAACGCGTTAAGTGTATTGTTTATAACTTTTTTATCACTATTTTACTATATATTGTATTTCTTTTATTATATTTTTTTAAAATTAAAGTACTTTTTTAATTGGACCATACTTTGCTGCTGTTGGATTGTTTGGAGCTATATCCCTGGTGGGGATCATACCACCCAAGCGCTTTGGATTGAGCAAACCAGAACTTGCTCATTAGCATGTGAGTAGGCTTAAACTATTTATTTCTGCTTACACTCCTTTTTTACGGTGTACACTATTGCGGTTCTGTTTGTTTATCTCCACATATATACGGAGGGAAGAACTTGGTTTTACACCTGTATCCTTGAGTGGGGATCATACCACTTCAAGCGCTATCAGAGGAGCCAGGTTTTACGGCTCCATTACACGTGAGTGCACATTTTATAGTTTCTACCTACCCTTGCTTCATAGCTCTACATACTTCACCATATACGATTTTTATTTGTTTGTTTTTTATGAGGATACCCCCTACCACATCTACAACTTGAAGAATTGCCTCTGCACTTGATCCATAGGCGGGGATTATTCCGCCCAGGCGCATACACTGGAGCTGTATTGAAGCTCCAGGAAAGTGAGTGCACATCTTTTATTTTATCTATCACCACTACAGTTTTAAATACTACACTATTATTTCTTCTCTGGTTCTCTTCACATATACGTTGTCAAGGATTACTGAAGCGCTGCACCTACCCCCTTGTTTTTATCCAATTTTCTGATCAGAAAAGAGAGACTCCGTATTGGTGTTCCAGCTGCTTTTGGACTATTATCACTTTGTTTCCGCGCTGAATTTATTTTTGTGTGATTGTGGTTTTAAAATTCGCCTGCCCATTGAAGTCAATGGCGGTTCGCGAACATTTTCGGAACGCGTTCGCCGTTCGCGAACCGAAAATTTCGGGTTCGCGACAACACTATAGAAGATGATAAAATTAAAAGCAAAACATTTTTTAAAAAAGTCGATGTTAATAGTTTTATAGATCTTAAAAGTTGTCATTTTAAACCATGGCTAAGTAATATACCAAAAGGTCAATTTTGAAGAGTAAAAAGAAACTGTACTGATGAGGAAGAATATTTTAAACAGACCAATATATTAAGAAATAAATTTGAGAAAGGATACGAAAGTGATAAATTAGATAATATCAGGAAAGAAATAGGAGGGGAAAAAAATAAGAGGGTCCCTTCTATAATATAAAATAAAGGATAAGGAAAAGAATGATAAAGTTCCTTTAATTTTTAATTTTAGCTCTAACAATTATGCTTTACGTAAAATATTTAATAAACATTGGGACATGTTAAAGGAGGACTATGAAATTCTTCCGTTTTTAGATCAGAAACTCAAGTTTATTTTTAGAGGAGCTAGAAATTTTAAACAAATTTTAACTAAAAGTTTTTTAGATAAAGATAAAAGCAAACTTGAGAGGATTTTTTTACAGATTAGTAAAGGTTTTTATCATTGTGGCAACTGTAGGGGATGTAGCTTTAGGTCAAATAAGAAGAAAACGGAAAAATTTACCTCTTTCGCTACAAAAAAAAGAATACCCTATACGTCCATTTATTACATGCCAAATGAAAGATGTTGTTTATTTATTAATATGCAAATGTGGGTATCAATACGTGGGGGAAACCTCACGCCCCCTAAAGACAAGAATAAGGGAACACGTTTATAATATTCAGAGGAAGTTCATAAATCATAGCGTATCGAAACACACTTTCCAGAAGTTCACAATGGAGATCCCCAGGGAATTGAATTTATGGGGATAGACAAAATTAATATTCATTGGAGAGGTGGAGACAAGGATCGCCTTTTGAGTAGAACTGAAATGAAATGGATATTTGAGCTGGATACATTAGCCCCAAAGGGACTTAATGCCGATTTTGAAATGAATTCATTTATGTAATAATGTTTCTTCTTTTTTTTGTCTCTTTTAGAAATTTTAAAAGTAAATTGTATTTTAAATATATTTGTTTTCTTTTCTCCATCTTTTCTCCTTTTTTACACCTTTATTTTATTAAGATCATAGTTACATAGTTACATAGTTAGATAGCTGAAAAGAGACTTGCGTCCATCAAGTTCAGCCTTCCTCACACCTGTTTTTTGCTGTTGATCCAAAAGAGAAGAAGAAAAAAAAAAAAAAAAAACCCCAGTTTGATCATTTGAGTGTAAAATGTATAGATAGCTTAATTTTAACTATCAAAGATCTATACTCTTCAATATATATAAATATTTAGTAAAGTATTGGTATTATTCATTATTTTAATTAATTTCTGAATGGTCTTTTTAAAATTGGAGTTTTAATGTTAATGAGAGTATAAAAATACACTATACTCGATTAAGGTATTTTAGAGTTAAGTTTGTTCATATTTTTTTAATTATATGTATGTTAAGTTGGTTAAACACTTGTCACTTTAAAGTATCAACATTTCGATTTCGTTTTAACGTCAACCTAAATCGGACAACATCGTTTTGTTCCGGAGAAAGACTAAATAAATAATCCGGAATCAGATGACGTCATGACGTAAGAACGCCGGTTGACGTCATGACGCTCGGGACGTAGTGACAAAGCAGAAGAGCGTCATGGACAATTTGAAAAAGAGCGCCAAAGTCTACGGTATATAAACGAAGGACATGTAGCAGTGGATATACTCCGGATGAAGGCGAAAGCCGAAACGCGTTGAGGGACAGGACTGTTGTACTTTTATGGGACTTTATTTACCGAGCTGCTTTTTCGGTTTTATTTTATATATCAATAAAATTATTTTTGTTACCCTTTTCATTTTTGGCGTTCTAAATGAAATTGAAGGTACCAGCTGCAAAAATCTCAGAGGTTCCAATATAAAGTCCTGATTTCCACTGCTTACAAGCCTTGAAGTTTGAGCCAACTTTTAAGTGGCTCTGGATATGTGAGTGAGACAATTACTTACTGCATTAATATTTTATGTTAACAATATTACCCTATGTCTTTCTTTTCTGTTTTAACATTTTAGACTGACAGACCAAGTTTGGGTAAAGTTGTTTTATTCTGAGTGCTCTCGCCAATTTTATATATTCCTTGCTTTCTACTTGTTTTATAATGGGAGGACATAGACTATGAACTAGGACAGAGGTAGGCAACCTTCGACACTCCAGATTTTTCTGAGAGATGTAGTCCACAAGAATTGAGTGACAAAGTTATGTTAATTAATAGGAGAGATTATGCAGTAACAGTTTTACATTTTAAAGCTGCATGATGCCTGCAGCTTTGCCCCTAGATCTAGTGGTAGACTTCCAAATCAGCAGAGATAAGGCAGCAGTCTTGGCTGCCATCAGAGAGTTTTTCCCTTACCTTTTATGCGGACCTCTCGGGGGTAGTCTGGCATGGCGGAGGTCACGGAGCTCTTCAGGAAGCATAACATGTTGTACTTCTGGCAATGGACACGCACCCTGGTGGTTGTCAGGGTACCTGTAGTCTCTACCTCAGAGGAGGTGAGAGACTTAGACGTTTATCCTCCCAGAAGGGTTGTTTCTTCCGTTCCTCGCGGTTCTCTCGGCCATTTACAAGCCGACCGCGAGGGATCCACTTCCTTATATGACGCGACGCTCAGTAGTCGACGTCATGACGCCAACCCGGGTCGACCTGTCAGTCAAGTCCCGAGCACTAATCAGGACTCGTCGGGGGCGTGATTACCCTCTAAAATCAAGGTATAAAGTAGGCTTTCGGCATCTGCTCATTGCCCTGTCGTGGTTCTAGCCTGTCTAGTCACTCAGTGCTCTTGTATTCTAGTTGTCTCTTTGGTTCTGACCCGGCTTGTTTGTTCTACCCTGTTTATCTCTGTTACCCTTTGACTCGGCTTGTCTCTCGCTTACCTGTCCTCTCGTTCCCTCGACCTCGGCTTGTTCCTAGACCATTCTCTACTTACTCCTTACGTTAAGTCCGGCCATTCTAAGGTCCGGTATACGTACCTACCACCTGTTTGTACTCTGCGTGTTGGATCCCTGTCCCGATCCTGACAGTGGTTAAATGAGGCAAAGATAAACATCTGGTTAAACCTCTCAGAAGCAACGGCTCTATTGGTCACGCTGGGCATACCTCAGGACTCACGGCCAGGACGGCTGTACGCGGAACTCAGTGCGGGAACCTGGTTCCGTTTCAGCATCGACAGCCTTCTTTGGACGGCTATGCTGTGGCCTCCATCGGACTGCCAGTATCCACTTCATATAGATTAACATTAGATCGCTTTGTTTTACTTTATCTCAGTATATTAGTTCAGTATTTTATTTAGTATAATTTATTACTTCAGGCCCTGTCCAAATATACTTCACACCACCTACTCGCTAGGCTCTATGACCTACTATAACCCCCCACCACCACCACCTCTAGTTAATGCAGGGAACACATTTTATAGTGCAGCCATTTATAGAGGCCAAAAACAAAAGTCTATCACACATCTTGGGCTCCCCACAGAATGTGAATACAGATGTCGCTATACCACTTTGCTCATCACAGAATCAGCACTTTCAGTTATACTACAAATGCCATTAGTTTAGCCCATATTGTAGCATTTGACTTCTTTACAAAACTAAAATTCAATTCATAGTGTGTTAAGTAGGAGTAGGCTCTCGATAATTTCAGATGTTTTTTGCATTGTGATATGAACTTCTCCTTTATGCTTGTTCTTGACCAAAAATGAATTACATTTTTTTTATTATTTTTTTTTTTTTTTTACATTGCGGTTTCAGAAACTCACTTGTTTTTTTTCCACTGCTGATCACAGCATAGCCATCAATAAACAAACTCTCTAATCATGGTGTGGTCTAATTGTATGTACTGTCCACCAATCTCTAGAAATACCCTCTGTATAATTGTTAAGCACTGATGTTGGCTCTATTATGTAAGAATATCTTTATGGAAAAGAGGAAACAGGAAGTGGACAGAAGTGCTTCTGGCCCATATGTATGAAGACTAAGTTATTGGAATATTTAATTTTTACATTCAGATTTTAAAAAAAATAATCCTAAAAAATACCATCTACATATATTCCATAAATAGATTTATTTTCACTATATAATAGCAGTACATATACACTCTACACTTGTATCTCAACTCAAATGCTCCCTGAGAAGTCTACATGTGCATCATTAATCTCTCCCGTGTTCCTAATTTTGCAAGCCAAAGGCAATATATTCTGAGAGATCCATCCCATCATTACTTGCAAGGTAAGTTTTGTAACACCACTGTAGAAGGGCACATCTGCAGGGTTACCATTGTCCAAAAGACCATGCATTCATTTCCAATATGCTGTTTGGAATATCTCCAATAGACTTGTGTATGGTAAATATAGTGTGTGAATGGATTCCTCAAAAAAAGTGTTCAAATCATTTTGAAATTCTGTTTTCAGTTCAGATGAATTTTCCTCAAGTAAAATTAATGCCTATAATATTGCCTAGCTAGGAAATGAGGCGGTTTGCAATGACAATACTGCAGTGACAAAACTAGATTATGTATTTGTATATGTATGTTTGTAAGATAGATAGAGCAACCACATAGGATGTAGGTTTTCAGCCAAAACAACATGGTCCTCTAGGGTAGCCACAGACTTGAAATTTGCAGAAACAAGTACATATTTAATACATAATGAAATGCAACACTTCGCTTTAAAATCATATTCACAGGGGATTCAAAAATACAATCGAAAGCCTAG
Source organism: Pelobates fuscus (assembly GCF_036172605.1). Lineage (NCBI taxonomy): Eukaryota > Metazoa > Chordata > Amphibia > Anura > Pelobatidae > Pelobates > Pelobates fuscus. The sequence continues at coordinate 217,281,698 of NC_086322.1, forward strand.
CTCTTTTAAAGCAAAAACTAAACATTCAGTCCACCTAAAACAAAATACCTATTTTCTCTGATAAGTTTCCCTGATACTCTGCCCTCAGCAGTTCAAACAAAACACTTTTTATAGGACTGAGCAGGCTAAGAATTTACCCACTGCTAGTAATGAATAAGTTAATTAGGGAGAGGTGAGAAGATAGACAAAAGATTCTGGGTCCTAAATTCCTTTCCTCCACTTCCTTTCCAGACACTGGCAATATATAGGATAGCTGACAAATTATTTTTCCCCACAGTTTTTGTTCTGGAAACCTCTTTACAGAGGGAGGTTAATTGCCAATTGGATCTAACTTGGCAGACAAAGTCAACTATGTATGAAACACAGACTGTTAACCTTGGTGGTCTGAGATACTGTTAGTCTGAAGCACTGTGTTTGGGATAGGGTTTTAACTTTATGTAAATGAAGAAATTCTAACGTAAAGTACAGCAGTGGAAGACACTTTAGATCAGGGCATTCCAAAGTGTGTGTCGCCAGCTGATTTTGGGTGGCTCACACTGGTACACGCATCCATGAGCCCACTGGCTGTGATATGGCATATTTATGCCTCTTAAGCTGCCATGTAGATGCAAAATTGATTGCCATGATGTGCCAGTTTTATGCATCTATAGCCGATTGACGTCCGCAGTGTGTGATTTGCTGTAAAATTCTCACAAATGAGAGTATGTGACTAAACAAATTACTTTGATATATTGAGAGAAAGCATTTTTGAAAGATAAAAAAATTGAATACTTCAATATATATGCGCTCATTTTACCATTATTAATGACAAAGCTATGCAAGCCTCATACCTTATTAGTTTGCAAATTGCTAAATCTGGTAAGCCTTCCCAGCAATAAAAGATGCGGTTATAATTTTGACAAAAAAAAAAGTGAGTTATATTTGGTGACAATTGCTTAAAGGAGGTTGAATGATATCCAGTTTCCAAAAACAGGGTTGCATGCAGAATCAATTAAATGCCAGAGTAGGTAGAATATCAGCTTATCGGGGCGGGGCCGCGCTGCCAGGCTGAACAGCAGCAGAACATCATGGCTCCTGGCCTGGGCCCAGGAAAATGGCAAAAAAACAGCACACAAACTGCCATAAAGCTGGATTGCTCGACATATAATTGGAGAGAAACTCACAAGCCATCCGAAGATACCAAACTGAAACAAATAATGAAATGGGAACACTGAGTTTACTAAAGCGGGCCTACAAGCCATAAAGAGCCTGAACGAGTGAGGCACCTGAAGGCACACGGATAATAACCCAACAAGCCAGGGTAGACGGATTCCCAGCTACAGTTCCTCCACAGAGGACAAAGACACAAGGGGCGGCCCGGCCCCGCTTCCCCCCCCTCGGCCGGTGGGGGTAATCCTGGCCACATGGGGAAGACACTCCAGGGCGGGAGATACCGCATGGAGACTACGCCGATCCCCTAAACAGGCACAGGCCACCAGACCGGGGCCCGCCTGAAGACTTACCCCAAAGGAGGGGGACCGCAGAGGACTTAATTCGCGAGGACCACTCTATGCACAGGCCTAGTATGATGAAAGAAAGACACGAAGGGGACTACTAACCGCTCAAAGGGCTGGCAGGTGCGGCACATGCGGCCACAGAAGACGCCGGCAGATACGTGGATTCTCCAACTGCCTGTCCACCGACGGAGTGCCGGCCCGGACTAACCGAGTATGTGGAGGTCCTCGGGGAGTCTAGTCCCTGGCGCTGTGAGTCCTGTGGATTGGGAGGGCGTGGGCCCTCCGGCGGACCGGTGGCCGCGAGGGATGCGCATCGCCCCCAAGTGTGAGACCGGCGCCAGGAGAGACGGGGGCTGACACTCCACGGAAGCTTGAAAGGTGCTGGGGAGGTGCAGGGGGCAGGGGGCGCTCAGACCCTAGGTGTGGGGGTCCTGTGGACGGTCCCTGGCCCTGAGTGCCCACAGGGCCACAGAGAGCCCAACTGGTGGACTGTGACCGGCCTGGGGAGGACGGGTGGAAGCCCGGTGCACTGGGGCCGTATTGCTTCTGTGCCAGAAGGCCCGGATCAGACCATTATAAAGTCCCCAACCACGGATGCTATGCTTGTGACTAGTTTATATTTCATAGGTCCTTACAAGTTTTCTTTATATTTATGCATGTTACCACTGATAGTTTTAGATTAAGTAAGCTAACCTGGTATGGAGCAATTAGCCAACCTGTATGCATATAGTAGATGTACATATTGACTTTTCACTGTAATTGCTGACTATATTTTCGTTATAAATTTGCAAGGTAACATTGACCACTTGACCTTAAAGCAATGCTTGTATTTAAAAGTAAAATACAGTTTAACCTCCATTTACTGCTTTTTTATACGCTGTCAAACCAAGAAAAGATAGATTATTGTTAGCGTCACTAATACATGTTAGACGATTGCTGTTAATTAACCAGTCTAAAACATGCTGCCTTACCGGGCATTGTTTGTTTTAAAGTGAATACCTATTTGCTTAGTGATACATGCCTCTGAAGTATTATTGCAATGCAAATGAGCTGTCTTGCTAACACAAATATATGCTGCCCATATTTTGCAGCTGATTGCAGCGTTATCTGATTAAAACTGCAGTACAGCCGCTTACCACTGCATACTTGCTACTCAGGTAGCTCCATTATCTTAATCCTAATTAAGCTTTTTTTTTTCTGTCAGTCTTATGGATAGTTTCTTCGGTTTTATCCGAAGCAAAAAATTATCTCGCAAAGTTACTGCATACTTAATTCATTTGCCTGCATGCTTATTTAATTACATAGTAGACTACTTATGCGGAAAAAGCGCCATCACACGCATAGATGGACATAGGAATGGCCCATATAACTAAATAACCTACATAATGCGTCATTATGCCTGTTAAATGCCTTTGTCTTATTTATTGCATGTCTCATCTGACTTATATGCCTCTGCGCAGGCAACCAAATGCTCTTTTTCGCAATTCAAAAAAAGTCTGCCTACGTTTCGTTGCGACTTTAATAAACATATTTAAAACAGAATATCAGCTTATCAACAGAGTTAAGGTGAGTAAATGTTTGTTTCTTTGCAATTGGATGAGTCAACAGATATACATAACTTGTCCCAATTGATTGTTTTTATCTGTTTTATATGGAAAAATCAGCCACACTAAGATATACTATTTTTTGAACCAATCATTTAAAGTACTAGTGAGGATATTTTTGGAACTTTTGATGCTTATGTAAAATCAAAGGAACTGCACTGTATGAGTTGTGTTGATATATGTACCAACTGTGCTCAAGCAAAGTTTGGTAAAAATAGTGTTTTGACATTCTTTATCGAAATACAAATGCGTCATGCATGCACTGTAGTCTTCATAGAGAAAGCAATAGCATGTAAAACTATGGCAGAAAATCATAAATTTCATCAAGAGTACACTGTTGGTCATGCTTACCTGAAAAACTAAAGACTTGTTGCATAGTTAAGTATGTTGGCTGTCAATGGGTTAAGTCCTAACAAGGCTTGTCAGACTCCGAGAACAAGCCACGGTGGTTTCTAGATGGACAAAACGATTACGCAAAATCTTTGAATGATGAGAATTTGTTCTGAAGCTCCCTTATTTGGCAGATATAATTTCAAAATTAAACCAACTAAATTATACTTACAAGGTACAGATGGAGCTGATATATTTGCAGTACATGATAAAATAGAAAAAAATATTAAGACCAAAAGTATGATTGTTTTGAGACATTTGCAACTTTTATCATTGGAAATGAAGTGACATCAGCTGACAATCTATGTACTAGTTGCATATCCATCACTCGTTGAAAGAAAGTTTTAACAATTATTTCACTGAAGAAATTTTGAAAAACACCTGGATTAATTTTGGATTGTAATTGTTACTGGTATATGCAGACGAAGAACTAATTGATAAAGTTTTTGCCGTCAGTTCAAAACACGGATCCAAATCTCTTTCTACCACAGCTTTAAGAGTACCGTTTCCTTTTACTACTTCCTACATGTGTGAATTGGATTTTCGGCATTGTTCGGAATTTAAAACTCAAATTAAACTTCAATGATCAAATACCTTTCATCTAAAAATAACACGTCGATATGGATGTCAAAGACATCATCAGCAAAAATAGAAAACATACCCATTCTTCACATACACCTCATTATGTATCTGCTTAATAAATTGATATATTAAGGGTATTCAATAAAAAATTTAAAAGTAGTAAAGGGATCTTTATTCAAACCCCCCTTTCTTTTAAGATATGCATTACAAGCAAGTGGGTCACAAAAAATTAGTTTCCCAAAGAGAGTCCCGGCCCATAATAGTTAGTCCTGCTCTAGATTATTGCTTTTCAATTTGCATTGGATTCTACATGGATTGACCATGTAGAATCATTTTCAAGAATCATGAAGTGGGGATTTTATCTTTATTAATTTTGAATGTTACCTGTTTTTAAGTTTTAGTAATGGCAGAAATGACCAAAACAGGATTTATTAATTTTTTTTGACAGGGTGCTTATTTATCTTTAGTAGATGTTCACACCTCAAGTATTAAAAAGAAAGTAACCCAAAGTAAAGAGATTTAACTTGCTTCATCAGTTCCAGGGACATGTGTAGGCATTTGAAATTCAGAATTTTCTCTGGAACAGAACACTCACTATGGACAGTGCTGCGTGGACATGGCAATGAGCAACCAGACACAAAGTAGACCACACACTCTTCTCATTCCAGTAGCTCTGCCCATTTCAAAGGCACAACTCTCCTTCTGACTGCTTGCTGCTCCGCTTGCTCCTACCAGACTGCCTTTAAATCAAAACGTAACTGGTCTACTCAGCTCTCTTGGGGTTATGCTGCTGGGAGTAATAGACAATGATAAACATGATAGACTCCATGTGCACATTTTCCTCAGCCAGCATTACTCTCTTTCACTGCATATCACGGACTGTGTTAAGTCCTTGCCTTTAGTATGCTGTTGTATTTCCACTTTCCCCTTAATCCTAGGATTACATACCAAAGCTAGCATCAGCATGGAGCAGTTAGCAATTTGCCTACTCAAATGAGCAATGAGTAGATCTTTCATCTTCCTGACCATTGCTGCTACATCAGTTTGAAGTGTGTAACCAAGAACAACTTATTTTCCAGGCAGGCATCCATGTTTGCTGTGAGTAAGCAAAGGGATGATCTGTCCAAAACTGGCATTACTGTGGCTCAAATTGTTTGTGGTCCTATTGTCCAATGCTCACGTCACAGTTTGGGGTCAATTCCAGTCTATAGATTGCCCTCTACTGTGATAAAAAGATTTCCGGGATATATAAAGTGTAGTTCCACCACAAGCTGACATCCTGTTATTGACGTTATGTGGGAATTCCTCTTGCTCCTGCCTCAAGAGTTGGCTAGCCCTCTATAACGATACTAAGTCTGTCTTTAAGCCTAATGGGCATAGTGTGCCGGAAAAGAAAAATCCATTCGCTTGGCCCAATATCCAGAAATAAGAATGCTGCTCGCATTTCGGAGTGCATTCTTAACGATGCACATGTGTATCACCTCACTTCCGGCTCGGCTCGGCCCATGTCAGTCTGGCATCCCCATTCACACACAATCTCTGGTGGCAAACATGACATGGACCAAATCGCATAATGCATAATCGTATTTAAAATCCTCTAGCCCCATTTACTCTGCCCTATCATGATTTTTGTTCTCAGTACCCTTCATTGCGTTCCTTATACATTGTGATATTTCTGGTATTGGCCTTGGCTTTGTTCCACACCCAGTTTCTCTTTAACCCTTTTTTAGAATTGTTTACCAGTTCTATAGTGTAACTGATATACCGTGTAACCAACTCAGGTTAGTTCTTGTTTTCGCTGTCTCCCTTTTATCCTAACTTGGGTTGCATTTGACTGTTTCCTCTCTATTATATGTTAAATCCCACCACTGTCTATTTTAGTCCAGTCTGTTACGGCTACTCTGCGTTTTGAGACAATACCTGTAGACATTACAATAGGGCCATGGACCCTGCAGGTTTAGGACAATAGATGGCTTCTTATGAGGCAAGGTTACAGGAACAAGATCACTGTATGAATTAGTTTGTACAGGCGCTTCAGACAGACACTGCTATCCAGAACTGCTTGCCTATCCCCTGAGTCTCAAGTTTCTGTACCTTCTCAGCCTGTTTCCCTTGTTATGGAGGCAATATATGTATATTGTTTGTACTTGTTTATATTGTGTATGTGCTTATGTATACTTGTACACATACACTGCTTGTGTATATGTACATGTGTGAGTGTGTGTCTGCTGGATATAGGCCTTCATGCATATCCGGTAACTATTGCATGAGAATTCATGCATTCTAAATAGAAGTAATCATTTTGTTTGTACTTTCCCATTCTAGCACCATCTTCTGCACTAGTTTTATTTTGCGCTCTCTCTCTCTCTCTCTCTCTCTCCCCTCACTCTGATCTTCACACAAGATATTTACAGGCCTCTGAGAATGGTGTCTATTTTCTATCAAACGTGTGTCTTATCTGCACTTGTCGCTTTAATCCCTGCATCACAACTACACTTTGAATTTTATGTGTCGTCTTGCTCAAAAATGCTTCAGACTTGAGAAAGGGATGATCTCCGGAAAGCTCATCATTAAAAAAAATTGTGTTAGTCTAATGAAAACAAAAAAAAAGGTATTACAAGATACAAAATTTTATGGTTTTTTTTTTTACATATATACATGCATTACTAATTAAGTGGATTATTTTGTTTTGCTAAATGCTGTTAATCTGAAGCTAACAAAAAGCTGAGAAGATTAGGTTCAGAAGCCTACAAAATAACCAATTGATTACACGGCCCCTGTACAAAAATCATTTCTAATTTTAGAACAGACATGTGTAACCGACCAAAGACTGAAATTTTCCGTCAAGCTTGTGACCATGGGGTTAACGCTGTTGCTG